>NC_056005.1:14550955-15230635 GCF_018446385.1 Zingiber officinale
AATTAAAATTAATTTAAATTAAATTAAGATTAAATTCAGGTAAAATAAATATATTAAATTAAGTTAACTTAAATAATAAGTTAAACTTAAAATTAAATATAAATCATAAAGTTCGAATTCAACTTAATCTATCTAATTAATAAAGAAATTCCTACCTCATTGTAGGAAATAAAGTGGATATTGGATAGTGGATATTCCAGACATATGATTGGAGATCACACCAAATTCACTCAACTAACATACAAAATTCCTCATTTCAAGTCCTAATAGTGGTTAAAAATATTTAGAAATACTTTAGAAATATTCTAGATATTTTTAGAGTATTTTTATGTAATTTTTGGAGGTCGTTTGGTATTTTAACTAAATGAAAGAAGTTTCAACAAAAAAATATCCAATCCGAGACCTCCGGCCAAACCAAGCTTTAAGCGAGTCCGGCTGACCAAGTGTGCAAACAGTGGTTGTTGATTAAAGAAGCATGAAATGTATTTAAGTAGTAGAAGTTGATAACAGGAGATAATAGGAAGAAAAAGGTTGCAGCCGAGATTTAAACCCACGAGCGAAGCTTTAAGCAATGCACGGCTGACCAACTATTCCAACGGACATTACAGATTAAAGACGGAGAAAAATCTATTTAAGCAGTAGTTAAAGAATAAGAGATAAATTGGAATAAAAAGGGTTCGGCTGAGGAATCAAACCCGCAACCCCTAATTTTAGCAAAGCATGGCTGACCAAGTGTTCCAACGAGCGATGCTGATTAAAAGAAGGAACAAAATTTATTTAAGTAGTAATTAATAAATAGGAGAAAAAGGGTTCGGCTGAGGAATCGAACCCGCAACCTCTGACCGGGGGCAAATCCGGCGGACCAAGAATGCAAATGGACAAATCTGTTTAGAAAAGTTAGAAAAATTTATTTAAGGAGTTAACAGAAATATTAAGTTATAAAAAGAGATAAGTTGATGCTCTGTTTTCCCGTGACTTAAACCATTCTCTCCTTCTCTTCTGCATGCGACGGCGGAGCTCGAGCAAAAAATAAAAGGGAGTTAGGGCATCGTCTCCGGCGGCCGACCAAGGTCCTAGAAGCCCTTCTTGTTCGGTTGTGAGTCCAAGAAGCAAGGTAAGTGCTTCTCACCTACAGTAGGAGTAGTTTCAGACCTTTGTTCTTCTTGAATTCGAAGCATGAGAAGCGCTTATAGTGCAGATTTTTAATTAAGCCTATAATACAGATTTTAATTAAGCTTATAGTGCAGATTTTTATGTAGGCTTATAGTGCAGATTTTAATTAAGCTTATAATGCAGATTTTTATGTAAGCTTATAGTGCAGATTTTAATTAAGCTTATAGTGCAGATTTTAATTAAGCCTATAGTGCAGATTTTAATTAAGCTTATAGTGCAGATTTTAATTAAGCTTATAGTGCAGATTTTAATTAAGCCTATAGTGCAGATTTTAATTAAGCTTATAGTGCAGATTTTTAATTAAGCTTATAGTGCAGATTTTTATTTAAGCTTATAGTGCAGATTTTAATTAAGTCTATAGTGCAGATTTTAATTAAGCTTATAGTGCAGATTTTTATGTAAGCTTATAGTGCAGATTTTAATTAAGCTTGTAGTGCAGATTTCTTAGAGCTTAAAATGCAGATTTCTTTAGAGCTTGTAGTGCAGATTTCTTAAGAGCTTATGGTGCAGATTTCTTTAAAGTTTATAGTGCAGATTTTTTGTGGTACTTGTAGTGCAGATTTTTGGTGGAATTTATAGTGCAGATTTTTTGTAAAACTTGTAGTGCAGATTTTTTTTGGAACTTATAGTGCAGTTTGGTTAAGTATTATAGTGTAGAATTTATGTTTGCATAGTATGCAGAAATAGTGTAGCATAGAATGCAGAATCTTGATTAATATAGTATGCAGAATTTTGATTAGCATAGTATGCATATTTTTGTTTATGCATTTCAAAGTTAGAATTTGTTTAAACATTTCAGTTTTTAAAGAAGCATTCTTTTATTAGAGGTATTAACAAGTATAAGAAAGATAAAGAAAAGAAAGAAAAAGGTCAAGCCCTTAAGTAGATCCCAAAGTCAAGACTTTAGGGATTTTGGCACACAAGGTGCTCGTTAAAATGTCGAGGCATTATATATTAGAAGTATTAAAAGATAAGTAATTAAGATAAATCAGCTTATAAAACAGTATTTTACTTTTATCAGTGGTACTGTGCTGGACTCTTAGTTGTCCTTGGGTTGGGCTCCCATAGTCATCCCTAGGTTTAGATAACCTAGTAAACCCTATTAGATTCGGGACCAGCTATCTCGGGTCTAGTTAGGGATGCGCGCATATCAAGTACAGTTGTCGGGCCCATTAGCAGTTTGTTTATTATTTTTATCTATTATGAAAATAGTTTTCAAAACTTCACAAATCAGTTTTAGATTTATCTTATTCACATGCATATTAAAGTTTTGTGAGTTAGATAGCGCTTACTAAGCAATTTTGCTTATAGTTGCATTTCCTCTTACTGCAGATAAAGGAAAGGAAAAGTTATAGCAAAGGAAGGTGACAAGGAGGTGCGGATGGATGTGTGATGCCTGGACTATAGAAGCCTTGGGACCTAGCATAAGAATTTATTAAGATTGTCATTTATTAAGAATGTATTAGATGAGTCATTTAGTCTTCCGCTGCTAGTTAATTGTATGCTTTGAGTTCTCCGAGAGTTTTAGGAATTACTATCAACATGTGAACAAGGATAGTTAAGCAAAGTTAGTAGTCCAGTAGCGCTTCGCCCTCACAAGTCCAGTAGTGAGGAGTGTGGGGTGTTACATGATAACTTCAAATATAATTTACTTAGCATTAGTCAACTGTATGATTCTGGATATAAGATTAGATTCTTATCTTCTGAATGCTTAATCAAGCACTTAGATAACCCTAAAATAAACCTAAAAAGGTTTTAAAAGGATAGCATTTATGCAATCAATCTAACTATCTCTTCACTTAAGTGTCACCTGACACACAAAAAAAAAAAGAAACTTGGTTATGCATAGAAGAATGACCCACACAAACTTTAGAAACTTAACAAAATTAAATAGTTTAGTTAGAAGCTTACCAAAATTACCCAACTTAGATGCAACAATCTGTAATGTCTGTCAATAAGAAAAGCAAACTAAATTAACCCACAAATCAACTAATCAAACTCAAACTAACTCGATACTAGAATTGTTGCATTTGGACTTATTTGACTCCTATGGAATCAAATCCATAACTAAGAGTCTTTATTGCCTAGTAATAATAGACAATTACTCTAGATTCACATGGGTAAAATTCTTAAAAAATAAAGACGAAATATTTGAAGTCTTTAGTAATTTTTGCAAACAAACTGAAATGAAAAGGCCAAAAAATTAAACAAATAAGAAGTAATAAAGGAGGTAAATTTAAAAATAATAACTTTAATCTATTTTGCCTTGAAAATAGTTATCATCATGAATTTTCATGCCCTATAACACCCCCAACAGAATGGAATAGTGGAAAGAAAGAATAGAACTCTACTTGAAGCCTTCAGGATAATCCTAAACGAATATCAACTTCCAAAATATTTTTGGGCAGAAGCTGTTAGTACAGCCTGCCATGTACAAAACCGAACCACGATAAATAAAAATCATAATAAAACTTCATTTGAACTTTATTATAATAAAATACTCAATATCAAATACTTTAAAGTATTTGGGTGTCGAATGTATATTTTAAACACAAGAGAACACTTAGGTAACTTTACCTCAAAAATAAAAAATAAAAATTTTATGGGTCATTCATTAAATAGTAGAAGTTACCGAGTATACAAAAACACTCTAAGAATAGAGGAAACCATAAATGTAGAATTTAAAGAATCCAACCAAAACTTAGAACAAACCCCGATTCAAACAATTGACTTTATTCGAGGTAATACTAGTCAAGGGGGAGCAAGTGAAAACCTAAGTCATGAATACGAAGAAGAACATCAACTTCAAGAGAATGAACTTACTAGAACCATAAGAGCTAACTCAAACTATCCAATTGAACAAATAATTGGTGACTGAGACTTAAGAGTCCAAACTAGATCAGCTTTTAGAAATCTAAGTCAAATTACCTTAATCTCTAAAATTGAACCCAAAATGATAGAAAAATCTCTATTTGACCCAGACTAAATCATAGCCATGCAAGAAAAACTAGCCTAATTTGAAAGAAATAAAGTCTGGGACTTAGTACCACTACCTGTCAATAAAAAGGTAATATAAACAACATGGGTATTCAGAAATAAACTAAGTGAAAAATAGGGAAATTGTTAGAAAAAAGGCTAGACTAGTGGCTAAAGGGTTTAGCCAAGTGAGCTACCAGGATTCATAAACTCTACTACTTAGCCTGGAGGTCTAGAGTTCGAATCCTGGGGAAGGCAAAAATCCACTGGCCAGGGGTGGAAAGTCCTAGTGAATAACGACACGGCCAAAGGGTCGTTGGTCGACGACATTAGAGGTCGTAAAATGGGCTGATGACATAAGGGCCGCCAGTTGGGCCGCTATAAGGGTCGCCCAAGAGGCCAAAGGGTCGGGTCGTTACAATAAAAAGACACCTTTTTATTGTAACGACCCGATCCATTTGGCGGCCCATTTGGTGACCCATTTGGCGACCCTCGGGTCGTCGACCATCGACCGTCGGTCATGCTGTTACTCACTAGGACTTTCCACCCCTGGCCAGTGGATTTTTGCCTCCCCCAGGATTCGAACTCTAGACCTCCAGGCTTAAGTACTAGAGTTTATGAATCCTGGTAGCCAAGTGAGCGACCTCACTTGGCTACCAGGATTCATAAACTCTAGTACTTAAGCCTGGAGGTCTAGAGTTCGAATCCCGGGGAGGCAAAAATCTACTGGTCAGGGGTGGAAAGTCCTAGTGAGTAACGACACGACCGACGGTCGACGACCCGAGGGTCGCCAAATGGGCCACCAAATGGGTCGGGTCGTTACATAGAATAACTTAACCCTAAAAATGATGAAAAATTATTTTTTTGCTTACTTTGTATTTTTTTTCCCTAACTTAAACCAGGTTGTCATTGCATCAAAAAGGGGAAGATTGTTGATATAATTTGCACTAACAGTCTAACTCAAGTTTTGATGAATGAAAAATAAGTTAAGTTAGATATAATTGTGATCTAACCACTTTACCAAGTGTGCAGGAGTTAACCAGAAGGTCGATGGGTCAACCGGATATTTGGTGAGAAGTCCAGATAGGTCAACGGGCTGACCGGATATCTAGCAAGAAGTTCAACTAGATCAACGGGCCAACTGGATAGCTAGTGTGAAGTTCAGATAGGTTAACGGGTCGGCCGGATAGCTGGTGCAAAGTCAAGATAGGTCGACAGGCCGACCAGATATCTGGCAGGAAATCTAGTTGGGTCTACGGACGAAACAACTAGCAAACTGATAAGTAAAGGTAAGTCACTAGAGGAGAGTGACTAAGTGAGGACGCGTCCGGGTTAAGGGGACAGTAGGTGTCGGTCCAGTTTAGGACCATTTTAAATCCCTAAACTGAGACCTTGACTAATTCTTGGTGCTTGGAGGACAGGAACTAATTACTACCACTTATTATAATTGTGCTAACTTTATTTTATAGGGTAGATGTTTTAGTTATTAGACTAACACATTTTGTAGGGCAAAAAGGAGTAAAATCCTTCGGATGAATAATGTCTGAAGGCGCCTTCAAATAGTGAAGGTACCTTCGTACTGTTCATGGAAAGCGCCTTTCATGGCTATAGAAGGTGCTAGCCATGAAAGGCGCTTTCCAAGGGGTAAAACTTGACCGCTTCAATGATAAGCAGCAGCAAACTTCGGGATAAAGTTTATCCCATTAGAGGTACCTTCCAAGGCTATGGAAGGCGCCCTCAATGCCCTATATAAGGCAGTCTCGAGGAAACTTCAAACAAAAACACATATACAAGCTACTACACATCCATTTGAGCTTCTGACTGCTCCGAGCTCCTACTACAACTCTGCTATGAAGCTGTTATGCCTGACGACTGCTCCGAGGACTTCTGATCATGGTCGGCAGACCGACGTTGACACATGAACAAGCTACTTCATTCCCTAGTTGTCAGTAACATTTTTGTACTTAAATTCTGAAAACGAGAAGTGCAGTCTGCTGCACTTCTCTGATCTTCTTTGTACTCGATTCTCTCTTCCGGATGTATTGGAAGAGGTTTTTAGTGGATTACCCATCAATAGATCAGCGGGACCTGGGTCTTGGAGTAGGAGTCGCCGAAGGCTCTGAACCAAGTAAAATCGCCTGTGTTTTCTTGTGTTATTTTTTTAAATTTCCAATGCATATACTTTAATTTCAAAACGAGAAAATGAGTTTTCAAAAAACACGTGATTCACCCCCTCCCACTCTCACATGCGTATCGATCCAACAACAAAAATAATGAAATTTGTTCCAAGACTTGTCTTGGATTAGTAGTGCGGGAGATAAAGAATATAGTAAAACTCAAGCGGTGTTTGCACCGACTTCGAGAAAAAAACTCGATCGATAAAATTGATCAGAAGGCAACAATTTTACTGACTCTGAATTGACTCCAAAAAAATTTAAAATTACTACGAGAATAAAATTTTGCTTAAATGGTGGTTTCACAAATTCGAAGCGACCCCACTCTGATACCAATTATAGGATCGATGACGTGCTAGAGAGAGGGTGAATAACACTTGTGTCTTTTTCACTCGTTTCAAAAAACACAAAGTAAACACAGCGGAAGATAGAAAAAAAGGGAATAATTGCTAATACTTTTGGTTACTTGGTTCGAAGCCTGTGGCGACTTCTACTCCAAGGATCGTGATCGTTGATCGCTTTCATTGGGCAATCACTGTAGATCCAAAAATTCTTTATACCAAACAAGTACAAGTATGAAGCTTTACAAATATCGAAATACAACTTGTTACCGACAACTTGGTGAGATCAGTCTTCTTGCTTGGTAGTCGTCGGAGCAGCGTTTGGATGTTGTTGAAGTGTTCCAGAGCAGCACACAAGAGCGTAAGCTGTTCTGAATTCATTGTTCTCGAAGTGCTGGCCGAGACCCCTTTTTATAGCCACCTCAGACCTTATCCAGATCCACTGATCTCGAGATCAGGTTTGACCCGACTCTGATCAGTCAATAGATCCCCCGGATCGGTCAACCGATCCTGCCCGAATCAACTTGGCTTCTCATCCAGGTTCTGCTGCTCGGATAGAAGTCTTCGTTCGGTTGACCGATACCGCCATTCGGTCGACCGATCCCCAGCTCATCTAGTCCGATCAACTCAGCTTGACCATGTCAATGCCTATCTACTGTTCTATCTATTGAACCCCAGGTTTGGTCGACCGATCCCTTGGTCGAACCCGATCAGCTCGCTAAAAATCTTATCCTTTTGTTTGAGGGTTCGATCGACTGATTCAGATGTTCGATCGATTGATCAAGGTCGAATCTAATCCTGCAAAAAGTGTTAGTCTCCTGTAAAATAGAATTAGACAAATAGAAAATAAAATAATATGAAAAAAATAACTTTTGACAGCCTCTGGATTATCCGGTTCTAACTTTCGGATTTCCTCCAAAAATCCTAGGTCGAACCGACGTCTACTGTTCCCTCAACGGGGAACACATCCTCACTTACTCCTCTCAGGAGAGTTTACCTTTTGCAAGATTGGTCCTCCAGATCAACTGGACTTTTGCTCAGCGCCCGAGACTTCAGGTCTTCATACTAGATATTCACTCCACGACCCGTCCAAATTTTCACCTAGTCCGCGACCACCAAAATTTTCACCTAGAGTCCTCGACTCTAGGATTTCGCCTAAAGTGCTCGACCCGCCAAGACTTTCCACCTAGGGTTACCACCCCCTAGGATTTTCCACCTACCTAGTATCCACTAGGACTTTTGTCTAAGTACACTAATTAGGGCTTTCCTGCAAGCTCAATCACACTTGTTAAATAATAAGATAACTTAATTTTGAAACATTTGCCATTATCAAAACACATATTCAATCGTCTGGTGCTTCCTGCACCAACACAACCACTGGGTTTGAAAATTTAGAATCTCCAAATCAAGTGTATAAGCTTTAAAAGGCCTTATATGGGCTAAAATATGCTCCACGTGCTCGTTATGAACAATTATCAACATTTTTAGTGTCAAAAGGATTTCATAGAGGGAAGATTGATCCTGCCATGTTCTTGAAAAATAGTGATAATAATATATTTGTGGCCCAAGTTTCTGTAGATGACATTATTTGTGGTTCCACAAATAAAGATTTCTTAAATGAGTTTATCAATCATATGGAGAATGAGTTTGAAATGAGTTTAGTTAATAAGTTGATATTTTTCCTAGGTTTACAAATTAAACAAACAAAATAGGAAATTTACATTCATCAATCTAAATATGCTAAAGAATTATTTAAGAAATTTGGAATGAAAAATGTCAAAAATATATCTACACCCATGGCCACTAGCACTAAATTAGATAGCGATCTTGAAGGAAAAGAAGTTGACTCTAAGGTGTATCATAGTGTTATAGGAAGCCTTCTTTATCTCACAGCTAGTAGACCCAACATACTTTTTGCCGTGGGTATGTGTGTAAGGTATCAATTGTGTGCCAAGGAGTCATATTTGAGTGTCGTTAAGTGAATCTTTTGATATATCAAGGGAACTCAAAATGTAGGCCTTTGATATCCTCAAATCGAAACTTTTGATCTAGTGGATATGTTGGTGCAGGAAGCACCAGACGATCAAACTTATGTTTTGATAATGACAAAGGATTCAAAAGTTAAGATGTCTTGTTGTCTAATAAGGTTGATTGAGCTTGCAGGAAAATCTTATGTTGTCTTAGGTAAAAGTCCTAGTGGATTCTAGGCAGGTCCCTAGGGGTGGTAACCCTATGTTCTAGGAGGTGGTAACTTTAGGTGATGAAAAGTCCTAGCTGTGGTTAGGCAGGTGGAAAACCCTATGGGATGGTAACTCTAGGTCCTAGGGGGTGATAACCCTAGGCGGAAAGTCTTGGCAGGTCGAACGTTTCAGGTAAAATCCTAGAGTCGAGGACTCTAGGTTGAAATCCAGCTATTGGTCGCGAATCGGGTGGAAATCTGGACGGGTCGTGGAGCGGACGCCCAAGATGAAGACCGGAAGCCTCGAGCCTTGAGCAAAAGTCCAGTCGGTCTGGAGGACCGGTCTGGCAATAGGTAACTTCTCCTGAGAGGAGTAGGTGGGGGCAGGTTCCCTGAAGAGGGAACAGTAGGCGTCGGTTTGACCTAAAGTTTCGACGAAACTCAAAGTTAGAATCGGACAGTCAGAGGCTGTTAAATCTCATATTATATATATTATTTTATGTCTGGACTAACTTTATTTTACAGAAAATAAGGGCTGGAAAAAGTTGGTCCGAGCGCCCGAAACTCAAAAGTTATCTGCAAACTGATGTGGCGCGTGTCATTTGGCTAAACCACGTGTTACAAGCGCCGGAGGGGTTCTAGGCACCCGAAACAGCCTATAAAAGTAGGCTTTGACCAGGAGCTTCACAATAAGATCACGAACAACTTTCGCTTCTTCGAGTTGCTTAGAAAATGCTTCTACGACGCCCGAAAGCTCCGACGATGATTCTACTGAAGATTTTCTTATACAAAGTTGTCAATATTCTTTAATTTTCAAATTACTTGTAAAACTATATTTGTACTCTTTTTGAATAATTAGTAATTTCCAATCGAAAGTAGTCTCACGTGTGAGCCTTAGAGTAGGAGTCGCCACAGGCTCCGAACCAAGTAAATTTTTGGTGTTTGTGTTGTTTATCGTTATTTTTCGCTACATGTTTACTCAAAATGAAAGAATTAGCCACGAGCGCTATTCACCCCCCTCTAATGATTTACGGTCCTATAGGATATACCAATTTCAATTATGTTGGATGCAAATTGGATCGTAAAAGTACTAGTGGTAGATGTCAATTTCTAGGGTCCTCTCTAGTAAGTTGGTCAAGTAGGAAATAACATTGTGTAGCTTTCTCCACAATCGAAGTGGAATATATTGCTATAGGAGAGTGTGTATTACAATTATTGTGGATGAATCATACACTAGAAGACTGTAAACTCACTTATAAAAATGTCCAAGTTCTTTGTGATAATGTAAGAACAATAAATTTGACAAAAAATTTTATCCATCATTCAAGAATAAAACACAGAGATCAAGTATCATTTTATTCATGATCATGTGACTCGAGGAGATATCGTCCTCAATTATATTGGGTCTAAATCAAACTTAGCCAATATTTTCACTAAACATCTTTTCGATGTTGAATTTAGTTTTCTTTGAAAGGAGCTGGAAATGTGTTGTATTGACTAGACAACAATCCTCCATGATCATTTTAATAATAAAATTCTTGAAGTATCATTAGCCATTGTTTTACCTCTCACAAAAACATAGGATTTCCCTTGCTTTATTCTCTTGATATGTTTAGATTGGAGTGAAAGGTTAGGGATAATTCTCTTGGTCATAATACTTATTATGATGCATTACTTTGGTGAAGAAGATTAAATTTTTCATAGATCATTCATTTGTCCAATCATAGAGAAAGCAAATATACAAATCATATGTATTTAGCCCAAAGATTATGGTTAGAAATTATAATTTGAACATCTCAAATTTTTTTTTTTTTTGTGAAGTCTATCTCTTGATCGGAATCACCATTGATTCATTAGTTACACACTTGGAAAATATTGAAGTTTTCAATTACATGTCAATACTTGAAAATAAGGGTTATTTTTATCAAAAACTATTTTTTCCTAATAGTATAAGGCATAAGCAATGTATACCCAAAATTTTATGATTTTTGAGATTGTGTATGATTAGTTATGCCTTTCTGAAATTCGGCCCAAATCAAATTCAGATATGTAGACTTATCAGTAATCTCAATTAATTGGCCAATCGATTGAAATGCTTGTATTTTCACACAAAACTCCACGAGATCGATCAATAGAATAATTCAGTGAATTTCAATCGATCCATCGATTGATTGAGTCATATGTTCGATGCATAGAACCTTCTTGAATCGATCATACAATCGATTCAATCTATCTCAATCTATTGGATGATCGATTGGGAAATTTCCTTCATGAACAGTATGACCTAGAGTCGATTCACTCACTTAAATCCCGTGAAATAAAATTGATTCATTTCTCAAACATCTCTAAGACCCGTGCCCTAGGTTTCGAGCGATTCTCCCTGTGTTGCTCTTCTACGCCCGACTGTCTTCTCCGACAAAGACAGTTAAGGTTTACTGTTCTCCCTCTTCTGTGCTCTCTTCCTCGCGAAGAAATAGGCAATTAGGGTTTCCTAGTCTTCTCAAGCTTCGCTCAACCATCCCTTCTCACTTCCTAAATGAGGAATCCGAACCCTAAGTAAACCCTAACCCCTAACTCTATTTTTCTTTCATATTCTATGCTATTAGTAGTATTTTAGGTTTCTAATCTTTTATGTTTCGGCATGGCATTTCACTCATGCATCATTTATGCATGACATCCATTCTCATTGCATTGATGGTGTTTGCTGCATTTTCTTTCATCATGTGTAGGAAAAAGCAAAAGGTCAGTGAATCCGATGAGGGGTCTTCTTGACTTCTACCTCGACCCCAACCCCCCACTGACCAACATTTTCTCAATGCTGCTCTTCAGCAGGCATTCAACAAGAATACCTTCAAGCTTATCCCTCCTAAGTCCATTGGTAGACAATTTTATCATAATTCTTGCTTTGAAGTCTTTTCCTTAATCGAACATTACTAGCTTTCATCCATTGTCTATTGTGAGAGGGGTCTCAATGCTGGGCTTATATCCAAGTTTTATAATAACTTGCATACATTAGATGGAGTTATTTACCGTACTCATGTCTCCAAGCTCAATTTGGACTTTTCTTATCAAATCCTTCAAAACTTTTTGGGGTGTCATCCGTCGATGAATGAGTTCGTATTTTACTTTACATTACTTGATCTCTCGCCTCCACTATTTGAACATATCACCATTGATTCTATGCATTAGAGTCTCTTTAGCTGTCCTCATCCAGATGATCCAAATGCGCATACTACTACCTTCTCCTCACTTGAGTTATCTGCCAATGGCAATGCATTATTCAAAATAGTTATTAACTGTCTATTATCTATTGTCTCCTATGCCTTAGCTATCATCAGACCCTCTCACATGTTTTTGTTGTATGCCATGTGACATTCCCTTGATGTCAACATCGTTTTGAATATCTTTCATTTCATCATTCATTTCACTCAGCTAGTGCATTAGACAGTTCATATACCTTTTCGCAACATCATTACAAACTGGCTAGAGTTCATGCACATTGATGTCTCCCGAGGGAAGTTAGAGCCTATGACCATTGCGTATTCCTGAATATATACACGATCCTTCTCAAAGACTGGTATTGAGGCTGGGTCGGATGGCGTACGATGGATTGATCGGCGTGCCCTTGGTGAGGGGTTGAGGGATCGACCTCGAAGGGCAGAGCAGGCGTCAGCTCTGGGGGCAGCTGATCTTGAGGAGGATGTTGAGGCACCTGCTTCTCCTAGTCCCGTTGGAGTTTCTCAGCTTCAGACACTTGAGGAGACCATGGACACTCGCTTTGAGGAGTTGCGCATGGATATTCCTGAGGTGTGCATATAGGTTGCCACCATTGGGCGTCGACAGACTGACATGCAGACGAGCACTGACTCTCTGACTAAGCTAGTGCGATCTTGGATGCTGGATCACTCTCCTCAGCCTCCCCCTCCAATGAGTGATGTGCCACCTGTTATCGATGCTTCCATGAGTTCTATTGATCCTGTTGATCTTGAATTTTATGTTCTATTATGACTTATAGTTTCTTCTTCTTGTATGGATAGTTTTGTTTGACTTATAGTTTATTATGTGCATCTCAGACACTATTTTGTGAGTTGTATATATGATATGCCACCCTTTTGGACTTGTGTTTTGTGACGGTGGTGTTTTTCGTCCTATTATTATAGTGTTTTATTTGTATGATACGTAGGGGTGTACCCTATAGTTCTTTAGTTTAGGGGGATTGCTTATATTTTGTTCTGTATTTACTTCTCTATTTTGCTTGAAAGTGCCCCTATTTTATTGTTTAACATGATTGATTAATACATCTATTGAGGGGAGATCTTGTCATTTTTTTTAATATTTGACAAAGGAGGAGATATAAGTTTAAGTTTATACTTATTTGAGATGAAGTTCATGCTCACTATGCTCACTTGATAATGTGATATTAACATGTCTATCATTTTTGTCTTTATAATATGTTGGAAGTTAGCTTAAACTTAACTAGATTATCAAACATTAAAAATGGAGAGATTGTTGGTGCAATCATGCGCTGATAGTTTCAATATATTGACAATTATTAAAGTTTAGATTAATACGTTAGATTTAACATGAGTTGTAAAGTTGTAGGAGAAGCCCTTACAGGTCGAAAAATCGAATGCGAGGCAAGGGAAGTACAAGGAGGTCGAGGACCGGATTCTTGGCAAGCGAAGTCTTTGTAGGCCAGAAGACCGGATGCGAGGCAAGGGAAGCCCAAGGAGGTCAATGACCGGATTCTTGGCAAGCAAAGTTCTTATAGGTTGGAAGACTGAATGTAAGGCAAGAGAAGTCCAAGGAGGTCGAGGACTAAATTCTTGGCATGAAAACCCGAAGATGAGGAAGCTTCAAGCATAAAGTCTAGGGAACAGGAGGTTTAAGGTACTTGAAATAATTTTTAATTGTGTAAAAATTGAATTGTGAGCTAAAATGTGTAGCAACCAATTAATCGATCAATTAGGAAGCAACCAATCGATTGGTTAATCGATTGACAAGGATTTGCCAAGAACATAATGCTTCTGGATCGATCAGCCGATCGATTGGTGGTAACCAATTGATCAGCTGATCGATTAAAGAGGATTTTACACAAATGCACAGAATGCTCCTGGATTAATTAGACAATCAATTGGTGGTAACTAATCGATCAGTCGATCGATCAAAGAAGATTTTACGTAAATGTACAGAATGCTCCTGGATCGATCAGGCGATCAATTGGTGGTAACCAATCGATCAGTCAATCGATTGGTGGTAACAAATCGATCAATCGATCGATTGAAGAGGCTTTTTGCTCGAAAACACAAAATACTCTTGGATTGATCAGCCGATCGATTGGTGGTAACCAATCGATCGATTAACAAGGCTTTTACATGAAAGAACAATGCTCTTGGATCGATCAGCCAATCGATTGAGGTAACCAATCGATCAGTCGATTGATTGTGATTCAAATAAAATAATCTACACCATTGATCTGGAGTTGGTGGCGCCCAACGGATATCTCGGAATCGATTGAACATTTACCCGAATCGATTCACAATGACATTTTTGTGAGAAATGACTATATTTACGAAGACATAAAGAGCTTCTCACCATTGAAAAACGTTAAGAACTCTTGCAAACACTGTTTTATTATTCTCAAGTGCTCAAGAACAACTCAAGCTCTCCTCCCACTAGATTTTCAAGCTACGCACCAAAAAGAAGAAGTAATTTCAAAGTTTGTAATCTTTTCCTCTTCTTTCTTGCTGTGAGCTATTTCTTTTGAGAAAGGAAGAGTTGTAAATCTTGTAAGGTTTCTCCACCTTCGACGTAGCTCCGAAAAGGAGAGTTTCCATAGTGGAAGGGTGACTGTGGTGGTGTGGATCCTTGGACTAGTCACCTCCTCAAGAAGGAGGTGGATACCAAGTAAATACAAAGAGTTAACATTGATCTCAAGTCTCCGCTGTGCAAAATCAAGTTAACTAAGAAATCGAACTGAGTCATTTACCCCCCCCCCCCCCCTCCCCCAACTCTAGCTCAACCGGTCCTAACATTATGGACATGAAATAAAGGGTTCCAAGCATAATAAGTACTAGAATTTGATCAATTCAAAACTTTAAAGGGCTTAACGGGCAATTTTTAGAAATTGCTGAGATTAAATGGATGTAATGGTATTGTTGTGGAGGTAAGATATCTATTGTAGGTGCGGCTACCTATGCTTTATTAGATTCAGGGGCTACACACTCATTTATATTCTAGACCTTCGTAAAGCGACTAGGGATCTTACCAAAAGACATGGGGGTCGGGTTTAGAGTCACCGGATCTAGTAAGCAGATGTTATCCACCCGGATGGTGAAGGACATAGAGCTTAGACTACAGGAATATGGGATTTGGGCAGATCTCATCATATTACCAATGCCTGAGTTCGACATTATCCTGGGAATGGATTGGTTATCATAGAATAGAGCTTTGATAGACTTTCGGCAAAGGTGGTATATGTCCAACCACCCCGCGGAGAGTCGTTCATTTTTGAGACAGCTAGGAACGAGCAAAAGTCACACCTCATTTTTTGCATCAGTGCGAGGAAGCTTATAACGAGAGGCTGCCAAAGATATATAGGTAATGTTGTTTTGATATCTGATGCAGTCAGCCAGAAGGGGGAGGATGTCGAAGTTGTTTGAGAATTTCCTAGTGCATTTCCTGAAAATGTCTTTGGTATTCCTCTAGAAAGGGAGATGGAATTTTCCATTTAGCTTATATCGAGTACCGTGTCGATCTCTAAGCCACCGTATCGTCTCACCCCGACAAAGATGAAAGGACAAAAGAATCAAGTCCAAAAGCTACTGGATAAAGGATTTATTCGCCCAAACTTTTCGCCATGGGGCACACCGGTATTATTCGTGAAGAAAAAGGATAGAAGCATGAGGCTCTGTATCGATTATCTAGAGTTGACTAGAGTGATAGTGAAGAACAAGTATCCTTTTCCAAGAATAAAAGATTTATTTGATCAGTTACAAGGAGCATCGATATTTTCAAAGATAGATCTCCGATCCAGATACCATCAGCTGAGGGTAAAAGAAGCGGGCATGCATAAGACAACTTTCAGGACTTGATATAGGCATTATGAATTTACGGTGATGCCATTTAGAGTGACAAATGCCTTAGTGATCTTTATGGATCTCATGAATTGCGTATTTTAACTGTATCTCGATTAGTTCATCATCGTATTCATAGACGACATTTTGATCTATTCAAGACTAGGAAGGAGCATAGTCAACACTTGAGGATCACTTTACAGATATTGCAAGACCGAAAATTATTTGCAAAGTTCAGCAAGTGTCAGTTCTGGTTAGAGAATGTGGCATTCCTGGATCACATCATTTCAAAAGATGGGGTAGAAGTAGACCCTACTAAGGTCGAGGTAGTCAAAGGATGGTCAGTGCTAAAAAATGCAACTGAGATATGCAGTTTCCTAGGTTTGGCAGGCTACTATCAAAAATTCATCAAGGATTTTTCTTCCATTGTAGTGCCCTTGATGGCCCTGATGAAGAAGAATGCCAAGTTTACATGGGGAGTTGATTGCCAAGATAGTTTTGAGCAGTTAAAGAAGGTACTTACCATTGCAACAATTTTAGCTATACCATCAGGATAGGGAGAGTATGTGTTGTATACGGATGCTTGAAAGCTAGGTTTGGGTGTAATTTTTTATGCAGCACAATCGAGTAATTGCATATGCATCCCGACAGCTAAAAGTGAATGAAAAGAATTATCTGACTCCTAACCTCTCATTAGCAGTTGTGGTGTTTGCTCTGAAGATATGGAGGAACTATTTATATGGGGAGAAGTGTAAAATCTTTACTGACCACAAAAGCCTAAGGTATTTCTTCACCTAAAAAGAGCTGAATATGAGACAAAGAAGATTGTTGGAACTTGTAAAGGACTACGACTGTGATATTAGTTATTATCCTGGAAAAGCTAATGTAGTTTCATATGCCATGAGTAGGAAAACAGCAATCATTGCACTACTAACAATACAGAAACCTCTTCAGGCAGAAATTCAGGGATTTAACCTCAAGATGTATGCTGGGGGGGCCAGACTCCTAACTTATCCACTCTAACCATACAACCTACCTTGAGGGACAAAATTCAGACTGGACAAGCTACTAATAAACAGTTACAGAAGTGGCGACAGAAGGATGAGTCTAAGGGCTTGGGTTTGTATTCAGTTGAAGATGATTCTGTCAAATATCGGGGCCAACTCTCGATCCCTAGTGTTGACTCACTACGAGTTGAGATTTTTATGGAAGCCCATAATATTCCATATTATGTACATCCAGGGAGTACAAAGATGTATAAGGACCTTAGCTACTTTATTGGTGGCCAGACATGAAACGAGACATTGCACGTTTTGTATCTGAATGCCTAATTTGTCAACAAGTCAAAGCAGAATATCAGAGGCCAGCAAGGATGCTTAAGCCACTTCTAATTCTAGAGTGGAAATGTGAGAACATCACCATGAATTTTGTAGTGGGCTTACCGAGGACAATGAGAAGCTTTAATGTCATTTGGGTGATAGGCGCATATCCTACCGATGAAGATGACCTTCTCAATGACCCAGTATGCGGAGTTCTACATCCATAAAATAGCCAAATTGCATGGGATTCCTATTTCTATAATATCGGACAGAGATCCGAAGTTCACCTTGACTTTCTAGAAAAGTTTACATTCGACTATGTGAACTAAACTACTATTTAGTACAACATTTCATCCCTAGATAGATGGTCAGTCAGAGAGGGTGATACAAATTTTGGAAGACTTATTGCAAGCGTGTGTGATCGATTTCCAAGGAAGCTGGGAATCGAAACTATCGCTCGTGGAGTTCACCTATAACAATAGCTATCAGTATCTATAGGCATGGCTCCTTATGAGGTACTTTATAAAAGAAAATGCAGATTGCCTATCCATTAGAATGAAATGGGAGAAAGGACAGAGGTGGGTCCAGAAATTGTGAGGCATACGATAGATCTAGTAGTCAGAATCAGGGACAGAATGAAGACCGCCCAAAGTGGACAAAAGAGCTATGCTGACAAAAGAAGAAGGGACCTAGAGTTTACAGTTGGGGATCACGTTTTAGTGAAAATAGCACTGATACAGGGCAGGAACATTGGCTTACCGAGTGGCCTTGGCACCTAATCTTGTAAGGGTGCATAATGTATTCCACATCTCAATGTTACACAAGTACATGTCGAATCCCTCCCACGTGTTGAATTTTGAACCCCTATAACTTACCCTAGACCTGCCCTATGAGGAGAGACCCATATAATATTGGACCGGCAAGAGAGAAAGCTGCGGAATAGGATGGTCAAAAGGGTCAAGGTTAGGTGGCAGAATCACGTTGACGAGGAGGTCACTTAGGAGACAGAAGATGGCATGAAGGACTGCTACCCATAGTTAATTGGTAAGTTTTAAATTTCAAGGACAAAATCCATCTAGGGGGTGGGGAGGATTTGTAAGGTCTAGTTTGTTTTTTTTAAAAAAAAAAGAAAAGGAGAAATCCAAAGCGGGGAAAATGATAATAAACTTTTCTTTGAAGTGATTATGAATATAAAGAGGGGGGGGGGGGGGCTAAATCGCTATAAATCAATTAATAGATTTATGAGCTCGCCCCAATTGGTAATGAATGGATTCAACTCTATGATTTAGTTGCTTATAAGAGGGGGGCTTGAGGAGGGGCGGCGGAAGAGAGAAAAAAAGGAAAGGGAGAGGTCTCGTCAGCAAGCAAGAAAGGAGGGGGAGAGGTCTCGACGACAAGTAAGAGGGGAAGAGGAGGCTTTGACCTTGGAGGGAAGAACGAGCCAACACCAAGCCTCCAAGCACAAAGGCACCTCTTAAACCTTACTTTTGTTTTCTCCATTCAATCGATAATATTGATGTTTATTGAAATCTTTCATGGAAAAACATGGAGACATGTCTTATTAAATGACAATATGACGTCTTCAAGTTCTTGAAGTTTTTCTTTAAATCTTGTTGTCCTTGTCGAGTATTGTTGCTGGAAACTGTAGGGGGTGTTGCTACGTTCTAGAACTCCTTAGGATGAAGTCGTTCCTACAGATCTTGGGGTGCTTGTCGAGTGTTTGTTGCTGGATAACTGCAAGGGAGATTGTTGTGTTTTGGGATCCTTTAGGGCAAAGATTTTCCTTTAGAGCTTGCTGTCCTTGTCGAGTATTGTTGCTGGAAACTGCAAGGGGTGTTGCTGCATTCTAGGACTCCTTAGGATGAAGTTGTTCCTGCAGAGCTTGGGGTGCTTGTCGAGTATTGTTGTTGGATAACTACAGGGGAGGTTGCTGCGTTTTGGGATCCTTTAGGGTGAAGACTTGCCTTTAGAGCTTGCTATCCTTGTTGAGTATTGTTGCTAGAAAACTACAGGGGATGTTGCTACGTTTTGGGATTTTCTTTAGGATGAAGTCTAAGAGGTTTAAAGAGGGTTGGGACGTGAGACTTACACCTGGCGGGGAGGGAGTTGAATCGCAAAGCTGGGGATTGCGACGGCGGCAGGGGCTATGGCCTGATCATTTTAGGAGGAGAGCTAAGTGTAGTAGATTTTTCTTTTTGAGGAATATCTGGAGTTATATGCAGCAGGTTCTTTTCGAGGGGGATTGGGAGCTTCAAGCAACAAATTTTTTGGTGGATTAATTAGGTTATTTGCAACAGGGTTTCAAAAGTTGTTGAAGGGGTGTGGGGGTGTAGCAGATTCTAACGAGTGGTTGGTCACCTAATGCTCGAGGAGGTCTAGGAGTGTGAATGTTTATTTAGTTTTATGTAGTTAACGATATTCATGTTTATTGAGTTTCACATAGTTAGTGATATGCATGCTTATATGAGTCTCATGTAGATTAATGGTATGATTGTTTAATTAGCTTTATGTAGTAAATGATAACCATGCTTATTTAACTTTATTTACTTAAAGATATCCATGCTTATCGAGCTCATGTAATTAATGATATACATATTTGTTTGAATCTTATATAGATTAATGGTATGATTATTTAATTAGTTTTATATAGTAAATGATAATCCTGTTTATTTAACTTCATTTACTTAAAGGTGTTCCTGCTTATCGAGCTCATGTAGTTAATGATATATGTGTTTGTTTGATCCTTATGTAGATGAATAATATGAATGCTTATTTAATGATAAATGATAATGATGAAGATTAATGAAAATTCTGTGAGGATCAAGGACCCAAAGGAATCCCGTTTACAAAACAATGCCTCAAAGGGACTCCAATACCATATTCTCATATTTGGTCATGACCCAAGTTGTTGACACCCCACCATTGGATATCATGGTTAACTGATTAATCAATGGAACAAAGGGCAAAGGATAACTGATGCATCTCCACCCAAGAATGATATATGATAAATACTAAAGGATAACGCTATATAATGTGATGATTAAAGGATACACATAATGTTGTGCGATACTCATAGTTTTACGTTGTATGGAAAATGCTTATATGTCTGCTTATTTATTTCTTTGACAATAAATTTCAAGATAGATTTAATGATACATGCAACTGATTATGAAATTTTTGCTATTTTGATTTAAAAGTGCTGAATTTGACTTACTAGGTCTGGTCTGTGGCAGATGAAGAAATGGATGAAGTTGAAGGATCATACCCTTGATCAAACTAGGATAGATAGTACACTCCCAAGGACCTTTCGATTCCGCACAAAGATTAAATAACAACGTTTATAATTTAGAGAAAATACAATAGTATTGAATTTAGACCTCTAAGACGATGATCTGGTTTATTAATTGTAGACAAATTTTTTATTTTATTGAAATGTTATATGGTGCATGGGGTCTAAACACATAATAATAGCGTAGTTACAATTCATGCAGCAAAACTATCCACGTTTCTACAATAGATAATTTGACAAGTAGCAGGTTGTGGAAGGAAAGAACACAAGAATCATGCCGTGGAACATGAATATATGGTGATTATGATTGTTATGAAACGCCAACCAATATCCATAATGTTAACGCAAATAAGTATATTCTGTTTAGAGCACAATGAACAGAAACAGAACTATAGGAAGGTTCAGCACTGTCGAGCAAGTTTGCGGGTTAAAGGTTGCTTTTTGTTCGAGTTACACCTGGCCACATTTTCTCAAACATCCAACTCCCTCTTCCTGGTACTCTTGCCTCGTTATCCAGAACTCAGGTGCATCCTGTTCATTAAAGACAACCAATTAGCAAATGCGTCTTAAATCCAGTGTCTGGATAAGTGCTAATTTAAACCAAATTTGTTAATTCACAGATGTGTTAAAACGTCAAACTAACTACATTTTGGTGAGACCAAGGGGAATATAGATATCAGATGAGATGAAAATTTATGGGTTTGAAAAAGTCTCTATTGCACTGAAACTAATTGCGAAGACAGGATGGTACCTTCATGATTCCAGCAAGGACAGCACCTCCAAGGTAAACCATGTGTTTCCTTCTCGGAGGATCCTCGATTCTTAACCTTAGTTTCTGTCAGGGTACAGGGAAAAAAAATCACTCCAAGTTGCACCGGATCTTGTGAAAGGTTCTCAAGATTCTTCATGATTACAATATATAAATCTAAGAGAAGCCAGCTTTAGTAAAAATCTTTACACAGCCAGATATTACTACAACTGAACCAAAATAGCCTGTTGGTTATATTGCTCAATACCAATATTCAAGGAAGATGCACTCTCCAGCCTTTAATGTGCCTAAAGGCAGGTCAAGCATCAGTAAGTTGGAGAAATAAATATTGGTTTTCCAACTAGAAGCACAGAGGTTTTTTCCAGGTCAGCCTGTGCACCAGGATCTTGTGATCAAATTTACAATGAAATGCAAATAACTTGCACTGAAGGGTATGTGAAAAAACATAATCGTAAAATCACTCAAAACAAAAAAATCAACTAAATATGCAAAACCTGGCGTTTTATATAGACAAAATGTTTAATGATTTTCTTAATGAGAAGTTCAGAACATTCTGAAACTTTGCAGGTCAAATTACATTTTTTTCATATCACCTCCTCCATGGATAATTGGAATTTTGAAAGTATAGATTATTTAGTAATTCCTCAAGGCAAGTCAAATATCTGCAATCACACCCCTGTGAGAATTGGAAATTAAGAAATAGTGAAAGCTCTAAATGTACCAAGTCACATTGTCCATACACAGAACTGTGCAAATAAAAACAGCCTCAGAGAACTTGCTGAAAATTAGGCAATTTCATGATGGCTAACAAGAATAATAATGAAAATATCACCTTCAATCCATCCTTATTTCCCTTGAGTACATTTTCAAGATAGCGATCCAGAATTTCCTTCTCCAAGCTGTTAAAATAACAAAGAGCAGGCATTATCAGCATAATTGATCAGGGTATAGTTATGACTTTGAACATTCCTAGATGACGTTTTGAATAAATTAATTTCATACAATACATTCCTTTAAAGATATATTTGTCAATATTTAATGTTCCACTAGAAAAAAAAACAAATCTGAAATAATTAAACTATCAAGCAAACATCTTTCTCAAGTCATATTATGTACACATTGCAGCTACATCCCTAAATGTGGTGGAAAGAATTTTGCAATTTTTTATGTGACGTTGCAACTTATCAATATGTTGCCAGTCATTAAACAAAGAAACCACTGTAGCTTTCTACCCTCAGCACAATGCTAATGTTTGTCATTCTTATAAATCTAAGCATAAATAATGTACACGACATTTCATAATCACCAGAAAAGCATGACACAACAACAGGATGATTAAAATAAATAAAACAATGTTGTTTCTGATATGTACCCAGTTCAATACATGATCTTATACTGTTTCAGTATTCAATAGATCTACATGATATAAGAATCCCATTTAGCACGAGAGAATTCTTAGTTTCAACAACAAATTTGTAGATATAGATTCTGTAACTGACGAATTTCTCCCAATCAATATTATGTCCACACAATTTTAAACAAGCATTAAGGCTAGAATCATATCTGATTCTTGGATAAGGAAATACCAACATATTACGTAGAAATTTACTGCCAAAACATGAGTTACCAATAGCATATACCTTTGTCCAAATTCACAAATATATATTACAACAACTAAGTTATTTCAGGGGTGGACTAACCGACTAGGTAATCCAGGATACATGGTACTCCCTCCACTGAGAACAATATGTTGGTAGAGCTGTCTCAAAATCACTGACGTGAGTGTAGTATAGCAGAATCAAAATTTTTAATTGATAACAAAATTGTTCTATAAATAAGTAGACAACTCAATGAGATGCAATCTAAATTTCAAAAAAATGTTAATATAATGATGGCATAAATTAATGACTAATCAGAAAACAACGGACTACTCAATGAGATGCAATCTAAATTTCAAAAAAATGTTAATATAATTACAGCATAAATTAATGACTACTCAGAAAACAGTGATCATTAAGCACCCATTTATGTACAATGTGCAACTGAGAGGAACGGCTATGGAAAATTTATATATCCTTGAAGGAACAAAACATATAGTTTAGCAAAAAAAAAAGGTAAAGCAGATCACTCTCTAAAACTTGACGATAGCCCTCCAATTGTCCTAAAAGCAATTATGAGTGATCAAGCATGGTCAGTCAGTATCAGAATTACATAGTTTTGCCCATGATTAATGTTTTTCTCACTTAGATCCATTGAAGCAAATTTCATATTTACCTCCATTGCATAAATTAAACCTTGTTACAGTTTTGATCTTAATCTCTTCCTTTCACTTTTATCCGTATTTGCATGGCTGCATGGAAAGAATTTCCGAAGTCATGCTGTCTCTGGGTTATCAAACAATTTAGTTGCTTTAAGAAGTCCAAATGGACAGCAGCAAACAGGTTCGAAGAGTTAATTCAGAAAGATTAGTATATAAAAGAATAAGTCAAGTACAGACTACAGAATCAGATGTATTATCAACTCAAACCACTGAATTATATATGGCGAACTTAGTGAATAAACCACCAAGCATAATAAGATAAATGTAAAATTTGAGGTATCTGCTGAATTATATAAGGCCGGCACTAGGGGGGCGTTAATGTAGAGGATCTACTTTTTTTTTCAAGAAAGGAATATTAGTAACAGATATTAAGTAGTTCAGCATACCATCATCCTATTGTCAATGTCCATTTCCTGAATGCAACGGAACGCCATATCTGCCATGCCATCACCTTCGACATCAATAAGTTCCTGTGTATGTGATTAAAAATCTTAAAACTTTCCTCAAGTGTATGAAAGAGGTGGCTGAAAGATGCTCAGCATAGCAACAAATAGCAGTATGCAAATGCAATGACAATAACTAATAAGCAGAATGCCCATAATAACTTTCTTTGAAGGAACATAGGTTCAGGAAATCTAATGTCAGCTATGGAAGACATAATGAATTTGATATATTATGTAAAAAGAAAATGTTATGCCATGTCCAACAAGCCTGTATCACCTAAACTAGGGTTGTATTCGAGCAGAGCCGAGCTCGAGCTCATGCCAGCTCAAGCTCGAGAAAACTACATAGGCTCGACTTGAGCTCGAGCTCAATCAAGCTTGTGAGTTTGAGCTCGAGCTCGAGCACGAGCTCAAGCCTGATTTGGAAAAATAAATTAAAAGCCTGTTCAAGTAGGGATTCGAACCGTAGACCTCAAATACACCAAATGACATGCTCTAGCCACAAACTCCTCCGTAACTTATTCTTCATTTTAAAAGTAATAATAATTTTAATTATTAAAATATTAAATTAACCTAGCTTGAGAAGGCTCGACGAGCCCTAGAGCCAATGCTAAATGAGCTCGAGCTCGGCTCGAATGTTAAATGAACCGGCTCGAGCTCAATCAAATTCAAGCTCGAGTCAAGCTTTGACCGAGCGGCTTACGAGCGGCTCGGCTCATTTGCACCCCTAACCTAAACATAGCTTACACACTAATTATACCTAAACATAGCTATTCATCCTGTAAGCCACAAATTTTTATGGCAAAAAGGAACAAAACCAAAGTTTAGTAATTTATCCTCTATTGCAAGCTATGATACTGGGACTCTTCATTGATCCTCTTTGTACCATGTCTGACATAAATTCTCTAATACCAACACTCTGAGTAAGCTAATGCTTAATATTTCTACTGATCACATGTAAAACTGTTTAGAAATGGTCTTGTTGTACAGTTAGATCCACATTCATGTAACAACGTATATGGCAAGTACCAAAAATGCATAGGAATGCTTATAAATATGCTATGTTTAACTAAGATGGATCGGACAACATTATTAAATTGTTACAAACAAAAAATATTGGAACACAAGTTCTTCTAAAAAAAGTACTAATTAGTGACGCGTAAATAGAAAAAACATACAGGAGTAAAAAGAGCCTCAGGAGCTTGAAATCTTTCTGTGCCTATTTTAATAACTCTTCCATCTGGGAGCTAGTAAAAAAATCAATAAGTTTGTTATTGTACTAAATAAGAGAATGTGGTATCTCCTGATTAATTAGATAGCAACATGAATGTAATAACTAAATTTACTAACAGTATAGTTCTTGACAAGAATTGTGGTTTCAAGTCCAAGTTGATACTCACGCTTGTAGTCATAGCTGCAAAGTATTATTGAAGAACATTACGAAAAAAAACTGTAGATTAAGTATCAAAATTAGGCAACTAGATTCAGCAAGCAGTTGACCTGATGTAACAAAGTTTCTCCTTTATTTCTCTTACAGTTTCAAAATCTGCAGATTTATTCATGGCATACCTTTGAAAGTTGTAATCAGCATATTAGTAGAAATATAAGGTTCCTGATCCAGTATGTTAAACCAGTTGAAATTAAGGACATGGCGATAAGTTGTACCCTCTACGAGATAGCAAATCAACAAGATAGGAAGTTATGTGCCTTCCAGCAACATTCATTCTCTTTGTCAGATGTGGAAAAGAATATCCATCAACAACAGGCACCTGCAGACAAATAACATATTCTTAGATAATATAAAAAATATATATATTCCAGAAAACAAGCTTTTTAATAAACAAGAGAGGCCTCTACATTTTCAATTGACAAAATATGGGGAAAGAACATAAAAATGTTAAACATCATCTTAGATTCTTTATAGCAAAGCCAGAGTAGGCTCAGGATGACTATAGAAAAAAGTTGTTCAAAGCACAACAAATTGCAGCTCATCTTGCATAGCTTTATAAAATTTGCATGGATAGATGTGTAGAAAATATACTATATCAACATGATTTTCTTTTATATACAAAAAATGACTGCCAGAACTAGTATGCTGCAAAAATGAGGAATTTTGCAAATTACCAAGCATGTATCTGGGAAAAATATCAGATGCAAATGATGCATGTTGCATTGATGCAGAAATCTCAAACTGCTATCTAGCCTATATATGTTTTTAGGATTACAGGCTGAAATGTTGTCCAAAACACATTTTAAACTCTCAAAACCCTAATGAAATTCTTGATACTTCTTCCAAAATATCCATTGTATGTACTAATTCGCTAGTACCTCAAAAATTAGTGCTGAGAAGACATTGAATTTATATATAAATGATGATAAGCTATTTTTGGCTCAAACCTTAAAAAAAAAAAAACTATTCACACAATTTTAATTCAATGTGTTTTGCAGGCACCATAAGCATGCAGATGAAGCACACAACAAAGCCAAAAATTTAATGTATGCCAAGATGGGCAGCATAAAGTTCACATAGCTGGCAGGTGTCATAATAGTAAATGGACATATTATTTGTCTAAAATAGAACATATGCCCGCTGTAGCCTGGACTCAGTCACAAATTCATTAATTAAGGCATCACAATTTAAGACAAAAATGAGAACTTAAGATGAAAATGTTTTCTTCCATTCTTTCATAAAGACGATGGTTATATTTTATCCTCATGATAGCTGAGAACCATTATCTTTTAACTATCCAAATACAACATACCACATGTGTGACACCATCACCAGAGTCAATAACAAGACCTGTCAGCAATCCTGTGAAGAAGTTTTGATATTAGCAGAGAAAGTTGGTATATGTAATCAGATGGAACTAGTAAATAGAAATGCTGTCAATACACAGTCTATGATGTAGATAGAAATCACGAAGAAAGATCATTTATTGCATATTAATTTCTGTTTAAAATTTTGGATCATCAAATGCAACTAAAGAGATTTCATGGTAATCAACCCAAAGTAGTTTTTAGCGATCTAATGAAATAGTCATGCACCTTGGGCATATAGCGTTAGAACCGCCTGGACCTGAATGAAGACACCACTGAAGTTGTATTTCTCAAACATGGTCTCTATCTGTCCTATACGAAGCCAAATCAATAATGACTTGTTTGGAGTCTCAAACTAAAGACTTGTATAAAAATGATAAATATACAAAGGCATGAAATGTACAAACCATTTTCTCACGGTTTTTTGAAGGATTGAGAGGTGGATCTGTGAGTAATATCTTACATTCACTTGGATCTATCTAAAGAGGAAAATGACAACATTCCTAACGCCATTAGTTTAAAAGCGAACTGACTTAAGCAAAGAATATAATAAATGAGTAGGGTAGCACTGAAATGAAATATTAGTTCAGTGCTTTGTTTGAGAGACGGTGGATTGGTCAAAATTATATTAGGACTAAACTAATTTAATTAAGAATCAATACCTTAAGTTCACTGTAAAATGCATGATCCCATACATGCCCCATGTCATCCCAATTTTGCACAATCCCATTATTGATTGGATAAGATATATCTAGTTGGTGGCGAAATTCTGCACAAGCAGCTCCCACAACAATGTCCTGAATGAAAGAGTTAAGCAGTATGCATGACTGCTTCAGTATTTTTCTACTTGTAAGATATAAATAAAGACAATAAAAAATGAATTTGAAGATCCAAAAACACTTTCGTCAAGAGGAATAGCCAGCTAGTCAATAGTAAATGGCATGAGACATGATGGCAGGGTTAAAAATCTATTTGGCCTCCTAAAATATTCATGCTCCAAAAATACATTTAGAATGAGAAGTCGTTCCTCTCTATACACATGGTTTGCGAGTAATTATATGCAACATATGTTACAACAAGAAAAAAGAAATACGTCGCTGTTCAGACCGTTAGTTCCTGCTCCACCAGTGATTCTTCATATCTAAGCAATGGCCTTCCAACCACGCATGGAAATACAGATGTGGGAAAGTTATCTCCAGCAAATCCACACTTCACATACTGCAATTAAAAAGTTGCAAGATCAGATAAGGGTGAACCTAAAAGAGAATAAGATAATATTTGTAGCTTCGTTCCAGCACAAGTTATCATTTAGAAAGACAAAATAATGGAAAATGTCTGAAAGTTGCATTAAATTCAGAATATAATATCCCCAGTCTTGGTAAAATTGGACAGTAAAGTCAAGATACATTAGTCACTGTACAAAGTTTGCAAGTTCTAAACAGAGAGGAGAATTTCTCGCTTAAAAATACATACATGAATAGCAATACGAAACCACGAGCGCAGAAAGCAGAGTTCAGACGAAAGAATGGATATTCTGATCCGCAATATTGCAGATCGAAAACTTAACTTTCTGTTGCCTTTTATTATGCCCAAGATGGAATTTTGTCAGCGATCAGTAAATGCGTAAAAACGCGGATCTCACTTTTCAGAAATTCCACCGATCGCACAAAATCATGAAAAATCAATGGTCGTTTTCGAATGTTATGGTAGTACGCGTACAAAGAAAAGCTAATCACAATCTCAAGATCCAATCTTCGTCGGAGTTGAAGAAATAACAAGTAACTAGATCAGCAGGAAGAGAAGAGAGATCCAATTGTGTAGAGACAATACTATTTGAAGGAACCAAAAATTGGAAGAAGAATTACTCCAGTGCCGTTATCGCAGACGACAACCTTTCGGCTGTCCATCTTCGCCGCTCCACGCGCTCGCTGCTCCTCCTCTCTCTCCCCTCCCGTTGCACTGCTACTGAAACCTGCGAGTTACAGTGGCATATAGATCGGAAGCGGAATTCGGGATGCAGTTGACGGTGCTCAGGTGCCGGGGGAGAAGAAGATCTATGGCCCAAATTTGGGAAGTATCCAATCGAATTAAAACAGCCCAACTGACCCAATTCAACTTGGGCCGGTCCAGACTAATAAGACGAAAATCATATAGTTTTAGAATTAGACTGTAAATTGAATTGACAAAGTTAGTAGGTCGATAATTTAATTGGTTAAAATGGTCGAACTAATTGACCTAAAAATAACATAATAAATATAAAGTGTATTGAGAGATCTTGTGGCGATTAAGTAAAAGATACATGATTAATTAAGGCAAACGTTTCTTTCTTTCTTTCTTTTGTGAGAATTAAGGCATAAGTCAAGGGTATGGGAGTATAAGAGCATTTTTTGTAGGGTACCGTGGACCAGTACTTGCTGCAAAACTAAAAGACTTCATGGACAGCCAATTTCTTTCTTGTTCCTTAGTATCATGCGATCACATGGAGTGTGAAGATGTTTCCTATTCTTGTCTTGATTTGACAATTAATGCATGTGATCTTGAGATTTTTTAACTCCGTGGATTATATGGTATTTCTTGACTTTAGATGTATTTTATTCCAATTTGAAAAGAAGAGGACGAAGAAGCCATTTAACAATCTAAGTTTCTCTTAGTTTATATAATAATAACGACATTGTGGAGCATATTGAATTTTATAAATTGGTTTTCTTTTTCATGGATAGAGACTTTATTAGTAGGACTACTGCAGAAACTCTCAGACCTTTGAGTCATATCCATACATTTAAAGGGAAAGCTGTTCAACTGAGTCATGCTTCATGGTTTTGCCAGTAGCTCTTCATACTTTTCATGTGAAGAACTGTTGTATAATTTCATTTGTTTTTTTTTCTAAAATAACTCATCCATGATCCACTGGAATGAACTCACAAGGTATTCTTTTCATTTTTTTTCCCCCTTTTGTTTCTTTTAAAAAATACTACTGTAAAACAAGTTCACTCCTGTTAAAAGAAGAAAACTTGTTCTGCATGGTCGATTTGTTAATGAAACAGTTGTTGTTCTTTCTCAAATCGAAGCATTGATAAGTATCATCAAACAGTACAATCAAAAAGAAAAACACAAGCTCGTTTTTTTAGCAGGTACAGGTCTTCAGTGATCCCTGATCAGCTATCAGTTGCACTGGTGGATCAGGGTGCTGACGACGGGGAAGTCCTGCGGCGTCATCCACGCGTACCTGAACTTCACCGGCGTGCCTCTGGAAATTGCCCGGCCGTCGCCGACGAGGCACCTCTCTTCGTCGACCGGGCGGATGGCCCAGCCGTTCACCGACTCGACGCTGCTGAGCCCGTAGCATCTCAAGACCACCTTCGACTGCAAGCATCGACATTTGTTGCTCACCGACACCTCGTACTCCGGCTTGCCTTCCACTATGCCCCCTGTTTTTCTCTGACTTATGCTGATGTCAGCCAGGCTACATGGAGCTCCATGGGCTGCAGTTATTCGATCAACGGAGTTCAGCTATAAATCTCTATCTAGTATAGCAGATTGAGATTGAAATACTTACCTCCGATAATGATGCAGAGAAAAAGAAGAAGAGATGAGAAGAAGAGCTTGCGAAGGCTTCCCATTTCTCTTCTGCCAAACTCTGCGCGTGCTCTGTTCTACAAGGGAAATGAAGTTTTACCGGACTATTTATAGAGGGAGAAGCAGGAGAGGGATAAGGCTTGTTTCTTCCAAGTAGCAATAACCACTTGCGATGAATGAGACGGTCCAATCGCTTAAATTAAGGCTGTATACATGTTCCTCAACTGTAGCTACCTGTGACAAGTTTTAATCTGCTAGAAGACAAAGTTCGGTGATGAGACAGTGAACTTGGTTGAATTGAAAGAATTTATTCATTGAGTTATTGGACTCATTGACTAAAATATTTAAGCAAAAAATTGATTAATTCGTTCTTTAAAACATGTTTAAGCTCTCAAAAACTTTCAGGACTAGATAAAAAAAACCTCATTCCTCTAATGTAAGAAGTAGAAAGAATGATCTCTCAACTTTCAGAAGACTATAATAGATATGATAATTAAAATTGCACCTTTCGAGATTAAAGTGGATGAAAAAACTCATTCCTCCAAGGTAAGGTAAGAACCAGAAAGGATCATCACTCTAAAATCTTCTTCTCATTAGTTGATACTTCATTTTAGGGAAGCTTCAAACTCTTTCAAGACAAGATAAAAAGAAGTTTACCTTATTCTTCTGAAATAAGAAGTAAAAACGATAATTTGTCAACTTCTGAAAAAAAATGAATCCATCTTACCCTTCTAAAGAGATATAATAAATAAGTTTACACCTCTTGAGACAAGGTGAATAAAAAAAATCTCATTCCTTCAAGGTAGCAAATGGAATACCTCATATCTACCAACATGGCAAGTAAAATAGCCTCTTAATCCTCCAAGGTATAAGGCAAAAGAAGGATGATATAATTTTTAGTGGTCGGTGAAAATTTTTTATAAGACTGGACTGGTCATCTAGGATTAGTCGATTTAAAAGGTTGGATACTTGATACTTAAAAGTAAAGGAAGACATCATACTTCCTGAGCTAAAAAGGTATAGTATAATCCCATATCCTGAACAAGAGCTTAGTAATCTCTATCCTAAGTATAATGTCTCTGTCCTAAGTGTAATGTTTTTTACTTAAAAACTCTTGTTGGTAATCCTCAACAAGAGTCTCTTCTCTTCCTATCTTGTTGCTGTGCCCACATGGAGACCTTCCAATGTTGTCTTTGATATTTTTACTTTTCATTCACTTGTTCTTTCACTTGGAGATGGTCGGTCCGTCCCATAAGAGTTTCCCATCCGCTATCGGATAAATCTAGAAAACAGATATGCATGTTTGAATCAAAAGCATATTCTTTGACCATAAGCATATTGTTAGAACATAGATGCATTCTTAGACCGACTCTGCTTTTTCTCTCTTCTCCATTTCAGCGGAGGTGCTTGATTTGCTTGGACTTTGAGAAACTCTGGCTCAACTTGTCAATACGATAAAGTTATCCAATAGCTGATTTCTCTTTGCTAGCTTACTTGATTGATGGACCATAACTAAGGAAGTTCCAAACCTCTTACAGGGTTCACAACCATATCTAGAGCATAAGTAAACAATTGATGTCCCGTCATTAGCTTCAATCAGATCACTGTCTTGTGCATGTGAGAGATACTCAAAGGGCTGATCACACGGCAATGGCATGTGACCCCTATTGGATCAAGATATATAACCGTTATTGTTTTTTGTTTTCTTAATTTTTCTCTTTTATCATTCAGTCTCATTCAGAAGAAGCATGTGGAGGAACTAAAGCTATTTGTGGTGGTTGTGTGGGTCCTTTTTACAATCTTCCAACTAATTGATGACCCTTTTGAATGGAAAAAAAAAATCTAAAGTTTCTACAATGAGTTGGTTATGAAAAGCTGAACTGAAATTAGTTTCATAGATATGGTATTACTTAAGGCGGAAGTGTATATCAATGATCTTAATAATTACAGAAGATGCACATTTGTTGAATGAGTTGAGTGGACAAGTTGAGAACCTTGATTTAGACTTGTTGAGTCACATTACGATGCAGAAGATTGTCCAACAAGCCATGTGGCAGCCGCAACTTGTTCAAGTCAACACAGGTTTCATGTTTCTTTTTCTTTCTTGTACCAACATGCAATTGGGGGAAGAGATTGCTGCGGTGATTCCGGATAATAATGGGAAAGATATTAGTTTAATGAATTCGATAAATTAGCAGAAATAAAGGTAAATAATATTATTGAATAATGGGAATTGTATTTGTTACTTGCGTTGACTGTGAAATAAACAATGCATTGGAATAGGATATTATCATATTTGACTCGCAGGCTCGTAAATTGGTGCCTACTTGTGTTGGTGAGATTTGTGTGTGTTCGTTCTGCTTATAAATTACATCAACGTAATTTAATTAGATTTGATTAAATATGATACTAAAAAGTTGGAATTATCAAACATCTCTTCGTATTTTCTGAGTTTCGGAAATGATTGGTGCAATCTTCCCTGATCATTTTATTGTCCAACGAACTGATATCTAGATGATTATAATTGATATATTATAAACCTTGAAGAACTGCATGAAGAATTGAAATATGATTTAGCAAATCTAATAAAAAAAAATTCTACATTCATCTTTAAAAAAGTTGTGCTACAAATAATTTGCTAGCAAATTAGAATGTGAGGGCGACTTACACGAACATCCCTTCTATCTTGTTAGTATTCTAGCGTACCTCACATTGTTTACAAAGTCTTCATTTTAAGTTCACATCTACATGACAACAGCCGATTCGCTCGTCCCAACACCTCCATCAACTCATCCCTGGACCAACACAGAAGAAGTAAAATACCCCTACTAACTCATCCCTAGACCAATATAGAATAAATAAATCACGGATAACTACTAACCATTGGTGCAATGACCGAGTTTCGATCATAAGACCTAATATGACAACACTCCATATCTCAACCACCATACCGTACCACCCCGAGAGGGCCACAAATTTTATCTACATGATACTTAAAGGTGGAGTATCTAAGCTTTGATATCAATTTGGCTGGTCTTAGTTATTCCCCAAACAAGCAGACAATATATTCAAGCCGTAACATTCAAGTAACTTCCTAGCATTTTGGAGTGATCTCACAAACAAAGACAATGAACGCCAGAACATGTTTACTCAGATGTAGCAATGGAACTTGTGTTCATGTCAGTACAATTACATAAGCCAACATAACAGAGTACTTAATGTCGTCAAAAATAGAGATTATTAATACTGAGATGAGCAATTTTGTGGTTAATTCAATAAAAGAATTGGTGTTCATCATGTAAGATGACAGGGAAAGAGTTACTCTGAAGTGTTGACATCACCCCAGCGGACATTGTATTTTGCTGCAAGGTAGTGTGCTCCTACAGGCCCACGGCTCCCGTAAGGGTAGAGCTCCGGTGCAATCTTCTTCTCCTCCAGCTCTTTAAGCAGTGGCGTGAACAACTCCCAAGCAGCATCCAATTCATCAGAGCGAATGAACAGTCTTCGTTCTCCCTCAATGGCATCAAGTAGTAGACGTTCATAAGCATCCGGTATCTCCTTAGAGTATCTAAGGAAATACATTAAATGGCATGAGAGAGCAGGGTTATAACTCTATTATTGCAATCATCAGCATTTATTTTCACTGAAAGAAAAATAATCATACCTCGACGAATAAAGAAGATTGAGATTGCTTCTGTCCAATTTCATACCCAATCCAGGAAGTTTGTTGTTGATCTTCAAGTATATAGCCTCATCAGGCTGCACCCTGATGATAAGCTCGTTTGTAGCAAGATCAATATCAGTTCCAAAACATCGCTTGTAAAGACTACCAGGGACATGGCAGAATTGAACTCTGATCTCAGCTCTGTGAATGGAAATTTTGAAATTTTAGGTTGTTTTCAAGAAAGAAAGATGATATGAATAATGCAAAGGAGAATAAAATGAGTTATTGGGCTTCTAATTCTACTGCTTTGTATGCAAAGCTTTCCAAGCCTTCATGAGAAATGGGACTCCATCCCATCTTGCATTATCTATGAAAAGTGCAGCTGCAGCAAATGTCGGAGTAAGGCTGTTTTTGGGTACAGTTTTATCATCCGTGTACCCAGTGAAATACCATTCCTAGTGTGGCTCTTATATTGTCCTATCACCACATCTTCTAATTGCAATGGTTTCATAGAATGGAGAACTTTCACCTAAAATTTGAAGGCAAAACCAATCTAAGGCATGGATGCAAACTAGAAAACTGATGAGTTGAGTTCTAATAATAGAAGACAATAGTAACACCGTAGTTTGTAATCATGGGCTTCAATGAAGTCACTTCAAGAAAACAGTATTCTCCTATTTCTGTTACCAACCTTTTCATTCCTGATGTCTTCTGCGTCCAAGCTGATGGGAGTTTCCATTGCAAACAAGGTGAAAATCTGAAGTAGATGATTCTGCATGATATCTCTAATGATACCATAATTATCAAAATACCTGCATTAGAAGACACAAAGTCACAGCAAAATTCATAGGCACGTGAAAGTATAGCAAATAAGCATGCATTAAAACATTACCCTCCACGTCCTTCTGTACCAAAGTCTTCAGAGAAGGTCAACTGCACATTCCGGATATATTGCCTAGACCATAGCGGTTCAAAGACAAGATTTGAGAACCGTAGGACAGATAGATTCTCAACAAGTTCCTTACCCAAATAGTGGTCAATTCTGGAGAGTTTCCAGAATGAAAGTCATGAGATATGTTCCCATCAATTGAATGTTAGTATGAGGCTTTTGTGTTACCTAAAAATCTGATCCTCCTCCAGGTATTGTTTCAGACCTCTTGTCAAAGCAGCAGAAGATTCAGTGTCCCTCCCAAATGGTTTTTCAACTATCACCCTGGTCCAGCCATTCTTGGAAGAAGCTGACTTACTTGCAGATTTTACAACATCTATAAATATGTTTGGTGGAATTGACAAATAAAAAAGTCGGTTTGACAACCTCCCAGCCTGTAGTTCAATTCAAAATAATAATTTCCCAATACGTCTTCTCCAACCAATGAGTAGATTCATACAATTTAATACAAAATTCAAAAATCCAAATATATACATATCTCTGAGGCACTAACTGACATCATCATGATTTTCATAACGTAACAAATCAATCTTATAGGGGTTAGGAGCATAGTTAGCCTGGTCAGTTTTACAAAATATGATTCTTATAACATGGATTAAGTCAAGAAACTTATAAGATTTTCACAATCAAGAGGCTATCTGTAGATAGGATGAAGAGAGTAGTAATAGACAGAAGTTATAAAAGATCTCAGAAAGAAGAAAACGATGATTGTGAGATGCAATTTTTGTGTCATGAAAACAAGCATAAAACCTTATAGAATCAAAATATACTAATATCATTTTCTTACCAGATTCATGTAGTTGACCAAAATAATCTAGACAAACCACAGTTCAGAACCAAATATAGCTAAGTTGACTAGAACAGGTGAATAGACGATGCAAAATTCTCAAAAAAGACAACTCAGATAACTTGTTAGATACATTATATTGTTAAAATAAATAAAAATAATTACACATGCTAATCTATGTATATGACATAGCTCATAGCCTGGCTCCTATTCCACAACCCTCAATGCTTTAAAGGGTCACCCTCCTAACCCACTATCAAATTTCTTTAACTGAGGCAATAGAGCAAGTCTCTATAATCATATGATGAGACCTTAACACGATTGAAATTTCATGAGTTAGAGAACTCCGAGTAATGGGATTTCCGACCCGAGAATGAAACCATGAGTTAGAATCCTCACAAGCTAGTTAGATGATGAAATCTCATGAGCTAGATTCAGTGTTGTAAATGGCGGTAGACAGTGGAGAGACGGTCAGTGACCGCCTACTGCCACCTAGGTAGTGCCTAGGTGGTTGAATTTTTTTACTATTTTTATAAATAATTAAATTATATATTAACTAAAGGATCAAAAATTAGAAGAAAAAAATTACTAATATATATATATATATATATATATATATATAGGGCAGCCCGATGCACGAAGCTCCCGCCGTAGGGGGCCCGGGGAAGGATCCATTGTACACAGTCTTATCCTGCTTTTTGCAAGAGGATGTTTCTAGAATTCGAACCCGTGACCGGTCACAAAGTAACAACTTTACCATTGGGCCAAGATTGCCTTTCAAAAAAAAAATTAAATTAATCTAAATATTTTTTTAAAAAAATAATAAATAATAATTTTTAAAATATATTAATAGGTTAATTTTATTAAGCTTTAAGCCTATTTAAATTAGCTAATAATTGATTAAAATTATTAATCTAAAATTTCAGTTAGCTAAATTCAAAAAAAAAAACAAACATTTCAGCTTCGGCGTTTCAGTATTGGACGCGTCACCAGACCTAGGCGACGTGTTCGGACGCGTCACCTAAGCCGGTTGATGGGTCCGGGATGACGAGTCCGGACCCATCACCTAAGCTCGACGACGGGCCCGAAAGCATCGCTTGGGAATGGTGACGCGTTCAAAGTCGAAACACGAAAAGTTAGTTTTTTCGTTTGACCGCTGCCTAAACCACCGCCTTCCACGAATGTGGTGTTGTTAAGGTCCGCCTCCCGCTGCCTAGGCGGCCGCCTCAACCACCATTTAGAACATTGGCTAGATTCAATCAAAGCCTATGGGATTTCAATAAGCCAAAAAGCATGACTCAAATAAATGGGATTTCCAAACTCCTCCATTGATGATAACAATACAAGGCCCTAAAGAGATTCTCACTTCTTACCTAAATAGAAAAGAATCTAAGATGAAAAAGATGTTACGAGGAAAGCTTCAAACACAAGGATGAAACTTTGATTTTAGAGTTCTAAATCTTCTTGATGATCTTTTAACACTTCAACAATAAGAAAAGGTTGTTAAAAGTATTTTCGTGTGAGCCCTTATGCCAAAAGAACAACCAAAGTTGTTTTAAAACTCAATTCTAATGGTCCAGACGTTTAGGTTGACCTACCAAAAGCCTTGTGTCAACCTAACTCTTAGGAATCTAGTTGTTCAAAGTCAATATTCAAATCTAGATCAACCTACACAAATCTTAGGTTGGCTTAGTTAATTTAGGTTGACCTATCAAAAATGTTAGGTCCGTTAGGGCTCATCGCGTTTCGCTGGCTTGCTTCGTTGTTGTTGATATGCAGCAGAAAGACTCGAAACAAGACTCACAACGCTAACACGAGGATTTACTTGATATCCACCTCAAGAAGAGGTGACTAATCCAAAGATCCACATACGACACGCTCATCCACTATGAAAACACTCATTTACGGTAACTAACGAAGACGGAGAAGCCTTACACACACTCTCAATACAACAAGAAAAGAAAAACAAGTTTATACAATACAAATCTTACAAGATTTACAAAACCCTAGCTTGCTTCTCCTTGTGTGGAAATGCCTCTTGACCTTGGAAGTGCAACAACACTTTGCTCCAAGAAGCTTCGAGAACTGGGGGAGAGTTGTGGAAGAGCTCGCGTGAAGATTGGGAAGAAGCTCGCAAAGAACTGCCGAAGAGATCGCTCGCCAACGGCTTTAATCCTACGCAACGGTCACTGCCCAATTGATCGGTTGATCGATTGGAGAGGTTGAATCGATCAGCCGATCGATTGGGGAGACTAAATCGATCGGCTGATCGATTCAACCTTCTTCTGTTCTCTCGCGTCAACGCGAGAAACCTGGCCCCAATCGATTGGGGAGCCCAATCCATCGGATAATCGATTGGTGAAGCTACTGTGTGCGCGATATAAGCTCCAAATCGATCCACTGATCGATTGGGCTGCGCATCACTGCGCCCAATCGATCAGTTGATCAATTGGGCTTTGGTTCAATCGATCGGATGATCGATTGACCTCCCTTTGACTTTCTTAACTAAAGTCTAGGGTCCTCAAATCCAGCATCCGGTCAACCGTGACATGTTGGAACTCCTCATGCCTAGCATCCGGTCAACCTTGACCTGCTAGGACTTCTTCGCCAAGTGTCCGGTCAACTCTTTGACCCACTTGGACTTTTCTCTTCGTGCCAAGTGTCCGGTCAACCTTGACCCACTTGGACTTACCGTCTAGTGCCAAGTGTCCGGTCCTTCATAATCCACTTGGACTTCCAACAGATGTCCGGTCACCCTTGACCCATCTGGATTTCCTCATGCCAAGTTTCCGGTCAATGACCTACTTAAGCTTCCACCAGATGTCCGATCACCCATGACCCATCTGAATTTCCTCGTGCTAAGTATTCGATTAATCCTTTGACCTACTTGGGCTTCCCAACACCATGTGTCCGATCAATCTTGACCCACCTGGATTTCCACGTGTCTGGCTTCACTCACCAGGTCTTTCCATCTACCTAGTTTCACTCACTAGAACTTTTCATCTGTCTGGTTTCACTCACCAGGACTTTCACCTAGCTTCACTCACCAGAATTTTCACCTAGTTTCACTCACTAGGGTTTTCACCTAGCTCCACTCATCAGGATTTTCCCACTACCTGGCTTCACTCACCGGGACTTTTACCTGCCTAATCCACTCACTAGGTCTTTCACCTGGCTCCACTCACCAGGATTTTCCCACTGCCCGACTTCACTCACCGGGACTTTCACCTGCCTAGCTTTACTCACTAGGTCTTTCACCTGACTTCACTAACCAAGATTTTTCCTTGCCTAACCTCCAATTAGGACTTTCCCAGTCAAGTATCCGGTCAACCTTGACATACTTGACTCTTCTTCACATCAAACTGGTCATCCCTTGACCAGATGGGAATTTTATCAACAATCTCCCCAATCGGACGATTGTATCTGCAATCTCCATATATTATCAAACATCGAAACTCAAACATCAAGACTCAAAGCTCAAGCTTAGTCAACCAGATCAGCCTTGACAGGATATTGCACCAACAAGGTCGACCTAACTTTTAATCAAAAAATTAGCTTCCTAAATTACCTAGTTAGCTTCCAAGAGCTATCTAGCTAGGTTGACCTAGAATAAATGTTAGGTTAGCCTAACCCTAACTCGACCTTCTACAAACAGCAAGATGAACTATTTAGGAAAATTGTGACTTCCAAGCAAATGCCAACCCTAGTCAACCAAACAAAGGTCTTAGTCAACCAACCTCAAGACATCGGCCTCAGCTCCTAGAATTTATCACTCAGGTCAAACCAACAAAGACCAAATGTTGACCGACCTCCTCAAATGCTAAGCATCTAGTCAAGCCTACCAAAGACCTAGATCACTTAACAATTGGGCCTAAGATGATGCCCCCTAGATAATCCTCACTACCTAGAATGTAAATCTTATCTTTCAATTGTTCAAGCCAAATAAATACAAAATACATTCCAACAAACATCATGGGCCTTCAAGTCTAATCTCCAAGTTTGATGACATCCGCCAGGTCAAAGCTCCACATAGCTCCATGCTTGATCCACTAAACTCATCAACCAAACTTGTTTCTCAATCTTCCAAATCAACTTGAATAATGGTACACACTCATAAGAGATCATCAAATACAAACGCCTGATTTATGTTAAAATTAAAATAAGGAGTGCCGAAAACTACTTATAACAACTACTAGCAAATTTAAATGACCGTTGTATAACTGAAGATATGACTTTACATAGAGATTTGTGGGGAAAAAATACAAATTTTATAACTAAAAAATAGAAATCTGCAACCTATTGTTTTTAATCCTTTAATTGTGGTTCACAAATCAAATGTGGCAAACTCCATAAACTACTTTGGTATTCTTTATGGGGGCTGTTGCTCTTCTTGTCTTTCAAATATGTTCAAGAAGTCTCTCCATTTATCCTCAATAAAAGGTTCATGGAAAAGCAACAATGATCTATGAACCCTAAAATAATAGCATTATGTTTGTGATATACCCCATAGTTTAGTGCTACATTCTGAGTGATGGATTAATAGAGAAGCTTTATAAGCTTAAATGAAAGAACTACTATGACTTGGGCTTAAACATTGGCTGATGGTTGGGGCCTAAGAAATTGGCAGGTCAATTCTCTCATCTAATGTCATAACAATGTTTAACAATAGATGACTGCCTGTTCCTTGTTTTTTGTAAAAGGAATAAATGATGAATATGCCATTGAGAAATGGTTGGCAGTTACTGTTAGGGACTCCAAATACTTTCATACTGATACCCTGGTGTCATTGTCATAGATGCAATAGGTACCTCCTGCTCTTTAAGCTTCTTGTCGAGCTCAGCAAGGCTTTCCTCCAAGTCATATTGACCTGAGTGATAGAAGCATCTTTCAAGAAATTGTTCCATCTTCTGACCACAATTCTCCCTGAAATTCAACAGGACAAATTTTTAAAAAAAATCTACAGGAAACTAGACGATTAATTTGTTTGGATAACATCTAGAAGATTGATCATAAACAATGAAGTAAAAGACAGACCGTTTATCGATTCTGCATGTAAGTGTCTTGCTAACCATGGTTCTTAATTCCGCATCAGTCATTTTACTTTGTGCATAACCAAATACAGTAAAATGCTGAAAGACCACATACATATACAATAACTTGACTTAGACAAAATATATAATCGTAAGAGAAAATTTAACAACATTCAGACCTTTGGAAGGCAATCTTCATAATAAAGTGCAAACAGGGCTGGAAATATTTTCTTCTTGGCTAGGTCACCAGAGGCTCCAAACACAGTGATGCTAACAGTGGACTCCCGTTCACTTGCGTCAAGACAAGCTTCTCGATTGTATTCCTCAGAAGATAAACCAAGGCAGCTACCATTCTCAATATCTTTCTGCAATGGAGCTTTGTTTATAGAGGATGTAGGTGACGTACCAGCTGCAATGAAATCGCCCAAATCTAGCCATGTCAACATTAACGATCGAAAAAGAGAAAAAGAGCCTCCACAGTAAAAATCTGCAAAGTGAGCCAGAGAAAAAGAAGAATGATGCTTCCAGGGGATCGACCGCCAACTCGATAAAGATAATTTTCTCTTGCTTCGAAGGACCCAGGGCACCAGATAATAAATAAATAAGACCATGGAACAAATAACAGATGCACAAGTAAACTAAAGAAATAACCGACCAATTCACAGACAAATCCGAATCATCTAAACCACACAACTAAAAATCGGAGCCAATTTAATATCGTGTAAGGAAGTTTCAATCGATATGCAACACTATTTAAAATAGGACTCAAAAACAACCAATGGAAGTGATGGAAAAACAAAATTTCGGAACCAAACCCTAGATCAATTTCGCAGCCAATGAAACGAATCACTCTCAAACAGAAACTAAGGAAATACCCTTCGAAGAAGCTCAAGACAAAGTAAAATGGAGGAACCTGACCTTCCTTTTTACAAACAATGCTCAGATGCCAATACCGCGGGCCAACTCCTCGCGCATAGATGCTTCTCGGCGACGATTTGAGGTGGATCGACGATACAGTAGCATGGTTTAGCAGAATCATGCGAGGGGCGGCGCGAGAGGAACCTAATTTGGCGGCGGATAGAGCCATATCTCTTCCCACGACGTCAGAAAAGCGACGGCGAGGGTAGATCGGGGGAGTTAAGGAAGAGAGAGAGCGTGGGAGCGACGTCGCTAGGAAGCCATGGGGGTGAGCTCAGTGGCTTCTTCCGAATCCTCTCCTTTTCTCTTCTTGGCAATGCCCTCTGGTTTAGATCTGACGGTTGATACAGCAGGACCCACTAGAATTAAAGGACATGATTTGATATTGGGGAGCCAAAGCGGAGCCGACTTGTGGAAGGTGATCCGTCTGACACTCCTCGTGACCATCGAAGCGCTCGTTTTTAGTAAAAGAGAAAAACAAGAGCTGATTAATTAAGATAAGTTTTTGTTAATTAATTTAATTAATATAAAATTAAGATACTTTTACTACAGCTGAACTCGGTGAAGCGGCTTTAGATGCGTAAAAAATACATCGACAGAATCGGTGGGGCGGTAGTCAACAATAGTCAAAAAAAATTTATATTTAAATTTTCATGATAAAATAATTAAATTTTAAAATAAATTAAATTATTAAAATGATTATTCAAATTTAATTTAATTTTTTATATTAAGTTGAGTTTGGTTCAAATTTATATTGCACTTTATTTAGATATTATTAAGTTCGCTTCTTTAAAAATTTTATAATTTTAAATTTAATTGATTAATTATTAAGTTAGATAATGTAAGTATTTGATTCACATGTTATATTCGTGAATATTAATGAATTAATCAATTAAACATCTATATATTTAATTAATTTATTTATTTAATTTAATGAGTTATTTAAATGTATTTATTTAACTAATTTTATATATATTAAACCAATATAAATACATTCCAATCAACCAAACATCAAATTCTTGGGACATTTTAAATTGTTTTCTATTTTTTTTCCTTATTTTTCGTTTTTTTTGTCAGTTATTATTATTATATTTTAAACCTCTAATTGTCTAGAGCCTTTAATGGAAAATAATTTTAAATTACCATCTGATTGGAGCTAATTTGTTTACATTAAAATTAATTAAATTGTATAATTTATTAACCGCCTATTAGCTCGGTTAGAGCGTCATGTTAATAACGCGAAAGTTGCATGGGCCAATTATTTATTTTTCTCAGTTTCTTAGAAAGTTTTAATTGGCTGCTTATGGACTTTTACGGCCCAGGTTTTTCTCCATATCACAAACGACCATTCTGGAATGCTTATGTAATGCGTGGGAATTATTTTTCAAATAATAGCTTTAAATTTTAATTTAATCATATTTTTAAAAATTGAACCACTTTAATTTGCATTTGAATTTAAATTAACTTAGCTATAATTTTAAATTATATTTTATATTTAATCAAAACTAATTTTTTGAAATGTATCTTTTAAGAAACTTAAGTCATGTACTAATAATATTTTTGAACTACTATAAATAATTTAATAAAATTGTTAAAAAAAATATTATCCTCTAATCTTACTATTTAACCAAATCTCGGTGACAACTCTTTTAAGATTTATTAGTAATTCAACGTCTTATTTGGCAATATTAGATTATAGCTTAGGTCAAATCAACATATAAAATAACTTTTAAATAAAAAAATTTCTCATTTATTTTGGCAATAAATTATCCAACATTATATACGAAAAGATCGAAAGAAGTTATTGCCACCATTATTATAAAATATTAATTTGATAAGATACGATTTCATTGCTAAAATACTCAGTACCTATATATATATATATATATATATATGTTGATTGATTAGGTTAGTCTGTGCAGAGTAATTACTTACGACTTTCTACAATCTCTTTCATCCTGTCTTGTAGCTTGAGATCTCAGCATACAATGGAGGAAATTAGAAGAACAATGCACAATATTCCCCTTGCGTTAGCCCTTGCAGCTTTGATCTTAGCATCCTTCATGGCCACTGAAGCCGGTGGATATGACCTTTGCATGATGCTCCTGAAGGTCCTAATCCTATTAACAATGTAGAGCCTTTTCGATTTACTCCTGTATATCCTAATCCTCTCCATAACGAAGAAAGGTTTAACTTTAAACCTCTGCACGATGCAACTGAAGGTCCTGATCCTATTAACAACGAAGAGAGCTAGGTTTAACTTCAAGCCTCTGCTAGATACTCCTGAAGATCCTAATTATATTCATAATGAATTGAGAGGTTTAACTTCAAGCATAATTGAGAGGAAGTTAATCATAACCGGTCCATGCAGTCCCTGAAGCCCCTTATTGCCCTTATTATAGCGACTGCATGTTGCTTCTGGAGGTTCTTATGCTTATGCAATAAATTCTTATGCTTAAGCATTAACTTTTGTAGCGACATCTGGTTTAAATAGGGTCGTAAATGAGCCGAGTTGAACTGAATAATAAGAGGCTTGAGCTCGGGCTTAGTTTGTTATCCCTAAACTTGAGCTCAGTTCGAGTTCGATTCGAGTTTTAGTTCTTATGCTCAAGCTCGGTTCGAGTTTGATTTGAACTTTAGTTCTTATGCTCGAGCTTGGCTCATAATAAAATTAAATAATTCAAGTTCAGTTCAAACTCGGTTCGAAAAAAGCTTGTTTAAAAATTGAATGAACTTCGAAAAAAACTTGTTTAAAAATTGAATGAACTTAGTTCGAGCTCATTTAAGATAATTAATTATAATAATTAATAATATATTATTATATTTATTATATATATATATATATATATATATATATATATATATATATATATATATAATAAAATAAATGAGCCTCTTAACGAACACGTTCTCAAGTCTCTAAACGAACATATTCCCAAGCTCACCAATTAAATATTGTTAAGCTCAAGCTCGGTTTTATACATATCCTCTAGAATATTGGCAGAGTAGTCAATATTCCATGCAAGCCCCATCTCATGGAATTCATCCGCTTCAATCACTAGAGATTCAATCAAATAAATCGAGGAGAGCTAGTGTTGATGCAACTGATAGTAATAACGATACAAAAATACCTTATGCATTCCCCAATTCACAATTTCCTCCATTCTCATCTGAAATATGGTCTGACGATATTATTCTCAATGAAGCACCAGAGATGGGCAACGAATTAGATGAAGATCATAGCAAGCAAACAGTATGGATAGTAGCAGATGATAAGCTCCTTGCAACGACCTACATAATTTTGAGTGAAGATTTAGTAGTTGGCAACACTTAGAAAAGTGAGTCTTTTTGGAGACGAGTGTTAACATATTACAATACCAATCGAGATAAGGGAGCTAAAAAAAGAATTGCGGAGAAAGCAAAATCACATCGGGCTTCGTTGAAAAGGTCGTAAATAGATACAATGGAATCTACAATAAATGGTATAATGATCGATTAAGCGGATGGAGTGACGAGGATTTAATGGTGCGAGCTCATAAAGAATACAAGAGTACTTTTAAAACTACTTTCCAATATGAACATGTGTGAAGAATTGTGAAAGATAGTCCAATATATGCTCCTCAATTCTCAGAGCGACAGACTATAAAGAAAGCAAGAACATTAGAATCATCAAGTGCACATACTGACTCTTCTAATTCTAACACAACTGTTGATATAGATGATAGAGAAATCTGTGTTGGTGTGGGAAGCATCAGACGATTGAACCTGAGTTTTGATAATGACAAAGGGTTCAATGTTAAGGTTATTTGTGGTCTAACGAGTTTTGAATGAGATTGCAGGAAAGTCCTAAGTATACTTGGCAAAAGTCCTAGCTGCGGTTAGACAGGTGGAAAACCTTAGGGGGTGGTAACCCTAGGTCCTAGGGGATGGTAACCCTAGGAGGAAAGTCTTGGTGGGTCGACCGCTTCAGGCAAAATCCTAGAGTCAGGGATTCTAGGTTGAAATCCTAGTGTCGCGAGCCGGGTGGAAGTATGGACGGGTCGTGGAGCGAACGCCCAACATGAAGACCGGGAGCCTCAGGCACTGAGTAAAAGTCCAATCGATCTGGAGGACCCGTCTGACAACAGGTAATTAAACTCTCCTGAGTGGAATAGGTGAGGACACGTTCTCCAGTGAGGGAACAGTAGACGTCGGTTCGACCTAGGGTTTCCGGAGGGAAATCCGAAGTCAGAACCGAACAGTCTACTATCAAATACTTATATTATTTGTATTTTATTGTGCTAACTTAGTTTTACAGAGTATATTTTGTTTGTGGACTAATATGCCTTGCAAGAATGAAGTTGCCCAAGGGAAGCCTCGGATGAACAGTACCCAAGGCACCCTCCATGGATTTTAGAGGTGCCTTAAGTGCCTTGGTTGGAGCTGCGCAGGAAGCAGGCAGAGGGCGTCCTCCAAGGCTACTGAAGGCACCTTCGATGCTGGATGGGAGGCGCCCTCCATGGAACTTGGAGGTATCTTCGAGTGGATAAGCAGCGAACGTTGCAGAGCTTATCAACGTGGATGACTCGGGGCTGGAGGCACCCTCAATAGCTTATTTAAGCCTGGTTCGAGCAAGAGGCAAAATAACACATTTTCTACAAGCAATCTTTGAAGCTGCGCTCTATGCCAAAACGACTCAACGACGCTCAACTTCTGTTTTGACAATCAACGACTACTTCCATAATCTTTTATTGTCGGTATAATCTTTTTAAAGTTCAGTACTTGTAATTAATCTTGTAAAGATTCTCGAGCTTATAGTGATTGCCCATCGAAAGCGATCAACGATCGCGGGCCTTGGAGTAGGAGTTGACACAGGCTCCGAACCAAATAACCAAAAGTGTTGGCGATTGCTTTTAATTTACTTCTATATTTCGCTATGTATTTATGAAACAAATCAATTAGCCATGAGGGTTATTCACCCCCTACCCCCCTCTAACGCTTTACAATCCTACAATTAGTATCAGAGCGGGGTTGTTTCGAATCGGTGAAACCACCATTCAAGCAATTGTTTCGTGGTATTTTTCTCTTTTCGGATTCAATCGGAATTGGTACAAGTGCTGTATTCTGATCTTTTTATCACAATTCAAATTTCCTCTCGAAGCTGGTGCAACACCACTTGAGTTCACGTATTTAATTTCTTAATCTCGCACTACTAATCCAAGACCAAGTCTTGGAACAAGTTTTCTCATTTTTTGTGTGTTAGATCTTTAATGGCCTACCAAGAGGGATATTGTAAAGACCACCCTTCTTACTAAACTATACTACTCTCTAAGGATGACCGTTACTTAACTACTAACTCTACTTAACCGATATGATCGAAACCATGAGGAGTCCTTACCGAAAAATTTCGGCAGAGTCTCCCCTGTACCGCTGACCAAATTCATCAATACATGCAAATAATAAACCATCAGCCACATGCGGCTGGTATATATACTTCACAACCACGCAGTAATAAGACACAACAACTAAACAAAAACTAATCTAGAAATGGTAAATGAATAAAGCTCCAACAGTGGAAACAACCAAACAAACAATGCGGAATAGACTCCATAGCAACATCAGAAAAATAGAAACAACTCTTTATCAATCTCTATTGATATAAAGCATAAAGTGTGACTCAATTCCCCTGATCTCTCCCACAGTCCTGGCATCACACACCATCCGCACCACCTTGTCACCTTGCTAAATCCTTTCCTTTCCTTTATCTGCAGTAAGAGGAAAATGCAATCTATAAGCAAAATTTGCTTAGCAAGCGATATCTAACTCACAAAAATACGAATATGCATGTATACAGAAAGAACTAGAAACTATATGCTCTAAAAGAAAGTAAAGCATAAACATAACTGCTCATGTCAAACTAATAGCAAAGAAAAGCTAAGGAATCTACTCATGTAATTCTAATAGTTAATCATGCTACACAAGGATAAAACTGCATGCTGGTAGATAAAGCTAATCATGCTAAATAACTAATCAGGAAACAACAAAACTAATACTGCATGCTTCGAATTAAAAGAAGCTAAACTTTCTGACTCTAAGCATAAATGAAGCTTGTTTCATTTGTTTCAAAACTTATACTTTATTACTTTAAAATAATAATCAACTTCTCTTGGGGCCCAGGCTTAGCACCAATGCGCGCTCCCTAATATGGACTGTGGTAGCTAGTCATCAGTCCTATGAGGGTAAAGACCTTGGTCTTACCAGGGCCAAGACCTTGGAATTGGTCACCTGGATTTGTTTAACGACAACCTTGGAAGTCGGGTCCTAGCCTTTCTTTAAAATAAAATACTTATTATCTTTTTATGTTCTTATAATATAATGTCTTGGCATTTCTTTGAGCACTTGGTGTGCTATTGATCCCAATACTTAAAATTTAGGGATCCTATCAAGACCTTGATCTTTTCTCACTTATAACTAATCATTATAGCAAGGAAAATCTAAATTAAATGCTATGTATATATATGTATATGCTAAAATCTGTTCTTGCCCATCTTAAAGCAAAGGGAAAACAAAATCAGCATACTACACTTATAAAAATCTGCACATGTTCAGCTAAGGGTAAATGAAAATCTGCACATGTTCAGCTAAGGGTAAATGAAAATCTGCACATGTTCAGCTAAGGGTAAATGGATTCTGCACACTAATACTTAATAAAATCTGCACACTAAAATGCTGCATATTAAGCTAACACAATTCTGCACATTAAGCTACACAATTCTGCATACTAACTTAATTAAATTCTGCATTATTATAAAAGATAGCTATTCATGCCCGGTTACTGGAAATGAAACAAGTTTAGAATTGCATATTAAGGGAAAAGAAAGGCAGAATGTTCAGGCTTGCTAAAATAAATAACATATACTCAACTAACAGCTAATGGGAAACTCTAAACAACAAAATCTTAAACTGATATGATATTCATGGCTATCTTATTCGGGTTTAACAGGAGTCTACGGTAGAAACACTGAATCTAAAATAGCATGTATAAAATTTCCCACACAGGTGAATTACTAAACCTTGTTAGGATTTCTGGAACCTTTTTTTTTAAATTAGAACCTATGGTAAACTTATTCACAATGATGTCTTAATAGAGCAACAAAAATTCAAAAACTTTAAACTCCACATTGATCCAAGCATGCTTATCACGGTCACACAGAAAATCCAAATCAAAAGCTACAAAAGCCAATTTCAAAGCTTGAAAGGAATCTCTCCACATACTTAACCTCTACCATTCTTCCCCTTTCTTCCCTTGGGACTTACGGCAGCAACACAAAACCAACCATCCTTACAACATGCTACGAAATCATGGAAAACAAGAATCCGAGAGCTACTCTTACCGCAGGTGAGTAAGCATCTTACCCTTCGTGTTCTTGAACTCACAACCGAAGAAGAGGGCTCAAACGCTTCTAGGGTTTCGGTTGCTTGCAGATTTCGGCCCCTTCCTCGTGTCTATCGTCCCCTCTTGACGAGAGGATCTCAATCCGGCGAAGAAACCCTACGGATCGAGCCTTGACCGGCCACCGGAGACGTGCCCTGGGTTGTCTTCTTCGTCGCCCGAGTCGCCGTCGCACGAGAAGAGCAGAGAAACGGGATTAGGGTTCGGGAAAAACCTAAACCCTTTTCTTATAACTAGGTTTTTTTATTAATTACTATACCTTAAATATTATTCACTCTTTCCTTAGTTAACACCGCCCGCCGGCATACTTGGTTGACTACGTTTTCGCCGAAACCCTTGGTCACAGTTTCGAACCCTCAGCCGATCCTTTTTATTCCAATTTATTTCTGATTTCTTAACTACTGCATAAATATATTTCACTTCTTAATTTCCTAGCAACGACCGTCAGCACACTTGGTCAGCCGGGTTTTGACCGAGTCAAAGGTTGCTGGTTCAAACCTCGGCTTGGACATTTTTTTATCAAAATTTCCTTCGTTTAGTAAAAATACCAAACGACATCCAAAAATTACATAAAAATACTCTAAAAATTTCTAAAAATCTCTAGAATATTTATATAACATTTCTAAATATTTTTAAGGACTTTTAGAATTCGAAATAGGAAAAATTGGGTTGTTACAGATATAGCACTACTCGCTCGCCCCTCTTCACAGACGACGACTTTGGATACTGGAAGAGCCGAATAGAATACCATCTTAAGACGCAAGTCAAGATGTGGATAATTATCTAGATGGGATTCTCTTATCCCACCGAAGATGGAGTCCTCGTCCCGTGCAACAAATGGGATACACCAACTAGAAAAAGAATCGAGGTTGATGCAAAAGCTACCCAGACTCTACAATGCGATCTGATAAAAGAAGAACTGAACCGAGTCAGTCATTTCTCAAGCGCAAAAGAACTATAGGAAAAGTTGATCGAGCTACATGAGGGAACTTCTGACATGAAGGTAAGCAAGCGTGATTTGATTTTAAATAAATTGTATAACATAAAAATGAAGGAAGGTGAGTCGGCTAGCCAACTTCACGCGCGGATTTAGGACCTGTTGAGTGGTCTTCATACTATCAATTAGAAGCTAGAAAACCGCGATATAATCAGGTATGCACTCAATGTCTTTCCGAGGAATACTTTGTATCCATCCATGGTATATGTTTACAAAGTATCTAGGGACCTTTCATTAATTAAATTAGATGAACTATTTTCATAATTTGATTTACACGAACAGATTAATGCACGCTCGATCGAGAAAAGTATTGCGTTGATTGCCGGTACAAGCAAGACAAAGGAGAGCAGAAAGAAGTATTAGATCGAACCCGAGTCCAAAGATGAACTGGACTCAGAAGACGACGACGACGAGATAACAGCCGAACTCGTCAACCTTGTGCGAAAGCTCTACAAAAAAAAAGAAAGGGTTCACCAAGAAAGACATCAATAAAGTGATTCAATCCAAGACGGTGCAATCAAGTCCAGAAGTGAAGTATGAAGTAACCTGCTACGACTGCAACAAGAAAGGACACATCAAAGCCAACTATCCAAACCAAAAGGAAACAAAGAAGCAAAGGAAGAAGAAAGCACTGCAGGCAACATTGGATGAGTCTTCTTCAGAAGACTCTGACGAAGAGCTCCAGCAGACGAGCTTCCTTGCGCTTACGGCCCGGGAACAAGTCGACGAATCTAATACCGAGAGCGAATCGGAAATAGAATCCGATAGAAGCCACGGATCCATATCCGTTTCCGAAGGGCCTAACCCCACTGTAAGAACCTCTCAATTAAATAAATTACATAATTTAGTTAATTATCTCATGCATAAGTTAGAGAAATCCATCCTATGAGTCGAGTCACTCCAAAAGGAGGTAACAATCCTTAAGGAGGAGACTAAATTAAGTCCTTTGACTGAGCCAGTTCAAAATGGAAGTTCAACCCAAGTCCAACAACTTGAAGAGGAAAATTTCAATTTGAAAACTCAAGTTAAAGAACTTAAGGGCACGTTGTAATGGTTCATCTTGGGTTCCAAGAATCTTGAGCTGATTCTTGGAAAACAAAGAGTCGTCTATAACCGATCTAGACTTGAATTTAAGGCTAAACAAAAATACAAATCTTACTTATCACTTGTAAATAGAACAAATAGAAAATTAGTCCAAGCATGGGTCCCCAAGTCAAACTTGATTAATCAAGTTGGACTTGGTCAATATTGGGTCCCCAAGTATCAAATCAGTTACCTTGATAGACCCTATCGAGACTATGATCTAGGGGGAGCCAATAGAAAGATCATCTTTATCGATAAATAAATTTGTTTGATGCTTGCTTTACTGTCTTTATTATACATGCTTAGACTAGGCTAGATAAGGACCTAGGCTTGATTTACACTTGACTAGTTAGACCTAGGGTTACTGTAAGAAAATTAAATATCTAATTTCTTTGAAAGGCTTTGTATAGAAGTGGTGGATGATTCCATACCCAAAAGACCTAGTGCGTCATCACAGCCTGGAAGCTAAACATTGAAATGAATATTTAATTAACTGATTGTAAAACCTGAGTCTAACTCAAATGTAAATCAATACTTAGATAATAATCTAAATTAAAGATAAAATTAACTATCACACAAAAACCTATAAAGTTCCCTGATTGATAATTTAGAAAAGGGTGAGATGGACTTGGTAAAATTTAGAATAAATATTAATTAATAAATTAATAAATCTTAATTACTAAATAAATTAATAAATTAATAAATCTTAATCAATAAATAAATTAATAAATCTGAATTAATAAATTAATAAATCTTAATTAATTAATCTTAATAAATTAATCAATAAATCTTAATTAATAAATTAATCAATTAATAAATCTTATTCAAATAAAATAAATTTATTAAATCTAATCAATCTAACCAATTCATAACTTAACTTAATAATTCTAGTTAACTTAATAAGTCCTAAGCAATTAAATTAAAAACTCAATCAATCATCTCACAGTCACCCATAGGAATAACATGATTGAAAACTTAGATTGGGTGAGATGGAAAATAAGGGGTTGAACTCAATCAAATCTGTCTTACAATCCGTTAAAATTAGATCCAAATTAATAATTTATGTATAGAAACATAATGATTTGGACTAATAGATGTTGGATAGTGGATGCTCCAGACACATGACTAGAGACCGATTAAAGTTCACCAAGATAAAATTCAAAAAACTAGGGTCAGTTGCATTCGACAACGACGGAACACTTAAGATAATCAGAACAGGTAATATCAAACTGAGTTCCGAGTTTTATATTCGAAAAGTTCTATTGGTTGATCAATTGAATTTTAACTTACTTAGCATTAGTCAATTATGTGACTCTGGGTACTTAGTCACATTTTCAAACTTTGAGTGTTTAATTAAAAATGTTAAAAACTCTGAAATTACACTTAAGGGAATTTGGAAAAGGAACATCTATACAATTGACCTACCAACCTCCTCACTAAAGTGTCTTCTGACACAACAAGAGGAAACTAAGTTGTGGCACAGAAGACTGGGACACACTCATATCAGACTCATTTAAAAAATGAGTCAAAATGACCTAGTTAAAGGCTTAGCCAAGTTAAAAATTTTATAAAATACAATATGTAATGCTTGTCAACAAGATAAATAAACCAAGTCAACCCACTAGTTAAACAACCTAAATAGAACTAATTCAATATTTGAACTCCTACATTTAGATCTATTTGATTCACATGGAGCCAAGTCACTAAGCAAAAACCAATATTGCTTAGTTATAATTGATAATTACTCAATATTTACTTGGGTAAAATTTTTGAAAACAAAAGATGAAACTTTCGAAATCTTTAAATCTTTTTGCAAATTAATAAAAAATAAAAAAGATACTAAAATTAAAAGAATTAGAAGTGACCATGGAGGGGAATTTGACAATCATAGGTTTAATGAATTTTACCAATCAAATGGCTACAATTATGAATTTTCATGTCCTAGAACCCCCCCCCCCCCCCCCCAACAAAATGGTCTAGTAGAATGAAAAAATAGAACACTACAAGAAGCCGCTAGAATCATGTTAAACGAATACAACCTAAATAATCAATTTTGGGCCGAAGCAATAAATACGACATGTTGCATTCAAAATAGAATATTAATCAATAAATTTCAAAATAAAACTTCATATCAAATATATTATAATAAAATCCTTAACTTAAATTATTTAAAGGTATTTGGATGTAAAGTCCACCTTTTAAACATTAAGGACTACTTAGGAAAATTTACATTAAAATCAATAACAAGAATCTTCTTAGGGTACTCCACAACCAGTAGGGCTTATTGAGTCTATAACAAAGATACCCTAAAAATTGAAGAAACAACTAATGTGATTTTTGATGAAGAAAATAACTTAACTAATCCGACAAATGAAAATATCAATCAAAATACAGACAATATTAATACAAGAAACATAAAAGATGATGAAGAAATTCAAATTAAACCTAAAAAATCACAAGAACCAGTTATTGATCTTGACATAAGACCTTCAAGAATAAGTTCCAACCACCTATCTGACCAAATTTTAGATGACCCAACCTTAGTAGTTTGAACTAGATCATCCTATAAAAACCTAAGTCAGATAGCTCTTATTTCTAAAATTGAACCTAAGACTATAGAAGAAGTCTTACCTGACCCAGACTGGATATTAGCAATGCAAGAAGAGTTAGCCTTATTTGAAAGAAACCAAGTCTGGGAACTAGTACATAAACCCATAAGTAAAAAATCATAGCTAACACTAAATGGGTGTTTAGAAATAAATTGGATGATAAGAGTGGAATAGTAAGAAATAAAGCTAGACTAGTAGCAAAAGGGTTCAGTCAAGTAGAAGGGTTAGACTATGATGAAACCTATGCACCCATAGCTAGACTTGAATCCATAAGGATGCTGCTAGCCTATGCAACACATAAAGGATTCAAGTTCTACCAAATGGATGTAAAATCTATATTCTTAAATGGGTTCATAAAGGAAGAGGTGTTTGTAAGTCAACTCCCAGGATTTGAGGATTTGGACTACCCAAACTGTCACGCCCCAAGTAGTCTCTGCCAGAAGAAATTTCGGCAGCATCTCCCCTGTACGGCGGACAATATGAATCTCAGTATACATATATCTATACCTCGGCCACACTCGGCCGGAACAATACAATCAAAAGTAAACAAACCACGCAGTTATATTCAACATTTCCACACAGATATAATAGGAACAATCCACGCTGGTATATTAAGGAAAACAATATGAAAATCCTAAACGATATATGTAAAACATCCTCCTCCACTACAACGAAGAAAACCAAATCCACGAAGTAATGGAAATATCCGCAGTGGAAAACCAAAAGTAGTAAATCCAATGTTCGTCATAAAGTCCACAATACAAACCCATATCACAAGTATACGTATAAAAGCGAATACAGAAAATGATATCTAGAAATCCTCGCGACCAAGGAGCTAGCGACTGGAATCTCTCCTGACGGCCTCAACCTGAAAAATAGTAACAACGGGGTGAGTTCAAAGAACTCAGCAGGTAAACCAATAGACATGTACATCAATATATATCCACCAGTAATAACCTAAGATACAGTCTCCTAAACCATAGGATCAATAGTACAGTTCTCTAACCATACAACCTACGGTATAGTCTCCTAACAGTTCAACAGATATGCAGAGCTGAAATAAACTGTAATAACCAACAATAGGCATAAAGCACAATCTATAGCACGAATAATAAGAACATGCATCACTGTAATAAACTGTACTCACCTGCGAGGCTTGGGCAAATGACTGTGGACATACACAGACAAAGATAGTCAGAGCAAATAAGCATGTATCCTGTATGCATGTCAATTATATGCAGTCACCCAAGTGCATCATCCAATATGCAACAATCACAATAAACGCAATATGTGCATATGATGCAATATGACATGGTCACCCCTGACGCTAGTCAGCCGTCTCACACGCGATGGCGAGACCGAGTAGGTAGGGCTGTGACACCGTGCACTCTGTCGTCACTACCCCTAATGAGTGACCGAATGGACGGGATGCTGTCAGAGTACACCTATCCTCCTACCTTAAACATAGTGAGGGAGCGTAACGCTCTCAACTCCCGGTACGCAATGATGGGGAGGGATCCCTGTCTGCTATCACGTTGCAGTCACACTACCCATGAGCGGACCAGCGGAGAACTACAGAGCTACTGCCATACACTCCCTACTGTGCTGTGCCACTACCCATGCAGTGAAACACGTTGTGTGCAGGCCTATATAGCCGGCCGACGAGCTCAACAATAATGGAATCGTCAATCGCCCAGTATGCAATCATGCAGGATGGTGCATGATGCTACAGTATGTCATACCTGAACATAGCCTCCTCCATATATGTGTGTGCCCAACAGGTAAACGCATATATATAACCATGATATAAACAGCATAAATCCAAAGACATCACATATAACAATGATGTAAGTGTCATGAATCCAAGAGCATGTATCACACATGTAAAGCAACTAATCCAGTAGAGTAGAGCACTATAGATATGCATCTCTATGAACATATATACACATGGCAAGAGATAAAATATCCAATCTTGAAGTAAAGCAACTAGCAGATGAAGCATGTGATAGGTATCAACTAGCTAAGACCAAGAGAGAGAATAATCTACTATCTACCACTAGTAAGTATATATAAGCTACACATATCATAAGACATTATCAAAAGATAAGTCAGAGGGTACCCGCCTCAAATAGAAGGTATGATCAAGCAATCCAAGGTCGAAACGCCTGTCTCGAATCAGAGTCCTGTGTCAATCAAACAATATATATTTTATTTAGCTAAATCCAAATGAATAGCTAAATAAAATCCCTAAAACTATATTAGGGCAAAACCCTAATCAATATAATCCCAATTTACCTAATTAATCTACACAACCTAACAGATATCCAATTTCGAAACATGATCTATATCATGTTCCAGCCAAAATTCAATTCAAACCTAACCCTAATTCCAAGCTACACACGATCATGTAAATCAAACCCTACATATGATCATGAAATCAAAATTATACTATGACCCCCAACCAAGTAGTTTATAGAGAGAAGAACTCTTTCACCTTACCTTAATTCCAGTTGTTGTTGTTGCTGTTGAAACACGGTAATCTGCTAGATGAGGTTGCTTCCGAAACTAGCAAAATTCACAGCACAACCACCTACTGGATTCCACTCCACTCAACTTCTCTAATCCCATGCACTTGATCAATAAACCTCAGAAATGGAATTAGGTGCTTGTCTTTGCTCCCAGTGAGCACTTGGTGATCTCGGCCAAGAATCTGTATCCGGCACCAAGATCCCTTTCCGATGATGTCTCTAACACACAGATCAGAGAAAGAGAGGGTCAGTACCGGGAAGAACCCTAATCTAGCTACGCATATAGATCTAGCGATGCCTTACCTCCAAGATCAATCCTCGGTGGCGCCCTTTGATCTAAATCCAGCCGTGAAGAGGTGGATCACACAGTAAGCAGTGCGAGGAGAGGAGAGGGAAGGCCTACCAGTTGGAGACGAAGCGAGATCCGACCCTCACCGTGCCCTAGCCGCGACGTCGTCGACGATCGACCGCAAGAACCACCAGAGAAGCGACCGCTGGACTGAAGATGGCCTGGAGAGGAAGAACACCAGTCGGATTTGATCTTAGGGTGTCGATGGCGGCAGAGGGAGATCGCCGGAGCTCTCGGCTTGCTTCATCCGTGAGAGAGGGAACAGAGAAGAAGGGGGATTGGGAAATCGCAGGGAAAAGGGAAAGAGGGGTTCGGGAATAAAAGGATCGGCGTTTGGGGAAGAAAGGAATTTATAAATAAAATAATTCCTCACTTAAATGGGTATCCCAAACAGACTTTATTCATACCCATCGATCAATCCCCTCAAAACCCTCCGTACGAGCTCCGAAATTTTCCCAGAAAATTTCTAAAAATTCCAGAAAATTTTATAAGGCTATTTCTGAAAGAACCCTATTTATTAAATTTCTTCCGAGATCTCACATCCTCCCCTACTAATACAAATTTGGTCCCCAAATTTCGCTATAACCAATAGCAAACACTGAAATATAACCATGCAGTATAAATGCTGAAGAAACTCTAACCCACATACCTCAAGTAAAAAGATGGGGGTATCGAGCTCGGATCGTATCCTCCAGCTCCCAGGTAGCCTCCTCGTCAGAATGATGCTGCCATCCGACTTTAACCAGTCGGACCATCTTAGTCCGCAACTGACGCTCTCTATGGTCCAGAATCCGTACCGGAACCTCCTCGTAAGTAACGTCAGGCTGAATAGGAACTGATATATCTGACAGAACATGTGTCGGATCTGATACGTATCTCCTCAGCATAGATACATGGAATACATCATGAATGCCGGCTAGAGATGGTGGTAGCGCCAGACGGTAAGCTACTGCTCCAATCCTCTCCAAGATCTGGAATGACCCAATATATCGTGGAGCTAACTTACCTCGAAGACCAAATCTCGTCACCCCTTTCGTGGGTGAAACTCTCAGAAATACATGATCACCCATAGAGAACTCCAGGGGTCTCCGTCTCTGATTAGCATAACTCTTCTGACGGTCTTGAGCCTCTGACATCCTCCGTCTGATAATGCGAACTAACTCTGCCTCCTGCTGAGCTCTCTGAGGTCCTAACAGCTGGGCCTCCCCAACCTCTTCCTAGAGGATGGGTGTCCGACACGGTCTACCATACAACGCCTCAAACGGTGCCATCTGGGTAGCCGAATGATAGCTGTTGTTGTAGGCAAACTCCACCAAGGGCAGGTGGTCCTCCCAACTGCCTCCGAAGTCCATAACACAAGACCTCAGCAAGTCCTCCAATGTCTGAATAGTCCGCTCTGACTGCCCATCTGTCTGCGGATGGAATGCCGTACTGAAACGAATCTGTGTGCCCAAGGCCTGCTGCAGACTCTGCCAGAATTGAGATGTGAACCGTGGGTCTCTATCAGATATAATGCTCAACGGAACTCCATGCAATCTGATAATCTCTCGACAATATAACTCAGCTAATCGATCCAGAGAATCAGTCTTCCGAATCGCTAAAAAGTGTGCGGATTTGGTTAATCGGTCAACGATTACCCAAATTGCATCATGGCCTCATCGAGTCCTAGGCAATCCTACCACAAAATCCATAGTAATATGCTCCCACTTCCACTCTGGAATAGGGATCCTCTGAAGTAAACCAGCAGGTCTCTGGTGCTCAGCCTTCACCTGCTGACAGACAAGACATCTAGCTACAAAATCCGTGATGTCTTTCTTCATACCGTTCCACCAATAGGAACGCCTCAAATCCCGATACATACGGGGTCCCGCCTGGGTGGATAGCAAATCTAGAGCGATGAGCCTCCTGAAGTAACTCCTCCATGACCGGGTGAGACTGAGGCACACATAATCTGCCTCGGAAATAAATAATACCCTCGTCATCTCGTGCAAAATCGGTCTGCTGTCCGGAAGCTATCTGGCTGCTAATGAACTGTAAATGATGATCTCCGGCCTGAGCCTCTCGAATCCTCATCCTGATCGACGACTGAGCAACCATGGTAAAAAGAATACCCTGCTCTGTCCGTCCCTGCTCCTCAAGGCCCAACTTGGCGAATCCCTAAATCAAGTCCGTGACTGTAACTCGATGACAAGCTAAAGTCCCTCTGGACTTCCTGCTAAGTGCATGAGTAACCACATTAGCTTTACCCGGATGTTAGCTAATAGTACAATCATAGTCCTTCAAGAACTCCATTCATCTCCTCTGTCGGAGATTGAGTTCCTTCTATGTGAAAATATATTTGAGACTCTTATGATCAGTAAGAATCTCAAAAGTAATACCATAAAGGTGATGTCGCCAAATCTTCAAAGCAAAGATAATAACAGCTAGCTCTAAATCATGTACTGGGTAGTTCTTCTCATGCTCCTTCAACTGACGAGAAGCATAGGAGACTACCCTACCGTGCTGCATCAAAACAAAGCCCAAGCCCTGAAGAGATGCGTCTGTGTAAAGTACAAATCCGTCATCACCAGAAGGTAAAACCAAGACTGGTGCTGATACTAATCTCCGCTTCAGCTCCTGGAAGCTGGTCTCACAAGCCTCTGACCATGTGAACTTCACGCCTTTCCTAGTCAGACGTGACAGCGGCATAACAATGCTAGAGAAACCCTCAACGAATCGTCGGTAATATCCAGCCAAGCCCAAGAAACTGCGGATCTCCTGGACTGACTTCGGCTGCTCCCAGCTGGTGATAGCCTCGATCTTCTGAGGATCTACTGAAATACCTCGACTAGAAACCACATGTCCTAGAAAACTAACTAAGGGAAGCCAAAATGCACCCTTGCTGAACTTCGCATACAGATGATGTCGTCGAAGAGTCTCCAAGACTATGCGAAGGTGATGCGCATGTTCCTCCTCGGAACGTGAATAGATCAATATGTCATCGATAAACACAATCACAAACTGATCTAAATACTCCAAAAAGGTACGGTTCATCAAATCCATAAATACTGCAAGAGCATTGGTAAGCCCAAATGACATTACCAAAAACTCATGATGTCCGTATCTGGTGCGGAAAGCTGTCTTCTGAATATCTGAATCTTTGACTCTCAGCTGATGATATCCAGATCGCAGATCAATCTTAGAATACACTGATGTATCTCTGAGCTGATCAAATAAATCCTCGATCCGTGGCAAAGGGTACTTATTTCTGATAGTCACTGCATTCAGCTGCCTGTAATCGATGCACAACCTCAGAGTACCATCCTTCTTCTTGACGAATAGTACAAGAGAACCCCACATGGCTCAATCAGACCATAGCTCTTGTGCACAGTCGGCGGTTAAACCTTCTGGCAGTCCGGGCTCTGATACCAATTGTAGGATCGAAAAGAATTTAGATATCTCCACAATAGCATGATATTGTCCACTTTGGGCCTAGACTCTCATGGCTTTGCTCTTGGGCTCTCCCCAAAAGGCCTCATGCTAATGGAGATATCTTTTCTCTTATAACCCCATGATCTTTCCCATGTGTTTCCAATATAGGACTATGTTTGCAACCTTGCAACCCCAACAATCCCCCCCTCAAACAAAGGACCATAGGCTTCCCACGTCCGATCCTCGACCCACCAGGTCTTCCTGCCCCTCGGTCCACCCGACCTACTAGGACTTCCTTGCCTAGTCGCAACTAGGACTTCCTGCCTGGTGTCTGGTCCTCTTGATCCGAGCATAGGAGCCTCACTTTCTTTGTTCGAGGTCAATATTGTACCCACATGTCTCAATCAGACCATAGCTCTTATGCACAGTCGGCGGTTAAACCTTCTGGCAGTCCGGGCTCTGATACTAAATAAATTGTCACGCCCCAGGTAGTCTCTGCCAGAAGAAATTTCGACAGCATCTCCCCTGTACGGCGGACAATATAAATCTCAGTATACATATATCTATACCTCGGCCACACACGGCCGGAACAATACAATCAAAAGTAAACAAACCACGCAGTTATATTCAACATTTCCACACAGATATAATAGGAACAATCCACGCTGGTATATTAAGGAAAACAATATGAAAATCCTAAACGATATATGTAAAACATCCTCCTCCACTACAACGAAGAAAACCAAATCCATGAAGTAATGGAAATATCCGCAGCGGAAAACCAAAAGTAGTAAATCCAATGTTCGTCATAAAGTCCACAATACAAACCCACATCACAAGTATACGTATAAAAGCGAATACAGAAAACGATATCTAGAAATCCTCGCGACCAAGGGGCTAGCGACTGGAATCTCTCCTAACGGCCTCAACCTGAAAAATAGTAACAACGGGGTGAGTTCAAAGAACTCAGCAGGTAAACCAATAGACATGTACAACAATATATATCCACCAGTAATAACCTAAGGTACAGTCTCCTAAACCATAGGATCAATAGTACAGTTCTCTAACCATACAACCTACGGTATAGTCTCCTAACAGTTCAACAGATATGCAGAGCTGAAATAAACTGTAATAACCAACAATAGGCATAAAGCACAATCTATAGCACGAATAATAAGAAAATGCATCACTGTAATAAACTGTACTCACCTGCGAGGCTTGGGCAAATGACTGTGGACATACACAGACAAAGATAGTCAGAGCAAATAAGCATGTATCATGTATGCATATCAATTATATGCAGTCACCCAAGTGCATCATCCAATATGCAACAATCACAATAAATGCAATATGTGCATATGATGCAATATGACATGGTCACCCCTGACGCTAGTCAGCCGTCTCACACGTGATGGCGAGACCGAGTAGGTAGGGTTGTGACACCGTGCACTCTGTCGTCACTACCCCTGATGAGTGACCGAATGGACGGGATGCTGTCAGAGTACACCTATCCTCCTACCTCAAACATAGTGAGGGAGCGTAACGCTCTCAACTCCCGGTACGCAATGACGGGGAGGGATCCCTGTCTGCTACCATGCTGCAGTCACACTACCCATGAGCGGACCAGCGGAGCACTACAGAGCTACTGCCATACACACCCTACTGTGCTGTGCCACTACCCATGCAGTGAAACACGTTGTGTGCAGGCCTATGTAGCCGGCCGACGAGCTCAACAATAATGGAGTCGTCAATCGCCCAGCATGCAATCATGCAGGATGGTGCATGATGCTACAGTATGTCATACCTGAACATAGCCTCCTCCATATATGTGTGTGCCCAACAGGTAAACGCATATATATAACCATGATATAAACATCATAAATCCAAAGACATCACATATAACAATGATGTAAGTGTCATGAATCCAAGAGCATGTATCACACATGTAAAGCAACTAATCTAGTAGAGTAGAGCACTATAGATATGCATCTCTATGAATATATATACACATGGCAAGAGATAAAATATCCAATTCTGAAGTAAAGCAACTAGCAGATGAAGCATGTGATAGGTATCAACTAGCTAAGACCAAGAGAGAGAATAATCTACTATCTACCACTAGTAAGTATATATAAGCTACACATATCATAAGACATTATCAAAAGATAAGTTAGAGGGTACCCGCCTCAAATAGAAGGTACAATCCCAAATCCGAAGTCAACATTGAGATGCCTGTCTCGAATCAGAATCCTGTGTCAAACAACATATATATTTTATTTAGCTAAATACAAATGAAATAGCTAAATAAAATTCCCAAAACTAAATTAGGGCAAAACCCTAATCACCACAATCACAACTTACCAATTTAAATCTAATGGTCGATTAGGGTTAGTTACCTAATCCCTAATCACCAATTAGATTATAAATCCAACGGTTGACTAGGGTTAATTACCCTAACCCTAACCATTCCATTAGATTTATTCTACACAATTAAATCTATACAATTTAACAACTAATTACAACATGTATAAACTAATGATATACTACCATATCATCTCCAATTTATTCCTACACATAAATGGCTAATCAATCACACTTAACCTAATCCATCTAGAACAAGATCATCAAACAACCACTGATCAATTACCTCAATCTCCAACCTTTGCTCTTGATCCGCAGCCAAAGAGGTGCTGCTGGAACCAAAACAATCCACAAAACATCACCTTGCTGGAATTCTTCCCACGAAACAAATCAAGATGATATCAAGCAGAAATATCACTGATCAGAACAAGAACAGAGATCAAGCCATGGGAATCATAGATCTAAACACTAACCGAATTAATAACCTAACCTTACCTCATTCGGTTGTCTTCAAAGAATTCACCCAATCTGTGACCTAAATCAACCTTAAAGAAGAGGATCAAGATCTGATCTCGCGATATCAGTAGGAAGAATCAAAGGGTAAGGCTTGAAGCTAGGGCACAAATCGGAGAACATCCAGAGAAGAAGAAATCGAAGCTAGCCTCGGAGCCCTAATTGCCTCTTCATTCCGGAGATCATCTCCCTTGGTGTCGGCGTCGTGGAAGGGTTGAGAAGAGGGAATCAAGATGATCCGACCCCCTTCTTCGATCTCGGGCAAGCTCCAGCGACGAGCCCTCAGTCGACGTCGACGATTACCGGAAGTCCGCTGGTTTCGATTTGTCCGCTGCCCACCTTGGACCTTAGTAGTTTGAACTAGATCATCCTATAAAAACCTAAGTCAGATAGCTCTTATTTCTAAAATTGAACCCAAGACTATAGAAGAAGCCTTACCTGACCCAGACTGGATATTAGCAATGCAAGAAGAGTTAGCCTAATTTGAAAGAAATCAAGTCTGGGAACTAGTACATAAACCCATAAGTAAAAAATCATAGTTAACACTAAATGGGTGTTTAGAAATAAATTGGATGATAAGGGTGAAATAGTAAGAAATAAAGCTAGACTAGTAGCAAAAGGGTTCAGTCAAGTAGAAGGGTTAGACTATGATGAAACCTATGCACCCATAGCTAGACTTGAATCCATAAGGATGCTGCTAGCCTATGCAACACATAAAGGATTCAAGTTCTACCAAATGGATGTAAAATCTATATTCTTAAATGGGTTCATAAAGGAAGAGGTGTTTGTAAGTCAACTCCCAGGATTTGAGGATTTGGACTACCCAAACCATGTCTTTAGGTTAAAGAAAGTCCTATATGGATTAAAACAAGTACCTAGGGCTTGGTATGAATGCCTATCAACTTATCTAATATCTAAGGGATTTAAATAAAGTCAAATAGATCAAACTTTATTTGTAAAAACCTTAGAAAAATACATCTTTATAGCCCAAATTTACGTAGATAACATAATTGTTTGCTCAACCAACACTAAGTTTCTTAAAGACTTTACTAAATTAATGGAAAGTAAATTTAAAATGAGCTTAGTAGGAGAACTTAACTTTTTTTTAGGCTTACAAATTTAACAAACCAAAGAAGGGATATAAATTTTTCAAACAAAATATGCTAAGGAATTAATTAACAAGTTTGGCATGGAAAATTCTAAGAATATAAATACCCCAATGACAACTAATGTTAAAATCGACTCTGATTTAGAAGGAAAATTAATAGACTTAAAATATTATCAAAGTGCTATAGGGAGTCTACTATACCTAACTGCAAGTTGACCTGATATTCTATTTCCAGTAGATATGTGTGCTAGGTACCAATCTTGTGCAAAAGAATCATACCTAACAAATATTAAAAGAATACTTAGATATATTAAGGGAACCCTAAATGTAGGACTTTAGTACCCTAAGACTAGCACGTTTGACCTAGTTGGCTATTTGACTCAGACTATGTCGGGTGCAAACTAGATAAAAAAAAGTACAAGTCGAAGCTGTCAATTTCTAGGTCAGTAGTACCTAGTAAGTTAGTCAAGCAAAAAGTAACACTATGTTGCTTTATCCACTATTGAAGCAGAGTACATAACCATTGGGGAATGTGCATCTCAACTATTATGGATGATGCATACCTTAAACGACTATCAATTAGAATATAAAAATATAAAAATTTTAATTGTTAATATAACTTCAATTAACTTAATCAAATATCCAATCTAACACTCAAGGACTAAATACATAGAAGTAAAACATCACTTTGTAAGAGATCATGTAGCTAAGGGTGACATTGTACTTAACTATATTGAGTCCAAGTGAAACCTAGCTGACATTTTCATAAAATCCTTACCTGAACTTGAGTTCAGTGCTCTTGGAAGATAAATAGGGTTGTGCTTAGTAGAATAGAGTTTACTTTCAAAAATATTCCTATTTCAAAAGTTATAATTTTTTCTTGGTTTTAAAATTGTAGGAAAAATATTTTCAAAATTCTAATTTTATTAGATTTTCAAAAGATTGGACTTAGCCTAGGTATTTACTGTTAGTTAGAGCCCTAGAGCCAATCATATGATGATTATTGTATGGGCTCATTGTATCATATTCCTATATATATAAAGGCTTTTATTTTGGTTATTATACTTACTTGTATTGGTGCCAAATAACTAAGTATAATAGCGTCCTTGAGTAGAAGGTTCTTACCTATATCAATCGATTGGTTGAATCGATAGTGAGATGATATAGGGAAAGTTACTCTTAATCATTCCTAGTCAAGTATTAACATTCAGGGACAATGTTAATGCGATGAGACTAGCATGTAGGTCAACTCGATGACTTGATCTCACAAGTCATGGATATAGAGATATCAAGTTGACACATGGGTATGCATTGGAGAATGTATACTGAATGACCCGCCATGAGAAAGTATCATGGATCATTATATGAGTGTCATATACTTTCTCATGTGGCTATTAGTATGACTACTAGTCCTTGGACCTGAAGTCACTATGGTTCCCTACATAAGGAGTTGCATACTTTGGCTTCGTCAAACGTCACCCGTAACTGGGTGGACTATAAAGGTGATTACTGTGTATGTAATAAATTATGCGGAGGGATATGAGTGATGTAGATGGGATCTATCCCTCTTATATGACAGGAGTGACATCATTATTCTTGATAGAGTGAGACCACTAAGTGCATGGTCATGCCCAAATGAGTCAATATGAGATATTGAGCTCATTTGATTAGAGTGAGTCTACTTGGAGTTCAAGATTTAGATTGATTAGAGGATGTCACGATCTATGCCTCACATTGATCAATCTAGATGTCAAGGATAGAAGGGCATTGTCATATATTGTGAAGAGTCACAATTAGTAGTCACAAGGTGATGTTGGATCTCAACATTCTTGTAACTTGGGTAGTAATGATGTGTTGCTAGATACCGCTCATTACTTATGTTTCTAAATGAGTTTAGGAGCATTGCCAACGTTACAAGAACCTATAGGGTCACACACAAAGGACAATTAGATGGAGATTCAGTTCATATGATGAACCAAGAGGATTAGGTTCATGTGATGAACCGAATTGGATTAAGAGTAATCCAAATTAGATTAATTGAGTAAGACTTGATTGAGTTAGACTTGAGTTAGACTTGAGTTAGACTTGAGTTAGACTCAAGTGAGGCTAGACTTGAGTTAGACTCAAGTGAGGCTTAATGATGATATTCATTGAATTTTGAATTCAATGATAAATGGAATTCAATTTAAATTTTAGATTCAAATTTCAAATGAGTTTCAAAATGGTCATTTAATGAAGAATGAATATTCATTAAGGCTCATTAATGAGACTCATTAATGGTGTTAATGAGCATTAAGTATTTTCATTAGATGAAAATACTTAAGCCATTTTTTACTCTCATTTTCATAATCGATCATTATTATTCCTCCTTGCTTCTTCTTCTCTCCCTCTGCTCCTCCTTGGCTGAAACCCTCAAAGAGTGCTAGCACACTCTAAGGTTTCCTCTCCACCTAATTATTCGTGTGGATACACATAGAGGGGTGTTCACTTGACACCCTTGAGATCCGGCATCTTCTTGGACGAGCGGGATAAGCGAAGGGCTTCGCATCAAAGGTATAAACTCCTAAACATGTAGATCTAAAGTAGATCTAGGATTAGAAAACACGTACATGAAAAATTTAATATTCGCACGGATCCGGTGGCATGAGATTTCAGGGTTTCCACAATGTAAAAAGTGATTTTTACGGCCCGAAAGACCCTACATTTACCCCCCAAGAAAGCATGCTCCTCTAGGTCTCAGCCAGAGCATCTCACAAGCACACTATATTTACCTTGCTTGTGTAGGAAAAATACTTAGAATGGTGTGAGATGTATAGGGTACTGTCTGAACTTCAGACTGCTTATGTCTGTGCATCAACATAAGTCTGGGCAATAAATATCAAAATCAAATGAATCAAGTTAAGTTATCCATGCTTAGTCAAGCTAACTGGAATACTTACTTAATTTGACTAACTAAGTGAAAGCTACTACCTCATGATAAACAGCTAGTAGCTAAATGTTAGACATTTGTTTAAAAGTAGATGTTTAAGTTTAAAAATATATTTTCTCATGCTTGGATTCAAGGACTCTAAAACTTTAAAAAAAAATTGTTGGCATTAATCAAGGAGGAGTGAAAGGAGCCTAGTTAAATATCTTTGAAAGTCAAAGTATTATTTTTCAAAGCTAAATTATTCATTAAAAGTTAAAAGAAAGTTCAGTTTTTATTTTTATTTTTTTAAAAAATGGGGACAATTTTTTTTTAGTTTAAGAAAAATTATTTTTAAGCTAAGTGTTTAAGTTAAATTATTTTTAAGCTAAATGTTTAAGTAAAATTATTTTTAAGCTAAGTGTTTAAGTTAAATTATTTTTAAGCTAAATGTTTAAGTAAAATTATTTTTAAGCTAAGTGTTTATCAAATCGTTCTAAACCTACGTGTTTATCAAAATCCTTTCAAAGCTTAAATTTTTAACTAAGTGTTTATTGAAAAAGTATTTCTAATTTAGCTAAGTGTTTTTCAAAACAATTATTTTTCAAAACTAAGTTTAGTTGAATTATTTGGTGAAAAAGCTAAATATTAAATCTAAATTTGTTTAAAGGCTAACTTTTTATTACAATCCTTTTTAAGCTAAGTACTAAAACTAAATTTTTTAACTATGAGTTTTCTTACTCAAATTTCTTACTCAACTATAAGTTTTCTCAAATTTTTAACTAAACATTTGTCAAAAATTCAATTTGGTTTAAATTATTTTATCTATTTTTTAATATATGGCAAAGGGGGAGAAAAAAAAAGTGAAGTTAAGTAATTAAAGAAAAGTGAAAGTTAAGTGATTAAGGGGAGCTATAACTTAAGTGATTAAGTGTAATCTAAATATTGCATCTTTTTATGGTATTGCATCTTTTTAACTTGTGTGCATTTATGTTCTACAAATTACCTTTCTTTTTATAATCAAGTTATGTTTTACTTAACTTTAAATTTTGTTGTCATAATCAAAAAGGGAGAGATTGTTGGTGCAGGAAACATCAGACGATCAAACCTGAGTTTTGATAATGGCAAAGGATTCAAAGTTAAGGTTATTTGTGGTCTAACGAGTTTTGAATGAGATTATAGGAAAGTCCTAAGTATACTTAGGCAAAAGTCCTAGCTGCGGTTAGGCAGGTGGAAAACCCCAGGGGGTGATAACCTTAGGTCTTAAGGGGTGGTAACCCTAAGCAGAAAGTCTTAACGGGTTGAGTGCTTCGGGCAAAATCCTAGAGTCGGGGACTCTAGATTGAAATTCTGGTGTCGTAAACCGGGTGGAAGTCTAGATGGATCGTGGAGCAAACGTCCAGCATGAAGATCGGGAGCCTCGGGCGTTGAGTAAAAGTCTAGTCTGTCTGGAGGACCGGTCTGGCAATAGGTAAACTCTCCTGAGTGGAGTAGCTGAGGACGCGTTCCCCGGTGAGGGAACAGTAAGCGTCGGTTCGACCTAGGATTTCTAAAGGGAAATCCAAAGTCAGAACCGAACAGCCCGATGACTGTCAAATACTTATATTATTTGTATTTTATTATGATAACTTGGTTTTGCAGGATATATTTTGTTTGTAGACTAATATACCTTGCAGGAATGAAGTTTCCCAAGGGAAGACTCGGATAAACAATACCCGAGGCACCCTCCATGGAGCTTGGAGGTGCCTCGGGTGCCTTGGTTGGAGCTGCGCAGGAAGCAGGCAGAGGCGCACTCCAAGGCTGCTGAAAGCGCCTTCGGTGCTAGATGGGAGGCGCCCTCCATGGAGCTTGGAGGCGCCTTCGGGTGGATAAGCAGCGAACGCCGCAGAGCTTATCAACGCGGCTGACTCAGGGCTAGAGGCACCTCCTATAGAGGTTGGAGGCACCCTCAACAGCTTATATAAGCCTGGTTTGAGCAAGAGGCAAAATAACACATTTTCTACAAGCAATCTTCGAAGCTGCACTCTACACCGAAATGACTCAATGACGCTCAGTTACTGTTCCGACAATCGACAATTACTTCTATAATCTTTTATTGTCAGTATAATCTTTTTAAAGTTTAGTACTTGTAATTAATCTTGTAAAGATTCTCAAGCTTATAGTGATTGCCCACCGAAGCGATCAATGATCGCGGGCCTTGGAGTAGGAGTCGACACATGCTCCGAACCAAGTAACAAAAAGTGTTAGCGATTGCTTTTAGTTTACTTCTATATTCCACTATGTATTTACGAAACAAACAAATTAGTCACGAGCGCTATTCACCCCCCCCCCCTCCCCCTTTAGTGCATTATGATCCTACAATTTGATCTCGTCCAATGGGACAGAAGGCAGCAAAGAGGATAGGTAAAGAAAGAGTAGACTTAATTGATGAATTGAATTAAGCTATGCAACAATCAATGACACATTTGGAAGAGTATAATTGTTGGGGCAATTTCCCTAGGTCAAGGTTGACCAGTTTGGCTAAGCTTGAGTTGAATCAAACTTGAGTCAGGATTTGAGTTTTGATATGTGACAATATAAGAAGTTTGACAATATAAGGAGATTGCTGGAGTAATCGTTCGGTATTGGAGATGGTCAAAGGGTTGAACAGGTTGATAAGAAGACAAGTCAAGTAGGTCAGGGATGACAAGAGGCTTGATTGGGTAAGTCCTAACTGGAGGTTAGGTGTCTGGAAGTCCTAACTGGAGGTTAGGTAGTGGTAAAATCCTAGTAAGGAGCTAGGCAGTGGAAAGTCCTTGTGAGGAGCCAGGCAACGGGAGAGTCCTAGTGAGGAGCTAGGCAGGAGAAAGTCCTGGCGAGGAGCCAGGCAATTAGAAAGTCCAAGTGTGATCTTGGCAAAGGAAAAAGTCCTGGTGAGGAGCCAGGCCATTGGAAAGTCCAAGTGTGATCTTGGCAAAGGAGAAAGTCCTGGTGAGGAGCTAGGCAATTGGAAAGTCCAAGTGTGATCTTGGCAAAAGAGAAAGTACTGGTGAGGAGCCAGGCAATTGGAAAGTCCAAGTGTGATCTTGGCAAAGGTTGTAAGTCCAAGCATGTGGTCTTGGCAAGGTAAGTCCTAGTGTGACTTGGCAAGGAGAACTCGACAACTAGGATGAGACCGAAGGAAGCTCTTGAAGGCAAGGCGTGAAGGATAGGGAGATATCTGAGGGACGCAAGGCTGATGGAGGAGGCTAGAAAGCTAGTTCGAGGTTGGTCGGGTGTGGCCAATTGCTAGGCATGGAGACCCAACAGGTCACGGTTGACCGGGAGTTGGGTTTAGAGACTTTTGGACTTGAGTTTGAGTCAAGTCCAGGCTGGTCAATCGATTGGGCGATCGATTGAACCAAGGTCCAATCAATCTGTGGATCGATTGGAGTGTGTTGCGATTGTGGGAAGGCCCAATCGATCGATCGATCGATTGGGATGTGAAATCGTGAGCACAGAAGCTTTCCCAATCGATCGGGCGATCGATTGGGAGATGCCGATCGATCAGCCGATCAATTGGGAAGGGAAGTTCTTGCGCGATCGCGAGAACACAGAAAGCGTCTGAATCGATCCACTTATCGATTCAGACTGTCCCAATCGATCCACCGATCGATTCAGACTGTCCCAATCGATCGGCCAATCAATTGGGATTCGACCGTTGGGCAGGATGCAGGTAATGGACGGCTGCGTTGGAGCGGTGCTAACGTGGCAATCGATTGGGGATGGATTGGATCGATTGGGAGAACTGTTTAAAGCCTTGACGGAGCGTTTTCTCCGTAGATCTTTGTGATCTTTTCCTGCGAGCTCACAGCGATCTTCTCCGAGCTTCTCCGCCAGTTCTTGAAGGCTCTTGGGGTGCATCCCCAAGGTTCAAGAGGCAACAACAATCAACAAGAAAGCAAGAAGAAGGGTGTATTTCAGTTGTATATTTGTATCTTCTTCTTGTGTGAGTGTTTTAGTGTTGTGTGTGTTTGTATGAGGCTTCTCCGCCTCCGGGTGCGACCGAGAAGGAGTTGTTTACTAGTAGAGAGTGCTCGAGTGTGTGGATCCTTGGATTAGTAACCTCTTCTTGAGGTGGATACCAAGTAAATCCGAGTGTTAGCATTGTGGTTGTTTTTGTCTTTGTATTCCGCTGCACATCATCAAGACGCAACCGACGAACACGCGACGAGCTGCTATTCACCCCCCCTCTTGCGGGCACAAAGGTCCATATAATTGGTATCAGAGTGAGGTCGCTCTTCTACAGACTAACCGCCAAGAGAGCAAGAAGCTAGAGGAAGAAGAAGATGGAGTCCGAAGGACCGCTCGAATGGGATATCCGGATTCCACCTCCATACGACAAAGAGGACTTCAATTTTTGAAGGAATCGATTGGAGACTTGGTTCCAAATAGATTGGAACCAATGGATGGTCTTGGAGGACTCATTTGAAGCTTCAACGGATAAGAAGGGTAAACGCCTCTGACCTCGACATTGGACCGAGGAACAAAAGGAACAAGCGGAGGCCGATAAGGAGGTAATGAAAATTTTGTTAAATTTAGTACCTTCTAATATTCTTTTGAGTGTAGGTGAATACACTAGTGCATATGATCTTTGGAAAAAGATCATTGCCTATCATGAGAACCCTACACAACTCCAAGGAGTGGAGGAGCCCAAGGAGAAGGGCTCATTGGTCCAAGAAGAGAAGGACCAATCCAATGTTGACACAAGGTCAACATTCGAGGAGGTAAAGGAAGAGGAGGAGAAGGAAGAAGATGAGAGATCCTTTACATCTTCAAGAGAGGAAGAGGTGGAAGCATCCACATCCTCAAGAGTTGAAGAAGTGGAAGCACCCACACTCTCAAGGGGAGAAGAAGAAGATGACAAACAATACCTAAAAGAAAATTCCCTAGCAATACCTAAAAGATAGTAAAAAGAATTTAACTAAGACCATCTAAAGATCACAAACAATCATGAATATAATCCAAACAATAATCAGTAGGTATGGTAGTTTCAATCCAATTGAAAAATTAAGCAAGTTGCAAACTCATAAGAATTTACCTATTCTAGCCCTCACACTCAAGCATGTGTATAAGTGGAGCTCACTCAATGCAACTCACAACATTTCACTTCCATAAGCTTGCTTATTTTCTAATTCTCCACCACTATAAACATAGCATACATGAATCAAAAGGATTTTATCAACAAGAATTGAAATGGAAGCAAAAAGAACAATGAAAGTGAATGAAAATGGCAAAAGAAAAGTATTTAATGAAGAAAATGAGAAGATAAGAGTATTGGAGAAATATACTTGATGAGTTGACCATTTTGATGTGTAAAAAGATGAATAATATTTGTCGTTACCAATTCAAAGTATCAAGCTAGCCTCTCCTTTAATTTGATGGCAAACAAAGAATCTTGATACTCTCTTGATATGCCAAAACAAAAATTTTCTCACTATTTTTACTGTTTTCCCACTTCAATTCTATCACTTCAAAGCTAAAACCATCTCACAACGATTAATCAATAAGAATCCCCTCCCCCACACTTAAAATTTGGCCGTCTCGGACAATACAAAACCTGCTGTAGGGATTCCAAGAAAATCTTACTCAAATCTTACTCTAGAGAATTCATTCCAGCAGCTACCTTCCATTCTCTGTATCTTACAGCTGAATTCTAAGTAACTTCTCAAGGATTGATCTTTAATCATAAAAGGATTGATCTTTTATACTGAATGGTAATGATGGCTTCATTACTGTCAAAATCAGAATTCAGCTTCTCAAGGTAATAACCAGATTCAAGAAATTCAGTAGTAAAGGTTATGACTTCAGAGATTTGCAACTTCCTGATCAGCATTAACTTCAGCAATTGATACAAAATAGTTCTGAATTCATTAGCTGTATATGCATCAAAACGAAATCAAGCTTCAATAAATCAGCTTCCTGTGGTTTCAAAATTGCAGAAATCAGAATCACTGAGATTTATGAGAGATTGCACTGAATCTGCCCTTAATGAATTCTGTTTTCTGAACCTTAATTTCATATTCTTCTTCCTGATCAGAAAATGGATTGAAAGGTTAGCACCATTGCATAACTGCACTATATCAAATTCTGAAATCAAATTTAATAAACTATTTTGTGCACAATTTCTAATTGATGTAGAAGTAAGTGAACTCCTCAATCCAGCTTTTACAGTATCAGGAATTTCAGAATCTCTGAATTCCACTTTTCTGATCACCAACAGCAGCCTAAAAGAAGATTCAATGTTCATCACAGATTTTAGCTACTCATTATCAACAGCATCAATTAGCTTCCAAGAATTCAGAAATTGGCCAAACAGCATCCCTTGAATTACAACCTACTGAGGACAAATATTTCCAGCAACATCTGAAATCAACAACTTAGAGAAATTTCTACTCCACACCAACTGAGAATGATGTGCTTCCAACAAATGCAGAAACAGTTTTTCTCTAGCATAATAATGGAGAACAACCATTATTCCTTTGTATACATAGCTCCTTAGAATTACTGAACTCCTTGGATTTAGATTCAGTTTCTGAAAATTTCAGAAACTAAACACTCAGTTTCAGCTTCAAAAATAGCAGGACACTTTCCAGGTTTAGTATCAGAATTTTGATATCTAGCAGCTTCAAAGTTTTGCACACTATAAGCTAAGTTAATTCTGTTAGGACCAAAAGTAGCTAGAGGGGGGGGGGGGTGAATAGCTTCGCGTGTGCTCGTCGTGCTTCGTTGCTTGTTTCTTTAGAAATGATGCGCAGCGGAATACAAAGAAACAAACTACAACAATGCTAACAATAGGATTTTACTTGGTATCCACCTCACAAGAGGTGACTAGTCCAAGGATCCACGCACACACACACACCTCCACTAATAAACACTTCTTTTCGGTAACTACCGAAGGTGGAGAAGCCCTACAAGACTCTCAATACAAGTAGAAGAAAGGGTAGTAAAGAATAAGCAAAAGCTTACAAGAGATGCAGTAAAAACCCTAGCTTCTTCTTCTTCTCGTTGCAACTCGCCTCTTGACTTGGATGAACCTCCAAGAACCTTCAAGAACTGGCGGTGAGGAGCTTAGAGAGTGCTGGGGAGGAGCTGTGATGAATCTGGAATGAATCGGTGAAGTTCTTCTGCAGCCATCGAACGCCTGCAGCTATAAACGACGCCAACGGTCGGATCCCGATCGATTCGAATGTTCCCAATCGATCGGGGAGGCTTTGGATCGATCCACGGATCGATCCAGAGCGCCTCTGTGCTCTGGAAACGCGCCTGGATCGATCAACGGATCGATCCAGCGCTTATCGCGCGAAGCAGCCGCGTCCCAATCGATCCACTGATCGATTGGGACATCTGGATCGATCCACGGATCGATCCAGAAGCTCTCTGTTCGCTGGGACAGGTCTGGATCGATCCACTGATCGATCCAGAGCCTGGATCGATCCACGGATCGATCCAGCACTTGGTTTTTGTCCAAAACCAAGTCCCAAATATCCCAAACCAACATCCGGTCAACCTTGACCTGTTGGTATGTCATGCCTAGCATCTAGTCACTCCCTTGACCTGCTAGGACTCCCTTACCAAGTGTCCGGTCAATCCCTTTGACCCACTTGGACTTTTCTCTGTGCCAAGTATCCAGTCAATCCCTTTGACCTACTTGGACTTTTCTTTCATGCCAAGTATCCAGTCAATCCTTTGACCTACTTGGACTTCCCAACACCAGATGTCCGATCATCCTTGATCCATCTGGATTTTCCCTTGCCTGGCTTCACTCACCAGGGCTTTCACCTAGCTTCACTCACTAGGGTTTTCCATCTGCCTAGCTTCACTCACTAGGACTTTCACCTGGCTTCACTCACCAGGATTTCCATCTGCCTAGCTTCACTCACTAGGACTTTCACCTGGCTTCACTCACCAGGATTTCCATCTGCCTAGCTTCACTCACTAGGACTTTCACCTGGCTTCACTCACCAGGATTTTTCTTCTTCCTGGCTTCACTCACCAGGACTTTCATTTTGCCTAACATCCCAGTTAGGACTTCCCAGTCAAGTATCCAGTCAACCTTGACCTACTTGACTCTTCTTCAATCAATATCTTATTGTCAAACATCTAAACCCAAACCAAGACTCAGCTTGGTTACCCAGGTCAACCTTGACTTGCACCAACAATCTCCCCCTTTTGATGTTTGACAATACCACAATAACACTTACAATCCCATATGTAAGTTAGGCTAATCCCATAGCCTCCTTCTTCATGCCACTAGGTAATGAAAGCATAAATTAAGCTCTTCATTCTCCCCCTAAGAGGGCAAACTCCCTCTAGGTAATGAAAGCCTAACTTACTCCCTTTCATGAGTCCTTTCATTCTCCCCCTATGACCTTCCCATAGGTAATGAAGGACTAAGCTTAACCATACATTCTCCCCCTATTGGCACACATCAACCCATCGTTGGACACACATCAACCCATGCTCCAATTCTGGGCACACTTCAACAAATCCATTTGTTGAAGACTCTCCCCCTGAAGAGTTGCTCATCGTTGTTCACAACATCACTCGTTGTGATCAACACGATAATGAAGGTCCCATACCCTTCATTTATCCTTAACTTCTCCCTCAATGTAGACAACTACCCAACCTTGAGCATTATCTACCACATGAGTGTCCACTTGAAATAATGAGGATATCCACTCCCCATTTTTCCCATTTCAAGTTTAAATGCTCAACATTGAGCAAGTTCACAACAGAAGGTTAACCACCTTCCAAGGTTCATGAAAAATAATTTTCATGTCTTTAAAGAGTCCCTCCCCCTAAAGACATGGTGGTAACTTCTGTCATTGCACCAACAATGACTTGGAATCCCTAAAACATTAGGAAACCCAAATTTGGAAGTTTTGAGGTTCAAATATTCAAAATTTGAAACAACCTCAACCTAAACTTCTACTTAGTCTTCGTTAACCAATCCATCCTTGTTTTCAACATGAAAACACCCTTTGTATGTATACAAATGTATTTAAGGGGTTTGGAATGGTTACCTAGACTCAAAGAGGTTCAAAGATGCTGAAATCAGGCCTTCCCAGCCAAAATCAGCAACTTGGATCGATTGGAGTTGGGTTCCAATCGATTGAACCTTTCTGAATCGATCCACGGATCGATTCAGACTCCCTGGATCGATCGGTTGATCGATCCAGCGAGCTTCTGCTCGCGGGAATTGCCGTTTGAATCGATCCATGGATCGATTCAGGAACTCCAATCGATCCATGGATCGATCGGAGCTCTGATAGTTGCTGAAATTCCATTTCAGTCAACTTCAGAAACCCCTAGAAAATTCTACAAAATCCAAAAATTATGAAATTTCGTGTAGACATTATTTAGGGCATACTTAATCATGGAAAATAGTTTTCTATGAAAATACATCATATTTTCAAAGATTGACACAAACTTGAAAACTTGCAAAAACTTTAGTGTTTTTCTTCAAGTTTGTGTCTAACTATTCAATGGTGATTACTGTCAAAAGATAGCCTTCACCAAGGTTTTCCAAAACATTTTAAAACATTTTCAAAACCAATATCCCATCATGTTCCTTGGGCATAATGCACATGACTTGTACATTAGCTTTCCCAATGATGGGAAAACACATAACTATGTGTTTTGATGAATTTAAAACTCAAAGGAATGCACTAAATCAACATCTTGAGCTTTGTTCATCATCCTAACATCTCACTTGTATATAATATGCACTAAAACACATACAAGTCACCTTAGAGGTCTTTGTGAGATGTAAAATTTGGTTTTGCCCTATTCTAGGGATCATGCATATCTATCTAGGCATTTTAGAGATATTAGACATCCACCCAGGATGTCACTTGTCAATAAGTGTCGTTAAATGCCATTCGTCCTTAATTACAAGGAATTAAACTTAATGCATGATTATGTTATGGCATACATCAACAGAAAATAATTTTCAAAAGAAAATATCCTATTACTACATGATGTATGAATGTCATGACATGGTATTTTTGGATTTTTCATAATAAAACATGAATGTAAAAATAGACATGATGTCATGGCATATGATGGGCAAACAATCATGGCAAGATTTAGCATAAATAAAATATACCTAGATTAACTATCTAAGTATCCTTAAAGTCTTAGCTAAACTTACACCTTAAACCTAGATTGCCCTAAAATGCTTCAAGAGAGTGCCAAAACCTAGATTGGCATTTCTAATTTCCTCAAGAGTAGCACTTTTAAATTAAGGCTTAGTTTGCCTTTAATTTCCTAAGAACATACCAAAATCCCAACTTGGTAGTTCTTGTGTTTTCTCAAATTTGTGTCACTTTAAAATAAAATCAATACTTCTCCAATTTGGCACATTTACTCTTTCAAGGAGTAATCAAAAAGGTCCATTTCATTTTCAAAGGTTAACTAAAACCTTGAAAATGCTCCTTGAGTGTCAATTTCCTCAAAGTTGGGTTAACTACCCTTCTAATCGGAGTTGACACTCTCTAACCCATCTATGGGGTAGAGAAGATGCTCCTAGGAACCCAACACCTATTGGTGCTCCTTGGATGCTCTAGGTACTCACTAGGGATAACTTCCCTAGATACCTTCCTAGTGACCTTGTTGGGCTTCTTAGAGGCCTTGGTCACATTTTCTAGGTCAACTCTAGGGATAGCCTCCCTTGTAACCTTGTTCGTGACTTTCTTAGACTTCTTAGAAGTCTTAGTCACTTTGGTTGCAAAGATACTTCTAGGGATATCTTCCCTTGTATCCTTGACTTGACCTCTAGACTTAGGGTTCGTTCCATAACTATATGGAACCCTATGATAACTAGGCACATCCTTCTTGGCTTTTGGTTTGTATCCCAAACCTTTATGGCCATTGGATGGTTTTTGTACCCCTAAACCTAGGTTATGCTCATTTTGCCCTAATAGGATATTTTCCATCCTTTTTAGGGTCTTTTCAATTTTATCAAGTCTTGACCTCAAGACTTGATTTTCCATCACTAAGTCCTTAGTTTTTGGTTTTCCATTAAGTTCATGAGCATTTTTGTTTCTAGGCTTGTATCTTACATCCTTAGAGTTATCGCCTAGGTTTTTACCTACATTCCTAGCCTTTGGGATAGTAGTTTTGGCATGTAGGGCCACATGCTTTTCCTTAAAGCCCTCATGCTTCCTATTCTTATGGTAAATCACATTAAGATGATAAAAATTTGACCTAGCATGCTTTTTACCATTTTGCAAGGGAATAGGCTCAATGAATGTTACCTTCTTCTTTACCTTGGAGGCTCCCCCTTGACTAGTGCCTCCTTGAGCCTTGACCATCTTCTTCCCCTTGGGGCATTGACTTCGGTAATGCCCTTTTTGTTGACACAAGAAGCACACAATGTGCTCCTCGCTCTTCTTTGTCCCGGGGGTGGTCTCCTTGAGCTTCTCCTTGCCCTTTTGTGTCATTTGGCCCTTCTTCTTGGCCAAGTTGGGACACTTGCTCTTATAGTGCCCATGTTCCCTACACTCAAAACATATTATATGATTTTTATTATTAATTGAAATATTTATACCTTTGCTTGCAGGGGTGGCATCTTTTTCTTTGGATCCGGAGGTAGAAGCTTCCTCTTGATCGGACCTTGATTCTCCTCCATTTGATTTTTCTTGACTTGTGGAGGTAGAAGCTTCTTCCTCCTCTTCTTCTCTTGACCCGGATGTAGAAGCTTCTTCTTCTTCTTGATCCGGTGTCACCAAGGATTGCTCCCCCTCAATCCTAGAGGTGGAGGCTTCATCATCTTGAATATGAAACAAGGAGTATGCTCCCTCCTTGTTCCCTTCGGTGCATTCCCTTGAGGATGAAGCTTCTTGGATTTCCTCTTCTTCGGAGGTTGAGCATCTCTCAACCTCGGAGTCCTCCTCTTGGTCTTGATCCAATGAGTCGCCCTCTTTGGATTCTCCTTGATTTGATACAGTGGAGGGGATCTCATGAATTCTTGCCAATTTGCTCCAAAGCTCCTTGGCATCTTCAAACTCTCCAATTTGTTCCAAGATGTTGCTTGGCAATAAATTGACCAAAAGCTTGGTCACTTTGTCATTGGCCTCACATCTTTGAATTTGGTCTTTGCTCCACTTGCTCCTTTTGAGTACTTTGCCCTTGGAATTTGTGGGAGCTTCAAAACCTTCCATGAGAGCAAATCATTGCTCTATCTCCATCATAAGAAAATTTTCGATTCTTGATTTCCAAGAATCGAAGCTTGTAGATGAATATGGTGGAGCCACCCTTGTGTCAAATCCAAGTCCATCTTGGAATTGCATCTTGAAGTTGAGCTTGATAAAATCTTGAACTTGAAGAATTTGCTCCAACTTCTTCACCCTCTAGCTTTTCTTGTTATGCTTGACCCTTCCGGCGATGATTCCGGTGAAGAGCGGCCTTGCTCTGATACCACTTGTTAGGACCAAAAGTAGCTAGAGGGGGGGGGGGGTGAATAGCTTCGCGTGTGCTCGTCGTGCTTCGTTGCTTGTTTCTTTAGAAATGATGCGCAGCGGAATACAAAGAAACAAACTACAACAATGCTAACAATAGGATTTTACTTGGTATCCACCTCACAAGAGGTGACTAGTCCAAGGATCCACGCACACACACACACCTCCACTAATAAACACTCCTTTTCGGTAACTACCGAAGGCGGAGAAGCCCTACAAGACTCTCAATACAAGTAGAAGAAAGGGTAGTAAAGAATAAGCAAAAGCTTACAAGAGATGCAGTAAAAACCCTAGCTTCTTCTTCTTCTCGTTGCAACTCGCCTCTTGACTTGGATGAACCTCCAAGAACCTTCAAGAACTGGCGGTGAGGAGCTTAGAGAGTGCTGGGGAGGAGCTGTGATGAATCTGGAATGAATCGGTGAAGTTCTTCTGCAGCCATCGAACGCCTGCAGCTATAAACGACGCCAACGGTCGGATCCCGATCGATTCGAATGTTCCCAATCGATCGGGGAGGCTTTGGATCGATCCACGGATCGATCCAGAGCGCCTATGTGCTCTGGAAACGCGCCTGGATCGATCAACGGATCGATCCAGCGCTTATCGCGCGAAGCAGCCACGTCCCAATCGATCCACTGATCGATTGGGACATCTGGATCACGGATCGATCCAGAGCCTGGATCGATCCACTGATCGATCCAGAGCCTGGATCGATCCACGGATCGATCCAGCACTTGATTTTTGTCCAAAACCAAGTCCCAAATATCCCAAACCAACATCCGGTCAACCTTGACCTGTTGGGATGTCATGCCTAGCATCTAGTCACTCCCTTGACCTGCTAGGACTCCCTTACCAAGTGTCCGGTCAATCCCTTTGACCCACTTGGACTTTTCTCTGTGCCAAGTATCCGGTCAATCCCTTTGACCTACTTGGACTTTTCTTTCATGCCAAGTATCCAGTCAATCCTTTGACCTACTTGGACTTCCCAACACCAGATGTCCGATCATCCTTGATCCATCTGGATTTTCCCTTGCCTGGCTTCACTCACCAGGACTTTCACCTAGCTTCACTCACTAGGGTTTTCCATCTGCCTAGCTTCACTCACTAGGACTTTCACCTGGCTTCACTCACTAGGATTTCCATCTGCCTAGCTTCACTCACTAGGACTTTCACCTGGCTTCACTCACCAGGATTTCCATCTGCCTAGCTTCACTCACTAGGACTTCCTTCTGCCTGGCTTCACTCACCAGGACTTTTCTTCTGTCTGGCTTCACTCACCAGGACTTTCATTTAGCCTAACATCCCAGTTAGGACTTCCCAGTCAAGTATCCAGTCAACCTTGACCTACTTGACTCTTCTTCAATCAATATCTTATTGTCAAACATCTAAACCCAAACCAAGACTCAGCTTGGTTACCCAGGTCAACCTTGACCTGAGGGATATTGCACCAACAAATTCTTCAATTTCAGAAATGATTTTCCTGGTAAATGAGTGTTCTAGAATTAGAAATATCAGAAACCAGGGCTGTCTATGCTATTCTCACTGCCCCTCCTTATGAACCACCTCAAACTCTACACAAGCAATGGAAACAATGCAAATTTTGTACAATTATTCTTCTAGCTGGTAGATTATCATTTGTCTCTTCACATTAACAAATTCCACTGAACTTCACTTTTTACTTGTCTCTATTTCCCCATTCCGATACAAATCTGATACAAACATTCTATTTTACTTGTCTCTATTTACTCACTTTCAAAATGCATTTCCCATCGAATTCTTCATTTGCCTTTAATACCTGTTCCAGTTCAACTCAGAATTGTTTACAATTCATTTACAATTGTTGGGCAAAAATCAGAATCAGAATTTTGTTTGCATACATCAGCTTCAACAACAAAATTTGGTCTTATAATTAGAAGTAATTATAGGACACTGCAGCAGCCCATAAAAATTCTGCATTCATAGAATTAAAGCTAACTTTGGAAAGAAGAAAACACCAATTGATACAATTCAGACGTTCCAAAACAGTTTTCAAACTCCATGCACTTCATATGATCTTTCCACTTATCATGAACTTGCCACAAGAATTTGGTACGCAACATGTCAAGGTTGATACTTCAATTTTTGATTATTTGGCTATTCAAAATGCCTTCTATTGCTCAAATACAGCACAGCAATAATTAACTCTGGAACTGGAAAAGAACACAGCTGGATTGGCATGGATAAAGTTTGCATCATGCAGATTCATCTTCTGGAATTCATGTGCTAACTGCTTCAAAAATTAGAAAACATTCCCAGAATTCCAGTTTCATAGTTCATAGCTTCACTACCCATTCCGTATTCATCTCTTGAAACTCATACCAAATTTCTGATTTCTACACTGCAGTTTCTAACAGATTTCCCTTCAATTCTAGATAACTTGCAGATTCTTGACAAATTCATTTGATAGCAAGGATATCAAAGTCTTATATACTTTTGATTCATTCCCATCTGCTGCTGCATTTAAGTTCTTCAATGACCAGAGAGTTTCAATGAAAACTTGGCACACAACATGTTGAAAAATCAATTACAGTTAGATTAGTTTAATTCTGAACCTTGAAATTCCATTCACAGATTGTTTCCAAAACTGCATTCCTGTTTTGAAGAGATTCCAACTTCTACATTTCATTTCTGTAGAGCGAACACCTACAGCAATCTACTGCAGGAAATTCAGAATTAATTCGTAGTTCAGCTGAGACATCACAATATCTCACAGGGTTTTGAATTTCAGATTGTCTCAGCTTAAGTATATCAATTAAAAACTTACAGCAACTTCAGAACCCAGCAAGTTGATGCTGTCACAATCCTGTCCAGCAGGTTTGTAGAGTATGGAAATAAGCTTGTGTAATGAAGAACCTTCACTGAATTTTGAGATTCACAATTCTCAATTGATACTACCTTGATACTTCACTAAACTGAATTCTGCTCACTGCATTTACAATGTATGAATAAGAAGTTTACAGTTTAAATTTGTAGAGGTGAATGATGCAAGAATACCATTCATTCCTTCACATTTTCCAAACTCCTTCTCAACACCTCCCCCACACTTCAATCTTTGTTCATCTAGTCAATCCAACTCATCAAGAATTCAACCAAAACTTCTAATGGAATGAAGGCAAGGCAAAGTGATCAAGGGTTAAAATGCTAGATAAGAATATTGGAAGAAAATTGTGGAGAAAGGAATTGGAAAGTATGAAGGGGAACAATATCGATAAAATCCTCAATTTCCATGCACCCAAGTGTTATTGTGACTTTGAAAAGAAACTAAGCAAGTTCTAGAGTTTCAATTGCTATGAGTAGATGTCACACTACAAGAAAATAAAGTGTAGGCTTGAAGTGGTCCTCTCTAGGTATTTTCATGCAATCAAGCTCAATCGATCAACATGGAATCCACTACCATTTTAACCAAAATCATGTAAGTAGAGTATCCAATCATGTCAAATGACCTAAAATTGATGATCAAATTTAAGAAGCTTTTACCATCTTAAAAATATTACTAGAAAATTCCCTTGGAGAATTTATTCAAAATAAAATGCTATGTACTAATCAAAATGCAAAGTATGAAAGCAAAGTGTGGAAATAAAATGCAAATGCAAAGTATGAAACTAAAGTAAGTTGCACAAAAAGAATTTATTAACAAAACATGAATTTAAATTGCAAAAGCAAGTGAAATTGGAACCAACTCCCTTTTTATTCCGGTGGTCGAAGAAGATTGAGAAGAATAATCAATGCCGGAAGTGGAGTATCTTTGTCTGCGATTAACTTCTTTTTATTGACCATTTTTCCATTGCAAATTCTCTCTGGAGGTCTGAGGCGGTTCAGTGTAAGCATCCACTCCGGAAGCTTATGTTCTCCTACAACATCAATCAAAGAAAACGTCTCCCACACGCATGTGGGATAAAAAGAAGATAGGAGAATATTAGTGTGGATAGGAAATATGTCAAGAAATGAATCACAACTAATAAAATCAACAAATGGTACCTCTATTGAATTTTCTGAAAAATCACAAGAAAGACTCACCTTGTCAAGTTGATAGGTACCTGGAGTGGTGATTGTTACCTCCTTTTCATCAATAAATGGCTCAAGCTCTGGTTCTGGTGAATGTTCATCCTCATGTAGTGATTCTTAGGTGCTTGGCTCCATAGCACAAGTCCCTACACTTACATCTTCAATTCTTGGTGGTTCTTGAGGTAATGCTTCCAGTAAGCATTCCCCTACACTTAAATCATCTTCAAAAACATGTTCAGAACCTGAATCACTAACAACATCATCAACAACAATATCAGTAGGATCAGAAATTTGCATAATGACATAATCATCATAAAAAATATTAGAAAAATCATGTGAATTAATGGAAGTAGGGTCAGGCCTGACAGAATCGCTACTTTCCATCTCATCACTGGAGTTTTGTGCTTTCAGCTGATTGATGGATGATGCAATCTGATCTATCTGAATATGTAGGTTCTGTATCCTTGAGATTTGTTGCTCTTGATGTTCATTCATTTGTTGCATAATCTCCCTGAGTTTCCATGTTGATTCATCCATCTGAAAATCATTCTGTTGATAAGGATGTGGTTTAAATGATGTTGAAACTTCTTGAAATCCATATGAACTCTGGTAGACTGGATATGGCTCAATAAATGGTCCTTGTGCACTTTCATACCTGAAACATGAATTATCCACCCAATTAGCATTAAAACCATTTGAAAATGACTCATACCTATTTCGTTGATCCAAATTTGGGTAAAATTGATACTCAGGTTGAAAACACTGATAACTCTCCATTCCACCTCCAAAATTCTGAAAATATGGATCCATGCTAAAGAAATATCCTGTTCTTCACTACAACACTAGAAATCAATGTTAGAAGACTCAAAAGCATAAAGTTTCAATCACATGAAAATATGAGCAGTAAAAGCACTTAAAAATTCAAGAATTAACCAACATGAAAATACAAAAAGAATAAGCAATCAAATCAACCAAGAAAAATGCTAACCAATTAAAATCACACAATGTTCAATCTAAAATCAACACACATTGCTAGTTATATCCCCGGCAACGACGCCAAAATTTGGTGTCGACCATATTACATGTCACGTGGTGCATCAAATTAATTAATATTGGAACATTTCAAAACTAAAAATAAGAGATGTAGTATGGAGTCCCAAGTCGTATTTTTCCAAGGTTAACTAGTAAATGTGTGTGTATCCTAGAATTGTTTCAAATCAAAATCTTGCATTATCATGGTCCAGAATAGAATCAAGGTAAGAATGTTCTTAACTAGACATGCTCTATTAGATCTCATCACGTTAATATCAGTAAAGTTTAGCTCCCAAAGCATCATCAAATCAAATAATTCAATTCCCGAACTCCAAACCAAGTAAATTCAAAACTCAAGTCACATTTGCATAAATCAAACTACCTCCAATTCTCATTAACAATCACCTCAACAAACAAGCTCAAGAATTCAGTCACAATAAAATGGAATAGAGGTAGCAATCTAAACATCAAATTAAACATTCCAACACTTAAACAAAATTATAGAAACAAAGATTGAATTGCTAACTAAATCTTAAAACTCTACAAACTGTTAGTATCAGAATTGCAAAAACTAATCAGAATTAGGTCTAAGGGTGGGGTTTGTAAGCAAGAAATCACAAACAGAATTGCATAAGGAAACATGAAACAAAATAGAAATTGCAAAGAAATGTAATCAGATCACAAGATCTGAACATGTTCGTGGACAATTCAAAGATTAAGAAATAAAGAAAACTAAACCCTAAAGCATTCCACATCCAAATCCTTACTACAAAACCTTCATCATCCTGCTGTCAACAGAATTGCCTCAGAGAACGCCCATATGGCAATCGGCAGCAGATCTCGAGCTTCCAACTAATCCACCGGATGATCTTAGCCTCAGAGAACGCCCATATGGCTCACACCCGAGTGGAATTCACAAGGCACAAGGAAACAGCGCCGGAATCTGAAGATGCGCAAACTCCAATCGATTGATCAGACCGATTCCGGAGTTGCTGATGGAATGGAGAACGCAAGTGTGATTGGAACCTCAGAGAACGCCCATACAGCTCCGGTGATGATGGAAATTGCGGATCGGAGAACGCCCCAGCATCTAGATTGTGAAATGGACAGAAACCAACTGTGCGGTCTGGAGAACGCCCCTGCCGCTTCTGTGACCTCGGTCGATGATCGCCGTCAGCTCATAGATCGTCGCCGGTGAAGATCGCTAGCTCATGGATCTGGAATGGAAGAAACGGGAACTCGGTGTCGCGGCGGAGAAGATGATGCACTGTAGCACAAAATCACGAGGAAGCCGAGCCCGAGCACTGTAGCTTCTTGTGAGGTTTTTATATCCCTTTCAAATTTAATCCGACGGCTGATAATCATCGGAGCTTGATCAACGGTGGGAAATAACCTAAAATCTGATCCAACAGTACTTATCTTCATCTACGGTCCAGATCTACTCCTCATTAGGTCGGATGGACCAGATGCTTGACGGATGGCCCAGATCTCTCCAATCTTCAACGAACGGTCCAAATCGATCCAGGTCTTGATCGCCTCATTTTGCCCTAGATTTGAGCCCAAGTGTGGTCCAATCTGATCGGGTCCATGACCCTTTTGATGCCTACAAAATAATAAACAAATATTAGCACCAAAATACCATGAAAATAGGGTAATTTGCAATTAAGTCCAAAATTGATACAATGTATAAAAATGTAATGTAAATATGGGCTCTATATATGAAAACTACATCAAACCATGATTATATGAATGAGAATAGTATAGTAAAATCATGGTTATCACACCCACACTCTCAAGGGGAGAAGAAGAAGATGATGCAACCTCCACAATGCAAGCTACATCAAATGGAGAATCAAGCATCATCCCTACAAGCAAAGGTATAGGAACTTCAATTGAAAATAATAAAAATCATATCATTTTCTTTTAGTGTAGAGAGCATGGGCATTACAAGAGTAAGTGTTCCAAATTGGCCAAGAAGAATGGCCAAGTAGTACACAAGGGCGAGGAGAGGCCCAAGGAGATTGGTCCCACGGAACGCAAGAGCAAGGAGCACATTGTGTGCTTCTCATGCAATCAAAATGGGCATTATCGGAGTCAATGCCCTAAAGGGAAGAAGCCAATCAAAGTTAGAGGAGGAAGCACAAGTCTAGGGGGAGCTTTTAAGAGCAAACCCAAGGTAAACTTTAATAGTGCAATTCCTCTTAGTCATGACAAAATGCATATTAGAAATAATTCCTATCATTTTAATGCTAATTATCATGAAAGTAGGAAGCATGATGGCACTAAGGGAAAATACATTCCTCCTCATGCTAGAACTACCACACCTAAGGTTAGGAAGGTAGACAATAATTTAGACAATAACTCTAAGGATTATAGACATATGCCTAGATATAGAAATGCTCATAGGAGTCAAGAAAAATCCAAATCTATGGATTTAATGATCGAAAACCAAGTCTTAAGGTCAAGACTTGATAACTTATAAAGGACCCTAGCAAGAATGGAAAATATTCTTAAGGGTCAAAATGAGTAAAACTTAGGAAAAGCTAGACAAGAGCAATCCAATGGCTATAGAGGTTTGGGATACAAACCTAGAGCCAAGAAGGATGTGACTACCTTTCATAGGGTTCCATATAGCTATGGGACCAACCCTAGGTGTAAAGGTCAAGCCAAAGATACTAGGGAAGGAATCCCTAAAAGTAATTTTGAAAAGACAAATGTGACTAAGACTTCTAAGAAGTCTAACAAAGTCACAAAGGTCACAAGGGATGTCATCCCTAAAGTTGATCTAGTAAAGGTGACTAAGGCTCCAAAAAGGTCAAACAAAGTCACAAAGAATGTTACAAGGGAAGTTATCCCTAGAAGTGACCTAGTAGAAGTGACAAAGGCTTCTAAGAAGCCTAGAAAGGTCCTTAGGAAGGTATCTAGGGAAGTCATCCCTAGTGAATACCTAGAGCATCCAAGGAGCACCAATAGGTTTTGGGTTCCTAGGAGTATATTCTCTATACCCTAGATGGGTTTAGAGAGTGTCAACTCAAATTGGAAGGGTAGTTAACCCAACCTTATTAAAGTTGACACTTGAGAGCATTTTTAAGGTTTTTGTTAACCTTTGAAAATGAAAAGGATTAAGGGGTTACTCTTTGAAAGAGTAATATATGTGCCAAAATTTGAAGAGTTAAACTTAATCTAAATTGGCACACTTAAGAAAATTATAAGAAAAATCAAGTTAGAATTTTGATACTTTCTTAAGGAATTAAGAGAAAACCCAAGCTTTAATCAAATGGGATTAAGCCTTGAAGGGCAAAAAGGTGCCAAGTGTTGAGGAATTGAAATTAATCTAAAATTGGTACAGCTAAGGAAACTATAAGAAATACTAAATTGGGATTTTGGTATCTTCTTAGTGTTTTAAGGGAAATCTAAGTGTTAATTTAAAGTGTTACTCTTGAAAAGAGTAAAATGTGTCAAAATTTGAGGAGTTGAATCAAATTTAACTTGGCACAATTGGGAAAACATAAGAAATATCAAATTGGGGTTTGGTATTTTCTTAGGGTAATTAAAAGAAAATCTAAGTCCTAATGTAAGATGTTTACTCTTTGGAAGAGTAAAATGTGTCAAACTTTGAGAATTTGAACTTAATTTAAATTGACACATTTAGAAAAGGATAAGAAATGTCAAGTTGGGGGTTTTGACATTTTCTTAGAAGGTTAAAGGTGAATCTAAGCCTTAATTTGATTTCATTTACTCCTTGAAAGAGTAAAATGTGTCATACTTTGAGGGATTTGTTTAATTTAAAATGACGCAAATGCAAAAAGAAATACCAAGTTGGAAATTTGGTATTCTATTGAGGGGTTAAGGGAAAATTTAAACCTTAATCAAACTAATTACTCTTTGGAAGAGTAAGTTGTGTCGAACCTTGAGGAATCACATCAAAGGTAAGTTGGCACACTTGGAGAAAGGATAAGAAATGTCTAGTTGAGATATTAGTATATTCTTAAGGGATTAAGAGCAAAATTAAGTCTCAATCTAAATGTTTGATCCTTAAAGAGAGTAATATGTGCCAAACAAATATTTGAGGATTGAATTCTTAATTTCAATTGGCATAAATAAAAAGGGGGTAAAAGAAATGTCAAGTTGGGTTTTGGCATTCCTTCAAGAGATAAGCAATCTAGGCTTAAGTTTAAGGTTTTAGCTAAGGTTTAAGCATACTTAGATAGATTATCTAGGTGTATTTTATTTATGCTAAAATGCCATGATTGATTGCCTATCATATGTCATGACATCATGCGTTGCATTCATGATTATTATGAAAAATACAAAAGTACCATGTCATGTCATACATACATCATGTAGTTATAGGAAATTTTCTTTTGAAAGACTGCTTACTTTGATGTATGCCATTAATCATCATGCATTATGTCAATTTCCTTATAATTAAGGACAAAAAGCATTTATTATGAATGGAAGTGTCTCAACAAGTGGGATCATATCAAGTGATATCCTAGATGGATAATCATGATTTTCACAATGCCTAGATAGAGAAGCATGATCCCTTAGTTTAGGGCAAAACCAAATATTCATCTCACACAGAATCATAAGGTGACTTGTATGTGTTTTGGTACACATTAGATACAAGTGAGATGTTAGGATGGTGAACAAAACTCAAGATGTTAATTTAGTGCATCTTGTTGAGTTTTAGGTTCATCAAAACACATAGTTATATGTCTTCCAATCATTGGGAAAGCTAATGTACAAGTCATGTGCATTGAGCCCAAAGAATATGGTTGGATATTAGTTTTGAAAATCATTTTAAAATGTTTTAGGAAAACCTTAGTGAAGACTATCTTTTGATAGTAATCATCATTGGAAAGTTAGAAACAAACTAGGAGAAAACATTGAAGTTTTCAAGACTTTTCAAGTTTGTGTCAATCTTTGAAAATAGATAGTATTTTCATAGAAAACTATTTTTCCTTGATAAAGTATATTCTAAATAATGTCTACATGAAGTTTCATGATTTTTAGAGTTGTGTAGAATTTTTGGGGAGTTTCTGAATTTTGCTGAAATTGAATTTCAGGAAATCAGAAACCCAATCGATCAGCCGATCGATTGGGCTAGTTTCGATCGATCAGTCAATCGATTGGGAAGCCAATTCTCGCGAACAAAAGGGTAGTGAATCGATCAGCCGATCGATTGACCCAGTTTGGATCAATTAGTTGATCGATTCAGAGGGAATTTCTACGAGCAGTAGCTTGAGGAATCGATCAATGGATCGATTAAAGTGATTTCAATCGATTAAGCCCCAACTTCAATCGATTGAGAAGTCTGATTTTGGCCTGAAAAGCCTGATTTCGGCATTTCAAGTCACTTCGAGCCTCGTTAACCACTCCAAATCCCTTGAAATATATTTGTATACATTTTGGGGGAGTTTTTCATGATGAAAACAAGTATAGATTGGTTAAGAGAAACCAAAGTGAAGTTTAGGATAAGGTTTAGTTTCAATTCTAAATTTTGAAACCTTAAAACTTCAAGTTTTGATTTTCAAGGGTCATTAACCATTCCTAACCCTTTTGGAATATATTTGTATACACTTAGGGGAAGTTTTTATGATGAAAACAAGCATGGTTTGGTTAATGTCGACTTAGGTGAAGTTTAGGTTGAAGTTTAGTTTCATTATTGAATTTTGAAGCTCAAAACTTCAAATTTTGGTTTTCCTAATTATTTAGGAACCCCAAGTCATTGTTGGTGCAATGATAGAAGTTTGACCGTGTTTTTAGGGGGAGTTACTCTTTGAAAATATAAAAAATCTTTTCAAAGACCTTGGAAGGGGGTTAAACCTTCATGATGAATTAATACTCAAGGTCAAGTATTGGGGAGCAATGGAAGATTGGTTATCTTCATTACTAGGATGATAAATGCTCTCGGATGAGCATTATGGAGTAGGTTACTACTCAAGGGGGAGCATTGGATTAATGAAGGGGATTGGACCTTCATTGGTAAAATGAAAAATGCTCTTGCATGAGCATTGAGAAGAAGATTACTGCTGAAAGGGGAGCATTGTATACAATGAATGAGATTTTCATTGGGAAGTTAATGCATGCTTTGGGATGAGCATTTTGAAGTGAAATAGAGCTCAAGGGGGAGCTTTAGCGGCAATGAAGAGTATGATATCTTCATTGTGGGATTGTTAATAACATATGAGGTTGTAAACAACGAAGAGTTAACTCTTATGGAGAAGAGTTTGTTTTCTGGTTTGATGTGTGACAAAGGGGGAGAATGGAAGGTTAAGTTAGGCCTTCATCCCAAGCAGGGGGTGTTTGCCCTCTAGGAAAGGGAGAGAATGAAGGAAACCTTCATTCATGCCTTGTCATGAAAGGGTTAAGGCTATGGGACTTAGCCTTGTGAGAAAGAAGAGGTTAAGGCTATGAGACTTAGCCTTGGTGTAAAGAAGTGGTTAAGGCTATGAGATTTAGCATTGGTCTAAAGAAGTGGTTAAGGCTATGGGATTTAATCTTGGTGTAACGAAGAGGTTAAGGCTATGGGATTTAGCCTTGTGATAAGAAAAAGGTTAAGGCTATGGGATTTAGCCTAACTAAGAGGTATTATCAAACATCAAAAAGGGGGAGATTGTTGGGGCAATTTCCCTAGGTCAAGGTTGACCAGTTTGACTAAGCTTGAGTTGAGTCAAGCTTGAGTCAAGATTTGAGTTTTGATGTGTGACAATATAAGGAGTTTGACAATATAAGGAGATTGCTGGAGTAATCATCCTGTATTGGAGATGGTCAAAGGGTTGACCAGGTTGATAAGAAGACAAGTCTAGTAGGTCAGGGATGACAGGAGACTTGACTGGGTAAGTCCTAACTGGAGGTTAGGCATATGGAAGTCCTAACTGGAGGTTAGGTAGTGGTAAAGTCCTAGTGAGGAGCTAGGCAGTGGAAAGTCATGGTGAGGAGCCAGGCAACGGGAGAGTCCTAGTGAGGAGCTAGGCAGGAGAAAGTCCTGGTGAGGAACTAGGCAATTGGAAAGTCCAAGTGTGATCTTGGCAAAGGAGAAAGTCCTGGTGAGGAGCTAGGCAATTGGAAAGTCCAAGTGTGATCTTGGCAAAGGAGAAAGTCCTGGTGAGGAGCGAGGCAATTGGAAAGTCCAAGTGTGATCTTGGCAAAGGAAGGAGCCAGACAATTGGAAAGTCCTGGTGAGGAGCCAGGCAATTGGAAAGTCCAAGTGTGATCTTGACAAAGGTTGTAAGTCAAAGCATGTGGTCTTGGCAAGGTAAGTCCTAGTGTGACTTGGCAAGGAGAACTCGACAACTAGGATGAGACCGAAGGAAGCTCTTGAAGGCAAGGCGTGAAGGATAGGGAGATATCCGAGGGACGTAAGGCTGATGGAGGAGGCTAGAAAGCTAGTTCGAGGTTGGTCGGGTGTGGCCAATTGCTAGGCATGCAGACCCAACAGGTCAGGGTTGACCGAGAGTTGGGTTTAGAGACTTTTGGACTTGAGTTTGAGTCAAGTCCAGGCTGGTCAATCGATCGAGCGATCGATTGAACCAGGGTTCAATTGATCAGTGGATAGATTGGAGTGTGTTGTGATTATGGGAAGGCCCAATCGATTGGTCGATCGATTGGGATGTGAAATCACGAACACAGAAGCTTTCCCAATCGATCGGACAATCGATTGGGAGTTGTCGATCGATCAGCCGATCGATTGGGTGGGAAGTTCTCGCGTGATCGCGAGAACACAGAAAGCGTTTGAATCGATCCACCGATCGATTCAGACTATCCCAATCGATCAGCCGATCGATTGGGATTCGACCGTTGGGCAAGATGCAGGTGATGGACGGCTGTGATGGAGCGGTGCTGACGTGGCAATCGATTGGGGATGGATTGGATCGATTAGGAGCAATGTTTAAAGCCTTGGCGGAGCGTTTTCTCCGCAGATCTTTGCGATTTTTTCCTGCGAGCTCACATCGATCTTCTTCGAGCTTCTCCGCTAGTTCTTGAAGGCTCTTGCGGTGCATCCCCAAGGTTCAAGAGACAACAACAATTAACAAGTAAGTAAGAAGAAGGGTGTATTTCAGTTATATTTTTGTATCTTCTTCTTGTGTGAGTGTTGTAGTGTTGTGTGTGTTTGTACAAGGCTTCTCCACCTCCGGCTGTGACCGAGAAGTTTTTTCTAGTGAAGAGTGCTCAAGTGTGTGGATCCTTGGATTAGTCACCTCTTCTTGAGGTGGATACCAAGTAAATCCGAGTGTTAGCGTTGTGGTTGTTTTTGTCTTTGTATTCCGCTGCACATCATCAAGACGCAACTGATAAACGCACGACGAGCCGCTATTCACCCCCTCTAGCGGGCACAAAGGTCCCTACAATAATAACAATAAGAAAGTGGATCAGCTCATCCAAGTACATCAACTCTTCGTAATGGACACACAAGACATGACAGATGAACAACTTCAAAATCATCTAGCGATATATGAATAGTTGAAGAAAAAATTGAACTTGTAGTTAATTTTTATGATTTATTTTATCCGCTCCATGTTTATTTGATTAATTGTAGTTTATCATTATGTATTTTATTAATTTAATATGGTTTGTACCTCTATATTTTAATTTTAAATTTATAAAATATTTATATTTGTATAATGTAGTATTTTTCTTAAATTTATACATCTTCTATTGTATTTTTCTTAAAATTAAATGTATGTTAATAAAATGGTCGTGGGCTCATAAATATTTTATTGGTGAGATATTTGATTATGGAATTGAGGATATTTGAGAGTGAATATTTGATTGGTGGGATCCATAAATATTTGATTAGTGGAATATTTCATTGTGAAATTTGGGATATTTGAGAGTGAATATTTGATTGATGGAATCCATAAATATTTGATTAGTGGAATGTTTTATTGTGAAATTTGGGATATTTGAATAGTAGGATATTTGAATAATGATGTGGAAGTGGATGCCACAAATACTTGGGAGAAATATCTCTTGTTGGAGTGTATACTGAAAGCCTATGCTTTTGTAAACATTTATTTGGAATAAAGAATCACATTTGGTAAAATTATCTACATTTGTTTGTAGTTGTTCAATTAATTTATATTGTAGATAACATAGTATGTGGTGTCACATGCAGAAGATAATGTTATTAGTACCTTATAAATTATAAACAGTAGCTTACGACCAAAATGGAAAGGAACAAACCATTAGAAGGTCGTAGTGTAATTAGGTATTAGTTTATCTTGACTATATAATTACACTAGTACACTCAGAGTGTATTGAGTAGGACCATTTGAGGTCGTTTCTTTTATACTGAGTTTATAAAGGAACAAAGACCTCAGTTATTATGGAAGTGTGTGCTCTTAATCCTAATATAATAACAAGCACATATATTTGATATTTATTTCTTTAATTTATCAATGGGTGAGATTTAGTTCGATGAATCAATAAGCCCGATAAGTTGGGAAATGATATCACTTATAGTGTGTTGTTGATTATAGAAAGAAACCGTGTCCTAGAGATACTAGGTTGATAATGTCCCCAAGAGGAGCTCATAAGGATTGTCATGTTAAACCTGCAGTGGACTTAGTCCGACATGACGATAAGGTTGAGTGGTACTACTCTTGGATTAAGATATTAATTAAATGAGTTGTCGGTAACTCACTTAACTAGTGGACATTCGATATCGTAAACACAGGGAGACTAACACACTCATAATAAGAAGGAGCCCATAATGTAATTTGGGATTGATGCGGTAGTTCAATAATAGTACTCTAGTGGAATGAATTATTATTGATAAAATTAAGTTGTGTGTTGGGCGCGGATGCTTAATTTTATCGGGAGACCAAAACCAATTCCTCCTCTCGGTCCCTATCGTAGCCTCTTATTTATAGAGTACTATACCCACCTATACCCACCTTCATACCCACATAAAGGGGCCGGCCAAGCTAGCTTGTGGTTCAAGCTAGGGTCGGCCAAGCTTGAACCCAAGCTAGAGGGGGCCGGCCATAATTAAATTAAAAAAGAATTTTAATTTTAATTTTTATTATGTGGAAGATATAATTTATTAAAGAGAATTAAAATTAAAATATCTCTCTTAAAAGGATCTACAAAAGATTAAAGAAAGAGATTAGATCTCTTTCCTTATTTGTAGATTGGAAAGATATTTTATTTTCTCTTTAAAAATTATTCACATGTTGAAAAATTAAAATTATAGAAATTTCTTTTTATCAACCATGAAGGGATTTTTGAAGAGAAATTTTATTTTTAAAATTTCCGGAAACAAATTAGGAAGTTTTAATTTGTTGATTGGAACTTGTCTAATTTGCCTCTCTTGATGTGGCCGACCATTATAAGATTAATTGGGAAATTTTATTTTATTTTTCTCAATTAAATCATGTCAAGGAAATTAAGGAAATTTTATTCTAATTAAATTTCCTAATTTACCAAGACTAAGGAATATAAAAGAGGGGGTTGGGGTGTCTTCATGAGACACAACCTCTATTATTTTCCTTCCTCTCTTATTCCTTGGTGTGGCCGGCCAACATCCTCTCCCTCTCTTCCTCTTTGTGGTGGCCGAAACATCCCTCTTGCTTGGAGCTCTTGTGGTGGCCGGATACTACTTGGAGAAGAAGAAGGAGGAGGAGAGAAAGCTTGCATCCCTTGGAGCTTGGTTGATGTTTTTCTTCTTCCTTGGTGAAGCTCTCTTGTGTTGGCCGAACCTAGCTAGGAGGAGAAGAAGGTGTTTGGTGGTTTCTCATCTCGGAAGATCGTTGCCCACACAACGTCCGAGGTTAGAAGAGGAATACGGTAGAAGATCAAGAGGTCTTTCTAAAATGTATAACTAGTAATTTTTCTTTCCGCATCATACTAGTTATTTTTGGAAATAATACCAAATACAAGAGGCTTACGATTCTAGTATTTCGAATATGTTTTTCGATATTGTGTTCTTTTGATTTATTTTTCCTTGTGATTTGATTGTTCCTTTCGATTAACCTAAAGTTATTTTAGGAAATTAAATATTAGCTTTCCATAAAAGGTTTTGTCTAGTCGGTGGTGGTTGCTCCCATATCCAAGAAGGCCATGTGTCTCGCCACGTCAGTACTGGGAACCAATTATGGAAATTAATATTTAATGGAATTAATAACTTAAGGTGATTTGGGTCGAACGTGTTAAGTTCCACAAGAGATCCAAGTCAAAACCAAAAGGAACAAATAAATTAAGTTTTAGATCAAACGTGTTAAGTTCCACAGGCGATTCGAAATTTAATTTAAAAGAACACATGGTAGCTAGGAAAAGGTTCAGACCTTTGTACAAAATTTTTGTACAGTGGAACCTCTAGGTTTTCCGAGTAGCAACCAACAATTGGTATCAGAGCTAGGGTTTTGCCTCTGTGTATTTGGTATTAGTTTAATTATGCACATGTCATACATAATTTAGGCAGGATAATAGTAGGATGTGCTAACTTTATGGATGCAGGATCCAACTATTATGGCTTATAGTTTTATGTGTGTGATTGGACCCTTGGACATGTCAAGGGCATTTATATGTGTGTGCATGATTGTATTATAAAATACAACAGGAGTTGTATTTAGTTTTATTAGGATTTTATTTTTGATCTAGATACATGTACATTCCTTTTATGGAATATAGGATCAAAATTGTAAAATTCTATTTATGTCGCGGATCGAATCTTGCAAAGCATGGAACCTTCTGAGGACCAGAGGCGCAGCGAAACAAGGAGCAAGATGGATGCGACAGCTAGACCTAGTGGCGGTAGCCAAATATGGCAGCAGCTTGGGATGACAACACATGGAGGACAACCATAGATAAAAGCCATAATAGTTGAAAATTAGATTTTCTATTTATTGCTTTTATATTGTGCTGTGTGTGTATGTTATTATACATGTTTAGTAGGCTAGCATAGTTAAAATTCCTCATTTATAAATAACTAAGTGGGAGAGGGATTTTTAAGTAAAATCCATGGTCTCCATTACTGGTTTGTAAGTGATGCAAACAAGCTTGCGCGTTGGCTCTGATTGCCTTCCTCCATATCGGTTGAGCTTGTTTGTGGATCACTAGAACAAACTTCCATTTGGGATGACTATGTAAAGCCCGAAAATTCTCAAAACTGTTTTAGAAATATAGTATGATTTTTCTGGAATTTTTAGATATTTTTCCGGAAAAATTATTTTCCGAGTAGCGGAAGTAACAAAAATAATTAGAACCGCAAAATAGCTTAGGCGGGAATCGAACCCGAGACCTATGGTTTCGGGATAATGTCAGTAACCGATTGAACCCAGCAGGGCCGTGCTGAAAGGAAAGGGAATCAGGTACATTTATAGTTGGGTTGGCTGAATTAATCACTTGATTTAAATAGGAAGATTAATAGGGTGAAGAGTTATTGGGTTTTATTTTCACCGTGACCTATTCCTCTTCCAAAACTTCACCGCCGCCCACACCTCCTCTTCCTCCTCTCTCGGCGCCCAAGCCCAAGGACCATCGGGTCATCTTCCGGCGACGACTCCAACACGAAAGAGGTTCTTCTCCGCGAGAGGAACGCGAAGACGTGATCGGATCGTCGAGAAGGTCATCTCCACCGGAATTCTAGCGAAAGGAATTGTAAGAAAATTAGCGTACGAGGTAAGAAACCCCTCACCTGCAGTATAATAGCTCCGGTTGGTTTCCTATGCATTAGTTTTAGCTATATGCAGGTTTTTCCGGCACATAGGGTATGTTAAACCCTCCTCGAGGATTTAGGGATTTAGTTGAACACCTCTGGACGGGCCGGACACGTCGTTCTCCTTTAGTTGGAGATTCTAGACGTTGTCGGGTGCCTAGAGGTGATCTCCTATTAGAGGAGAGAGTTGAAGCACACCAAGTGTTCGGTAAAATGTTAGTGTAGCTAAATACCACCTCGGTTATGTTTAATAGCTCAATTAAAGGCATTAGAGGCATTTAAACCAGCACATTAGTTTAGTTCAGTTTTATGGGACTACGGTCCAATGGGTGGGCTCCCACAGTCGCCTCAGGTTCAGATAACCTAGCTCTAGGTTCGGATAACCTAGAAACAACATGTTATATCAGTTAGCTATAGATATCAGTATTTTATTTTCAGTGGCACTGTACTGGATTAGATATCCATTGGGTTGGACTCCCACAGTCGTCCCTAGGTTCAGATAGCCTAGACAACCCTGCTAAATTCGGGACTTGCAACCCCGGGTCTAGTAGGGATGCGCGCACAGCAAGTACAGTTGTCGGGCCCAACAGCATGTTTAGTATTTTCACATATTACGTATTAAATTTCAAAACTCAAAATCAGTTATGCTAGTTGAGTTTGTTTCCAGTTACAGATTCAGTTTCAGTTAGTTTAGCCTATATTCAGTTCAGTGTTCATTTGGTTGCTTTGCCATGATTCAGTGCTTATGCCATGCTTATATGTTATGCCTTATGATTTCAGTATACCATGTCTTAGTAAGTTCAGTGCATATTTTCAAATAGCATGATTTAAAAGCATACTGCATCGAATGCATGATTTTGTGAGGTAGATGGTTTCTTACTAAGCTTTAAGCTTACAGATTCTATTTTTCCTTATACTGCAGATAAAGGTAAAGGAAAGATGGACTAGCGGAGGCTGGAGGTCAATGCATTGATAAGGATGTGTGTGGATGGAACCTGGAAGAAGATCTTAGGGAACCTTAGCAAGCTTTATTTCAAACATTAGAACTTTTCAGTGTTTCTTTTTATCATCTTGCACTTTAGTATGTTATTCATTACGAATTAGTTAACCATGCACTTTATTATGCTTAGAACACCTTTTTTTTTATGTTGTTAGAATGTTAGTTGTTGTCATTAGAGTGTTTCTTAGTCATTTTGGTACTTGTAATGTGGTTGAGGCACGAAACAGTGCTGAAATCAGACATTTGGCACGAAATCAGTAACTCGAATCGATCAGCTGATCGATTCGAGGGTTTCCAATCGATCAGCTGATCGATTGGTCAAGACCTTTGGATCGATCAGCCGATCGATCCAGCCATTTCAGTCGCGAACAGAGAGCCCTGGGATCGATCACTGGATCGATTGATCAACCTGGATCGATCAGCCGATCGATCCAAATTATCGTCCCGGCCACAGTAGCATGCTGGATCGATCACTGGATCGATCCAACTTATGTCCCGCATACAGTTGCCGGCTGGATCGATCACTGGATCGATCCGACTATTCCAATCGATCCGTGGATCGATTGGGAGGTCTGGTATCAGCATGGAAGTGTCTAAGTCCAGTTCCTTGGCCATGGGGAAGGTAAGACATGTTATGAGTAGTTAGTTACCTTCCTTAGCATGTATAGAACCAAGAAATGTCAGTGTTTTAGTGAAATTTTAATTAGTACAGCTTCCGCATCTAGACTTACTAAATGGTCAGGGAATAGTTTAGCACAGCATAATGTGACGATCAGCCTTACAACCTAGTGGTAGAAGGCGGGTCGTTACAGAGTGGTATCAGAGCGGTGTTCCATACTTCCTACACACACATCAGCATTGTACCTGCAGCTTCCAAGTAAGAACACCTCTACTTTATTTATGCTTCTTGTTTATTATTACAGCTCATGTTTATATATCTACTGCTTGTTAGCATGTGATAGTTTAAACATGATATCAGTAGTTAGATAACCGTGATAGTGTTAGTTATACCTATGTTCTCTATGTCTTTAGAAATGGCACGGGGCGCCTAGAAGGGCACTAGCTCACGAGCCCCAAAGAAGGCGTTCGGTGCCTCCTCCGGACCTTCAAGACCTGGTAGCTCGATTCTGAGCTAGAACAACAAGAAATAGCCACCTTAAAGGCTAATCGGCAGAGTACCCCCACAGTCACCCCGGAGACGACTCCAAGTCTTAGAGGTTCCACCAACTCAGCCTACAGCGCCAACACCAGCACCAGTACCCAGCAGGTGAGCCAAGAAAGGAAGCCTATCCGATCCAGTGGCAGAGACCAGAGAACTTCTCGCGCTAGTGAACCATGGGATGCACAAGCCTGGTTCAAAACACTGGAGAGCACGATGGAGCTGGGCAGAACATGAGAAGGTGAAGTGTGCCTCCTACGACAGGACGACGCATGTGGTGGGAAAGAATCGAGCAGCGCCCAGTGAACCGGATGACATGGGCCGACTTGAGAAGGAGTTCTTGAGGAATTCTTTTATATGCGGGTTACAAACCGCCACTATGCGAGTTCACTGAGTTTCGTCAGGGCAACCTATCGGTTGAGGAAGCCGTGAAGAAATTCATTAGGCTGAGAGCTAGTCAGCACGGAAAAGGAGCGGATCAGGTTGATGCTCAAGATGTCGAGGCCGAGATAGCAGTGAACGTGGGTGGTGGCATACATAGGCCACAAACCACGGAGGAGTTAGTGAGCGGTGCCTTAACCACAGAGCATTACCAGAACAGCATAAGCAGCAGAAGCAAGTCCGGGCCAAGGAAACTCTCACACTCAAAAACAGCAAGGCCACAGCTCTAACTGGAAAGGGAACTCCAACAGCAAGCGCAAATCAGGGAGTGACTCAAAAGGGGGACCATCTAGCAAGCGTCCCAGTTATCCAAAGTGTGCCACTTGTGGGAAATTCCACCCAGGGGTTTGTCGTAAGGGCACACGAGGATGCTTTGAATGTGGACAAGAAGGGCACATGGCCAAGCAGTGCCCGAACAAGACCGGTCTTCCTCAGCCACAGCAGATCCAGTATGCAGGCCAGCCAGCTCAGTTACATCAGATGCAGGCCGCTCTAAAAGGTCCACTTATCAGCCAGGGCCGATTGGAAGCCCCTCCAGCTATGGAGAACGCGAGGATCTACTCACTCACCAGGGAGGACGTAGCAAATGCCTCGACAGTCGTCACAGGTCAGATTAGCATTTTTCAGCATAGTGCTACTGTTCTATTTGATACTGGGGCAACCCATTCATATATAGCCAGGGTGTTCTCCGAGAAATTAGAAATACCCCCAGAGGTACTCAGTGGTCAGTTTCTGACGGCACTACCTTCAGGAGAGGTCATGGCATCCACGCACTGGCTCAGAGCGGTGCCAGTCATTATAGCAGGCAGGGAACTCTTCTGTGATCTGATCCTGCTGGAAATGACTGACTACGACGTCATCCTTGGGATGGACTTTCTGATCAAATACGGTGCTTCCATAGAGTGTCGTAAACAGAAAGTCGTATTCCAACCCGAAGCAGAAGCACAGTTCGAGTACATCGGAGAACCAAAGAGAAAAGCCAGAAAATTTCTCTCAGCTATGAAGGCACAGAAGTTGATGGATTCGGGATGTGCGGGGTACCTAGCACATGTAGTCAATACCAGCCATGACGAGGACCAACAGATAGCAGAGGTCCGAGTTGTATGTGACTACCCAGCAGTCTTCCCTGAAGAGTTACCAGGCCTAGCACCAGTCAGGGAGATTGAATTTGAGATAGAGCTCTTTCCCGGCACCAATCCTATATCCAAAGCGCCCTACCGCATGGCTCCAGCAGAACTGAAGGAACTTCAGGAGCAGCCTTGACAAGGGCTTCATACGCCCTAGTCACTCACCATGGGGAGCGCCTGTGCTATTCGTGAAGAAGAAGGATGGAAGCATGCGACTATGTATAGACTACAGAGCACTGAATCAGGTCACGATCAAGAACAGGTATCCCCTTCCCAGAATAGATGACCTGTTCGACCAATTAAAGGGAGCAGCAGTGTTCTCAAAAATTGACCTCAGATCAGGATACCACCAAGTCAGAGTCAAGGAGGGTGATATATCGAAGACAGCATTCAGGACCAGATACGGACATTACGAGTTCGTAGTCATGCCTTTTGGCGTGACAAATGCTCCAGCTACATTCATGGATCTCATGAACAGGGTATTCAGGGAGTATTTAGATAAGTTTGTTATTGTGTTTATCGATGACATTCTTATCTACTCAGGAACTCAGGAAGAACACTCAGAGCACCTGAAACTAGTATTGCAGACCCTTCAGCAGAACCAGCTATACGCCAAGTTCACGAAATGTGAGTTTTGGCTAAATCAGGTGTCCTTCCTGGGTCACGTAATCTCAAAGGATGGTATTATGGTAGATCCCAGCAAGATAGAAGCAGTAAGTAACTGGAGGAGACCTAGGAACGCCAGCGAGATCAGGAGCTTTCTGGGATTAGCAGGATATTACAGAAAGTTTGTAGAGGACTTCTCCAGGATAGCCTCCCCACTGACAGCTCTCACCAGGAAGAACAAGAAATTTCAGTGGACAGAGGACTGTGAGAACAGCTTCAGCGAACTCAAGAGGAGATTGACTAGTGCACCTATTCTGCATAGACAACTTTGATATATATAGTGACGCCTCTAAATTGGGATTAGGAGCAGTCTTGATGCAAGATGGCAAGGTAATCGCCTATGCCTCCAGACAACTCAAGGATTATGAGAAGAACTACCCTACTCATGATCTTGAGCTTGCAGCAGTAGTGTTCGCTCTCAAAATTTGGAGACATTATTTGTATGGAGCTCAGTGCAGAGTGTATACAGATCATCAGAGTCTGAAGTACTTCTTCACTCAGAAGGATCTGAATATGCGACAGCGCAGGTGGCTAGAGCTAGTCAAAGATTATGACATAGACATCCTCTACCACCCAGGGAAAGCCAATAGGGTAGCAGATGCACTTAGCAGGAAATCCAGCGCTACCTTATTATCTCTAGCAGCCATGTCACCACCCCTACAGAAGGAGATCGCGGATTTTGGTCTCGAACTCATCGTCGGACAGCTCTCTACTATGACCTTAGAGTCTACCTTGCTTGGTGATATTCAGTCAGCTCAGGACCAGGACCCTGAAATTCAGAAAATCAAGCAAGGGCTAACAGAATCAGAAAGTAGAGAATTCAGAGTGTCCGATAGCGGGGTGTTGTATTTTGGTGATAGACTCTGTGTCCCAGATCAGGAGGAGCTACGGAGACAGATTTTAGATGAGGCTCACAGGACTCCTTATGCGATGCATCCAGGCTCCACCAAAATGTATCAAGACCTGAAGAAACGTTTTTGGTGGCCCGGGATGAAGCGAGACATCGCCAGATATGTTAGCATCTGCCTCACCTGTCAGAGGGTCAAGGCAGAACATCAGCGACCAGGAGGAGTTCTGCAGCCTATACAGATTCCAGAATGGAAGTGGGAGGATATCTCGATGGACTTTATAGTGGGGCTACCCAGAACCACAAATGGTTTTGATGCCATCTGGGTAATAGTCGACAGGTTGACTAAATCAGCCCACTTTTTAGCTATCAAGATATCCTACTCCATGGAGAAGCTAGCTCAGTTGTATCTTCAGGAGATCGTCAGACTACATGGAGTCCCACGAACCATCATTTCAGACAGAGACAGCAGATTCACATCACACTTCTGGGAGTGTGTACAGTCAGCATTGGGCACCAAATTGAAATTCAGCACAGCCTTCCATCCTCAGACAGATGGTCAGACGGAGCGAGTAAATCAGGTACTCGAAGATATGCTCCGAGCGTGTGCCCTAGACTTCAAGGGAAGTTGGTGCAAATATCTGAGCTTAGCAGAATTTGCATACAACAACAGTTATCAGGCCACTATCGGCATGGCACCTTATGAGGCACTCTATGGGCGGAGGTGCAGATCACCAATCTGTTGGTATGAGAGTGGTGAACAGAAGGAGCTAGAGCTTCAGACAGATCTAGTGGCAGATACCACAGCAGCCATACAGCAGATTCGCCAGAGGATAGAGACAGCACAGAGCCGCCAGAAAAGCTATGCTGATACACGACGCAGACCCCTAGAGTTTTCAGTTGGGGATACAGTTTTCCTCAGAGTAGCTCCCATGAAGGGAGTCATGCGTTTTGGGAAGAAGGGCAAGCTAGCTCCCAGATATGTGGGACCATACCCTATCACGAAGAGAGTGGGCAAGGTAGCATATGAGCTAGAGCTACCTCAGGAGATGTCAGCTGTCCACAACGTATTTCATGTCTCCATGCTGAAGAAGCATATGAGCCCCAGTTGGTACAGGTCCGTGATGATCTCAGCTATGACAGTCGGCCTATTCAGATAATAGACCGAGCAGTAAAGAAATTACGGAACAAGGAAGTACCATTAGTCAAAGTCAGCTGGCAAAATCACACAACAGCAGAGGCGACTTGGGAGACAGAGGCCAGCATGAGACAGAAGTACCCAAAATTGTTTTAAGTTCGGGGACGAACTTTTTATAAGGTATGGGGGATTGTAAAGCCCGAAAATTCTCAAAACTGTTTTAGAAATATAGTATGATTTTTCTGGAATTTTTAGATATTTTTCCGGAAAAATTATTTTCCGAGTAGCGGAAGTAACAAAAATAATTAGAACCGCAAAATAGCTTAGGCGGGAATCGAACCCGAGACCTATGGTTTCGGGATAATGTCAGTAACCGGTTGAACCCAGCAGGGCCGTGCTGAAAGGAAAGGGAATCAGGTACATTTATAGTTGGGTTGGCTGAATTAATCACTTGATTTAAATAGGAAGATTAATAGGGTGAAGAGTTATTGGGTTTTATTTTCACCGTGACCTATTCCTCTTCCAAAACTTCACCGCCGCCCACACCTCCTCTTCCTCCTCTCTCGGCGCCCAAGCCCAAGGACCATCGGGTCATCTTCCGGCGACGACTCCAACACGAAAGAGGTTCTTCTCCGCGAGAGGAACGCGATCGGATCGTCGAGAAGGTCATCTCCACCGGAATTCTAGCGAAAGGAATTGTAAGAAAATTAGCGTACGAGGTAAGAAACCCCTCACCTACAGTATAATAGCTCCGGTTGGTTTCCTATGCATTAGTTTTAGCTATATGCAGGTTTTTCCGGCACATAGGGTATGTTAAACCCTCCTCGAGGATTTAGGGATTTAGTTGAACACCTCTGGACGGGCCGGACACGTCGTTCTCCTTTAGTTGGAGATTCTAGACGTTGTCGGATGCCTAGAGGTGATCTTCCTATTAGAGGAGAGAGTTGAAGCACACCAAGTGTTCGGTAAAATGTTAGTGTAGCTAAATACCACCTCAGTTATGTTTAATAGCTCAATTAAAGGCATTAGAGGCATTTAAACCAGCACATTAGTTTAGTTCAGTTTTATGGGACTACGGTCCAATGGGTGGGCTCCCACAGTCGCCTCTAGGTTCAGATAACCTAGCTCTAGGTTCAGATAACCTAGAAACAGCATGTTATATCAGTTAGCTATGGATATCAGTATTTTATTTTCAGTGGCACTGTACTGGATTAGATATCCATTGGGTTGGACTCCCACAGTCGTCCCTAGGTTCAGATAGCCTAGACAACCCTGCTAAATTCGGGACTTGCAACCCCGGGTCTAGTAGGGATGCGCGCACAGCAAGTACAGTTGCCGGGCCCAACAGCATGTTTAGTATTTTCACTTATTACGTATTAAATTTCAAAACTCAAAATCAGTTATGCTAGTTGAGTTTGTTTCCAGTTACAGATTCAGTTCAGTTAGTTTAGCCTATATTCAGTTCAGTGTTCTTTGGGTTGCTTTGCCATGATTCAGTGCTTATGCCATGCTTATATGTTATGCCTTATGATTTCAGTATACCATGTCTTAGTAAGTTCAGTGCATATTTTCAAATAGCATGATTTAAAAGCATACTGCATCGAATGCATGATTTTGTGAGGTAGATGGTTTCTTACTAAGCTTTAAGCTTACAGATTCTATTTTTCCTTATACTGCAGATAAAGGTAAAGGAAAGATGGACTAGCGGAGGCTGGAGGTCAATGCATTGATAAGGATGTGTGTGGATGGAACCTGGAAGAAGATCTTAGGGAACCTTAGCAAGCTTTATTTCAAACATTAGAACTTTTCAGTGTTTCTTTTTATCATCTTGCACTTTAGTATGTTATTCATTACGAATTAGTTAACCATGCACTTTATTATGCTTAGAATACCTTTTTTTTTTATGTTGTTAGAATGTTAGTTGTTGTCATTAGAGTGTTTCTTAGTCATTTTGGTACTTGTAATGTGGTTGAGGCACGAAACAGTGCTGAAATCAGACATTTGGCACGAAATCAGTAACTCGAATCGATCAGCTGATCGATTCGAGGGTTTCCAATCGATCAGCTGATCGATTGGGCAATCTGCTCCGCGAACAGTAGGCCTTTGGATCGATCAGCCGATCGATCCAGCCATTTCAGTCGCGAACAGAGAGCCCTGGGATCGATCACTGGATCGATTGATCAACCTGGATCGATCAGCCGATCGATCCAAATTATCGTCCCGGCCACAGTAGCATGCTGGATCGATCACTGGATCGATCCAACTTATGTCCCGCATACAGTTGCCGGCTGGATCGATCACTGGATCGATCCGACTATTCCAATCGATCCGTGGATCGATTGGGAGGTCTGGTATCAGCATGGAAGTGTCTAAGTCCAGTTCCTTGGCCATGGGGAAGGTAAGACATGTTATGAGTAGTTAGTTACCTTCCTTAGCATGTATAGAACCAAGAAATGTCAGTGTTTTAGTGAAATTTTAATTAGTACAGCTTCCGCATCTAGACTTACTAAATGGTCAGGGAATAGTTTAGCACAGCATAATGTGACGATCAGCCTTACAGCCTAGTGGTAGAAGGCGGGTCGTTACAGACTATAGGAAGTTAATTAAGAGCGTGCGATCTTCCCCATCGGAAGGGGCACAATCTTATTAATGGACTTAGTGTCAAGTAATGGTATACACTTAGGCACAACTAATAGTATCCTCCCCATCGGAGTCACTGCTATTATTTGTGTGACCAAAGGATACCAACTATTAATTTTATTTGTCAAAAAGTTAGGTTGACAAGATAATAAAATTAATGGGTTAAAACCCTCCTTTTACAAATGTTGAATTTGTATACGTCCACACTATCGTGGCATACAAAATTCACGGTGGTTTGAGGTGTTGATTAATTTAAAATAGTATTGTTTAAGGAATCAATATTATTCTAAATTTAGAGTTCTGACCAAAAGTTATTTGTGATTCTTAAGATGACTTTCAACCCACTGTCCATCATACGTCAACAGAATAGACTTACTGGACCTAATTACATAGATTGGAAAATGAACCTGGACATTGTCCTTACTGCTGAAAGCTATAAATTTGTACTGACTAAGCCTTATCCTGAAGCACCTAGTGGTGAATCTACCCAAGAGGAGATTGAATATCATAGGAAATGGGTAAAAGCAGATGAGATGGCGCGGTGTTACATTTTGGATTCAATGTCAAATGTATTGCAACATCAGCATCAAGATTTACCAACAACCTATGATATTATAAACAATCTCAAGGAACTCTTTGGTCATCAGGATAGGGCTTTTAGACAAGAAGCCATGAGAAAGATAATGACAGCCACCATGCAAGAGGGTACTCATGTGAGGGATCATATCCTAAAGATGATGGCTTATCTGAACGAGATACAGATCCTTGGAGGAGAAATTGATGGGGAAACCCAGATCGATATGATCCTCCAAACACTACCTAGAAGTTTTGAACAATTCTGCCTGAATTACAATATGAACAAAAGGGTATATTCATTGGCAGAACTACTGACAGAACTTCAGGCAGCAGAAGGATTGTTTCGTCACAACTCTCATATTCACTATGTTGAAAATGGTTCTACTTCTAAGCCGAAAGGAAAGAAGAAGAAGAAACAAGTTGGTTCAGCAAAGAAAGTGAATAAATCTCAGAGTACAGGACCTAAAGCTGGCATCTACAAGCAGTCAGGGCATTGGAAGGCGGACTGTCCTCGTAGGAATCAGAACAACAAAGGTATATCTCATGCTCTAGTTGTTGAAACATGTTTAGCGGTGTTATCTACCAGCACCTGGTGTGTAGATACGGGAGCCACTGATCATGTCTGCAATTCCTTGCAGGGGTTCCAGGAAACCCGACGACTATCTGAAGGAGAGATTACCGTCTACATGGGCAATGCTACTAAGGTGGCAGCTGTTGCAGTGGGAGACGTCTACTTATCTTTTAGTAGAAATAAAAATTTGGTTTTAAGAAATTGTCTTTATGTACCCAGTTTTAGAAAGAATTTAATTTCAGTTTCTAAACTGTTTTTAGATGGATATTCAGTTTCCTTTAGTAACGATGTAGTTATTAAGAGAAATAAAGTGATTATCTGTTCTGGTGCATTAGTTGGCAATTTGTATACTTTAAATCCAATTTCTCCCACAAAGCAAAACATGGAAATTTATAACTCATCTTCTAACTCAAATAAGAGAAAAGAACCTTCGGAAATGAACCAAGCATATCTTTGGCATCTAAGGCTTGGTCATATTAACTTAAGTAGGATTCAGAGGCTAATAGCCGATGGACTTTTGGGTTCATTAGAGTTGGAAAATTTTTCAACTTGTGAATCTTGCTTGGAAGGTAAAATGACCAAGAGGCCGTTCAAGGCCAAGGGGTATAGAGCCAAAGAAGTGTTAGAATTGGTTCATTCTGATTTGTCTAGGTCTGTCCAGGCAAGAGGAGGTTTTGAATATTTTGTCTCTTTCATAGACGATTATTCAAGATATGGATACATTTACCTAATGCACCGCAAGTCCGAGTGCTTTGATAAGTTCAAAGAGTATAAGGCTGATGTAGAAAAACGACTAGGTAAAAGTATCAAGACACTACGATCTGATCATGGTGCCGAATACCTCTTAGGAGAGTTTAGGAATTACTTATCAGAGGTCGGGATTCAATCCCACCTGGTACACCCCAATAGAATGGTGTGGCAGAGCGAAGGAATAGGACTCTTATGGAGATGGTTAGATCGATGATGAGTTATTGAATTACCAAATTTGTTTTGGGGATATGCTCTGAAAGCAGTGTATCGTTCCGAACTTAGTACCTTCTAAATCGGTTTCTTCTACTCCCATAGAATGGTGGAAACCCGTCTAAGACATATTCGGATTTGGGGTAGTCTAGCACATGTGAGATGCTGATAAGTTAGAATCTCGTCAAAGTTCGCGTGTTTGTGGGATATCCCAAAGGAACGAAAGGAGGTTTATTTTATAGTCCTAAAGACCAAGGTCATTGTTAGCACCAATGCCCGCTTTTAGAAGAAGACTATATAATGGATCACAAGCCCGATAGTAAAGTTGTTTTAGAAGAACTAAGAGAGGACACGTCTACTTTAGTACCAACAAGACAAGATGAAGTACCACAAGAGACGCAACACGTGTCACACATAATACACAACCACAGACTCGTAGTGGGAGGGTTATAAGGCAACCTGAGAGATTCATGTTTTGGAAGAGTCTTCGACTTGATCCCTGTAAACATGATCCCCGTACATATGACGAAGCACTCCAAGATATAGATGCAGTATCTTGGCAAAAGACGATGAATTCTGAAATAGAGTCTATGTACTCTAATAAGGTCTGAGAGCTTGTAGAACCACCTGATGGTGTAAAAGCCGTTGGATGCAAGTGGATCTACAAAAGGAAAAGAGGGACAGACGGGAAGGTAGAAACCTTCAAAGCTAGGCTTGTTGCGAAAGGGTACACTCAGAAAGAGGGAATCGATTATAAGGAAACCTTTTCACCGGTAGCCATGCTTAAGTCTATCCGGACACTCTTATCCATTGCCGCTCATATGGATTATGAGATTTGGCAAATGGATGTCAAGACAGCTTTCCATAATGGAAGTCTTGAAGAGAACATCCATATGAAGCAACCAGAAGGGTTCATTGAAAAAGGCAAAGAGCATCTAGTGTGCAAGCTCAATTGGTCCATTTATGGACTGAAGCAAGCTTCAAGATCTTGGAACATCCGGTTTAATGAAGTAATCCAGTCATATGGATTTATTCAAAGTCCGGATGAGTCTTGTGTATATAAGAAGTGTAACGGAAACGTGGTGGTATTTCTTGTACTATACGTAGATGATATTTTGTTAATTGGCAACAATGTCAAGGTATTATCAGACGTAAGGGTATGGTTGTCCAAACAATTTGATATGAAGGACTTAGAAGAGTGTGCACACATTCTTGGGATCAAAGTAATAAGGGATCGCAAGAAAAGAATGTTGTGTCTGTCCCAAGCTTCATATATAGATACAATCCTTGCTCGTTTTAGCATGCAGGATTCCAAGAAAGGTTTCTTACCTTTTAGGCATGGAATAGCTCTATCTAAAGAGATGTCTCCTAAGACATCAAAGGAGATAGAAGACATGAAAGCAGTTCCTTATGCCTCGGCTGTAGGAAGCCTTATGTATGCAATGCTATGTACGAGACCTGATATTTGTTTTGCCGTGGGCATGGTCAGCAGATATCAGAGTAACCCTGGACAAGGACATTGGACTGCGGTAAAGCATATATTAAAGTACCTGAGAAGGACTAGAGATTATATGCTAGTTTACCATGCAGACGATTTGCTCCCTGTGGGTTACACGGATTCAGATTTCTAATCAGATAGGGACAACAGTAAGTCTACATCAGGCTATGTGTTTACTTTAGGAGGTGGAGCCATTGCATGGAGGAGTGTTAAGCAGAAATGTGTTTCGGACTCAACCATGGAAGCTGAGTATGTGAGGCAGCTAAAGAAGCAGTATGGCTCAGGAACTTTCTAATGGACTTAGATGTGATTCCTGGTTTGCCCAAAATCATCACAATTTATTGTGATAATAGCGGTGCAGTTGCAAACTCGAAGGAACCACGAGCTCATAAGGCAAGTAAACATATAGAGCGCAAGTACCACCTGATACGAGATATCGTGAAGCGAGGAGAAGTTGTCATCGCCAAGATTGCATCAGCGGATAACCTGGCAGATCCTTTCACTAAGGCCCTTCCGGCGAAAGCTTTCGATCGGTATGTGGAGGGAATGGGAATCAGATGTATGGTAGAAGATATGGAAGCTTAGTCATTAGTATAAGTGGGAGATTGTTGGAGTGTATACTGAAAGCCTAAGCTTTTGTAAATATTTATTTGGAATAAAGAATCACATTTGGTCAAATTATCTACATTTGTTTGTAGTTGTTCAATTAATTTATATTGTAGATAACATAGTATGTGGTGTCACATGCAGAAGATAATGTTATCAGTACCTTATAAATTATAAACAGTAGCTCGCGACCAAAATGGAAAGGAACAAACCATTAGAAGGTCATAGTGTAATTAGGTATGAGTTTATCTTGACAATATAATTACACTAGTACACTCAGAGTGTATTGAGTAGGACCATTTGAGGTCGTTTCTTTTATACTGACTTTATAAAGGAACAAAGACCTCAGTTATTATGGAAGTGTGTGCTCTTAATCCTAATATAATAACAAGCACATATATTTGATATTTATTTCTTTAATTTATCAATGGGTGAGATTTAGTTCGATGAATCAATAAGCCCAATAAGTTGGGAAATGATATCACTTATAGTGTGTGTTGTTGATTATAGAAGGAAACTGTGTCCTAGAGATACTAGGTTGATAATGTCCCCAAGAGGAGCTCATAAGGATTGTCATGTTAAACCCTGCAGGTGGACTTAGTCCGACATGACGATAAGGTTGAGTGGTACTACTCTTGGACTAAGATATTAATTAAATGAGTTGTCAGTAACTCACTTAATTAGTGGGCATTCGATATCTTAAACACAGGGAGACTAATACACTCATAATAAGAAGGAGCCCAAAAATGTAATTTAGGATTGGTGCGGTAGTTCAATAATAGTTCTCTAGTGGAATGAATTATTATTGATAAAATTAAGTTATGTGTTCGGGGCGAACACGGGATGCTTAATTTTATCGGGAGACCAAAATCAATTCCTCCTCTCGGTCCCTATCATAGCCTCTTATTTATAGAGTACTATACCCACCTTCTATACCCACCTAAAGGGGGCCGGCCAAGCTAGCTTGGAATCAAGCTAGGGCCAGCCTAAGCATGGTTTAGGGTGGCCGACCCTAGCTTGAACCCAAGCTAGAGGGGGCCGGCCATAATTAAATTAAAAAAGAATTTTAATTTTAATTTTTATTATGTGGAAGATATAATTTATTAAAGAGAATTAAAATTAAAATATCTCTCTTAAAAGGATCTACAAAAAATTAAAGAAAGAGATTAGATCTCTTTCCTTATTTGTAGATTGGAAAGATATTTTATTTTCTCTTTAAAAATTATTCACATGTTGAAAAATTAAAATTATAGAAATTTCTTTTTATCAACCATGAAGGGATTTTTGAAGAAAAATTTTATTTTTTAAATTTTCGGAAACAAATTAGGAAGTTTTAATTTGTTGATTGAAACTTGTCTAATTTGCCTCTCTTGATGTGGCCGACCATTATAAGATTAATTGGAAAATTTTATTTTATTTTTCTCAATTAAATCATGTCAAGGAAATTAAGGAAATTTTATTCTAATTAAATTTCCTAATTTACCAAGACTAAGGAATATAAAAGAGGGGGTTGGGGTGCCTTCATGAGACACAACCTCTATTATTTTCCTTCCTCTCTTATTCCTTGGTGTGGCCGGCCAACATCCTCTCCCTCTCTTCCTCTTTGTGGTGGCCGAAACATCCCTCTTGCTTGGAGCTCTTGTGGTGGTCGGATACTACTTGGAGAAGAAGAAGAAGAAGGAGAGAAAGCTTGCATCCCTTGGAGCTTGGTTGGTGTTTTTCTTCTTCCTTGGTGAAGCTCTCTTGTGTTGGTCGAACCTAGCTAGGAGGAGAAGAAGGTGTTTGGTGGTTTCTCATCTCGGAAGATCGTTGCCCACACAACGTCCGAGGTTAGAAGAGGAATACGGTAGAAGATCAAGAGGTCTTTCTAAAAGGTATAACTAGTAATTTTTCTTTCCGCATCATACTAGTTATTTTTGGAAATAATACCAAATACAAGAGGCTTACGATTCTAGTATTTCGAATATGTTTTTCGATGTTGTGTTCTTTTGATTTATTTTTCCTTGTGATTTGATTGTTCCTTTCGGTTAACCTAAAGTTATTTTAGGAAATTAAATATTAGCTTTCCATAAAAAGTTTTGTTTAGTCGGTGGTGGTTGCTCACATATCCAAGAAGGTCATGTGCCTCGCCACGTCAGTACTGGGAACCAATTATGGAAATTAATATTTAATGGAATTAATAACTTAAGGTGATTTAGGTCGAACGTGTTAAGTTCCGCAGGAGATCCAAGTCAAAACCAAAAGGAACAAATAAATTAAGTTTTGGATCAAACGTGTTAAGTTCCGCAGGCGATTCGAAATTTAATTTAAAAGAACACATGGTAGCTAGGAAAAGGTTCAGACCTTTGTACAAAATTTTTGTACAGTGGAACCTCTAGGTTTTCCGAGTAGCAACTAACATCTCTAACCATTGTGGATGCTCTTAGTAAAAAAGAAAAACAAGAGCTGATTAATTAAGATAAGAGCATCCACAATAACACTAAATATTTCTCCCAAATATTTATGGTTCCCACGTCTACATCATCAATCAAATATCTTACTCCTCAAATATCCTAAATCTCACAATCAAATATCACCTAAACCAAATATTTATAGGTTCCATCTATCAAATATCTTACTCTCAAATATCTCAAATTATATAATAAAATATCTCACCAACTAAAATAAAAATAAATCACTTGCATGCCACCTAAACTATAAAAAAATTAAAGTAAGTATTGCCCTTGTGGGGCCCACTTGCATACTACCTAAAATAAAATCACCGGACATAAAGTTATGCCCGATTAGACCTGACCCCGGGTCGGGTCTGGCCCAAACCCGGCCCGGGCCCGTAACCGTGTCAACGGGCCAGTTGCCTATTGACCCGATTCGCTGGGTCGAACCGGAACCGGCCCGACAAGTTGCCAGGCCGGTTCCGGTTCATTTGCTGTAAAACCGGCGAACCGGCGGTTCAACCCGCCTATTCAGCCGTATTTTTTTTTTTTTGTAACGGCTTGAATCGTCGGTTAACCGGCGGTTCATAGCCGTTGGGGGGGGGGGGGGGGGTTTGGGTATTTTTTGTTCAACTGTTAGAATCATTTGACCGTTTTTTTATCATTGGCTATGATTTAGTGTTCGTTACCATCAAAACTCTATAAATAGATATCTCATTTCATCATTTTCACACACATCTTCTCTACTCTTACTCTTAATCTCAATTTCGTATTCTCTACACGCTTTCGTTTCTAATTTTCAATTACAATGGAAGGAGGCCGTGGAGGTGCATCATCTCGAGCTCGGAAGGGAAAGCAAATAATGAATCCGCCGGAGGAGGACCCCAACATTCAATCCACCGATGATGAGATCGAGCATCTTCCGAATCCGACACCCGAAACACAAGGAAGTACCGATGCAATTACTTCTAAGGTTCGGGAACTTCCTCCTCTAAAGTCTTCTATTTTCACTAAACATTTTGAGAAGGTCACTCTTCCGTCGGGAGAAATGCGTGCAAAATGTAAGCACTGCAATGCTTCCTACAAATTCCAAGTCGGCGGTGGCTATGGGTCGTTGAAATGACATGTACAAACGAAGCATCGAACGGAATATGGACTCGACCGTTCTCAAATACAATTATCAAGATTTTCTTCAACTAGCGGTAGTACCGATTCCGGTTTATTTTTATATTCGGATAATAAATTAAGAGAATCATTAGCTAAATTTGTTTCCGTAGAATATCTTTCTTTTAGTTTTGGATCTAAATACACATTTGAAAATTTTTGTAAAGAATCTCTTAATTCATGTGCTAAACGTACGTGTTCCTAGGACTACACTTATTCGTACAATTAAAAAATTAGTAAAACAAGGAAAAAAGAATTTAATTGATGAATTTAGTAAATTAGATAATAAAGTTTCTTTATGTTCCGATATTTGGAGTGATCATTGGCAAACACATTCGTATATGGGTGTGACTTGCCATTGGATCGATAACTCTTGGAACCTCCAAAAAAGATTGTTAGCTTATAGAGTTTTTGATGAATCATATAATGTTCATGACATCGCACAATTATTATATTTAATTTTAGAAGAATATAGCTTAACTCATAAAATATTTTCAATATCATTAGATAATGCTAGTTCCAATACCGCTTGTATAGATGATCTAAAATTTGTTTGTCAACCTATTATTGGCGGTTTATTTTTTCATATTCGTTGTGTATGCCATGTTTTAAATTTATGTGTTCAAGATGGTTTAAAAATTTTAGAAAGTTAGATTAAACCAATTAGAATTGCAATTTCTTATTTATGGTCTCATCCATCTATGATGAAACAATGGGATAGGTTTTGTAAAATTAATGGAATGAGACCTAAAAAATTTCCACGTGATGTACCAATACGTTGGATTCAACATACCAATTATTACAAGATTAATTTCAATATAAAGAATTATTATGTTCATTTTTTGCATAAAATACTAATACTAATATATATTTATTTTCACAATAATGGAATATTTGTAGAAGTATTTGTGAAATTTTAAAAGTATTTAATGATGCAACCGAACAATTTTCAGGTGTTTATTATCCCACTGCTCAATTAGTTTTAGAAAATTTTTCTAATATAGTATTAGTTTTAAATGAACTTATTAATAATGAATCATTATCTCCTTGCATCTTAGCTATGAAAACTAAATGGGAAAAATATTTTTATTTAATTCCTGAAATTTATTTAATTGCATTCACTTTGGATCTTAGATTTAAATTAGAAGTTTTACAAGAAATGTTAATTTTATATTATGACGCTTTAATTCCAATTAAAGATTCTTCTTCCCCTGATCTAGTTAATATTATATATAATGTTAGAATTTATTTATATGATATTTATAATCAATATTATGCAAAATATGGAACACAAACTAATATTTCTGAAATATAACAAACTACTAGTAGTAATTTAAAACTTACAAAAGCACAACTCTTATTAAAAGAATGGACAAAACGTCCACGAGGATCCTTAAGTTCCACACAGGAACTTAAGAATTATTTTACGACTTCTTTTGATTTTAATGAAGCAGATAGCGAAAATTTCGATATCTTAAAGTGGTAGTCACAGAAGGCTTAAAGATTTCCCGTCCTCTTCATGATCGCCAAAGAAATATTAGCTTGTCCAGTGTCAACTGTTGCTGTGGAGCAGACGTTCAGTGCCGGCGGCAACATATTAGATGAACGACGATCAACTTTATCTCCCGACTCATTGGAAGCCCAAGTATTACTAGACGATTGGACCAGATCAGAGAAAAGAATCCAAGGAATGCAACTTTCAGATGACAAAGTTGAAGATTTTGATACTGAAGGAACAAATACAACAGGAACAGGAAATGGAAGTGAGTGAAAATGTAAAAGGATAAAAATATAAAAGAACTACGTGAGCTTTGATTCCCCTAAAGGGATACATAGACAACTTAAATAAGTGCAAACCCTTTTTTCCAATAAATTTTAATTTGTAATTTCTAATTTGTAATTTCTAATTTGTAATTTCTAATTTGTAATTTGTAATTTTTAATTTTTAATTTTTAATTTTTAATTTTTAATTTTTAATTTATAATTTTTTAACATAATAATCTTGAACCGCGGCGAATCGTGAACCGGCGGTCCCGAACCGTGAACCGTAACCGTCTTGAGCGGTTAAGGTTAAGGGTCGATCTATCTGGAACCGTCGAACCGGCGGTTCTGAACAGTCGAACCGTCGGTTCCGAACCGTGGTCAGATCTATGTCCGATGATTTTTTTTCACCTCTCAAATATCCCCCATAATGGAGGATATTTAGAGAAATATCGCCTCCAAATATTCCTCTTTGGAGATGCCTTAAGTTTTTGTTAATTAATTTCATTAATATAAAATTAAGATGTTTTTACACCAGCTAGGCTTGATGAAGTGGATTTAGACGTGTAAAAAATAGATCGATAAGATCGGTGGAGCGGTAGACGACACAAGTCAAATTTTTTTTTTAAGTTTAAATTTCTGTAATAAAATAATAGATCCAAATTAAATTAAATTTAAAAATAAATTAAATCATTATAATGATTGTTGAAATTTAATTTATTTTTTTTATATTAAATTGAACTTGGTTTAACTTTGTCTTGAACTTCATTTAAATATTATCAAATGCGCTTCTTTGAAAATTTTATAATTTCAAATTAAATTGATTAATTATTAACTTTGATAATATAAGTATTTTTAACTTTATTTATTTATATATTAATGGAGACGATTCACATGATTAGTGAATATTAACGAATTAATCAATTAAACACTTATATATTTAACATCTTTATTTAATTTGATGAGTTATTTAAATGTATTTATTTAACTAATTTTATATATACTAAACCAATATAAATATATTCTTATCGACCAAACATCAAATTCTTGGGGCATTCTAAATTGTTTTGTATTTTTTTCTTATTTATCGTATTTTTTTGTCAGTTATTATTATTACATTTTAAACCTCTAATTTGTCTACTGCCTTTAATGGAAAATAACATTAAATTACCAATCTGCTACACTGTAATATTTGTTTACGCTAAAATTTAATAAAATTAATTTAACCACTTAATTTATCTGACCTACCTATTAGTTCAGTTGGTTAGATTGTCATGCTAATAACGCGAAGCCCGCAGATTCAAAAACTGTATGGGCCAATAACTTATTTTTCTCAGTTTCTAAGAAGTTTTAATTATTTAAACATATTAGTTTTAAATATAATCATTATGTTTCATATCGTTAACAACTAGTTTATTAGCTCAGTTGGTTAGAGCGTCTTCTTGATGTTTCCGAACGTTTTCAATAAAACTTTCTCGTAGAAGTATTTTCACAATATTTTCAGTAATATTAGTATATGCTATTCGAATTGTTCCTTTTTTATCAATGTCAGCATTTCTTATAGAAGTTATTATATTGGAAATAGCGTCCCTACCCATGACGAACTATAATTATTGGTGCCTTCTAATTTTGATATAATTAACATGTTATCTTTTTGGTTTGTTTTATTTTCTTTCATTTTTTTTGTTTATTTTGTTTAATTTTTAATATTATAAAAAAAGTATATGCGTGAGACACCATCTACTACTCCACTAAATTTGATCTATTTTAGATGTTCTGATATATCCTATTTTAGATGTTCTGATATATCCTATTTTAGACAAACTAACTCAGTTTTTTGATAGAAATATAATTGATGGAATTATCAATGAGGTTGTTGTTGCAAGTTTATTTATAGGGGAAGGAGTTAAATCTACGAGAGGTGGACGAATTTCTTCTTATCTATTTTTGTATTTATTTTATGCATCAATATTTTTATTTATTTTTTTATTCTTTTATAATTTATTTTAATTTAATAATTTTGGTGCTCACTTGACTACCAGGGTTCATAAACTCTAGTACTTAATCCTGGAGGTCTAGAGTTCGAATCCCGATGAGGCAAAAATCCACTAGCCAGGGGTGGAAAGTCCTAGTGAGTAACGGCAGGGCCAAGGGTCGTCGGTCGACGACATTAGAGGTCACCAAATGGGCCGACGACATAAGGGCCGCCACAAGGGTCGCCCAAGAGGTCAAAGGGTCGCCCAAGAGGTCAAAGGGTCGGGCCGTTACAATAAAAAGGCGCTCACTTGGTTACTAGGATTCATAAACTCTAGTACTTAAGCTCGGAGGTCTAGAGTTCGAATCCTAGGGGAGGCAAAAATCCACTAGCCAGGGGTGGAAAGTCCTAGTGAGTAACGGCATGGCCGACGGTCGACGGTCGACGACCCGAGGGTCGCCAAATGGGCCGCCAAATGGGTCGGGTCGTTACAATAAAAAGGTGCCTTTATTGGAACGACCCGATCCTTTGGCCTCTTGGGCGGCCCTTGCGGTGGCCCACTGGCGGCCCTTATGTCGTCAGCCTATTTGACGACCTCTCATGTCGTCGACCGACGACCCTTTGGCCGTGCTATTACTCACTAGGACTTTCCACCCCTGGCAGTGGATTTATGATACCAACTGTGACGACCACTCTTCTTACTACTACTTCTACTCTCTAGAGGTGGACGCTACTTAACTACTGACTCTACTTAACCGGTATGATCGAAACCACGAGGAGTCCTTACCGAAAAATTTCGGCAAAGTCTCCCCTGTACCGATGACCATAAACTTATATACAAACATAATATACATCAGCCACAGGTGGCTGGAACATATAACAAACTCTCACGCAGTTAAATAAGTATCAAACACTACTCACATCAAAAATAACCCAAAAGTACATACATATTAAACTAAGTACATCTTAGCATGCAACCTAGAACAATAATAATCCCAAATAACATGAATCTTAAAGTACAACTTCAAATGTATCTTAATCACTAAAATGCAGAAAACTCAATAACATCCCAAGTCTCTCCCATAGTCCTGGCATCACACACCATCCGCGTCACTTGTCGCCTTCCTTTGCTAAATCTTTTCCTTTCCTGTATCTGCAGTAAGAGGAAATGCAATCTATAAGCAAAATGCAATCTATAAGCAAAATGCATAGTAAGCGCTATCTAACTCACAAAAACTCGAATATGCATGTAAACATACTGAAATCCAAAAACTGAAAACTCTAAGAAAACTACTACACATACTCATCTAATAGCAAAAGAATAATGCATACTGGAATGCTAGACATGTAAAGCTAATCAGAATAACATACTAACAGAAAGAAAACTAAAACTTGTTGAATTCTAAACACTTCCTGAAACTTATTTCGTTTGCTTAAAAACTTATTCTTTTATTTCACTTGTTTAAAACTTATACTTTAATACTTTTATACTTATGTAAAACTTATTTTACATGTTCAAAAGCTTATACTTATAATACTTCAAATCAGTAATCAACTTCTCTTGGGCCCAGGCATAGTACCATCTTATGCGCGTTCCCTAATAGGTTGGGGTAGCGAGCCACCAATCCTAAAAGAGCAGACCTCGGTCTACCAGGGCCAAAACTTCGGAATTGGACACCTGGATTTGTTTAACGACAACCTCGGAAGTCGAGTACTAGCCTCTTCAAAGTAAAATATCTTAGTTACTTCTTCTTTAAATGCCTTGCCATTTTAATAAGCACCTTGTGTGCCAAAAATCCCTAAAGTTTTGTCTTTGGAATCTACTTAAGGCCTTGACCTTTTTCTTTCTTTTATTTATCTTCCTTATAGTTGTTAACACTTCTAAAAGAATGCTTCCTTAAAAACTAAAATGTTTAAGCAAATTCTAACTTTGAAATGCTTAAATCAAAAATTTGCCTACTATGCTAATAAAATTCTGCATATTAAGCTTAATAAAAGTCTGTTCTAAGATTGGAATTCTGCATGCAATACTTATCAAAATCTGCAAGCAATACTTATGAAAGTTTGCATATCATACAAGCTTAAACTAAATCTAAAACTTATACTACATGCCTCAAATTAAAAGAGCTCAACTAGCTGACTCTAAACTTATGTGAAGCTTGTTGGAAAAATCCGGTAGCAAGGAAACATATCTAAACCTCGCGTTGGAACTCAAATCTGTATTCCAGAATGAGTGTATCAAGAAAACCTATCTAAACCTTATGCTAGAATATAGACCCTCAAATCTGTATACTTGAATGAAAGTAGCATATCTAAATTACTCACATACTTCTCACCTGTTAATTTCATTATATCAATTCAAATTATCTTTAGTCTTAATACATGATACTCACCAAAACAACATATTACTTATGCTCATCTTCACTCTTTCATCCACACTTCTGTACTAAAGAGATAGAACTATCATCCATAGCCTAATGTACCAAAGATCTATTCTGACTTTTTTTAGAAACTCGATAAAGAGGAGTATTAGCATCATCAATTGAAACTCAATCCATCAAAACCACTCTGCCAAATTCTCCTAAGACTAGGCTATTCATAACAAAAACATAGCACAACCAAAACTAAAACCCGTAGGGTTCCATAATGATCCGTTCGTACCCATTAAGGTAACATGAAACTCAAATTATAAGGCTGAGGAGTCTAATCTACATGTCTAATCCATTTAAATCCCTTTTCATCTTCTTTATGAGACTCACAATAGAAAGCTTCAAAAACAACACTCTAAAAACAAGAGTTCTGCTACAAACCAATCAAACACCTCGAGGAAAGGATTCTATTCATCATCTAGAAAAAGGATTCTAATTGAAATGCTTAAGGGAAGGAAAAATGTTCTGTTCGTGTACGTCATGCAGATAGGCCAGCTAATCGTGGCCATTTCATGGCACAAAATCAATTAAAACTTCTCTGGAATTTACATTCATCTAATTCTCACTTTATGTTCCTAACTCGTATAATCAACTTCATAGGGAAATCCACTAGAATATTTTCCATAGTTCTCGAAAACCTTATGGAGAAACAGAATAGCGATCATCCAACTCAAACCATTAAATTGCTACACACTAATTTGGTACATAACCCAAATTAAACAAAACTTAAGTGAATCTACCTATTACTGGTTAAGGATACAAACGGATCCGTGCACAACATATTTATTACACCATCACAAAGCTGCAGAATTCAAAATACATAAGCTATTCTCAATTATTCTCTAACCTCCTTATTCTATGCTTCAAAAGAGAACTGTTAACTTAAACACTCCCTAAATTGAATGCTCATGATGTTAATACAAGCAAAACCATATAACACAACAAACAAAACTTGCTGCTCATGATATTTATAGCCTGTTCAAAACTGAATGGCACAAAAGAATTAGATCCGAAATCCAGAAATAAGGTTGTTCATAATCAATGAGGTGGCAAAGAACTAAAATCTGCAGTGCTAAATACAAGGCTGCTCAAGCTTACCGAATCATTAACAAAGGAAATCTAAACAGCAAGTATCTAAAGCTAACACTGCATGCTTTAAACTAGAACAGATCTAAAACCATTCATAATCCTTCTTTGAAACCCACGGCAGCAAGCCCTTTAGACTAAGCTAACCTCAAAAAATCTGTACAAGAATTATCTTCCTAAATATAGAACTCAAGCTTACATCAAACCAATTCCTTATCTTTGAGTCTCACGGCAGCAAACCCTAAACCAAAAGTCTTCACGGCAAAATTCAAAAACTGAAAAAAAAAAAAAACTCTACACAAGCAGAGCATGCTCATCAAGGTCACCACAGAAAAATCTAACTTAAAAGCTGTAGTACTAATTTCAAAGCTTGAAGGAATCAACCCACTTGCTTAAACTTAATTAATCACTTTCTTTCTTTCTTTAGGGTTAACGGCAGAAAACTTTAAACTCATCCCTCCTCACGGCATACCCCAAAAGACACAAATAAAACACCAAACCGAACTCAACAACTCAAACCAAAGAAAGAATCAACAAACAGGAATTAAAATCCCTAGCAGCAAGCTTCAAAAATCAACACAGCAGCAAGCTTCGGAAATCATGAACACAAAGATTCGAAACCTCAATTCACAACAACAAGGGCAGAAAATCTCGGAACTACTCTTACTGCAGGTGAGTGAGCAACTTACCTTAGGTTTTCTTGGACTTACAGCCGACGAGAAAGGCTCTAGGGTTTTGGGTGAAGCTTGAAATCTCAACGATTCTTCTGTGTTCGCGTCCCTTCTTGACAAGAGGAGCTCGATGGTGTGAAGACCTTACGGAAATCTTCCTTGGCCGTGCCGTTGCTCACTAAGTCTTTCCACCCCTGGCCAGTGGATTTTTGCCTCCCCCAGGATTCGAACTCTAAACCTCCAGGCTTAAGTATTAGAGTTTATGAATCCTGGTAGCCAAGTGAGAGTCATCTCACTTGGCTACCAGGATTCATAAACTCTAATACTTAAGCCTGGAGGTTTAGAGTTCGAATCCTGGGGAAGACAAAAATCCACTGGCCAGGGGTGGAAAGTCCTAGTGAGTAACGGCACGGCCAAAGGGTCGTCGGTCGATGATATGAGAGGTCGTCAAATGGGCCGACGACATAAGGCCGCCAGTGGGCCGCCTTTTTATTGTAACGACCCGGCCCTTTGGCCTCTTGGGCGGCCCTTGCGGCGGCCCACTGGCGGCCCTTATGTCGTCGACCGACGACCCTTCGGCCGGAGGTTTAGAGTTCGAATCCTGGGAGAGGCAAAAATCCACTGATCAGGGTGGAAAGTCCTAGAGAGTAATGGCACGACCAAAGGGTCATCGGTCGACGATATAAGGGCCGCCAGTGAGCCGCCGCAAGGACCGCCCAAGAGGTAAAAAGACCGGGTCGTTACAATAAAGTTCTAATAATGCGAAGGTTGTGCATGGGCCAATAACTTATTATTCTTAGTTTCTCAGAAAGTTTTAATTGGCTGCTTATGGACTTTTACGGCCCAGGTTTTTCTCCATATCACAAACGGCCATTCTGGAATGCTTATGTAATGCATAGGAATTTTTTTTTTAAATAATAGTTTTAAATTTTAATTTAATCATATTTTTAAAAATTTAGCACTTTAACTTGCATTTGAATTTAAATTAACTGTAATTTTAAATTATATTTTATATTTAATCAAAACTAATTTTTTGAAATATATCTTTTAAGAAACTTAAGTCATGTACTAATAATATTTTTGAACTACTATAAATAATTTAATAAAATTGGTAAAAAAATATTATCCTCTAATCTTACTATTTAACCAAATCTTGGTGACGCCCCTTTTAAGATTTATTAATAATTCAATACCTTATTTTGGCAATATTAGATTATAGCTTAGAGCATATAACTTTCAATTCAGAAATTTTCCATTTATTTTGACAATAAATTGTCCAACATTATATACGGAAAGATAGAAAGTAGTTATTGCCATCATACTTTCTATTGCCATCATTATTATAAAATATTAATTTGATAAGATATGATTTCATTGCTAAAATACTCAGTACCTCTCTCTATATATATGTTGATTGATTAGGTTAGTCTATGTAGAGTAATTACTTTCGGCTTTCTACAATCTCTTTCGTGTCTTGTAGCCTGAGATCTCAACCAACAATGGAGGAAATTAGAAGAGCAATGCACAATATTCCCCTTGCATTAGCCCTTGCAGCTTTGATCTTAGCATCCTTCATGGCTACTGAAGTTGATGGATATCGACCTCTGTACGATGCTCCTGAAGGTCCTGATCCTATCCATAATGAAGAAAGGTTTAACTTTAAGCCTATGCACGATGCACCTGAAGGTCCTGATCCTATCCATAACGATGCATACTTTAAGCCTATGCACGATGCACCTGAAGGTCCTGATCCTATCCATAACGATGCATACTTTAAGCCTCTGCACGATGCTCCTGAAGATCCTAATCCTATCAACAACGGAGAGGGGTTTAACTTTAAGCCTATGCACGATACTCCTGAAGGTCCTAATCCTATCAACAACGGAGAGGGGTTTAACTTTAAGCCTCTGCACGATACTCCTGAAGGTCCTAATCCTATCAACAACGGAGAGGAGTTTAACTTTAAGCCTTTGCACGATACTCCTGAAGGTCCTAATCCTATCAACAACTAATAAAGGTTAAACTTTAAGCCATGATTAGTGAAAGGAAGCCTTATTGTGACTGCATGATGATCCTGAAGGTACCAGCATCATACGAAATTAGTATTATTGTTATGCAATAAATTCTTATGCTTATGCATTAACTATTGTATTGACGTCTGGTTTAATAATAAAGTTGATTGTTATTCTTATGCATTTGTTTTTCAGAACAATGTTGGTTTGTGTGTGCTGCTATATGCTGAGTACTTCGGATTAATGTTTAAAATTCACATTTTTAGCATTTCTTTCATTATATTTAAAATAATGTAAAACCAAAGTATGAATTAAACATAATATTGAATTTAAAAGGTGTTAAATTTTTAATAAGGTTAAAATTATTTATACAAATTGTTTCTGACAAATAAAATTTCATGTATAAAAAAAGCATACTGAATTTAGGGATTATCCCTTATAAAATGTTATGGATCAATGTAAACATTTTTTTATTAATTAATTATTCTTTCAGACGTCACAAGCAGACAAATAGTTGTTTCATTAATTTTTCTTTGGAAATTAAATGACTGCAAATGCGATTATTTTCTTACCGCTCCTATTTTTCCAAAATCAAGTTTAATTTGAAAAATATAGATAATATATAACATCTAAAGTTTTTCCAAAATCAAGTTTAATTTGAAAAATATAGATAATATATAACATCTAAAGCGAGACAAATTCATGAATTGACGAGTATATATATATATATATATATATATATATATATATATATATATATATATATATATATATATATATATATATATATAATATTGATATTGTGCGCGACTATGCGCGTCGGGCACAATATCAATGTTTTTTATTTTTTTTTTAAATTATATATTAAAAAATAATTAAAAATTTTCTTTATGATTTTATTTATAGGGTTCAGGCTTTAGGTATAGTGTTAAAGCTATTTTTTTTTTTTAGATTTTATCTATAGGTTTAGCCTTTCTAATTAGGTTATAGTGTTTGGTTAAAAAAAAAAATTAAAATAAAATTAATTTAAGTATTTATTGAGTATTGTAATATGTTTAGGGGATATATATGTATATTAAATTTTAAATAAGGAAATGTTGAATTTTTTAAATTCAAAAAATTTAAAAAAAAAACAAAAAAAAAACAAAAAAAATGCTGATATTGTGCGCGACGCGCACAATCGCGCACAATATCACCGCTATATATATATATATATATATATATATATATATATATATGATATATATATATATATATATATATATGATAATATATAACATCTAAAGCGAGACAAATTTATGAATTGACGAGTGTATATATAAATTAAAATAAACTAACGCGATGGTGAAAAGTTGTCGATAAGTATAAGCACTTTGGGACGTTGGGATGACAATGAATCAGATAAAGATGGATCAAAGTAGAAAAGAGCGGTTGACATCGATGTCAAGATTAAAACGATCAAAAGCCCAATACTATAAATCAGACGAGGTTGCTCGAACGAGCCTTCCACGTTGATCGGATGTGACCGGTTGAACAGTCGTCCGCTAAAGTCTTGCAGTTGGGAGTAAGGGACAACTAGCAAATTACCTTGTCCACCGTCGATCACATAGCATATCCGATCGAATAAAAGATAGTCCTCTGATAAAAAAAATGTTGGATATTGGGGCCTTAAATGGACCAAAACGATTTAGAGGAAGGAAGCCATCAATTGTTGAAAGTCGTAATTGACTTCAAAATTGAAATCTACGATTTGCGTAGATAGATTTAGACTATTAATTTGCTCAAAACCGATTAAGGGTGAATGAGAAATTAATGTTTAAAGTCAGCCCAAAATAACATTTATTATTCATTAATAAAGTGCATGGGAGAATAGTCCCACATCGGAAATTCTCGATGTGTATTCTCTACTTATTAATGAAGATGTGTTAATGGAGTTAACACAAAAATAAAAGGACAGGTTACCCCTTAGCCCAGGGCGAGCAGGTGCTCGCACCTGTGAGCCCGCCACCCGCCACGTGCGCAATGGGCGCTTTGTAGGCGCACTTTATCTAACAGCAGAAGATGTTGTTTTATCTAACAACGCTAAACCTTGTACGGTTTTTGCACGAAGACACGCCAGCCGCTACGGAAGGTAGTGAGGCTGCTAGCGATGCGTGGTCTCATGGAGATTTTCTGTGCCGCAATTATATACTCAACGCCTTGGATAACACGTTATATAACGTATATTGTTCACTGGAGATGGCAAAATCTTTGTGGGAATCCCTTGAGAAGAAATACAAGACCGAAAATGCTGGATTGAAGAAATTCATCGTCGGTCGATTTTTGGATTTCAAGATGGTGGACTCAAAAAGCGTCTCATCTCAAGTCTAAGATATGCAATTAATACTGCATGATCTGGACGCCGAAGGCATGAAGCTGAACGAGACATTCGCAGTTGCTGCGGTAATTGAGAAGCTCCCTCCGTCATGGAAGGATTTCAAGAATTACCTAAAGCACAAGCAAAAGGAGATAGGGCTGCAAGACCTGATCCTGAGGCTACGAATAGAGGAGGATAATCGAAAGTTATCCGACTCCAGAGGAACCAAGCGGACTATAGACGAAATGTCCAACCTGGTCGAGCCGAACACCAAAAAGCCGAAGCAATTCAAAAAGAAGGCTCAAGCAAAGAAGTTCAAAGGCTCCTGATACAACTGTGGAAAGGCAGGACACCTATCAAAGGACTGCAGACGCCCAAAGAAACCAACCAAGGGGCCAAAGGATGTTGCGAATCATGTCACAACCTCTCTTGAGGACTTGGATCTCACTGCGGTTGTATTTGAAGCCAACTTGGTGGATACCAATCCGAAGCAGTGGTTCATTGATACTGGAGCAACTTGTCATATCTGTTCCGATAAAGCGATGTTCTCCAAGTATACTCCAATAAATGGCAGGAAGCTCTATATGGGTAATTCCACGACGTCGCCAATTGTTGGACTCGGAAAGGTTGTTCTGAAGATGACGTCCGGAAAGGAGCTAACACTCATTGATGTACTCCATGTTCCCGACATCAGTAAGAACCTAGTTTCTGGAGCAGCATTGGTCAAGGCCGGATTTAGGCTAATGTTCCAGTCAGACAACTTTGTACTTACGAAGAATGGTGTCTTCGTAGGAAAGGGGTACCTAGAAAAGGGTCTATTTAAAATGGTTGTAATGCCTGTACTCCGAAATTTTGATGGTAATAAAATAAATGATTCCAGCTATATTGTTGAGTGTTTTAATTTATGGCATGATCGACTCGGACATGTGAATAATAATACTCTCAAACGTCTCGTCAAATTAAATTTATTACAAAACGTCAATGTTGACGGAACACACAAATGTGAAGTGTGCGTGGAAGCGAAAATGACGAAACTACCTTTTCATTCGGTTGAAAGGACAACAACTCCTCTAGAGTTAATACATAGTGATCTATGTGACTTGAAATTTGTGCAAACTAGAGGAGGTAAAAAATATTTTATTACTTTTATCGATGACTGCACAAAGTTCTGTTATGTCTTTCTTTTAAGAAGTAAAGACGAAGCCCTAGAGGCGTTCAGAACCTATAAAACAGAAGTTGAAAACCAACTTGACAAACGAATTAAAATAATTCGAAGCGATAGAGGTGGAGAATATGGTGCACCGTTTGATGAATTTTGTACAGAATCTGGCATTATCCATCAAACAACGGCGCCTTACTCACCTCAATCAAACGGTGTTGCCGAACGTAAAAATCGGACACTAAAAAAATGATGAATGCCTTGTTGATAAATTCAGGCTTACCTCAAAACTTGTGGGGGGAAGCAATATTATCGGCAAATCACATTCTCAACAGAATCCCTCATAAGAAAAATGATAAAACTCCATATGAACTATGGAAAGGCTGCGAGCCATCGTACAAATACCTGAAAGTGTGGGGGTGCTTGGCAAAGGTTGAAGTACCTAAACCAAAGCAAGTAAAGATCGGACCTAAAACGTTCGATGCGATATTTGTCGGATATGCCCATAATAATAGTGCATATCGTTTCCTAATTCACAAATCAGACATTCCTGATATACATGTGGGAACAACCATAGAATCTCGGAATGCGATATTCTTTGAAAATGTATTCCCAAATAAAAAGGGAAACGTTGAAAGTGATAACAATGGAAGTTCAAACAAAAATGACGTTACCGAACTTAGCTGTTATAAAAGGACTATTGACGATCAAAGTGAAGAGCCACGTCGTAGCAAACGGGCTAGAGTTGAGAAATCGTTCGGGCCAGATTTCATGACTTTCATGTCAGAAATGGAACCAAGAACATTAAGTGAAGCTCTCTCTAGACTCGATGCTCCAATGTGGAAAGAAGCTGTCAATAGTGAAATTGAGTCTATCATGAATAATCATACTTGGGAATTAGTAGACCTTCCTTCTGGTAATAAACCATTAGGTTGTAAGTGGATACTAAAACATAAGTATTAAGCTGATGGATCAATTGACAAGTATAAGGCCAGACTTGTAGCCAAGGGGTACAAGCAAGAGGAAGGCCTTAATTACTTCGATACATACTCACCAGTGACAAGGATTACGTCCATACGAGTGCTAATAGCCATTGCAGCACTGTATGACCTTGAAATACATCAAATGGATGTTAAGACTGCATTCTTAAATGGTGAGTTGGAAGAAGAAATTTATATGGAGCAACCCGAAGGGTTCATGGCTCCTGGAAATGAGAAAAAGGTGTGTCGACTTGTTAAGTCGTTGTACGGACTTAAGCAAGCGCCTAAACAATGGCACGAAAAATTTGACAAAGTAATGATGTCAAACGAATTCAGAATAAATGAATGTGACAAATGCATTTATGTCAAAAACACACTTGAAGGCTATGTAATTGTCTGTCTATACGTAGACGACATGCTAATAATGGGCAGCAATCATGATGTAATCATGACTACAAAGAAAATGTTGACCAGAAATTTTGATATGAAAGATATGGGTCAAGCAGATGTTATATTGGGAATTAAAATTTTCAGGACATCAGAAGAGATAGTTTTAACACAATCCCATTATGTAGAATCTGTATTGAAAAAATTCAATGCGTACGATCTCTCTACAGTGAAAACACCTATGGATCTAAGTCAACACTTAGCGAAAAACCATGGTGAGACCATATCGCAGTTGGAATATTCTCGGATAATAGGCAGTTTGATGTATCTCACAAACTGCACACGTCCGGATATTGCCTGTACGGTCAACAAACTGAGTCGTTTTACGAGTAATCCAAACGACACCCATTGGAAAGCATTGATGCGAGTTCTCAGATATTTGAAATATACTATGAACTATGGATTACATTATGGAAAATATCCCACTGTGTTGGAAGGATATTGTGATGCTAATTGGATATCAGATACAAAAGACTCCAAATCCACTAGTGGATATGTATTCATGATCGGTGGGGGAGCAGTATCTTGGAAATCCACTAAGCAGACTTGCATTGCTCGGTCAACTATGGAATCCGAGTTTATAGCACTAGACAAAGCAGCTGAGGAAGCTGAATGGCTGCGGAATTTCTTGGAAGATATTCCTAGCTGGGTGAAACCTGTGCCTGCCGTACTAATCCACTGTGATAGTCAATCGGCGATTGAAAGGGCACAGAGTAATATGTATAATGGGAAGTCACGACATATACGTCGTAGACATAATACCATTAGGCAGTTGATCTCGAATGGAGTGATTGCAATCGACTATGTTAAGTCCAAACATAATTTGGCAGATCCTCTAACGAAGGGGTTGAGTCGAGATCAAGTATACTGCTCATCAAGAGGAATGGGATTAAAAATCTACAACTAAAACGACTGTAGCGGTAACCCAACCTTGTTGACTGGAGATCCCAAGATCTTGGTTCAATGGGACAACGAAGTTACAGAAGTTGTGGTCCAGCACATTAGATAGTTTATCTCTATCCCAATCCTATGATGAATTTGTGCTGTCCTATCTCATGTAGTGAGGTTAAGCTTATGCTTTTAGTGACTTCTATACCTGATAAGGTGGAGTATGGTAGGATACTCTTGATAGAAGTGTCACCTATGTGAGTGTGAAGACAGGCCGCTTCAATGAAACACTCATGAATCCAAGATGGTATCCATGGCCGAAACAGAACCAACCATGAGAACCTAAAGTAGGTGAGATAGATCTCTGTGTGGGTGTTATTGTCTCAGTATACACCAACAGCTGAGCAGTTCAAGACATCACGTTCACTGCGCAGCCTAGTATACTCGATAGCATTTCACTACGGAAGGTTCAAAGCCACAAGCTACCTCTCCCGATGCAATGACTTATCGATTGGACTCTTGTAAAATGTCAGCATGCATACACGCATTGCATTAATTTCCATTCATGTGGGGGATTGTTGGATATTGGGGCCTTAAATGGACCAAAACGATTTAGAGGAAGGAAGCCATCAATTGTTGAAAGTCGTAATTGACTTCAAAATTGAAATCTACGATTCGCGTAGATAGATTTAGACTATTAATTTGCTCAAAACCGATTAAGGGTGAATGAGAAATTAATGTTTAAAGTCAGCCCAAAATAACATTTATTATTCATTAATAAAGTGCATAGGAGAATAGTCCCACATCGGAAATTCTCGATGTATATTCTCTACTTATTAATGAAGATGTGTTAATGGAGTTAACACAAAAATAAAAGGACAGGTTACCCCTTAGCCCAGGGCGAGCAGGTGCTCGCACCTGTGAGCTCGCCACCCGCCACGTGCGCACGTGCGCAATGGGCGCTTTGTAGGCGCACATTGCACTTCGCATTGAGGAGCTTAAATTTATGCTCCAGGTGACATTGCAGTGCCTACGTGGCACTCGGGTGACGTGTCAGGCTCGTACCTGACGTGGCAGCACCTATGCGGCATCCTCGTGGGCAAAGGGAGATGACTGGACAGTTGACTTAGGGAATGGATGGCTACCGTTGATCAACGTTGATCAAATAGGTATGATGGATCGATTGTGATGTGATCTAGAGCGTTGGATCGCAAAGAGTAACGATCTGACGGCTTAGGATGAGACTTGATCTGAAACATCGAATCAATGGATCCAGATCCGATGGCCAATGACAATAGGCGGGATCTGAGGGTCACAACTCCTCAGATCTGATGGATGAGATTGAAGTGGGCTTGGTGAAGGGTTACAACCCTTCAGAATGGATGATCTAGATCGATCCAGCCCAATCCAGCCCAAGGAACACATCCACTCACCCAAAGGACAATCAACCTCTTCTTTCAGTATAAATAGAACCCTCCAGATGATGGAAAATTCACTCAATTCACTCAATCCTCTCTTCTCTTCCTCAAGCATTCATCTCATCTTGTGCATTCAAGAGTCCAAGAAGTCTACTAGAAGGTTCGCTGGTCTCGGAAGTCGGAGTGCTACGATTCCGAGACGTTCGTCGTCGTTGTATCTTGGGAACGAATTGCAACAATCTGTTAAGCACCGTAGCGGAGCAATATCATTTACGGAGATAGTGTCGAACACTAGCCTCGACGATCAGTTTGCATACTCCAGAAGCTACCCGGGGACCAACAAAAAAAAGTCAAGCGAAGGCAGACCAATAGCCTAGTTCGGAATGACTGAGTGAGTAATATCCCTGCCGAACGAATTCTGATCGATCTATAGTGGGACCCACAGATATATCTCATCGTACTAACTTCTGACAACGGAGAATGCCCACCAATCAAACAATACTTTAGAAGTTTCTAATCTATCACATCAGAAATCTACGTGCTCACTTAAGGAAAAGTGTCATGGACACTTTTTGACTTGTCTTTTGCTATAACGCTTTGAAAAATATGCATACACTTTGAGATGTATGCATAGATGCTATAGTGATACTATAAAAGGGAGTCTCCATCCACTGGTAGAGGTATGCGAGACTTTACTATTCAACACGGACTCTGCTATAGTTTCTCTATTATTCCTCTCTAAATCGAAGACTAACTTGAGCATCGAAGGGTCAACATAAATGACCCCTTTCCGACCCGATACTACCGCTCCTAATTTTACACGACAACAAGAAATCTTTATCCAGTCAATCACAAACCTACATTTCTAACCTGCTTATTTTCTCAACTTTCAATATGTGATATTAATAGCCCCTTTATATTTTCTTCCATTCAACTCAGATATCAGATTTTCTACCTGTTCGATAAAAATTATTACCTATAAGCATAGTGAGCTATCGCTAGTACGAGAACAAAATGTAACTACAAAAGTGAGATAAAGTTTAAAAAAAAAATCATTTTTTTCGAAATATTTTTTATACGACTCTTTGTGTTTTTTTTCTCCTCTTTAATTCACTAGATAAACAATATTAACCGCTCTTGCAAAAATGGCATATCAAATTTATTGGCTTTAAATGAGTGTTAGTATCCTTTTATTTACGGGTCCTCTTGGCTCTTGATCCAGTGGGAGCATTTAAAGGAGAAGAGATAGAGGATCTCCTGCAAGGGGTCCTCTTGGCTCTTGCTCTAGATGAAGAAGAAGCAAAAACTGAAGGAAGAAGCGGAAGAGACGTAGACACATCAGGAATCGTTTCAGGAGCAGAGGTAACTGGAAGAATAGTATGAGACATGGGAATGAGTAGACCCAGTCTCATCATGTTAAGAGCTAAATTGGAACGAATATGCACATAAGGCATTGGTTCCTTACCTCTCACACAAGAAATCTCACATGGAACAATGGGGACCTGTTTAAGAGTTGCAAAAGTATCCCGAAGGGGAGTGTCCCTAGTGATCTTCGGCCTCTTACTCTTGACGACAAACGGGATTTCCTCCTCTGAAGAAGTAGAAAGTCCTTCAATTGGTTCATCAGGAGAGAGCAAGCCAAGAGTTGAAATGGTCGGGTTGGACCGACAAGCCTGTAATAATTCCCCTCCCAACTTATTCAATGATGATTTATTCAGTGCTGCATTTTTATACATAAGAGCTGGGAGAAGAGCATCGACTGAGAAAAATAGAAACCATACATCAGTAAAGAAAATGATTAGGAAGTAACAAATAAGCACACTTCAAAGGTATCCAACTTACCAAATGGAACCTCTAATATTGTGTCAACGGGGCTTAATCCAAAGGGAAACAATAGACCCTCTGCAATTAATGCTGGTAGGTAGAAGTTAGCACCCTTTAGTTTTGATAAGGAAGATTGAATGGTAGGGTTTGCAAGAATATCTTTTGGATTGGACGGAGGAGGAAGATTGCGTATCCAGGCTATAGGGTATGGAGGAGGAGAAGGATGTCATAGATAGAAAAAAGTTATATCATCATTCTTCTTGTGTGGGAATTCTATTAAATAAAATGGCTTTAAGACGAGACTGAAACTTGAAAAGACTATCCTCTACTTGGCGAGGAACAAAAAAAATGATGGAATAGGCGAGGAGATAAGGGAAAATCAAGTAAGCGAGATACAACAACAAAACCAACGAGTCTTGAGAAGGATTGGGGAATAAGTTAATTGAGAGGTATATTGAAATAGACACTGACATCAACAAAGAAGGGATGTATAGGAAACTGGAAACCTAGTAAAGTTTGGTCCCAGAAGATGGCCACACTCCCTAGGGGAGGAAGGTGAGGGTCGCCAGTAGGAGAAGGACGGGATAAATAGGAAGGAAAGCCATAGTTCACTTGAAGTTCGTAAGCCTCCACGTCGCCAAAGTTAGAAGTGCAATGAGTAAACCACTCGCTAGAGGAAGTCATCATGGCTGAAAGATGACTACGGAGAGAGAAATATCCGCTAATGGAATAAGAAGAAAAGAGAAAACCTAGAAATGGAAGACGATGGGTTAAACCCTTCTCTTCTTTCGCCCTTTTAAGAAAACCCCTTAAACGAGGGAGGAAAACACAAAACCATAGGGATAAAAGAAAAAGCGGGATTAATAATATGCTGTCGGATGTGAGGGTAGAAATTTGAGTTTAGTGAGATAAGTATTTTAACAGTAAGAAAGTGCACATGTAATCATAACTGACACAACCAATCAGAATAAAAGATGATGTACCCGAGGAATGAGACCAAATTTGAAAAATATCATGATCTTGAGGAGGGGTAGGTAAATTTGGCGGTCATTCTCTTAAAGCGCCACGTACCCCTTTCTTCAAACAACTCGTTTAGCCCTTATAGACTGGTCGGGAATGTACAATAGGACAAAAAGGACAGGTTCAAAACACTCGGTCGATCAACATAGACCGAATGAATATCTAGGTCGGGCAAGAACATAATTCAATTCGGTCAGTCAACATGAACCGAGTGAGCACTTTAAGTTACACCAAGAAGTATAATGAGGTTACTCGATTCTTATGAATCGGGTGAGTGCCTAAAAATAAAACACATGAGTACAAATAAACTCAGTCAATCCTTGTGGTTCGGGCGAGCGTGGACACTATAACAAAGGATATAAGGGGGTCACTCAGTTTATACAGGCCGGGTAAGCTCCTACAAATAAGATATATGCGGATATAAATTTGGTCGACCCTTATGGACCGGTCAAACTAAAGCAACAGAATGCCAAAGGCATAATGCGAGCTTAGGCAGATATCACAAACTAACATATAAAGTAAGACAAAATAGATGAAAAGTAGTAAAATGAGTCACATAAAATTTCACAAATAGGATTGCCGCCCGCAAAGTCTGATGACAATGATCATTACACCAAAAACAAGTCACCAATTTGTTAACAACTTAGGAAACAGGTCAGTAGGTTGATATTTTATCAATCTCCTCTTATCTAGAAAATGGGGAGGAGAATCAGCAAAAAGAAGGCCCTTTTCCTTGAGCTGTTCTATAGCCCCTTCAGCACCATAATGGAAAGCCCTGAGGATGGAGTCTACAATGAGCTTGTTAAAGTCAGGAGATTCGATGAGTGCCTTAGTTTTTTCTTTGAAATAATCACCCTCACTAGCCTGATAAGTAACTAATTCCTCTTGAGAGGCCTTTAGCTCAACCTCTTTGGTAGAAGCATCTGTCTTGGCTATAGTCAGGGATGAATTCAAAGAGGCTATTTATTTATCTTTGAGGCTCAATGCAGAAAGCTTATCAGCTAATTCAGTCTCATGGCTAACTTTCAGTGATGATAACTGGGAAGATAAATGGTTGGTTTCCGCAATATGCTTTTCTAGCTTAAGGGATAATTCATCACTAAGGCTAGTAGCTGAATGAATTTGAGATTGGAGGATCTCGATTTTGGCCTCACGTTGGCTTAATCTCTCTTTAGCCTCTTGTAATTGGGTGGAGAGACTACTTATTTTCTCAGTGGCTCGGGCAGCAGATATCTCAGAGACTTGTTTCTTCAGCCTCTCGTTCTCCCGACTTAGATCATATATCAACCGAGCAATGCTCATGTTGGCAACCCAGCGCTGCAAAAAGGGTGGCAATTAGAGAAATATTAAAAAGGAAATTATAACAAGCAAAAAATAATTATACCTTAGTCTCATCAAGGGAAAATCTATCAACTAATTCAGAGGGAGTAAGTCCTTCAATTAGTAGACGAGTCTCCTCCCAAGCAGTAGTAAAAGATCATTCCAATAATATAGGGAGTAGAGAAGAGGAAGAAGAGGCAGAGGACAAGGAAGTTTGGATGGAAAGGGGAGCAAAAATCAAATAAGAAGCTTCTTGGGAAGGCAGAGAAAATTGTTCAGGGAATGACATAACGAAAGTAGAAGCAGAGGTGTCACCCTGAGTAGATTAGTCCAAAGGAAGTGAAATTGGAGAAAAGGTTAGAGTAGGGTAAAGAGTGGATAACGTAGGCTCAGAAGAGGAAGGAGGAATATTCACAAGGTTGTCAGAGGTAGAAATGACTCTTCTTTTAGGAGAGGGAGCCAGGGTCAGTTTGTGTCCCAGGTGTTTTTTGGTTGGAGCAGAGGTAGGGGCGGCCACGGGAGACTTCTCTGAGGTTACAGGAGACGTAAGCTCTATGATTGGAGAAGGAGCGGGAGAGGTTATTTTAGGAGTTGCTTGAGAACTAGATGCCACAATTGGTGGAATAGGGGCCTCTATTGAAGGGGGTTGATTCAACTCAACAAGAAATTCCTGCTCCTTAGCACAGATCTGATCCTCCTCTAGACCTAGCCGCTCACTGACTAAAGCTTCAAAAATGGCATCCACTGCACAAAATAGAAGAACATTTTAGTTAGTAAAGAAGTAACAAAAAATGAATTAGGGCTTACCCAAAGAACCACGGAGCTCAAGGTTGATGGGGCTCAAACCAAGAAGATATAAAAGATCACCATGTATCTATTTATGGATAAAGAAGCGGCGACCCAATAGTTTCTCTGAATAAATGGGGAAAGAAGGGTATAGATGAAGTTCTTTAATATTAGGGACAGAAGGAAGAGAGGATTGTCACGCAGAAGACCACGGGATGGGCCCAGGAAATTTTAGGTAGAAATAACGAGATTTCCACCCCTTGAGCGAGGAGGGCATCTCTTCAAAAAGAATCATCTTAGGATGGGATTGAAAGAGGAAGACGCCAGGCTCTGATTTTTTAGGGTAAAAAAACATGAAGAAATTTTGAGGTGTAGGAGGAATGTCCAAAAGGCGAAATAACATATACAAGCCACACAGGTAACGAAAAGCCACACGGGAATGTCCAAAAGGCAAAATAACATATTTGAATAGTAGAATATTTAAATAATGATGTATAAGTGGAAGCCACAAATACTTAGGAGAAATATCCCTAACCATTGTAGATGCTCTTAGTAAAAAAGAAAAACAAGAGTTGATTAATTAAGATAAGAGCATCCACAATAACACTAAATATTTCTCTCAAATATTTATGGTCCCCACATCTACATCATCAATCAAATATCTCACTCCTCAAATATCCCAAATCTCATAATCAAATATCCCCTCAACTAAATATTTATGGATCTCATCTACCAAATATCTTACGATCAAATATCTCAAATTATATAATAAAATATCTTACCAACTAAAATAAAAATAAATCACTTGCATACCACCTAAATTAAAAAATATATAATCATGGCCCCTTGTGGGGCCCACTTGCATGCTACCTAAAATAAATTCACCGGGCATAAAGTTATACTTTATGCCTGGTGACTTTTATTTACCTCTCAAATATTTGGAGAAATATCTCTTCCAAATATCTCCCATTGAAGATGCCCTAAGTTTTTGCTAATTAATTTTGTTAATATAAAATTAAGATGTTTTTACAACAGTTGAACTCGGTGAAGTGGGTTTAGACATGTAAAATATAGACCGACAAGATCAGTGGGGTGGTAGACAACACAAGTAATTTTTTTTAAGTTTAAATTTTTGTGATAAATAATAGACCCAAATTAAATTTAATTTAAAAATAAATTAAATCATTATAATGGTTGTTAAAATTTAATTTAATTTTTTTATATTAAATTCAACTTGGTTTGAGTTTGTCTTGAACTTCATTTAAATATTATCAAATGCGCTTCTTTGAAAATTTTATAATTTTAAATTTAATTGATTAATTATTAACTTTGATAATATAAGTATTTTAAACTCTATTTATTTATATAGGAGTTTTATTAATGGAGATGATTCACATGTTTTATTAGTGAATATTAACGAATTAATCAATTAAACACCTATATATTTACCATCTTTATTTAATTTGATGAGTTATTTAAATGTATTTATTTAACTAATTTTATATATATTAAACCAATATAAATATATTTTTATCGACCAAACATCAAGAATTTGGGACATTCTAAATTGTTTTGTATTTTTTTCCTTATTTTTCGTTTTTTTGTCAGTTATTATTATTACATTTTAAACCTCTAATTTGTCTACTGCCTTTAATGGAAAATAGCAGTAAATCACCACCTGATTGGAGCTACACTATAATATTTGTTTACAGTTAAATTAAATAAAATTGATTTAACCATTCAATTTATCCGGCCTATAATTAGCTTAGTTGGTTAGAGCGTCGTGCTAATAATGCGAAGATACAGGTTATATTTTATATTTAATCATAACTAATTTTTTTGAAATGTATCTTTTAAGAAACTTAAGTCATGTACTAAAATAATATTTTTGAACTACTATAAATAATTTAATAAAATTGGTAAAAAAAAATATTATCCTCTAATCTTACTATTTAACCAAATCTTGGTGACGCCCCTTTTAAGATTTATTAGTAATTCAACATCTTATTGGGCAATATTAGATTATAGCTTAGGTCAAATCAGCATATAAGATGACTTTCAAATCAGCATATAAGATGACTTCCAACTCAGAAATTTTCCATTTATTTTGGCAATAAATTATCCATCATTATTATAAAATATTAATTTGATAAGATATGATTTCATTGCTAAAATACTCAGAGCCTTTATATATATGTTGATTGATTAGGTTAGTCTGTGTAGAGTAATTGCTTTCGGCTTTCTACAATTTCTTTCGTCCTGTCTTGTAGTCTGAGATCTCAACCAACAATGGAGGAAATTAGAAGAGCAATGCACAATATTCCCTTTGCATTAGCCCTTGCAGCTTTGATCTTAGCATCCTTCATGGCCACAGAAGCTGATGGATATCGACCTCTGCACGATGCTCCTGAAGGTCCTGATCCCATCCATAACGAAGAAAGGTTTAACTTTAAGCCTCTGCACGATGCACCTGAAGGTCCTGATCCTATCCATAACGATGCATACTTTAAGCCTCTGCACGATGCTCTTGAAGGTCCTAATCCTATCAAAAACGGAGAGGGGTTTAACTTCGAGCCTCTGCAAGATACTCCTGAATCTCCTAATCATTTCCATAACGACTTTAAGCCTCTCCACGATGTGCCTGCAGGTCCTAATCCTATCAACAACGGAGAGGGGTTTAACTTCGAGCCTCTGCAAGATACTCCTGAAGCTCCTAATCATTTCCATAACGAAGAAAGATTTAACTTTAAGCCTCTCCACGATGTTCTTGCAGGTCCTAATCCCATTAACAACGGAGAAGAGTTTAACTTTAAGCCTCTGCACGATGTTCCTGAAGGTCCTAATCCTATCAACAACTAATAAAGGTTTAACTTTAAGCCTTGATTGAAAGGAAGCCTTATTGCGACTGCATGATGATCCTGAAGGTTCCAGCATCATACGTAATTAGTATTATTGTTATGCAATAAATTATTATGCTTATGCAAACTATTGTATTGACGTCTGGTTTAATAATAAAGTTGATTGTTATTCTTATGCATTTGTTTTTCAGAACAATGTTGGTTTGTGTGTGCTGCTATATGCTAACTACTTCGGATCAATGTTTAAAATTTACATTTTAGCATTTCTTTCATTATATTTAAAATAATGTAAAACCAAAGTATGAAACATAATATTGAATTTAAAAGGTGTTAAATTTTTAATAAGGTTAAAATTATTTATACAAATTGTTTTTGACAAATAAAATTTCATGTTTAAAAAAAGCATACTGAATTTAGGGATTATCCCTTATAAAATGTTATGGATCAATGTAAACATTTTTTTATTAATTAATTATTCTTTTAGACGTCACAAGCAGACAAATAGTTGTTTGATTAATTTTTCTTTGGAAATTAAATGACTGCAAATGCGATTATTTTCTTACCGCTCCTGTTTTTCCAAAATCAAGTTTAATTTGAAAAATATATATAATATAAACATCTAAAGCGAGGCTGTGTTAAATTCCGGAGACACCACGTTTTAACCGGGCCAGCATTCATCGCTGATTTATTTCCTCCTAGGATTCCTGTGGGGCCAGGCCTAGGGGGCCGCTGGACGGCGGGACCCGTCTTTTGCACAATCTAAAGCGAGACAAATTCATGAATTGACGAGTATATATATATATATATATATATATATATATATATATATATATATATATATATATATATATATATATATATATATATATATATATATATATATATATAAACAATTTATAATAAACTAACGCGATGGTGAAAGGTTGTCGATAAGTATAAGCACTTTGGGATGTTGGGATGATTATGAATCAGATCGAATTTCATATTCTCTTTTCATATCTATCAGGAAAACACATCATATATATTTTAAAAATAGAAAATTTTCTTTATATATATTGATAAGGTGATGAAGAGGAGCCATCAAAGTTGGATCAAAGTAGAAAAGAGCGGTTGACGTCGATGTCAAAATCAAAATGATCAAAAGTCCAACGCTACAAATAAGACGAGATTGGCCGGATGAGTCTTCCACGTGATCGGATGTGACCGGCTGAATGATTGTCCGCTGAAGTCTTGTAGCTAGGAGTAAGGGACAACCAACAAATTACTCTGTCCATCGTCCTTGTCGATCGGACAGCATATTTGATCGAATAAATTGCAGTCCTCCAACAACAATAATAACAACCAAACCTTTTCCCACTAGGTGGGGTTAAAAAAAAGTCAAGTAAAGGTCAAGCCAATAGCTTAGTTCGGAATGACTGAGTGTAGGGGTGTAAATGAACCAAGCCGTTCGCGAACTATTCGAAACTCAATTCGATAAAGGTTCATTTGAGCTGGTTTAATGAGGCGTGTTAAGATAAACAAGCCAAGCTCAAACTTCGTAATATTCGGCTCGTTAGCTCGTGAACACGTTCGCTATGCTCATTAAGCAACTTTTAAATAAAAAAATAATAATTTTGATATTAAATTTATAGATTTTACACTCTACTTATGAAAAATATAGACAAATATATTAAATTTATTTATTAGAATAAAATTATAAATTTTAATAATATTATTATAATTTTATTTAAATATATAATTTAGTTTTTAATGAATATTTAAATTTATGATTTATATATATTAAACTCGTTTAGGCTCGATAAAAGCTCGAATAAACTCGTGAGCCATGAATATATTTGTTAAATAAAGTTCGAGCTCGGCTCGATTATAAACGAGTCAAGCTCAAACATTCAAGAGTTCGACTCGATTACACCCCTAACTGAGTGAGTAATATCCCCGTCGAGCGAATTCTGGTCGGTCTATAGTGGGAGCCACATACATATCTCTTCGTACTCTTTCAGATCTTTATGTTGTTGATAACGGAGAATGTTCACCAAGCAAACAGTACTTTAGAAGTTTCTAACCTATCACATCAGAAATTTACATGCTCGCTTAAGGAAAAGTGTCATGCACACTTTTTGAATTGTCTTTTCATATAACGCTTTGAAAAATATGCATACACTTTTATATGCACGCATAGATGCTACAATGATACTATAAAAGAGGATCTCCATCCACTAATAGAAATATGCAAGACTTTACTACAATTTATCTATTATTCCTCTCTAAACTTAGGACTAACTTGTGCATCGAAGGATCAACGTAGAGGACCCCTTCTCGACCCGATACTAACGCTCCTAATTTTACACGACAACAAGAAATCTTTATCCAGTCAATCACAAAACTACATTTTTATCCTACTTATTTTCTCAACTTTCAATATGTGATATTAATTGCCCCTTTATATTTTCTTCCATTCAACTCAGATATCAAATTTTCTATCTCAAATATCAGATTTTCTACCTGTTCGATAAAAATTATTACCTATAAGCATAGTGAACTATCGCAAGTACGAGAACAAAATATAACTATAAAAGTGAGATAAAATTTAAAAAATATATCATTTTTTCCAAAATATTATTTTATACGACTCTCTGTGTTTTTTTCTCCTCTTTAATTCACTAGATAAACAATATTAATCGCTCTTGCAAAAATAGCATATCAAATTTATTGGCTAAATGAGTGTTAGTATCCTTTTATTTATTCATATTTGTTTTATAATTAGGGAAAATAAAGTGAGTGAGGTTAAACATTATATTTTATAAATATATTTATTATGTTCATGGATGGAGCTAGATATTTTAAAGGAGACTTAGGAGTCAACGAGGTACTAAATCCTTTTTCAAAAAAAATTTTGAGAGAAAGAGGACGGTGTTAAATGGAGATTGGCGATGGAGTCAACTAATTATTAAATCCCTCTGGCTCTCTACGCTCCCTATTGATTATGTTTCAAATTGATAACGACGGATATATTAGCTCAGCTGGTTAGAGCGTTTTTTCACCATTTTTTATTTAATTTATTTTTCTGAGAGAATCGTAAATGGGACTCTTTTAAACTTTTATAGCCCAGTTTTTTTTTCTCAAATTCACGAATGATAATTCACGAATGTCATGCATGGGAATTAATTTTAGCAGTATTAATTTTTAAAAATTGAACCAGTTTGCATTAGAATTTAGATTAACTTAGCTATTATCATAAAAATTAACATGAAAGCAAATGACTAATCTCTATAAAATCATATATACTAGATATATGTGAATGGAACACTACAGGAATTTTTAGATTTATCGATAGAATATACTATTTCGTCGGTAATATTATGGACGAAATTAAGATTCTGTAGGTAATTTATAGATGGAATTAATTAAGATTATTTCGATAAATTTGAAAATTTTAGGAAAAAATAATATTAATGATGGAATTATAATTCCATTGATAATTTCCACTTATTAAACAGAATCATGTGATTCTATCGATAACATATTAGAATACTGACAGAATTCAGTTCCTTAGCTTTAGGATAAGGAGAAAAGAAAAAAGTGTATGGAACCTCAACAAAAATGTGATAGATCGAAGATCGAATTTTGAAGACCTAAAATTTAAATGTGGATCCAGTCTAGGGAGGGTTCCGCGAGAAAGAAGATACTTAATTGCACGATTAGATATAGACAGAATCATGTGATTTGATTGATAACACATTACTGATGGAATAAAGATTCCGTCGGGAATCTCGAAAATAATTATGACACGACCTCGTGCTCTTCTTCTCCTCACCCATGTTTTTGATCTTCGGCGATTCTCTCCTCCCCACTCTTCTATCCCCTTCCTGATCTCCACCGGTAGCCAACATGCGGAGATCTACTTTGCCAACCGCCAGCACATGGTTGGCGACTTTTTTGGCTGCCAAGCGTGTGCAATTGACTTTGCAGGTTGCTTGCACACGACTGGTGGCTTTTCCTACCACCAGGCATGTGTTGTCGGCAACCTTGTGCTGGCGGCTTTGCCGACCGACTACATGAGGCCGACGATTGTGTCGGTCGCTTGCTGGCAGTCGACTGCTTTGCCGGCTGCTGGTATCGGCTGCTAACAGCGTGGTTGACCGTCGGCTCACAGTTGGCTGTTTGGTCGGTCAGCACCCGATAGCGTAGCTGGCCGCAAGCTCAGGACAATATTTTCATCTCACCCTATTGCAAGCTCGCGGCTACAAGCTATGACTACAAGCTCGATTCACCATTAGGGATGACAACGAGGCGGGTTCAAGCCAGGTTTGGCCAATCCTAGAATCCGCTCCGTCAGAAAAAAATGAACCTGAACCCGGACTCGACCCACCTAATTTTTCAACTCGTCCTGCCCCGACCCCGCTCAAAATCTGGCGGGTCCAATAATAAATTATTATTATTATATATTTTATTTTATATAATATAAATATAAACATTATTATTATTATTATTATTATTATTATTATTATTATTATTATTATTATTATTATTATTATTATTATTATTATTATTATACAGGGCAAGTTTATGGCGAGTACATTGAAACCCATAACCCGCCCTGAAACCACTTCTAAACTCGGTCAACGGGTTTTAGACCCACCTCGTAACTGTTTGATCGGGTTTAAACTCGTCTCAAATGGAACGGGTTTAATACGGGGTCGGGTTTAAACCTGATCTATTGTCATCCCTATTCACTATATACTCTTTTGTTAAGTTTGTTTGTGATTAAATTTCACTATTTTTTTTAATTGTAGTATTTGCTATTTTCTCCGGTTAGACTACTCTTCTTCATATATAATTTAATAAATAATAAATATGTGCTATTTTAGATGGTTAAATTTAGATATAGTCATTTGGTGATTATTGTGTAAGTATATTTATATTTATGTTAATTTTAGAGTATTGGTTGGAGACTAAAAGATAGCATTGCTTATTATTTGTCTGATCTAAAATCTTGGTTTTTTGTAATTTAGGTTGATAGACATTGTAAGTTTAAAATATGGAAAAATAATCTAGGTTTCTTTTGGTTCACTGAGTTGAATATGTTGGATCATGAAAAACGTTAGAGAGGGGGGTTGAATAGTGATCGTCGAAAATCGATACAGAATTAAAGTGCGCAGCGGAAGAGAAAAATTAAAACAATGCTAACAAACCAATTTTTACTAGGTTTGGAGCCTTCATCAACTCCTACTCCAAGGTCTGCACTCGTCGAGTACTTTCGTTGGGCAATCCACTAACAATTCACAAATATTTACAAGAGGAATACAACAGATCTATAATTTAAGTGCAGAAATAAACAAAATATACCAACTACTTCTCAGAGATCTGGAAGACTATGCTTTCAGTTGTTGGAGCCGCGTCACTCCGTCGCCGAAGTTGTGTTGCTTGGTCATCAGAGCAGCGCCACTCGGCCGTCGGAGTCGCGTCGTTGAGTTGCAAGAGCATCTTTGGAGCACCGCGTGTAACGACCCAATTTTCCCTATTTCGAGTTTTAAAAGTCCATAAAAATATTTGGAAATACTTTTAAAATATTCTAGAGATTTTTAGGAATTTTTAGAGTATTTTTACGTAATTTTTGGAGGTCGTTTAGTATGTTTACAAAAAGAAATGAGTTTTGACCAAAAATGTTGAAGGTGAGACTCGAACCCAAGACCTCCGACCGAACCTGACCCAACCGGACACAGCCAACCAACTGGGCTGCGCACGTTTTGTTAACCCAATATGAAGAGATAGATATTTAAAGTATAGTTATAATGGAAAACCCTAGATTTAAAAGAAGGCTTAAGTTTCTCCCGAACCAAAATCCCGAAACCTCTCCTTCTCCTCCTCGCGTGCGCCGTTTCTTCTCGGGCGAAACCGAAGAAACCCTAGTTTCTTCTCCGGCGGTCGGCAGAGGGTTGCCTTCGAGAATCCTTCACATTCTCGTGATCTTCTTGATGTGGAGAGCACGTAGACGTGAAGAAGGCGCTGCGATTTTGAGTCTCGTTCGAACCCTAGAAGCCTCTTTTCTTCTCTGGTTGTAAGTTCTAAGAGCAAGGGTAAGTACTACTCACCTGTGGTAGGAGTTGCTCCGAATTTACTTTAGTGTTTCCTTGTTTTCTTGAATTTTGCCGTGAAGAATCTTGGTTTTTGGTTTGCTGCCGTGAACCCTAAAGAAAGAAGAGAAGAGTTAGTTCGGTTTAGGCATGAAGGATAGATTTGATTTAGGTTTTAGTTTTTTTTTTATTCAGATTAACCTGCACATCCTTTGCGGTCGTGAGTTCCAAGAAGAACATGTATGATAAGTTTTAAGCATGTCTTTAGCTCTTAAATGTTGTATCCATGTATGTCCACCTGCTGCCCTTAAATTCCAGTTCTGAATTCTTTGTTATTCTGGTTAACATGAACATTCATATTATAAGGATTCGGAATTTGCTTGTTTTGCTACCTTATTTAGCATTCCAGTATTTGGTTCCTTGCTAAATCAGTAAGCAGGAACAGCCACATGTTCAGCACTACGGTTTGGATTTTTCGTTGTTATTTCTGAGCAGGTTCAGCTTAGTTAAGTGTACAGATCAGATTTTCTTATTAATTTAATAAGCATGAATAACCTGTTTTAGCAAATCCTGTTGGAGATTGATTAGTGGAGCAGCAGTAGCATTCACTGCCACTTAATGAGCATGCACAACTTAGTATACTAGTATGTTTAGATAGATTGTTTGTTGTTGTTTTAAGGGCAAGAATGACCTTGTTATAACAATTCAGAGTTAGCTTATTTTGCTACCCTATCCAGCATTTCAATGATTGACTTTGCCTTATTTTACAGCATGTTTAGAAAGTCCAAGTTAGTCTTCTTTTGCTCTATTTTGCAGCATGTTTAGAAAGTCCAAGTTAGCTTTCTTTTGTTCTATTTTACAGCATGATTAGAAAGTCCGAATTAGCTCTCTTTTGCTCTATTTTATAGCATGATTAGCAAGTTTGAATTAGCTCTCTTTTGCTCTATTTTATAGCATGATTAGCAAGTTTGAATTAGCTCTCTTTTGCTCTATTTTATAGCATGATTAGTAAGTTCAAAGTCGCTTTCCTTTGCTTTGTTTAATAACATGCTTAGAGAGTTCAGATCGGCTTCCCTTGTGTTATTTTCATGTAGCATGCTTGGTTAGTTGTAATCCTACACTTGTTAGATATATCTACAGGATTCTAATAGGCTCTAATAAAGGATTATAAGAAGCATGAGTAAAGAAAAAGACTAAAGTCTAGTTAAAAAGAGATAACAAGTAAATTAAAGTAAGAGGCTAGTACCCGACTTCCGAGGTTGTCGTTAAACAAATCCAGGTGACCAATTCCGAGGTCTTGGCCCTGGTAAGACCGAGGTCTTTATCCTCATAGGGCTGGAGGATCGCTACCCCAGTCACTATTAGAGAGCGCGCAAAACAAAGATGGTACTAAGCCTGGGCCCAAAGAAGAAAAGAAAAGAAAAGAAAAGAAGAACAAGAAGAAGAAAGTGAAAGAGAAATTAAAAGATTAATTTCTAGTATAAGAAAAGTAAGAAGAACAAGAAGAAGAAAGTGAAAGAGAAATTAAAAGATTAATCTCTAGTATAAGGATATAAGAAAATGAAACAAGTTTATGCTTAGAATCAATAAAAGTTTAGTTCTTTAATTCTAAGCTTACAGTAGTTGTTTCATTACTTTCCTGTCAGTTAGTGAGCATGTTTAGTATTCAGTTTTATTTCTATATACCATGAGTACATGTAGCTTTGCTTTTAGCATTCCAGTTTTAGTATTGTTGCATTCTTTTTATGCACTTCGAGTTTTTGTGAGATAGATTAGTACTTACTAAGCGTTTCGCTTATAGATCTATTTTCTTTCCTCCCACTGCAGATAAAGGAAAAGCTAAGATATGAAGGGAGGCGACAGGGTGGTGGTGATGAAGAATGTGTGTGGTGATTGGACTATGGAGAGATCCAGAGAGTGCTAGCAAACTTGCAGGATCTAATGATTAGAGTTTATGCTTTAGTTCTTTTCTTTAAATACTGTTATGAAGTTTATGTGATTGTGATTGAGTTTGATTCGTATTGTAGCTTATTTATGTCCTATTCTGGGAGTTGTGTTTAGTTCTTGTTGCTAGTCTAGTCTTTTGAATATAGTATGAATTTATTATTGCGTGGTTGTGAATAAAATGTGTTCCAGCCGCATGTGGCTGCGTATATATCTTGTGTATTATAGATTTGGTCACCGGTACAGGGGAGACTCTGCCGAAATTTTTCGGTAGGAATTCCTCTGAACCGTGATAAATCTAACTTACTCTAATAATAGCGTCAGTGACACTAGATAAAGAGTTGTAGTTAGGTAACATTCGCCCTTAGAGAGTAGAAGTAAGAAGGGTGGGTTGTTACACCGCGCAAGAGAGTAATCGCAGAAGAAACTTGTGTCCTATACTCCTGGTGGAAGATTGTTTATATAAGCAATTTCGGGTGCCTAGATCCCTTTCGGTTGCCTAGACCGTGACGTCGGCCAACCAATTAGCGCGCTCTAAGCTGGCGAGCCAATACGCCTTGAGCATTCCGAGCATTCCATATCCCTTCCAGGTGCCCGGACCTCCTATTTCCGGCAAACTATTATTCTGCAAGAAAAAGTTAGTCCGAAGAAAATAAAAATTATACTACCCTACAAAAAAAAGTTAGCACAATATATAACAAGTAGTGTATTAATTAGATTCTGTCTCTTCGAGATTAGAATCTAGTCAAAAACTCAAATTAGATTTTAGAAATAGATCTAAGTTGGATCCACGCCTACTGTTCCCTCAAATGAGGAATACATCCTCACCAAGTCACTCCCCTCTAGTGACTTACCTTAACTTACCATTTTGCCAGACATTCGATCAGCCTGTTGACTTGTCTATACTTTGTGCCAACTATCCGGTCGGCCCGTTGACCTAGCTGGACTTTGTGCTAGATATTCAGTCAGCCAGTCAACGTATTTGGACTTCGTACTAGCTATTCGGTCAGCCCGTCGACCTAACTGGATTTCTTGCCAGATATCCGGTCAGCCCATCGACTTATCTAGACTTCTCCTGCACATTTAGTTACATCATTAGATCACAACAAGCATAACTTAACTTACTTTGTCATTCATCAAAACCTGAGTTCGACCGTTAGTGCAACCTACACCAACAAACTCCCCCTTTTTGATGCAATGCCAACTTGGGTTAAGTTAGGAAAAAAATAATATGCAAAAATGATATGATTTTTAAGTTAGTCTTGTTTTAATGCTTTGGTATTTTGCTAACTTAATCCACCTAACCCGTCCCCTTTGACATTCAACAAAAAAAAAAATAGAAATAGACAATTCATAAAAAATTTGCTAAGTAAAGTTATAAAAAAACTTTGACAATAGAAAAATTTTCAAGATGACTTGGGGAGTTAATTTAGAAAATAAGTCAATTAATTTTAAGAAAATATTTAAAGACATCTTATAAAGTTATTTTCAAAAGCAAAAACATTATATTAAAATTTTCAAAAATAAGGTGATTTTGAAATTATTTTTAAAATCTACTAAGTTTTCAAAATATAAGATTTTCAAAACATATAAAAATTTAATAATTCTATATTTTTGCAAAAATAACTTTTAAAGATTAGAAAATTTGAAATTATTTTCAAGATCTACTAATTTGTCATAAGGTTTTCAAAAGAAAAGTTTCGTAAAAATAACTTTGAGGTTAGAGAATTCAAAATTATTTTTCAAAAAAAAATATTTTGAAAAATAGCTAGATTTTTAAGATAACTTTTGAAAATATTTGAAAACTTTTTTCAACAAATGAAATTTTTGAGAAAGATATAAGGGATGAATAGAATGGTAAAATTAAAGTAAGATTTTAAAACTCCTTGAAAACTGTGCTAAGTTATTTTCAAAAATATCTTTTAAAGTAATATTTCAAAACTTAAATAGTTGTCAAGCTGATTTTTAAAAGTTAATTTTTAGAATAGTTTTGAAATTTGTAAATATAAAAGTTTATAGATTTGAAAATGCTAATAGGAAAATGAAGCAGTTTTTTTTTAAAAAAAAATCTTAAAAAATTATTTAAAGTTATTAATTCTCCCCTGAGCCTGACATTATTTCAAAATAATTCTTAATGGTCTAAATTTTTTTTTGAATTAAAGCTTTTTTGTTAAAAAAAACTTCTAAGTAATTGTGTCAAAATAATTTTAAACAAAATTCTCTAAGAGATAAAAGTAAGTTTTCACAATTAATAACTTTTTAAAAATTATTTCCAAAGATTTAAATATTTCTAAGTAGAAAGCCCTTTTGAAAACACTTGTATAGAAAAGTAATAAAAAAATCTTTAAGAAGAAAAATTTTTATAGAGAAATTGCTAATTAATATTTTAAATGAAAATTTCAAAGCAAGCTGAACTTTGAAGGAGTTTATTATTAAGAGAATTTTCTAAAGTAAAGCATTGTAAAAAATTATTTGAGTAAAATGTAAGATACCGTAAAATTAAATAATAAATGGTATTGGACGAAAAATCTTATTGGATTTTTCAGGAATTTTTAGAAATTTTCTGGGAATTTTTCGGAGCTCGTACAACGAGTTTTTAGGGGACGAATTGATAGGTTCAACTAAAGCCTGTTTGAAATACCCATTTAAGTGAGAATTGATTTGGGAATAAACTTAGACTTTAATTAGTCTAACCTAGGTTTAAATCTAATTTTCCCTAGTTTCTTTCCCGATTCTTACTCTTTCTCCCCGATAACCCCTCTGCCCGAGCTTTCCCCTCTCCGGCGATTTCTCCTCTCCACCTCATGGTGTCGCCGACGCAAGCAACCACCGGAGCTTTGAAGGGGGAACAAGTTTCCGGTTCTTCGTCCTCACCTCTCGGCTTCCTCTCTCCCGATTGCGCTCTCTCGTGGCCAGACGATCCGACGGCGACGGCGACGGAGAGGCTTCTTCCACCGTGATCTTGTCATCACCCGTCGTCGGAGGGAAGGCATCGCCGGATCTTGACGGTTCTGACCATCTCCGCCGGAGTGATCCTCTCTTCGGTTAGGCTTGTGCGCACGACAGCGACTTGGCAGGGGGGGCTAGGGCACGCGCGGAATGGACTTGCGTTGGTTCCAACAGGTTTATCCATTCATTTCTCCTTCTCGATCTGTTGATGGTGAGTGGTCTGTTGCTCCTCGATTGCTTGATCGAAGTGGGCGACATCACTTGGAAGTGATCGATTCAAGGTAAGCTTCATCCGGGATTGTGTGATTTCAAAGATCAGTTTCCCTTTGTGATGCTTGCTAGCTGATCTTGACTAGGAGGAGGAGTTGGATCGGTATTGTGGATCTTCCCCTGTGCCGATCACTGTCCTTCTCCAATTCTTGCGGCTGCTAAGGTTGCGGTGAAGAAGTAGAGGCTTGATGGAGGTGAGTATGGTTCTGTTTATCAGGGTTTCAGTAAACCAATTTCTCTATAGTTGGATTCTGGATTTGATCTTGGAAGGAATTTGGTGGTAGTGTTCTTTGTAGCTTCCGGACAGTGAAAGAAAGGCTGCTAACTATTGGATTAGCTGCCTTATCTCTAGGTGAGTGTATTTTGATGATGTACTTTTGTTTTCTCATTAGTATATCGCTAAATTAGGTATTTCTATGGCTTGTAGGGTTTTGTTATTCTTGTTTAGATTTATGTGTGGTGAGTAGATGTATTGATTTAATTCATATTGATAAGAGATAATGAGATGATTATGGATGATTGGATTTGATTAGTGTGATGGTCAGTGGTGATTAATTTTGGGTTGGATTAATTGAAGTAGATGGATTATGTAAGATTGATGTTGGATGTTTAGTAGAGATGATACAATTGATTGATTAATAGATTTTGGATTATGTTTAGATTTAGAAGGAGTTGGATTGAGGATTATTTGGAGGATTTATCAGAGATCTGGTTTGATTGGAGTAATCCTAATTGGGTTAGGGCTTTTATTTAGCTATTTAAATTCATATGAATTTAGCTAAATAAAATATATATATATTGATTGATGCAGGACTTGGATTCGGGACGAGCGTCTGGACGCGGGATTACTTGACACGATCTATCTTTTTAAAGGCGGGTATTTCTTCCTTGGCCTCTATGTAGATTTTCTTGTACTTAGTGCATGGATATTATTGGATGAATTAGGCTGCTTTATCTTATATCATGATCGGTTGCTTTTTTTCCTGCATGATACTTATGCTTGACCATTGTGATGATATATTTTAATTCATATACAGTCTCCACTCTTGATATCTACTCTGTTGTGATTACACGTGTAGAGTATGGCTTGTAGGGATTGTCGGGTTGTTGGTATTCCCATGCTGATTGGGTATATGATGTGGACTGTACATAGATGGGTATGTGTTATAGGAGTCATCTAGTTGACCGTGCATTTACATGTGGTGTGTACATGCGTATTTGTCATGTACTTTTGGAGTAGTTGTGTTGATTGTATGTTTAGAGTATATACACATGTCTGTTGTATTGTTATTGGAGGATACATGTTGATTGTACTTATCTTTTGTGTACATGTGTCTGGTGGGATTATTGGAGATTTTTGGTTGATTATACATGTGTAGTGTGTACATATGTTTGGTGGGATACGTGGAGGTATCATGACGATTATACTCTTGTTAGAGGTATTTATGAGGTTTGGGGTTGTTGCATGGATGATGATTATATATATATATATCATGTTCATCATTCATTGCATCTGATGACCATTATCTCCCTTGTGGTGAGAGAGTCATCAGTTGGTTTGGTTTAGCGCCGCACACTCGACCACTCATGGGTAGTGGTAGCTAGAGCAATTGCCGCTCGTCCTGTCGTGCCACCCGGTCACGAGGTTTAGTGAGATCCGGCGTTGTGAGCAGTCAGGGACCCTGATGCTATGTAGCTAGATAGCTACTAGTGGACTGTCCGCCTCGACCACTATATAGTGGGCTGGAGGGTAGTACAGTTGTCACGGACCCAAGCCTTTCGGCCATACTGGGGTCGTGGTGTCTGGAGAGGTGTCGGGGTGACCATGGAGCATGCATACGCAGTTATTATTCCTGCATTTGATGCGCGGTGCATCTGCATTTGCATACATGCCTAGTAGATACTAGTTGCATGTGATTGTCGTTGTTGCACTTGATTGAGATATGGTTGTTGCATTTGGTTGTCATGCTGCATACATGTCATTTATTTTACATGTATATGCAGTCGTACTTATATTGCACAGGTGTCACGGGTATGTCTGTTGCAGATCCGGTGAGTTTACTGACCATTGTACCATGTGTCGATTCCAGATTGGGTATGTATCTGTCATTATGTTAGTTGTGGTTTGTACAGTTTATGTCAGGTTATTATGTCAGGTATGTTCAGATGCATTGATTATGATAGTATGATCATGTTCTTCTTCCCTACTGAGACTGTATACTTGTGATCTCCATGTTTATTTATAGTCCATGCACTATCTTTTCTATTACCCGCTGAGTTACCTATACTCACTACCGCATGTATATCTTTATGTTTTCAGGTAGATGGTTGGAGTGTCGCTCGGAGTATCCTGTCTGCCGGGTCCTACGTCACATCCGAAGGTCGTTTTTGGTTTTGTATATGTTTTATTTGTATTTGTTGTATTTGGTGGGTTGTTGTATTTGTGTTGCGTGGTTGTTGTATAAAGCCTAGCCGGCTAGCAGTGTGTTGATTGTGTTGTATTGGGCTTTCCGTTTTCGTTTTTCCGCTGTGTTGGTTTGTTTTGTACAGCCGTGTGGGCTGTTTTATATATAATTGCGTGGTTGTGATTGTTTCATTCCAGCCGTGTGGGCTGTTATTATAACTGCGTGGTTGTGTATATAAATATTCCAGCCGCATGTGGCTGATGTATATTTTGTTTGTAGTGATGCTTCATATTGTCACCGGCACAGGGGAGATGCTGTCGGATTTTTGTCTGGAAGGGACTCCTTTGGGGGCGTGACAAATTAGTGGTATCAGAGCGGGTATACGGTACTTGTTATGTGTTTTCGATTTTTGAGATTTATCTGATACCAATTTAGTGGTATCAGAGCAAGTACGATGCCTGTTATTCGTGTTTTGGATTTCGTGATTCGATTTTCTTGATGTGACTTTTCGGGTTTTGGGACCAGGCAGCAGCAGGACATCTCCAGGCTATAGGAGGTATGTATGCATATTGTTATCATACATTTCTGTCGGTATATGTACTGTTGTCCATGATAGTTGTTATGACATGTGTTAGTACTCTTCTGCTAGTACCTGTCTTATTATTTGTAGCATGCATTGCATATGTTGGGTCAATCACTGATCACGGTTGACCTAATGGAGATCAAGGATTACAGTCTCAAGGGATTTGTTATATCATACTACCATTTGTGTTAGTGTCTACTACTACTAGTGGTTGAGAGTTAGAGTCACATACTAGTCTCTATTTTTATTAGCTGGATAGTGGATGGTATCTGTATGCATATGTTTACTCAGTTTGTATTACTCCGGTTGATTAGATCAGTTTAGGATTGATTCACCTGATCGACTTGTGTAGTTATGGTTTTACATATCACCCTTGTTGACTTAGGTAGTTGTGTATCGATTTACCTTAGTTAGTTTCATCAGTGGATGATTAATTTACTCTTGTTGGATCAGATAGTGTTGATCGATTTATTTTGTTGGTCCGACCAGTAGGGGACTGACTTACTCTATTTTTAGAGATTCCTGTCTTTGGGATGTTTCATACTTGGTTAGATATTTTGACTTGTACCGGTGTAGGAAAGACTGAGTTAGCCGTATACCATTATCGGCTTCAATTTGTAGAGGATTGTCGTATCCTATTTCATGGGGACTTTGACGATGGAATGTCTGCACCTAGTTGATTGACTTAGAAGGTACATTCGGATAGGATACCTCCACTGATGTGGAAAAGTGTAAAGCTACCTGCTTAACACTTATGAGATACATCCATTACTAGGGTGTATGAGTTGGAAAGTACTTTCGGATATATGATTTGTTCTGGCGAGAGAGAGTTGAAGTTAGCTGTTAACCTTTAACCCGGTACCACGTGAAGGAAGAAGCAGAGAATGCTTTTGAGGATCAGGTTATCACTTAGCGATTTCCTTGAGGTGTTTGGAGAGAGAGTAATTCTCTACTTCTTTTGATAGTAGGATGGGTTTTAAGGCGATGACTAGTAGACTCGCCTAGAGTGTCTCCATGGGAGATCCTGACTCATAAACCTATCGGATGTAGTTAGATATCCTTGATGTATTTAGTGATCTACGACCTGTAATGATACGGAGGAAGTGGTATTAATTGAGTAATACCTAGGAGTTCCGATCGTAACTAGGTATGATTTCAGAGGATGATCTTCAAGGGGTAGAGCGTCGATTGACGGATATTTTGATCAGTTATTTAGTTGTAGTGTTCCTCTATCTTTGTGTTCATTGCTCGATACTGGAGGTTGTTGAACCTCAGAGTGGAGCAATCACAGTACGATGGAGTACAAGACAATGGTTAGACGACTCAGCTAACATTGTCTTTATCAGGTGGCTTAAGACCTTGACTCCATGATCATTTTACCATGTCTTGTAGGCTATATCTCAGATTGGAGGGTTTGACCTTTTATCGATATATTTGTCGAGAGATATTTATAGGATGATTATGTGAGTTGTGGAGATACTTTCTTGATGGGTAGACTCTTAGTTAGCAGGTTGTGTGACCATTTGACTTTGGATTGACATTCTTTTACTATGAATATTTGATTATCGGAAAGGATGAGATGATGATATTTGGCAGAGACTTTATGGATACAGTTAGTTTGTTGGCAGTAGGTGTTGAGGGTTGGATGCTTTCATTTTTCTCTATCATTATTTAGGGAGACTATCTGATATGATTGATTGATACTGAGGATGATTATGATTAGTAGATGTTGTGGGATCAGGTGTGGTGATATGTTATCTTTCGATGATCTATTAGTGGATATTTGATTTGATGATCTATTGTTTAGTATTTGATGCTGATAGAGACATGAGGAGTAGCACTTGTGTGATATTTATGGATTTGGTGATTTGTAGTTGGTGATTCGATCATAGGCTTGTTGTTGAGGATCCTACGGTTGAGTGCGCCTATTGTACGTACATTATGGGTCATTGGTGTTACCATTTTAGGCATACCGTGCCCTAGACGTTTTATGGATTCGATGTACTTGGTATCATTAGGGTATTTGGATCAGTTTTCATTGTCTTTATTGGCGATGTTGTGATCTATTCACGATCCGAGGTGGATCACGTACACTATCTTCGCATAGATCTAGAGATGTTTCGATGGAAACATCTATATGTGAAGTTAGTAGTACGTATTGTGATTTTCTTTTACGAGTTTTTGGGACACATCGTCTCTGGTAGAGGGATATCAGTGGATCCACAGGAGATAGAGATTCACTGTTCCTTTCGTGGTCGGGCTGGATATTATCGGAGATTGGTTGAGGGTTTTCTCTAGCATTGTTATATCGTCGACTGGACGGTCTAGGGAGGGAATAGAACTTTCCTGGACGGATGCTTACGAGATCAATTTTGGGAATTGAAACGAGAAGTGTTAACTGCACTGTCTTAGTTGTACTTTCTAGTGTAGACGGATTTGTACTCTACACAGATGTATCGTATCTGGGAGTCGGTGCAGTTTCGATGTAGCATGAGCAGAGTAGTCTTGTGCTAGTAGTTAGAATTCTCAAGTAATGAGAATTAGATTCTCTTTCTTCGTGGGAGATTATGTGTGTTTCTGAGTCACTTCTTGTCCGAGAGGAGTTACTGCAGGAAACACATTGATCTGGATTTGCGACACATTCGGGTGACACCTGATGTATGGAGATTTGGAGCATTCTTATTGGTGAAACGGTATGAAGAATGACATCGTGGATTTTGTAGCTTGATGTTTAGTGTATCAGCGAGGCTGAACATCGGAGACCATCAGGATTATTTTCAGGATTATTATGTTATGGGATTGTCTCCATTGATTTGGATACTAGAGTGGAGTTGGGAGCATATTATGATGGATTTTGTTGTGGGATTATCCAGGACATGGAGAGGATATAATAGTTTGAGTAATCATTGTTGGATGATGACTTAGCTTTCTAGCTATCGATTTGTAGGATAGATTCTTTTGGATTGAGTAGTAGGATTATACTCTAGAGGGATTACCGGACTGGATGATGTATCTCTGAGTATTGTTTTGGATGGAGATCAGTGATTTCATGTCATGGTTTTGATTATGGTTACAGCAGACTTTGGATTAGGAGTTTCACTTTAGTATAGATTTTCATCTCAGACTGATGGATAGTTTGAGCGATTTATCTTAGTGTTGGAGGATCTATTGATAGTGAATTCTGGATTTCGGAGGTAGTTGATTAATCCACAGTCGGTTAGGTAACAGTGTTGAAGTAGTAGATGCAGTGTGTGCTCATAGCCACAGAGTCATCGCTATTCAATTGGAGGTGGATTATCTTGCTTGGAGATATGTTTATGATACTAGGGTGGAGTAGTAGATGAGGATGTTGTTTGGTTATTATACTTGGAGTGAGTGGTATATAAGTATATGATTTGGATGTTACCCTTGGAGGAGGATCCCTGAGTTGACCAGTAAATTTGGGGACCAAATTTTTATTAGTGGGGGAGAATGTAAGATACAGTAAAATTAAATAATAAATGGTATTGGACGAAAAATCTTATTGGATTTTTCAGGAATTTTTAGAAATTTTCTGGGAATTTTCGGAGCTCGTACAACGAGTTTTTAGGGGACGAATTGATAGGTTCAACTAAAGCTTGTTTGAAATACCCATTTAAGTGGGAATTGATTTGGGAATAAACTTAGACTTTAATTAGTCTAACCTAGGTTTAAATCTAATTTTCCCTAGTTTCTTTCCCGATTCTTACTCTTTCTCCCCGATAACCCCTCTGCCCGAGCTTTCCCCTCTCCGGTGATTTCTCCTCTCCACCTCATGGAGTCGCCGGCGCAAGCAACCACCGGAGCTTTGAAGGGGGAACAAGTTTCCGGTTCTTCGTCCTCACCTCTCGGCTTCCTCTCTCCCGATTGCGCTCTCTCGTGGCCAGACGATCCGACGGCGACGGCGACGGAGAGGCTTCTTCCACCGTGATCTTGTCATCACCCATCGTCGGAGGAAAGGCATCGCCGGATCTTGACGGTTCTGACCATCTCCGCCGGAGCGATCCTCTCTTCGGTTAGGCTTGTGCGCACGACAGCGACTTGGCAGGGGGGGCTAGGGCACGCGCGGAATGGACTTGCGTTGGTTCCAACAGGTTTATTCCATTCATTTCTCCTTCTCGATCTGTTGATGGTGAGTGGTCTGTTGCTCCTCGATTGCTTGATCGAAGTGGGCGACATCACTTGGAAGTGATCGATTCAAGGTAAGCTTCATCCGGGATTGTGTGATTTCAAAGATCAGTTTCCCTTTGTGATGCTTGCTAGCTGATCTTGACTAGGAGGAGGAGTTGGATCGGTATTGTGGATCTTCCCCTGTGCCGATCACTGTCCTTCTCCAATTCTTGCGGCTGCTAAGGTTGCGGTGAAGAAGTAGAGGCTTGATGGAGGTGAGTATGGTTCTGTTTATCAGGGTTTCAGTAAACCAATTTCTCTATAGTTGGATTCTGGATTTGATCTTGGAAGGAATTTGGTGGTAGTGTTCTTTGTAGCTTCCGGACAGTGAAAGAAAGGCTGCTAACTATTGGATTAGCTGCCTTATCTCTAGGTGAGTGTATTTTGATGATGTACTTTTGTTTTCTCATTAGTATATCGCTAAATTAGGTATTTCTATGGCTTTTAGGGTTTTGTTATTCTTGTTTAGATTTATGTGTGGTGAGTAGATGTATTGATTTAATTCATATTGATAAGAGATAATGAGATGATTATGGATGATTGGATTTGATTAGTGTGATGGTCAGTGGTGATTAATTTTGGGTTGGATTAATTGAAGTAGATAGATTATGTAAGATTGATGTTGGATGTTTAGTAGAGATGATACAATTGATTGATTAATAGATTTTGGATTATGTTTAGATTTAGAAGGAGTTGGATTGAGGATTATTTGGAGGATTTATCAGAGATCTGGTTTGATTGGAGTAATCCTAATTGGGTTAGGGCTTTTATTTAGCTATTTAAATTCATATGAATTTAGCTAAATAAAATATATATATATTGATTGATGCAGGACTTGGATTCGGGACGAGCGTCTGGACGCGGGATTACTTGACACGATCTATCTTTTTAAAGGCGGGTATTTCTTCCTTGGCCTCTATGTAGATTTTCTTGTACTTAGTGCATGGATATTATTGGATGAATTAAGCTGCTTTATCTTATATCATGATCGGTTGCTTTTTTTCCTGCATGATACTTATGCTTGACCCTTGTGATGATCTATTTTAATTCATATACAGTCTCCACTCTTGATATCTACTCTGTTGTGATTACACGTGTAGAGTATGGCTTGTAGGGATTGTCGGGTTGTTGGTATTCCCATGCTGATTGGGTATATGATGTGGACTGTACATAGATGGGTATGTGTTATAGGAGTCATCTAGTTGACCGTGCATTTACATGTGGTGTGTACATGCGTATTTGTCATGTACTTTTGGAGTAGTTGTGTTGATTGTATGTTTAGAGTATATACACATGTCTGTTGTATTGTTATTGGAGGATACATGTTGATTGTACTTATCTTTTGTGTACATGTGTCTGGTGGGATTATTGGAGATTTTTGGTTGATTATACATGTGTAGTGTGTACATATGTTTGGTGGGATACGTGGAGGTATCATGACGATTATACTCTTGTTAGAGGTATTTATGAGGTTTGGGGTTGTTGCATGGATGATGATTATATATATATATATCATGTTCATCATTCATTGCATCTGATGACCATTATCTCCCTTGTGGTGAGAGAGTCATCAGTTGGTTTGGTTTAGCGCCGCACACTCGACCACTCATGGGTAGTGGTAGCTAGAGCAATTGCCGCTCGTCCTGTCGTGCCACCCGGTCACGAGGTTTAGTGAGATCCGGCGTTGTGAGCAGTCAGGGACCCTGATGCTATGTAGCTAGATAGCTACTAGTGGACTGTCCGCCTCGACCACTATATAGTGGGCTGGAGGGTAGTACAGTTGTCACGGACCCAAGCCTTTCGGCCATACTGGGGTCGTGGTGTCTGGAGAGGTGTCGGGGGTGACCATGGAGCATGCATACGCAGTTATTATTCCTGCATTTGATGCGCGGTGCATCTGCATTTGCATACATGCCTAGTATATACTAGTTGCATGTGATTGTCGTTGTTGCACTTGATTGAGATATGGTTGTTGCATTTGGTTGTCATGCTGCATACATGTCATTTATTTTACATGTATATGCAGTCGTATTTATATTGCACAGGTGTCAGGGGTATGTCTGTTGCAGATCCGGTGAGTTTACTGACCATTGTACCATGTGTCGATTCCAGATTGGGTATGTATCTGTCATTATGTTAGTTGTGGTTTGTACAGTTTATGTCAGGTTATTATGTCAGGTATGTTCAGATGCATTGATTATGATAGTATGATCATGTTCTTATTCCCTACTGAGACTGTATACTTGTGATCTCCATGTTTATTTATAGTCCATGCACTATCTTTTCTATTACCCGCTGAGTTACCTATACTCACCACCGCATGTATATCTTTATGTTTTCAGGTAGATGGTTGGAGTGTCGCTCGGAGTATCCTGTCTGCCGGGTCCTACGTCACATCCGAAGGTCGTTTTTGGTTTTGTATATGTTTTATTTGTATTTGTTGTATTTGGTGGGTTGTTGTATTTGTGTTGCGTGGTTGTTGTATAAAGCCTAGTCGGCTAGCAGTGTGTTGATTGTGTTGTATTGGGCTTTCCGTTTTCGTTTTTCCGCTGTGTTGGTTTGTTTTGTACAGCCGTGTGGGCTGTTTTATATATAATTGCGTGGTTGTGATTGTTTCATTCCAGCCGTGTGGGCTGTTATTATAACTGCGTGGTTGTGTATATAAATATTCCAGCCGCATGTGGCTGATGTATATTTTGTTTGTAGTGATGCTTCATATTGTCACCGGCACAGGGGAGATGCTGTCGGATTTTTGTCTAGCAGGGACTCCTTTGGGGGCGTGACATAAAAAAAATTTCAAAGTAACTTTATCAAAATAATTTGAACAAAATTGTTTAGTTACAAAAATGATTTAAAATATTTTTCTAAGGGATATAGTGAACAAAAAACTTTTTGTAAGTATCAAAAGTTAAGATTTTTTAAAAGGAAGTTTAAGAGCATTTTTTGAACTTAGGCTTAAAAAAAAAATGGAAGTAAAAGTTTCAAAGTAAAATAAAAACTTTTAAAAGAATTTTTTTTAAGCAAATGGTTAAGGATTTTAATTGTTTTAAAAACAAATTGATTCTCCCCCTGAACTTGATACTCCTCCTTAACTTAACACTCCCCCTTAATTTGTACTAGAGTTTAGGTATGTTTAATTTCAAGGCCTTAATATATTTATCTACCTAAGTATTTTAAGGGAATTGGGGTCAATAACACTCATATTCAATATAGTATTTTCATAAGTATTTCTACATATTTATTATAATTATTCATTCAAGTTTCAAGTTAAATGCAATGATTTGTTACTAACTCAATTTAATACTTATTTTATTAAAAAAAATTAAATTTCGTATTAATTGATTGAGTTAATTGATTTAATGAAAGTCTTAGTTATAATTTAATTTTCATTCACATTATCTTTTTTGTTAGATTTAACTTAGATTAACTAAGTCAGTATTAATTTAGAATTAAATTTGTTAAAATTATTAAATAAAGTTAAGTAAAGTTAAGGTTCAATTTAAGTTAATTTTAAATTGAGATAAATTATGATTTAATTAAAGTAAAATTAAAATTTTGATTAACGTTTAATTTAAAAATGAATTAGAGTTAATATTTTAATTAGGTTAAATTAAGAATATGATCAAGTCAACTAATTTCTTAAATAAGGTTAGACTAAATAATTTAATTTTAATTATTTATTATAATTATTTTTTAATTAAGTTTAAAGTTTAGGTTAATTGAGATTTGATTGATTTGACCTTTATTAATTAGGATTTAAGTTTTAAGTTAAGTAAATTTTTTAAAATAATTTTTAAAGTTTTTTTTTAAAATAATTTTTAAAAGAATTTTCAAAATAATTTTAAAGTTTTTTTTAAAACAATTTTTAAAAGAATTTTTAAAATGATTTTAAAAGAATTTTTAAAGTTTTTAAAAGAATTTTTAAAGTGATTTTTAAAATTTTTAAAATATTTAAAAATTTTAAAATAAATTATAAAATGTTTTTTAAAATATATTTTTTTAAAAATTTTAAAATTATTTTATTTTTAAAATAAATTTTAAAGTTTTTTTAAAAGAATTTTTTAAATGATTTTTAAAGAATTTTTAAAATAATTTTTAAAATGATTTTTAAAGTTTTAAAAGATTTTTTAAAATTATTTTTAAAGTTTTCAAAATAATTTTAAAAGAATTTTTCAATTTTTTTAAAAAAATTTTTAAAATGATTTTTAATGTTTTTTTAACATAATTTTTAAAATGATTTTTAAAGTTTTTAAAAAAATTTTATAATGATTTTAAAAAATTAAAATAATTTTTAAAATAGTTTTTTTTACTTAATTTAATTTAATTTTAATCTAGTTTAATTTAATTTAATTTATTTTAATTTAATTTTTAATAAATTTTAAATTTAACTCTTAATTTAAATTTAAATTTAAATTTAATTTTTATTTTAAATTTAGCTCTTAATTTAAATTTTAAATTATTTTAATTTTAAAATTATTTTAAATTTATCTATTAATTTAATTTTTAAATTTAACTCCTTAGTCATCTCACTTGATCTACATTTTCAATCAGGGAATTCTATAAGTTTTGTGAGATAAGAGTTAAGTTTAATTTTAGGGTTTGGTTTAACTTTGTATTAGATTTAGGTTTAGCGTTGTGCTCAACAAACAAGTATTCTTTGGATAAACTTCTATGTTATGGTGAGTCACCTGGACATCATTAGAATAACCATGTGTCACGCCCCGGGGGAGTCACTGTCCGAAGAAATTTCAGTAGCATCTCCCCTGTACGGCGGACAATCTGAGACTTTCTACATCACCATATACCTCAGCCACATGCGGCTGGAATAATAACAATAATAAACAAACAATAACACAAACATCCACGCAGTTAATAATTTAACAAACTGTAACAGTGATAATATGACTCAAAAACAACCCTACTCAACTACACTCATAAAGCACAAAACATATTCCTACTCCACTACACTCATAAAGCTCAAATCCGACGATAAAATCAACTTACCTCTTCTGCCATCTAGGCAGACATGTAGTAAAAGTAAATCCAAACCAAATCCATCGACATCACAAAATCCATACAATGTCCATACCATCAAACAAAACAAGTTTAGCATAATCTAAGTAAGAAGACCAAAAGACCAACAATATCCTCGTGGTCTGCAGGGGACTAGCACTGGAACTCTCTCCGGACAGCATCAACCTGAAAATAATAACGGAGGAGGGTGTGAGTCCAACACTCAGCGGGTAACAACTGATATGCATAATAAAGAATGTAACAACTAGCACTAACCATGCGTACAGTCTCCTGATACAAGAAAGATAAATGCAACTGAGGAATACAGGAGAAAACTGTATTAACCAGGACCAAGGTATAAGGATAATAGGTCGTCAGGCCGAGAGTGTCATAATCCTGTGTGCATGTCAAACATATGCATCCATATAAATGCAGCAAGTAAATGCAGCAAACACAAGCAATAAATGCATCATGCATATGATGCCAATGACATGGTCACCCCTGACGCCAATCAGCCATCTCACACACAATGGTGAGTCCGAGTGGGTAGGGCTGTGACAACCGTGCACTCTGACATCACTGCCCCTGATGAGTGACCGAGTGGACGGGATGCTGTCGGAGTACACACATACTCCTACACCAATTCATAAATGGGGGAGCGCAATGCTCTCATCTCCTGGTACACGAAAACGGGGAGGAAATCTTTGCCGGCTACCACGCTGCGTCACACTACCCATGAGCAGACCAACAGAGCCAAACAAAGTCCAACTGCCTGTCGGTTACCACGCTGCTACACTAAACCAACAGAGCCAAACAGAGCGGAACTGTCTGCCGGCTACCACGCTGAGTCACCAGACCAACGGAGCCAAACAGCAGAACTGCCACACACATGTCTGATATACCACTAACCCATGAGTGGTGGTGTGTACAGATACATGTAACTGGCGATGTGCTCAACAATAATGGAGTAGACAATCGCACAACATGCAATCATGCAAGATGATGCATGACACTAAACATGGCAATATCATGAACAACATAACAATAACCATATAAATAAATACAAAGTGTGTACCACAGGACAATGTATCAAATGGAAGGTACACCGATCAGATAGGAAATCAAATAAACCCTAGGTCCTGAACATAATGTATAATATGGTTGTGTCACTACCTCTAAAGCCTGTATGATCAGATAAATAATAACATGCAGTGCATAATAAGTAAACAAGCAAACATGTATCAGATCATGTAGTGACCAACCGAAACAAATGGAAAACACAATCATTGCTATATGTTAAACACATTATTATGCATATCAAAAGACATAAGTCAAAGTACCCGCCTCCAATCAACAAGTCCAATCTGGTCCAAACACGACGTCGAGATACCCGTCTCGCGTCAAAGTCTTGTGTCACAATATACAGATTTAGCTAATCACGTATAAATTAGTTGCCAAATCAAATCCCCCAATCACTATCTTACATCACATATGTAATTTATCCATTACATATGTTATACATAACTAAATCACATTCTGCACGAGTCCTACAAGAACATGATACGAAATAAAATTAAGGATCCGCCATCAATGTATCATCGTAATAACCAATTCAAATCCTAGTTCCGATGAAGATTTCCAATTAGATCAACCCAGATATAACCTAATACCCTATACAAAATTTGTACAGCATGGAACATCCTCCATAGGAACCCAACAAAAGTCACTAAACATGCTCACCTAAGTGTATGAAAAATGATCAAATTCCTCAGCTCCAACAACAGCTTAATCCCGTTGATACCAAACCTAGAAATCAATCAACCATATCCGTGAGTTGCTTCTACATCCAACCAGTGATCAAATACAAAGAAACAACAAAGGTAAGCTGCTCACCTCACTCACCTGAAAGGGGGAAACCTAGGGCACGATAGCAAACAAATCTCCAGCGATGGTCGGCTCTGTTTACTCCTGTCCGAACCCAAACCTGAGCAAAGACACACCGGCGAGATGGGTCGGCGTCGGCGCTGTGTCGAGATGCGGCAAAGAGGAAGAAGGGCATAGAGGAGTCGGGCTCGCGGTGTGCAGCGGGGAGGAGCGGCGGTGGTGGCTCACAGCTCGCTAGGGCACAAGAGAAGAGAAGGATCGGGAGGCAGAGGAGGGAAGGCCGACACTGCTCGGCGTCGGCGGAGATGCTAGGGCTCGGCGTTACTCTCGTCTGTCGGCATCGGTCGTGGCGATCGGGGCTGGCTAGGGCACGCGGTGGCCGGTGCTCGAGCTGTGGAGTCACAGGAGGGGAGAGGGATCGGGAGGCGGCGTCGATCGGCGGTGGCTCGGGTCGAGTGGCGACAGCAACGATCGACGTTTGATTTTTTTTTTCCGGTGAAGATCTAGGGCTCGGGTTCGTCGGAGAGGAAAGGAACATGCCTTCCTTGGCTGACGACTTTTGTACACGGGAAAGAGAAACCGCTTGCTTGCGGTTAGGGCACGGAAGGGCGTCGGGCGCACGGGGGAGGAAGAAACGGCGAAGAGGGAAATAAAGAAGAAAGAAAAAAAAAAGAAAAAAAAAGGAAATATAAAATAAACATTTCCTCGCTTAAATGGGTAGCCTAAATAGGCTTTTCCCGGGCCCCGTTCTTATCCCCGTTAACTTGTCCGTACGAGCTCCGAAAAATTCCCGAAAAATTCTGAAAAATTCCTTTATTAATATTTGCCTATTTTCGATATTTTACACCATGCCTTCAAGGTTTTTCAAATAGTTCTATCCACCGAACTTAGTACAAAACCTTGGTATAACTAGTTAGGATTCGTAAGGGGTAGCTTCAGTTAGTTCCACTAAGACAAATGCACAGATCGAAGTCATATCTTCCTAGACATGCATAGATAGAGTTTCTCTAACCTACTATTATCCAAAACTTCACCGATACCATATGTCAAGTTAAACTTTTGTCACTTTTTACTCTAATCCTAATTACCCTGCCGGGTAGATTATTTTTTGGAGGTGCTAACTAGTTTGGACCCTCCCCTTGAATTATTGATCTGGATTTATTAAGTTTTGGTTTTTGGTTTATGTCAGTTACTTTTGTAATTATAATAGACTTGATGATAGTTTGGGTTTGAGTTGGTTCTGTAGTTCTTTCTATGGTTTGACTTTGGTTTAGTTGATTTAGGTTTAGAATTTAGATTTGGGTTATTCGATTTTACATAATATATTTTATTTTTGGGTATATAGTATTGGTTAATTCCTACTTGCGTGGTTAGGCATGCTTTTGGAACTCAAGCTTTAGTTTGTGTTTTATTTTGAGTTACTAGTGATATAGATGATTTATTTGTTGAACTGGGCTTGTATCCAAGCTCAGATTTGTTGTATACAACCTTTTGATTTATAAGGATCAAATCCAAGTTTTTGGATCTAGTTGTAAAATTTTATAACAGTCCTTTAAGTTTGTTAATTTCAATTTTTAATGTTGAGTTTTCCTCTTCAAGTTTTACAACTTGATTTAGATTAGAATTTTTGATTTGTTCCTTGAGGTGTTGATTTTCCTCAAGGAGCATCTTGTTTTGATTTTCGTGTTCAGTTAATTTTTTATTTAAGCATGAAATGACTTTAAAAAACTTTCTACTTAAATTAAAGTATACCTCATCAGAACCTTCGGAAATGAGTATGAACTCGTGGCTCAATTTGGGTTTGGACCCATCATCTGATTCGTCCTCCGATTCTGATTTGTGGGCCATCAGCGCGAGGTAGCTTTGGTGCTTCTGATCTTTAGCATCTAATTCATCTGAAGATGATTCATTCCACATTACCTTGAATGCTTTCTTCTTGGTTGTCTTGGATTTGTCGTTCTTTAGTTTTTGGCACTCATTCTTGTAGTGACCCTTTTTGTTACATCTGAAGCAGGTCACATTTTTGTTGTTAAGGTCGGTGGTGGAGTTGATCTTCTGTAGGTCATTCCTAGTGAAGTTCTTCTTTCTCCTGTGAACATTTTTCTTACAAAGTTCACCAAGTATTCTTCATCTTCTTGTTAGAATGTATACTAAAAGCCTAGCTTTTGGTATAAAATATTTATCTAGAAATAAGAATCACATTGGACAAATGTCTACATTTGTGATAAATGTAGTTGTTCAATTAATTTATATTGTAGATAACATGGTGTGTGGTGTCACACACAGAAAATCATGTTATCAGTAGCTTATAAATTATAAATAGTAGCTCACGACCATGATGGAAAGGAACAAACCATTGGAAGGTCGTAGTGTAATTAGGTGTTAGTTTATCTTAACTATATAATTACACTAGTACACTAAGAGTGTATTGAGTAGGACCATTAGAGGTCGTTTCTTTTATACTGACTTTATAAAGGAACAAAGACCTCAGTTATTATGGAAGTGTGTGCTCTTAATCCTAATATAATAACAAGCACATATATTTGATATTTATTACTTTAATTTATCAATGGGTGAGATTTAGTTCGATGAATCAATAAGTCCGATAAGTTGGGAAATGATATCACTTATAGTGTGTGTTGTTGATTATATAAGGAAACTGTGTCCTAGTAATCTAGGTTGAGAATGCCCCCAAGAGGAGCTCATAAGGATTGTCATGTTAAACCCTGCAGGTGGACTTAGTCCGACATGACGATGAAGTTGAGTGGTACTACTCTTGGAGCTAGATATTAATTAAGTGAGTTGTCAGTAACTTACTTAATTAGTGGACATTTGTTATCTTAAACACAGGGAGACTAACACACTCATGATAAGAAGGAGCCCAAAATGTAATTTGGGATTGGTGCGGTAGTTCAATAATAGTTCTCTAGTGGAATGAATTATTATTGATAAAATTAAGTTGTGTGTTCGGGGTGAGCACGGGATGCTTAATTTTATCGGGAGACGAAAACCAATTCCTCCTCTCGGTCCCTATCGTAGCTGTAACGACCACCCTTCTTACTACTACTACTCTCTAAGGATGACCGTTACTTAACTACTAACTCTACTTAACCGGTATGATTAAATATCACATGGAAACCCTACCGAAAAATTTCGGCAGAGTCTCCCCTGTACCGGTGACCAAATATATAATACAAACATAGTATACGCAGCCACAGACGGCTCCACAACCACGCAGTAATAAAAATCACAATAAAAACAAAGAAACTACTCTAGCAATAGCAATGACTACCGCACTCCACAAATAATAAAAGAGACAAGCTAGACATGCGGAAATAAACTCAACTACAATCCCAAATTTAATATAACATTAACAGAGAACTAAAAGAAAGTCTTGACAATTTTGCCAGCTACTTCTGGATCTCTCCACAGTCCAGTCACCACACACCTTCATCACCACCACCATCCTGTCGTCTCCCTTCATATCTTAGCTTTTCCTTTATCTGCGGTAGGAGGAAAAAAAACAAAAGATCTATAAGCGAAAACGCTTAGTAAGTACTAATCTATCTCACAAAAACATCGAAGTGCATAAAAAGAATGCAACAATACTAAAACTGAAATGCTAAAAGCAAAGCTGCATGTACCCATGGTATACAGAAATAAAACTGAATACTAAACATGCTCACTAACTAACAGGAAAGTAATGAAACAACTACGGTAAGCTTAGAATTAAAGAAACTAACTTTTTATTTATTCTAAGCATAAAACTTATTATATTTTCTTATATATATCCTTGTAATAGAAATTAATCTTTTAATTTCTATCTTTTACTTTCTTCTTCTTTCTTTCTTCTTTTTTCTTAACTTTTCTTTTCTTCTTCTTCTTTTTCTTTTTTTTCTTTGGGCCCAGGCTTAGTACCATCTTTGTTTTGCGCGCTCTCTAATAGTGACTGGGGTAGCGAGCCTCCAGCCCTATGAGGATAAAGACCTCGGTCTTACCAGGGCCAAGACCTCGGAATTGGTCACCTGGATTTGTTTAACGACAACCTCGGAAGTCGGGTACTAGCCTCTTACTTTAATTTACTTGTTATCTCTTTTTAACTAGACTTTAGTCCTTTTTCTTTTTACTCAGTTTTCTCATAATCCTTTATTAGAGTTTATTGGAATCCTTTAGATATACCTAACAAGTGTAGGATTACAATTAACTAAGCATGCTATATAAAAACAATACAAGGGAAACAAATCTAGACTCTCTCTAAGCATGTTATAAAACAAAGCAACAGAAAAGCAAATCTGAACTTTCTAAACATGATATAAAACAAAGGAAAAGAAAGCACATCTGAACTTACTAATCATGCTCTAGAATAGAGCAAAAGAAAACTAATTCAAACTTGCTAATCATGCTGTAAAATAGAGCAAAAGAGAACTACTTTAAGCTTACTAATCATGCTATAAAAATAGGGCAAAAGAATGCAACTTTGAGCTTCCTATACATGCTGTTCATGCCCAGTTATGTGCACATAAACTAAAACCTGCAAAGTTAACATAAGATGGAACACTTAAACACATGCTAAAACCCTTAAAGTTCCTTCTCCTCTTCTATATCAAACTCATGGCAGTAAAAAGGGAGTTAACCAAGGTAAGGCAGCAAAAAGAAAACTGAAGGGTTGATACTGTTCAAGTTGATACTATAGGCTCAGAATTAAAACTTCTTACAGCATGCTCCTCTATTCGAAACTAAATTAAAACATAAACGAATCTGCACATGCTTAAAGAAAAAGCAACTGACTCAAATCTAGCATTACAAATAGCATGTGAAATCTCTAATTTCTCTAGCAATTAAAAGAAAGACTCCTAATAAACTCTTAACAAATTCTTAACAAGAATCCATTTAAATCCTCTAACAAGGTAACAACATGAAGGGAACTACATGTCAATCAACAAGCATATGCTTTCTCATGGTCAACTAAATAACCGAATTGCACAGCAACCCTAAAGAAACTATCCGTGCCCCTTTTCTTTGCCTAACTCAAGTTAAACTTGCTGTAAATTTTATAGAAAGACCTATATACACCAATTCATAGTTAAAACCCTTGTAGGCAACCAAAAATCTCTAAACTTGCTTCCACAGATTTGCAAGAAAGGAAAACACAATCTTGAATCTATTCTATTAATCCCTAATAACACAATCAATTCACATGTAACTTATTCAAAGACACTACAATACTTATACTTCACGGCACAACAGGATCTAAGATCTTGTTACAACAACACTTAGGAAGAAGAAAACCAAAAACGCATGCTGTACACAACCATCCGAAAGCCAAGAAAGCAAATCGAAGCTCGGAGCAACTCCTACCGCAGGTGAGTAGTACTTACCTAGGTTTTTTTCTTGCACTTACAACCGGAAAGAAGGAAAGGAAGCTTCTAGGGTTCGGGTAGCTACTTTTCCCGACGATCCCTTCGTGCTCCCAAGTTCTCCTCTGTCGAGACAACCACCCGCGGATGAAAACTAGCCGGGAGGAAGCTTCGCCGGCGCCGGAAATTGAAACCCGGACCTTTCTTCGCCGTCGCCCGAGCAGGAGCAAATCGCCGCGCCGCGCGTGAGAGGAGAGGAGATTCGGGAGAAAATGTTTGGTTTTTTGGAAAAATCAAAACCTAATTCCCTTTAATATATTCGGGTTTAATCACAACTACACTTTAATACCAATTCTCTCCACATTAAGTTGACAAAGTCCGTGTAGCTCAGCTGGTTTGGGCCGGTTTTGCTTAAAGCCCAGCTCATGGGTTCGAATCCCAGCCGCGCACTTTTATTCCTCTTTTATTCAAAACGCTCTAACTATAGCTTAAATATATTCCACCTCTTATATAGTTAACAAAGCTTTCGTAGACCGGTTGGTTGGCTGCGCTTTGACTAAGTCAGGGCTCGCGGGTTCGAGTCTCGGCTGCACTATTTTCTTTCCTATTTATTCTTATTCCTAACTACTACTTATATACATATTGCTCCATATATAATTAACAAAATCTCGCTGGCTCAGCTGGTCGAGCTGCGTCCGGTTGGGTCGTGTCTGACACGAGGTCACGGGTTCGAGACCTAGCTTCGACACATTTATTTATTTTTTTTTAACTTCTTCCTCTTGGTAAAAATACCAAATAAACTCCAAAAATTACATAAAAATACTCTAAAAATTTCTAAAAATCTCTAGAATATTTTAAAAGCATTTCCAAATATTTTTATGGACATTTGGAACTCGAAATAAGGAAAATTAGGTCGTTACAATCCCCCATACCTTATAAAAAGTTCGTCCTCGAACTTAGAATAGCTCTGAATACTTCTGTCTCATACTGTCATCCCGCTCCCAAGTGATTTCCTCGTGCTTCTGGCTCTGCCAGACGACCTTCACTAGTGATACTTCTTTGTTTCTCAATATCTTGACTGCTCTGTCCCCTATCTGTGTAGGTCTGCTATCATAACTAAGATCCTCTTGGATCTGCACGGACTGAGGCTGAATCACTTGGCTCGGGTCATAGAGGCACTTCTTTAGCATGGAGACATGAAATACATTGTATATTGCTGACATGTCTTATGGTAAGTCCAGCTTGTAAGCTACTTTCCCAATCCTCTCTATGATCAGGTAAGGTCCTATATAGCGAGGACTTAATTTGCCCTTCTTGCCAAATCACATCACTCCCTTCATAGGAGCGACCTTGGGGAAAACTGAATCTCCTAGTTGGAATTCCAATGGCCTACGACGTGTGTCAACATAACTCTTCTGTCTACTCCGGGCAGTCTCAATCCTCTGTCTGCTCTTCACTTTGCTCTCTCTGTATGTCTTCAAGCAAGGTAGACTCTAAGGTCAATTCGGAGAGCTGTCCGTAAATAATTTCAAGTCCAAAATTTGACAACTCCTTTTGCAGTAGCAGGGCTAATGATGACAGAGATATCAGGGATGCACTGGACTTTCTGCTTAGTGCATCTGCCACTTTGTTAGATTTGCCTGGGTGGTAGAGATTCTCACAGTCATAATCTCTGACCAACTCCAGCTACCTGCGCTGTCTCATGTTTAAGTCCTTCTGAGTGAAGAAGTACTTAAGACTTTGATGATCTGTGAAGATTCTACACTGAACTCCATACAAATAATGTCACCAGAGTTTCAGTGCAAAAACCACAGCTGCCAGCTCAAGATCATGAGTAGGGTAGTTCTTCTCATAATCTTTGAGTTGTCTAGAAGCATAAGCTATGACTTTTCCTTCTTGCATGAGTACAGCTCCTAAGCCTATCTTGGAAGCATCACCGTAGATGTCGAAACTCTTGTCGCTCTGTGGTACAGTCAGAATGGGAGCACTGATCAATCTCTTCTTTAGCTCTTGGAAACTCTGCTCACATTTATCTGACCATTCGAATCTCTTGTTCTTTCTGGTGAGGGCTGTTAGTGGAGAGACTATCCTGTAAAAGTCCTCCACGAACTTCCTGTAGTACCCAGCTAAACCAAGGAAGCTTCTGATCTCTCTGACGTTCTTGGGTCTACTCCAGTTGTTGACCGCTTCCACTTTGGCTGGATCCACTTGAATGCCTTCTTTAGAAATTATGTGACCTAAAAACGCCACCTGATTTAACCAGAACTCGCACTTGGAGAATTTAGCATAAAGCTGCTTCTGCTGAAGAGTCTGCAGTACTATCCTCAAGTGCGTGTCATGCTCCTCTGGGGTCCTTGAATAGACCAGAATGTCATCAATGAATACAATGACAAATTTGTCAAGATATTCTCTGAACACTCTGTTCATTAAGTTCATGAAGACCGCAGGTGCATTGGTCACTCCAAAAGGCATAACTACAAACTCGTAGTGTCCATATCTGGTCCTGAACGTCGTTCTGGGTATATCCCTTTCTTTCACCTTCAGCTGATGGTACCCAGAGCGCAGGTCTATCTTTGAGGACACTGTTGCTCCTCTTAACTGATCAAATAAGCCATCGATCCTGGGAAGGGGGTACTTGTTCTTGATTGTCACTTGATTCAAAGCTCTGTAGTCTATGTACATCCGCATTGATCCATCTTTCTTCTTGACAAACAACACAGGAGCTGCCCAAGATGAGTGACTGGGGCGAATGAAGCCTTTGTCAAGTAACTCCTGTAGTTGTTCTCGTAACTCCTTCAACTCTACTGGAGACATGCGATACGGAGCTTTTGAAATTGGACCGGTTCCAGGAACCAATTCAATCTCAAATTCCACCTCTCTGTTGGGAGGTAGTCCAGGTAGATCTGCTGGGAATACCTTAGAATATTCACAGACCACCCGAACCCCCTCTTTCTTACCTTCTTTGTGTTCTTCTGCACTTACTTGACTGGGGCTCCGGCTCCCTACTGTCTTGTCTTCTATCTTAGCTGGCTTGAACTCTATAAACTCCTCGTAGTGCTTGTTGGTGATCTGTAGGTGGAAGAACTTTTCATAAAACTCTGACTGAAAATCAGCCCAGCACATCTGATCAGCCGCTCTCTTGGTCTTTATCCTCTCCCACTACATACGAGCATCTCCAGATAGGCAGAGAGAGGCGCACTTGACCTTCTCGACTTCTGGCCAGACAAGAAGCTCCATAGTGCTCTCTAGTGTTTTAAACCGAGCTTGGGCATCCCAGGGCTCAGTCGTGCCTGAGAAGCTCTCTGGTTTCAGCTTCAGCCATTGTATAAGGTATGCTTCTAGTCTCTGGGATGCTGTGACGGCTCCCTGAGTAGCTGGTGGAGTTTCAATTACCACGGAGCCTCTGTAGTGATGGCTGGAGGAGGGGGAGGAACGGCTTGCTAGTTTGCCATCAGATTGGCAATCACTTGCTGCTGCTCTGCTACTTGTCTCTGGAGTTAGGCAACAACTTCAGAAAGATTGAGCTCAGTTGATCTAAGCCCTTCGTTCTCATGATCTTGGTCCTCAGTACGAACGGTACGGGGACATCCTTTTTCTTAACATCTAATTATGCAAATAAAAAGACTTGCTATCTTCTCTATCCTTCCTAAACATACATATATATATGGATCAAGAAAGGAGAAACAATAACTTCTATCTTACTTAAGTACTCATAAGAAATTACTCTGTACTGCAGTTAATAATAAGGAAAGCAAAATAAATAAAGAATTTAAATACTTTCTTACTTGGAGACGGCGAGGATGATGCTGATGTGTGTGTGATGCTGGAGAAAAGAAACTGTAACGACCACCCTTCTTACTACTACTACTCTCTAAGGATGACCGTTACTTAACTACTAACTCTACTTAACCGGTATGATTAAATATCACATGGAAACCCTACCGAAAAATTTCGGCAGAGTCTCCCCTGTACCGGTGACCAAATATATAATACAAACATAGTATACGCAGCCACAGACGGCTGGAACATATTTTCCACAACCACGCAGTAATAAAAATCACAATAAAAACAAAGAAACTACTCTAGCAATAGCAATGACTACCGCACTCCACAAATAATAAAAGAGACAAGCTAGACATGCGGAAATAAACTCAACTACAATCCCAAATTTAATATAACATTAACAGAGAACTAAAAGAAAGTCTTGACAATTTTGCCAGCTACTTCTGGATCTCTCCACAGTCCAGTCACCACACACCTTCATCACCACCACCATCCTGTCGTCTCCCTTCATATCTTAGCTTTTCCTTTATCTGCGGTAGGAGGAAAAAAAACAAAAGATCTATAAGCGAAAACGCTTAGTAAGTACTAATCTATCTCACAAAAACATCGAAGTGCATAAAAAGAATGCAACAATACTAAAACTGAAATGCTAAAAGCAAAGCTGCATGTACCCATGGTATACAGAAATAAAACTGAATACTAAACATGCTCACTAACTAACAGGAAAGTAATGAAACAACTACGGTAAGCTTAGAATTAAAGAAACTAACTTTTTATTTATTCTAAGCATAAAACTTATTATATTTTCTTATATATATCCTTGTAATAGAAATTAATCTTTTAATTTCTATCTTTTACTTTCTTCTTTCTTTCTTCTTTTTTCTTAACTTTTCTTTTCTTCTTCTTCTTTTTCTTTTTTTCTTTGGGCCCAGGCTTAGTACCATCTTTGTTTTGCGCGCTCTCTAATAGTGACTGGGGTAGCGAGCCTCCAGCCCTATGAGGATAAAGACCTCGGTCTTACCAGGGCCAAGACCTCGGAATTGGTCACCTGGATTTGTTTAACGACAACCTCGGAAGTCGGGTACTAGCCTCTTACTTTAATTTACTTGTTATCTCTTTTTAACTAGACTTTAGTCCTTTTTCTTTTTACTCAGTTTTCTCATAATCCTTTATTAGAGTTTATTGGAATCCTTTAGATATACCTAACAAGTGTAGGATTACAATTAACTAAGCATGCTATATAAAAACAATACAAGGGAAACAAATCTAGACTCTCTCTAAGCATGTTATAAAACAAAGCAACAGAAAAGCAAATCTGAACTTTCTAAACATGATATAAAACAAAGGAAAAGAAAGCACATCTGAACTTACTAATCATGCTCTAGAATAGAGCAAAAGAAAACTAATTCAAACTTGCTAATCATGCTGTAAAATAGAGCAAAAGAGAACTACTTTAAGCTTACTAATCATGCTATAAAAATATGGCAAAAGAATGCAACTTTGAGCTTCCTATACATGCTGTTCATGCCCAGTTATGTGCACATAAACTAAAATCTGCAAAGTTAACATAAGATGGAACACTTAAACACATGCTAAAACCCTTAAAGTTCCTTCTCCTCTTCTATATCAAACTCATGGCAGTAAAAAGGGAGTTAACCAAGGTAAGGCAGCAAAAAGAAAACTGAAGGGTTGATACTGTTCAAGTTGATACTATAGGCTCAGAATTAAAACTTCTTACAGCATGCTCCTCTATTCGAAACTAAATTAAAACATAAACGAATCTGCACATGCTTAAAGAAAAAGCAACTGACTCAAATCTAGCATTACAAATAGCATGTGAAATCTCTAATTTCTCTAGCAATTAAAAGAAAGACTCCTAATAAACTCTTAACAAATTCTTAACAAGAATCCATTTAAATCCTCTAACAAGGTAACAACATGAAGGGAACTACATGTCAATCAACAAGCATATGCTTTCTCATGGTCAACTAAATAACCGAATTGCACAGCAACCCTAAAGAAACTACCCGTGCCCCTTTTCTTTGCCTAACTCAAGTTAAACTTGCTGTAAATTTTATAGAAAGACCTATATACACCAATTCACAGTTAAAACCCTTGTAGGCAACCAAAAATCTCTAAACTTGCTTCCACAGATTTGCAAGAAAGGAAAACACAATCTTGAATCTATTCTATTAATCCCTAATAACACAATCAATTCACATGTAACTTATTCAAAGACACTACAATACTTATACTTCACGGCACAACAAGATCTAAGATCTTGTTACAACAACACTTAGGAAGAAGAAAACCAAAAACGCATGCTGTACACAACCATCCGAAAGCCAAGAAAGCAAATCGAAGCTCGGAGCAACTCCTACCGCAGGTGAGTAGTACTTACCTAGGTTTTCTTGCACTTACAACCGGAAAGAAGGAAAGGAAGCTTCTAGGGTTCGGGTAGCTACTTTTCCCGACGATCCCTTCGTGCTCCCAAGTTCTCCTCTGTCGAGACAACCACCCGCGGATGAAAACTAGCCGGGAGGAAGCTTCGCCGGCGCCGGAAATTGAAACCCGGACCTTTCTTCGCCGTCGCCCGAGCAGGAGCAAATCGCCGCGCCGCGCGTGAGAGGAGAGGAGATTCGGGAGAAAATGTTTGGTTTTTTGGAAAAATCAAAACCTAATTCCCTTTAATATATTCGGGTTTAATCACAACTACACTTTAATACCAATTCTCTCCATATTAAGTTGACAAAGTCCGTGTAGCTCAGCTGGTTTGGGCCGGTTTTGCTTAAAGCCCAGCTCATGGGTTCGAATCCCAGCCGCGCACTTTTATTCCTCTTTTATTCAAAACGCTCTAACTATAGCTTAAATATATTCCACCTCTTATATAGTTAACAAAGCTTTCGTAGACCGGTTGGTTGGCTGCGCTTTGACTAAGTCAGGGCTCGCGGGTTCGAGTCTCGGCTGCACTATTTTCTTTCCTATTTATTCTTATTCCTAACTACTACTTATATACATATTGCTCCATATATAATTAACAAAATCTCGCTGGCTCAGCTGGTCGAGCTGCGTCCGGTTGGGTCGTGTCTGACACGAGGTCACGGGTTCGAGACCTAGCTTCGACACATTTATTTATTTTTTTTTAACTTCTTCCTCTTGGTAAAAATACCAAATAAACTCCAAAAATTACATAAAAATACTCTAAAAATTTCTAAAAATCTCTAGAATATTTTAAAAGCATTTCCAAATATTTTTATGGACATTTGGAACTCGAAATAAGGAAAATTAGGTCGTTACAGTAGCCTCTAGTATATAGAGATTTATACCCACCGCATACCCACCTTCTTACCCATCCAATGGGGTCGGCCAAGCTAGCTTGGAACCCAAGCTAGGGCCGGCCAAAGACCAAGTGGATGAGCCATGTAGGTGGCCGGCCAAAGCTTGGGTCCCAAGCTTAGGTGGCCGGCCACTAGAATATTAAAAAGGATTTTTATTAAAATTATTTCTTCTGTGGATATCATGATTTTAAAAGAGAGTTTAAAAATTAAAAATTTCCTTTTATACCTTTCTACAAAAGATTAAGAGAAGAGATTAATCTCTTTCCTTATTTGTAGTTTAAAAGGATGGTTTTAATTTTTGGTAAAAACTTTCCTAATTTGTAAATCATCTACATGTTTGAAAGAGAGTTTAAAATTTGATATCTTTCCTTATTTGTTGATTAAAGGAAGATTTTAAATTTTAAGAAACTTTCCTTTTTAACCATGTTCATGATTTAAAAGAGAGTTTAAAATTAAATATTCTCTTTTATAAGTTTCTACAAAAGATTAAGAAAAGATTTGATATCTTTTCTTATTTGTAGATTAAAAGAGTTTTTAATTTATAGAGATAACTTTCTTTTTATCCACATGTTTAAAAGAAAGATTTTAATTTATTAAATTTCCTTTTTATAAACCAATCATGAAGGGATAAAAATTATTGGACAAATTTTTTATAAATTTCCGGAAGCAAATAAGGAAGTTTTAATTATTGTTTAAAATTTTATTTGCTTGGAAAATTTATGTGGTGGCCGGCCATTACAAATTGAAAAGAAAAATTGTTTTTAATTAAATAAATTTTCTTTTTCAATGGCAAAAGAATTAAGGAAGTTTTTATTAAATTTTCCTTATTTGCCAAGACCAAGGATTATAAAAGAGGGGGTAGAGGAGGCTTCAAGGCTAAGGACTCTATTCTATTTTTCTCCCTCTTTTCCTTAGTGTGGTGGCAGGCCCTTCCCTTTCTCTTCTCTCCTCTTGTTGTGGCCGAAATCTATCATCTCTGGGAGCTTGGAGGATGTGGTCGGATCAAGGAAGGAGAAGAAGGAGAGAAAGCATGCATCCCTTGGAGCTTGGTTGGTGGAAAATTCTACAACCTTTGAAAGTTCTTGTGCTTGGCCGAGACTTGAAGGAAGAAGGAAGAAGGTGCCTAGGTGGTTCTCATCTCGGAAGATCGTTGCCCACACAACGTCCGAGGTTAGAAGAGAAATATGGTAGAAGATCAAGAGGTTTATCTAAAAGGTATAACTAGTAATTTTTCTTTCTGCATCATACTAGTTATTTTTGGAAATAATACTAAATACAAGAGGCATGCGATTCTAGTGTTTCGAATTTGTTTTCGATATAGTGTTCTTTTATTTTTCTTTTTCATAATCCAGACCTATGGATTTATTTAATAAACGGATAAGTCTTGTGTATACAAAAGGTGTGATGGAAACGTGGTGGTGTTTCTTGTACTATACGTAGATAACATTTTCGGTAGTTAGAAACAATATCAAAATGTTGTCAGAAGTAAGGGTATGGTTGTCCAAATAATTCGATATAAAGGACTTGGAAGAATGTATATATTTTTGAGATCAAAGTAATAAGGGATCGCAAGAAAAAATATATATTACTTATCCCAAGCTTAATACATCGGAAAAATCCTTGCTCGTTTTTAGCATGCAAAACTCCTAGAAAGGTTTCTTACCTTTTAAGCATGGAGTGTCTTTATCTAAAGAGATGTCTCCGATGACATCAAAGGAGATTGAGAACATGTGGGCAGTTCTTTATGCTTCGGCAGCTAGACAACCTAATGTATGCTATGCACGAGATCAGAAATCGGTTTTGCCAAGGGCATAGTTAGCAGATATCAAAGTAACCCTAGACAAGGACATTGGACTGCAGTAAAGCATATATTAAAAGTATCTTAGAGGTACTAGAAATTATATGCTAGCTTACAAGGCAGTTAATTTGGTTCCTGTGGGTTGCATGGATTTTGACTTCCAATCTGATAGGGACAATAATAAGTCAACCTCGGGGTTTTGTGTTTACTTTAGGAGGTAAAGTCATAACTATGGAAGAGTGATAAGTATAGATATTTTTCTGGACTCCACCATAGAAGCTTAGTATATGGAAAGCCTCTGAGGTAGCCATAAAAGCTGAATGACTCAATAACCTCAAGATAGACTTAGATATGATTTCTGCTTTGTCCAAAGATTATTACAATTTATTGTAATAATATTGGTGCAGTAGCAAACTCGAAGAAACCATAAGTCTATAAGGCAAGTAAACACAATAGAGCGCAAGTACTACACAATACGAGAAATTGTATAACGAGGAGTTGTTGCCGCCTAGATTGCATCAGATGATAACCTAAGGTCCTTAAGGCAAGAGCTTTTTGAAAGGCATGGGAATCAGATGTATGGCAGCAGATATGACAGCTTAGTCTTTTAGTATAAGTGGGAGATTGTTAGAATGTATACTAAAAGGCTAGCTTTTGGTATAAAACATTTATCTAGAAATAACAATCACATTGGTCAAATGTCTACATTTGTGATAAATGTAGTTGTTCAATTAATTTATATTGTAGATAACATGGTGTGTGGTGTCACACACAGAAGATCATGTTATCAATACCTTATAAATTATAAACAGTAGCTCACGACCATGATGGAAAGGAACAAACCATTGGAAGGTCGTAGTGTTATTAGGTGTTAGTTTATCTTAACTATATAATTACACTAGTACACTAAGAGTGTATTGAATAGGACCATTAGAGGTCGTTTCTTTTATACTGACTTTATAAAGGAACAAAGACCTCAGTTATTATGAAAGTGTGTGCTCTTAATCCTAATATAATAACATGCACATATATTTGATATTTATTTCTTTAATTTATCAATGGGTGAGATTTAGTTCGATGAATCAATAAGCCCGATAAGTTGGGAAATGATATCACTTATAGTTTGTGTTGTTGATTATAGAAGGAAACTGTGTCCTAGTAATTTAGGTTGAGAATGTCCCCAAGAGGAGCTCATAAGGATTGTCATGTTAAACCCTGCAGGTGGACTTAGTCCGACATGACGATGAAGTTGAGTGGTACTACTCTTGAAGCTAGATATTAATTAAGTGAGTTGTCAGTAACTTACTTAATTAGTGGACATTTGTTATCTTAAACACAGGGAGACTAACACACTCATGATAAGAAGGATCCCAAAATGTAATTTGGGATTGGTGCGGTAGTTCAATAATAGTTCTCTAGTGGAATGAATTATTATTGATAAAATTAAGTTGTGTGTTCGGGGCGAGCACGGGATGCTTAATTTTATCGGGAGACGAAAACCAATTCCTCCTCTCGGTCCCTATCGTAGCCTCTAGTATATAGAGATTTATACCCACCGCATACTCACCTTCTTACCCATCCAATGGGGCCGACCAAGCTAGCTTGGAACCCAAGCTAGGGCCGGCCAAGACCAAGTGGATGAGCCATGTAGGTGGCCGGCCAAAGCTTGAGTCCCAAGCTTAGGTGGTCGGCCACTAGAATATTAAAAAGGATTTTTATTAAAATTATTTCTTATGTGGATATCATGATTTCAAAAGAGAGTTTAAAAATTAAAAATTTCCTTTTATACCTTTCTACAAAAGATTAAGAGAAGAGATTAATCTCTTTCCTTATTTGTAGTTTAAAAGGATGTTTTTAATTTTTGGTAGAAACTTTCCTAATTTGTAAATCATCTACATGTTTAAAAGAGATTTTAAAATTTGAAATCTTTCCTTATTTGTTGATTAAAGGAGGATTTTAAATTTTAAGAAAACTTTCCTTTTTAACCATGTTCATGATTTAAAAGAGAGTTTAAAATTAAATATTCTCTTTTATAAGTTTCTACAAAAGATTAAGAAAAGATTTGATATCTTTCCTTATTTGTAGATTAAAAGAGTTTTTAATTTATAGAGATAATTTTCTTTTTATCCACATGTTTAAAAGAAAGATTTTAATTTATTAAATTTCCTTTTTATAAACCAATCATGAAGGGATAAAATTATTGAAGAAATTTTTATAAATTTCTGGAAGCAAATAAGGAAGTTTTAATTGGTGTTTAAAATTTTATTTGCTTGGAGATTTTATTTGTTATGGCCGGCCATTGTAATTTGAAAAGAGAAAATTGTTTTAATTAAATAAATTTTCCTTTTCAATGGCAAAAGAATTAAGGAAATTTTTATTAAAATTTTCTTATTTGCCAAGACCAAGTATTATAAAAGAGGGGGTAGAGGAGGCTTCAAGGCGAAGGACTCTATTCTATTTTCTCCCTCTTTTCCTTGGTGTGGTGGCCGACCCTTCCCTTTCTCTTCTCTCCTCTTGTTGTGGCCGAAATCTATCATCTCTTGGAGCTTGGAGGATGTGGCCGAATCAAGGAAGGAGAAGAAGGAGAGAAAGCATGCATCCCTTGGAGCTTGGTTGGTGGAAAATTCTTCATCCTTTGAAAGTTCTTGTGCTTGGCCGAAACTTGAAGGAAGAAGGAAGAAGGTGCCTAGGTGGTTCTCATCTCGGAAGATCGTTGTCCACACAACGTCCGAGGTTAGAAGAGAAATACGGTAGAAGATCAAGAGGTTTTTCTAAAAGGTATAACTAGTAATTTTTCTTTCCGCATCATACTAGTTATTTTTGGAAATAATACTAAATACAAGAGGCATATGATTCTAGTGTTTCGAATTTGTTTTCGATATAGTGTTCTTTTATTTTTCTTTTCCTTGTGATTTGATTGTTCTTTTCGGTTGTCCTAAAGTTATTTTAGGAAATTAAATATTAGTTTTCCTTAAAAGGTTTTGTCTAGTCGGTGGTGGTTGCTCCCATATCCAAGAAGGCCATGTGCCTCGCCACGTCAGTACTGGGAACTAATTTTGGAAATTAATATTTAATGGAATTAATAACTTAGGTGATTTGGATCAAACGTGTTAAGTTCCGCAGGAGATCCAAGTCAAAACCTAAAAGAACAAATATATTAAGTTTTGGATCAAACGTGTTAAGTTCCGCAGGCGATTCAAAATTTAATTTAAAAGAACACATGGTAGCTAGGAAAAGGTTCAGACCTTTGTACAAAATTTTTGTCTGCCTAGCCTCTAGGTTAACCGTCACAACCAACAATTGGTATCAGAGCTAGGGTTTTGCCTCTGTGTATTTGGTATTAGTTTAATTATGCACATGTCATACATAATTTAGGCAGGATAATAGTAGGATGTGCTAACTTTGTGGCTGCAGGATCCAACTATTATGGCTTATAGTTATTATGTGTGTGATTGGACCCTTGGACATGTCAAGGGCATTTTGTTGTGTGTGCATGATTGTATTATAAAATACAGCAGAAGCTGTATTTAGTTTTATTAGGATTTTATTTTTGATCTAGTTACATGTACATTCCTTTTATGGAATATAAGATCGATGGATGTAAATTTTATTTTATGTTCGATCTAGTTTACATGTACATTCCTTCGAGGAATATAGGATCGAAAAATGTAAAATTCTATTTATGTCGCGGATCGGATCTTGCAAGGCGTGGAACCTTTTGAGGACCAGAGGCGCACCGGAACAAGGAGCAAGATGGATGCGACAACTAGACCCGGTCGCAGTGTCCAAAGATGGCAGCAGCGAGGGTTGGCGACACACGGAGGACAACAATAGATAAAAGCCATAATAGTTGAAAATTAGTTTTTCTATTTATTGTTTTTTATGCTGTGTTGTGTGTGCTTATTAGTATGCATGTTAGGTAGACTAGCATAGGCAAAATTCCTCACTTTAAATAACTAAGTGGGAGAGGGATTTATTTTTTAAATAAATTCCACGGTCTCCATTACTGGTTTATAAGTGATGCAACAAGCTTGCGCGTTGGCTCTGAGTGCCTTCCTCCATATCGGATGAGCTTGTTTGCAGATCACTAGATTACACTTCCATTTTGGATGACTATAGGAAGTTAATTAAGAGCGTGTGATCTTCCCCATCGGAAGGGGCATAATCTTATTAATGGACTTAGTGTCAAGTAATGGTATACACTTAGACACGTCTAATAGTATCCTCCCCATCGGAGTCACTGCTATTATTTGTGTGACCGAAGAAAACCAACTATTAATTTGTCAAATAAATAGGTTGACAAGATAATAAAATTAAAAATCCCTCTTACGAATGTTTGATTTTGTATATGTCCACACTATCGTGGCATACAAAATTCACGATGTTTGAGATAATTTTATTTTGTCATAAAGATTTATTGACAAGGTAATTAATGGGTAAACCCCTCCTCTTACAAATGTTTAATTTTGTATACGTCCACACTATCGTGGCATGCAAAATTCACAGTGTTTGAGGTGTTGGTGAATTTAAATAATATTGTTTGAGGAATCAATGTTATTTTAAATTCAAAAAGTTTTGACCAAATATTTGATCAAAGACAGATCAACTATTAATTTTATTCGTTATAAAGTAAAGTTGACGAGATAATAAAATTAATGAATAAAATCTCCTCTTCGATTTTGTATACGCTCACACTATCGTGGCATACAAAATTCATGGGGATTTTTAGGAGTTGATCTTGACCAAATATTTTTGTGATTCTTAGGATTTAAAATGTTTGTCAATCCCCTAGTAGTCATACTATAGAAAAGACTTAGTAGTCCCAATTGTAATGATTGGAAATAGGACTTGGACATTCAGGTAGACTATCTTCTTAGAATTAAGAACAATATAGGTATATTTAATTCATTAGTTGAAACATGTTTAGTGGTGTTATCTACCAGAACCTGGAGTGTAGATACAGATGCCATATCATGTCCGCAATTCATTGCAGGGTTCCAGGAAACCCGACAACTAAATGAAAATTAAAACACCGTCCACATGGGCACTACTGAAAAAATGGTAGCTGTTGCAGTGAGAGATGTTTATCTTTTGATAAGAATAAAACATGGATTTTTGAGAAATTGTCTTTACGCACCAAGTTTAGAAAGAACTAGTTTTCAGTTTCTAAACTATTCAAAGAACTTGATATTCTGTCTCTTTTAATAACAAAGTTGTTATTAAAAAAAAGAGGGAAGTTATCTGTTCTGGTACGTTGGTTGGCAATTTATAAATCCAATAACTCTCATGATGCAACAAATGGAAATTAGTAACACATCTTCTAACTTTAAGAGAAAGTAACCTTCGGAAATGAACCAATTATATCTTTGACATCTAAGGCTAGGTTATATTAACTTGAGTAGGATTAATTGGTAGCTGATGAACTTTTGGGTTCATTAGTAGTGGAAATCTTTCCAACCTACGAGTCTTACTTGGAAGGAAAAATAACCAAGAAGCTTTTAAGTCTAAGGGGTATAGAGTCAAAGATATGTTAAAATTGGTTCATTCTGATTTGTGTGATCCTATGACTATCCAGACAAGAGGTAGTATTGAATATTTCGTCTATTTTATAGACAACTATTCAAGATACAAATAAATTTACTTAATGTACCGCAAGACTAAGTACTTTGATTAGTTCAAAGAGTACAAGGCTGATGCGGAGAAATGTTAAAGTAAAAGTCACTATGGTAAGATCGTAGTGGCAAGTACCTCTTGGGAGAATTTAGGAATCACTTATCAGAAGTAGGTATTCAATCCCAACTAACTGCACCTGGTACACCCCAACAGAATGGTGTAGATAAAGGAAGGTATAAGACTCTTATGGAAATAAGTAGATTGATGAGTTATTTAGAATATTACCAAAATCATTTTAAGGATATACTCTGGAAACGGAAGTGAATATAGTACCTTCCAAAGACAGAACTCTCTACTCATATAGAATTGCTGAATAAGCGTAAGCCTATTTCGAAGCATATTCGGATTCGGATAGTCCAACACATATGCAGAAGAGAGACAATGATAAGTTGGATAGGAATTCACTTGTTTGTGGGTTATCCTAGAGAAATGAAAGTAGGTTTATAATCTTAAAAATCAGAAGGTCATTGTTAGCATCAATGACCGATTTTTAGAAAAGGACTATGTAATAAACCATGTGCCCATAAGAAATTTGTTCTTAAGGAAACAATAAAAGACATGTATAATCTAGTGCCAACTGTACAAGATGAGATACCACAAGGAAACTGCAACACGTATCACAAATGATACACAATTGCAGAAAGTGCCTTGTCGTAGTGGGAGGGTTGTTAGGCAACCTAAAAGGATTCATGTTTTGGGAGAGTTTTTTGGACTCGATCCCTGGAGGACATGAACCTGATCTCCGGACATATGACGAAGCACTCCAAGATAAAGATGCAACATCTTGGCAAAGAGTAATGAATAATAGAATTAGAATATATATATTCTAATAAAATCTGAAAGCTTGTAGAAACACCAAATGGTGTAAAAGCCTTTGGGTGTAAAAAGGTCAATAATAGGAAAAGAGGGATAAACAGGAAGGTAGAAACTTTCAAAAGCAAGGCTAGATGAAAAAGGAAACTTTTTCGCTGGTAGCCATGCTTAAGTCTATCCGGATTCTTTTATCTATTTGGCAAGTGGATGTCAAGATAGCTTTCCTTAATGGAAGTCTTGAAGAAAGCATCCATATAAAGTAACCAGAAGGGTTCATTGTAAAGGGCTAAGAGCATCTTGTGTGCAAGCTCAATCAGTTTATGGACTAAGGCAAAGCTTCAAGGTCTTGGAAAATCCAGTTTATCAAAGTAATCCAGACCTATGGATTTATTGAATAAACGGATAAGTCTTGTGTATACAAAAGGTGTGATGGAAATGTGGTGGTGTTTCTTGTACTATACGTAGATAACATTTTTGGTAGTTGGAAACAATATCAAAATGTTGTCAGAAGTAAGGGTATGGTTGTCCAAATAATTCGATAAAAAGGACTTGGAAGAATGTATATATTTTTGAGATCAAAGTAATAAGGGATCGCAAGAAAAAAATATATATTACTTATCCCAAGCTTAATACATCGGAAAAATCCTTGCTCGTTTTTAGCATGCAAAACTCCTAGAAAGGTTTCTTACCTTTTAAGCATGGAGTGTCTTTATCTAAAGAGATGTCTCCGATGACATCAAAGGAGATTGAGGACATGTAGGTAGTTCTTTATGCTTCGGCAGCTAGACAACCTAATGTATGCTATGCACGAGATCAGAAATCTATTTTGCCAAGGGCATAGTTAGCAGATATCAAAGTAACCCTAGACAAGGACATTGGACTGCAGTAAAGCATATATTAAAAGTACCTTAGAGGCACTAGAAATTATATGCTAGATTACAAGGCAGTTAATTTGGTTCCTGTGGGCTGCATGGATTTTGACTTCCAATCGGATAGGGACAATAATAAGTCAACCTCGGGGTTTTGTGTTTACTTTAGGAGGTAAAGTCATAACTATGGAAGAGTGATAAGAATAGGTGTTTTTCTGGACTCCACCATAGAAGCTTAGTATATGGCAAGCCTCTGAGGTAGCCATAAAAACTGAATGACTCAATAACCTCAAGATAGACTTAGATATGATTTCTGGTTTGTCCAAAGATTATTACAATTTATTGTAATAATGTTGGTGCAGTAGCAAACTCGAAGAAACCATAAGTCTATAAGGCAAGTAAACACAATAGAGCGCAAGTACTACCCAATACGAGAAATTGTATAACGAGGAGAAGTTGTTGCCGCCTAGATTGCATCAGATGATAACCTAAGATCCTTAAGGCAAGAGCTTTTTGAAAGGCATGGGAATCAGATGTATGGTAGCAGATATGGCAACTTAGTCTTTTAGTATAAGTGGGAGATTGTTAGAATGTATACTAAAATGCTAGCTTTTGGTATAAAACATTTATCTAGAAATAAGAATCACATTGGTCAAATGTCTACATTTGTGATAAATGTAGTTGTTCAATTAATTTATATTGTAGATAATATGGTGTGTGGTGTCACACACAGAAGATCATGTTATCAGTACCTTATAAATTATAAACAGTAGCTCACGACCATGATGGAAAGGAACAAACCATTGGAAGGTCGTAGTGTAATTAGGTGTTAGTTTATCTTAACTATATAATTACACTAGTACACTAAGAGTGTATTGAGTAGGACCATTAGAGGTCGTTCCTTTTATACTGACTTTATAAAGGAACAAAGACCTCAGTTATTATGGAAGTGTGTGCTCTTAATCCTAATATAATAACAAGCACATATATTTGATATTTATTTCTTTAATTTATCAATGGGTGAGATTTAGTTCGATGAATCAATAAGCCCGATAAATTGGGAAATGACATCACTTATAGTGTGTGTTGTTGATTATAGAAGAAAACTGTGTCCTAGTAATCTAGGTTGAGAATGTCCCCAAGAGGAGCTCATAAGGATTTTCATGTTAAACCCTGCAGGTGGACTTAGTCCGACATGACGATGAAGTTGAGTGGTACTACTCTTGAAGCTAGATATTAATTAAGTGAGTTGTTAGTAACTTACTTAATTAGTGGACATTTGTTATCTTAAACACAGGGAGACTAACACACTCATGATAAGAAGGAGCCCAAAATATAATTTGGGATTGGTGCGGTAGTTCAATAATAGTTCTCTAGTGGAATGAATTATTATTGATAAAATTAAGTTGTGTGTTCGGGGCGAGCACGGGATGCTTAATTTTATCGGGAGACCAAAACCAATTCCTCCTCTCGGTCCCTATCGTAGCCTCTAGTATATAGAGATTTATACCCACCGCATACCCACCTTCTTACCCATCCAATGGGGTCGGCCAAGCTAGCTTGGAACCCAAGCTAGGGTCGGCCAAAGACCAAGTGGATGAGCCATGTAGGTGGCTGGCCAAAGCTTGGGTCCCAAGCTTAGGTGGCCGGCCACTAGAATATTAAAAAAGATTTTTATTAAAATTATTTCTTATGTGGATATCATGATTTTAAAAGAAAGTTTAAAAATTAAAAATTTCCTTTTATAGCTTTCTACAAAAGATTAAGAGAAGAGATTAATCTCTTTCTTTATTTGTAGTTTAAAAGGATGGTTTTAATTTTTGGTAAAAACTTTCCTAATTTGTAAATCATCTACATGTTTAAAAGAGAGTTTAAAATTTGATATCTTTCCTTATTTGTTGATTAAAGGAAGATTTTAAATTTCAAGAAACTTTCCTTTTTAACCATGTTCATGATTTAAAAGAGAGTTTAAAATTAAATATTCTCTTTTATAAGTTTCTACAAAAGATTAAGAAAAGATTTGATATCTTTCCTTTTTGTAGATTAAAAGAGTTTTTAATTTATAGAGATAATTTTCTTTTTATCCACATGTTTAAAAGAAAGATTTTAATTTATTAAATTTCCTTTTTATAAACCAATCATGAAGGGATAAAATTATTGAAGAAATTTTTATAAATTTCTGGAAGCAAATAAGGAAGTTTTAATTGGTGTTTAAAATTTTATTTGCTTGGAGATTTTATTTGTTATGGCCGGCCATTGTAATTTGAAAAGAGAAAATTGTTTTAATTAAATAAATTTTCCTTTCAATGGCAAAAGAATTAAGGAAATTTTTATTAAATTTTCCTTATTTGCCAAGACCAAGGATTATAAAAGAGGGGGTAGAGGAGGCTTCAAGGCGAAGGACTCTATTCTATTTTCTCCCTCTTTTCCTTGGTGTGGTGGCCGACCCTTCCCTTTCTCTTCTCTCCTCTTGTTGTGGCTGAAATCTATCATCTCTTGGATCTTGGAGGATGTGGCCGAATCAAGGAAGGAGAAGAAGGAGAGAAAGCATGCATCCCTTGGAGCTTGGTTGGTGGAAAATTCTTCATCCTTTGAAAGTTCTTGTGCTTGGCCGAAACTTGAAGGAAGAAGGAAGAAGGTGCCTAGGTGGTTCTCATCTCGGAAGATCGTTGTCCACACAACGTCCGAGGTTAGAAGAGAAATACGGTAGAAGATCAAGAGGTTTTTCTAAAAGGTATAACTAGTAATTTTTCTTTCCGCATCATACTAGTTATTTTTGGAAATAATACTAAATACAAGAGGCATACGATTCTAGTGTTTCGAATTTGTTTTCGATATAGTTTTCTTTTGTTTTTCTTTTCCTTGTGATTTGATTGTTCTTTTCGGTTGACCTAAAGTTATTTTATGAAATTAAATATTAGCTTTCCTTAAACGGTTTTGTCTAGTTAGTGGTGGTTGCTCCCATATCCAAGAAGGTCATGTGCCTCGCCACGTCAGTACTGGGAACCAATTTTGGAAATTAATATTTAATGGAATTAATAACTTAGGTGATTTGGATCAAACGTGTTAAGTTCCGCAGGAGATCCAAGTCAAAACCTAAAAGAACAAATAGATTAAGTTTTGGATCAAACGTGTTAAGTTCCGCAGGCGATTCAAAATTTAATTTAAAAGAACACATGGTAGCTAGGAAAAGGTTCAGACCTTTGTACAAAATTTTTGTACAGTGGAACCTCTAGGTTTTCCGAGTAGCAACCAACAGTAATCAGGTATGCACTCAATGTCTTTCCGAGGAATACTTTGTATGCTTCCATGGTATATGCTTACAAAGTATCTAGGGACCTTTCATTAATTAAATTAGATGAACTATTTTCATAATTTGATTTACACGAACAGATTAATGAACGCTCGATCGAGAAAAGTATTGCGTTGATTGCAGGTACAAGCAAGACAAAGGAGAGCAGAAAGAAGTATTAGATAGAACCCGAGTCCAAAGATGAACTGGACTCAGAAGACGACGATGACGAGATAGCAGTCGAACTTGTCAACCTTGTGCGAAAGCTCTATAAAAAGAAGAAAGGGTTCACCAAGAAAGACATCAACAAAGTGATTCAATCCAAAATGGTGCAATCAAGTCCAAAAGTGAAGTATGAAGTAACCTGCTATGGCTGCAACAAGAAAGGACACATCAAAGCCAACTATCCAAACCAAAAGGAAACAAAGAAGCAAAGGAAGAAGAAAGCACTGCAGGCGACATTGGATGAGTCTTCTTCAGAAGACTCTGACGAAGAGCTCCAGCAGACGAGCTTCCTTGCGCTTACGCCCCGGGAACAAGTCGACGAATCTAATACCGAGAGCGAATCGGAAACAAAATCCGATAGAAGCCACGGATCCATCTCCGTTTCCGAAGTGCCTAACCCCACTGTAAGAACCTCTCAATTAAATAAATTACATAATTTAGTTAATTATCTCATGCATAAGTTAGCGAAATCCATCCTACGAGTCGAGTCACTCCAAAAGGAGGTAACAATCCTTAAGGAGGAGACTAAATTAAGTCCTTTGACTGAGCCCGTTCAAAATGGAAGTTCAACTCAAGTCCAACAACTTGAAGAGGAAAATTCCAATTTGAAAACTCAAGTTAAAGAACTTAAGGGCACGTTGTAATGGTTCATCTTGGGTTCCAAGAATCTTGAGCTGATTCTTAGAAAACAAAGAGTTGTCTATAACCGATCCATACTTGAATTTAAGGCTAAACAAAAATACAAATCTTACTTATCGCTTGTAAATAGAACAAATAGAAAATTAGTCCAAGCACGGGTCCCCAAGTCAAACTTGATTAATCAAGTTGGACTTGGTCAATATTGGGTCCCCAAGGATCAAATCAGTTACCTTGATAGACCCTATCGAGACTATGATCTAGGGGGAGCCAATAGAAAGATCATCTTTATCGATAAATAAATTTGTTTGATGCTTGCTTTACTGTCTTTATTATACATGCTTAGACTAGGCTAGATAAGGACCTAGGCTTGATTTACACTTGACTAGTTAGACCTAGGAGTTACTGTAAGAAAATTAAATATCTAATTTCTTTGAAAGGCTTTGTATAGAAGTAGTGGATGATTCCATACCCAAAAGACCTAGTGCGTCATCACAGCCTGAAAGCTAAACATTGAAATGAATATTTAATTAACCGATTGTAAAACCTAAGTCTAACTCAAATGTAAATCAATGCTTAGATGATAATCTAAATTAAAGATAAAATTAATTATCTCACAAAAACCTATAAGGTTCCCTGATTGATAATTTAGAAAAGGGTGAGATGGACTTGGTAAAATTTAGAATAAATATTAATTAATAAATTAATAAATCTTAATTACTAAATAAATTAATAAATTAATAAATCTTAATCAATAAATAAATTAATAAATATGAATTAATAAATTAATAAATCTTAATTAATTAATCTTAATAAATTAATCTTAATAAATTAATCAATAAATCTTAATTAATAAATTAATCAATTAATAAATCTTATTCAAATAAAATAAATTTATTAAATCTAATCAATCAAACCAATTCATAATTTAACTTAATAATTCTAGTTAACTTAATAAGTCCTAAGCAATTAAATTAAAAACTCAATCAATCATCTCACAGTCACTCATAGAAATAACATGATTGAAAACTTAGATTGGGTGAGATGGAAATAAGGGGTTGAACTCAATCAAATATGTCTTACAATCCTTTAAAATTGGATCCAAATTAATACTTTATGTATAGAAACATAATGATTTGGACTAATGGATGTTGGATAGTAGATGCTCCAGACACATGACTAGAGACCGATTAAAGTTCACCAAGATAAAATTCAAAAAACTAGGGTCAGTTGCATTCGACAACGACGGAACACTTAAGATAATCAGAACAGGTAATATCAAACTGAGTTTCGAGTTTTATATTCTAAAAGTTCTATTGGTTGATCAATTGAATTTTATCTTACTTAGCATTAGTCAATTATGTGACTCTGGGTACTTAGTCACATTTTTAAACTTTGAGTGTTTAATTAAAAATGTTAAAAACTCTGAAATTACACTTAAGGGAATTTGGAAAAGGAACATCTATACAATTGACCTACCAACCTCCTCACTAAAGTGTCTCCTGACACAACAAGAGGAAACTAAGTTGTGGCACAGAAGACTGGGACACACTCATATCAGACTCATTTAAAAAATGAGTCAAAATGACCTAGTTAAAGGCTTAGCCAAGTTAAAAATTTTAGAAAATACAATATGTAATTCTTGTCAACAGGATAAATAAACCAAGTCAACCCACTAGTTAACCAACCTAAATAGAACTAATTCAATACTTGAACTCCTACATTTAGATCTAGTTGATTCACATGGAGCCAAGTCACTAAGCAAAAACCAATATTGCTTAGTTATAATTGATAATTACTCAATATTTACTTGGGTAAAATTTTTGAAAACAAAAGATGAAACTTTCGAAATCTTTAAATCTTTTTGCAAATTAATAAAAAATAAAAAAAAATACTAAAATTAAAAGAATTAGAAGTGACCATGGAGGGGAATTTGACAATCATAGGTTTAATGAATTTTACCAATCAAATGGCTACAATTATGAATTTTCATGTCCTAGAACCCCCCAACAAAATGAAAAAATAGAACACTACAAAAACCCGCTAGAATCATGTTAAACGAATACAACCTAAATAATCAATTTTGGGCCGAAGCAATAAATACGACATGTTGCATTCAAAATAGAATATTAATCAATAAATTCCAAAATAAAACTTCATATCAAATATATTATAATAAAATCCTTAACTTAAATTATTTAAAGGTGTTTGGATGTAAAGTCCACATTTTAAACATTAAGAACTACTTAGGAAAATTTACATTAAAATCAATAACAAGAATCTTCTTAGGGTACTCCACAACTAGTAGGGCTTATAGTGTAACGACCCAACTCCTGGGTACTAAGCTGTGAGCCGGAACGCTACATTAACTACTGAAGCTACTGTGCTGTACTATGCGGAAACTGGGTAAAATAAAATTTCACTAACTGACTCTATTGAACTGACAACTGGTACACCCATGCTGTTATAAGGAAGGGTTCAAGACCTTTCCGGTTGGGGTATATGTGCTAAGGAGGATACTTGACCTCCCATCTGAACTAGAACTCAAAGCTAACTTCCTAGCTAGCTGCTGTTCGATCCACGGATCGATCAGCTATTCTGTGCCCTGCTGGATCGGTCTGCGGACCGATCCAGGTGTGTCTGGATCGGTCTGCAGACCGATCCAGGCACCTGGAGACACTGGATGCCTTCTGTTCGATGTTGGGTCGGTCGGCTGATCGATCCAGGGAGATACAGTAGGCTACTGTATCCATCTGGATCGGTCGGCTGACTGATCCAGGAAAAGGAATGGCACTGGATCGGTCTGCTGACCGATCCAGGTTCTGATAGTCTGGAACGAAATCAGAATTTCTGATTTCCAGCACTGATTCGTGCCAAAAATCGCATACACAAGTTCTAGATACATGAAAAACACTCTAGCATGTAATACTAACATTCTAAACATGATAAACTAAACAAGACATAGTTTACTAAACTATAACACCTAGTAACAAGACTAAGTCATAAAACTAGACATGTTAAGTACTAAAACTGAAATAAAAGCGTATAGATCCCAAGGATCTTTATTCCAGACCCCTTGCACACACACATCATCGTAGCATCCCTCCAGCCTCCGCTAGTCCACTTTTCTTTTACCGGTATCTGCAGTATAAGAAAAGTAGCATTTGTAAGCTAAGAAGCTTAGTAAGAAACCATCTACCTCACTAAATCATGCATACGATGCAAATATGATTTTAAATCATGCTGTTTGAAACATACTGAATATGCAAGCATGGCATGGCATGGTATCATACAAAGTATAAACTGGAACTGAAACATGGCGTAGCATATAAACTGAACATGCTTTAAACTGAACATGGCATACTTATAAACTGAGTATGAAACTGGACTAGTCATGCATATATCTAAATCCGTACATGAACTCAAATCATGTAAACTGAACCTGAACTGAACTGAAAGCTAAATTAGTGTTCTCGTCACTAGTTTCAAATTTGAAAACTATACATATAATAGATGAAAATACTAAACATGCTGTTAGGGCCCTGGCAACTGTACTTACTGTGCGCGCATCCCTACGAGACCCGGGATTGCAAGTTTCGAATCCAGCAGGGTTACTAGGTTATCTGAACCTAGGGATGACTGTGGGAGTCCAGCCCATGGATATCTGATCCAAGTACAGTGCCAACTGAATAAAAGTAAAATACTGAATACTGTTTTATTTTACTTTGCTGTTCTAGGTTATCTGAACCTAGAGACTACTGTGGGAGCCCACCCAATGGATATCTGATCCATATAGCTGTAATAACTGATAATAAATTGAGTAAAATGTTTCTAATACATTTTACATGCTGTTAGGACGCCTACTGGTGCATCCTTCTGAACTGGGCATTCTACCGAATGCTTGGTGTGCACTAAAAGCACACCCTAAAACTGAAAACTGTAAAACTACTGAACTAACGCTAAAACTAACAAGCGAGAGCAATTATACTGCAGGTGAGGGGTTTCTTACCTCAATCGCAAGGTTTTCTTACGATTCTATTCGCTAGAATTCCGGTGGAGATGATCTCCTCGACGATCCGCTCACGTCTTCGCATTCCTCTCGCGGAGAAGAACCTTTTTCGTGTTGGAGTCGTTGCCGGAAGATGTTCCTATGGACCTTGGGCTAGGGCGCCGAGAGAAGGAGAGGGAGAGGTGTGGGCGGCGGTGAGGTTTTGGAGAGGGAGAGTTGCGTGAGGTTTTTTTGTGAGGAGGGGGCTGCCGAACCAAATTAGACCAAACCCAACTTAAGTTCCTAATTTATATTAAGTGGATTATTGAACCCAACTCTAATATAAATATAATTGTTCTCCTTCTCTTTCAGCACGGCCCTGCTGGGTTCAACCGGTTACTAACATTATCCCTAAACCATAGGTCTCGGGTTCGATTCCCGCCTAAGCTATTTTGCGGTTCTATTTATTTTTGCTACTTCCGGTACTCCAAAAATTATGTAAAAATATCCTAAAAATCTAGAAAAATCATAGGATATTTCTAAAATAAATTCGGGAATTTTTCGGGATTTACATATAGAGTCTATAACAAAGATACCCTAAAAATTGAAGAAACAACTAATGCGATTTTTGATGAAGAAAATAACTTAACTAATCCGACAAATGAAAATATCAATCAAAATACAGACAATATTAATACAAGAAACGTAAAAGATGATGAAGAAGTTCAAATTAAACCTAAAAAATCACAAGAACCAGTTATTGATCCTAACATAAGACCTTCAAGAATAAGTTCCAACCACCCATCTGACCAAATTTTTGATGATCCAACCTTAGCAGTTTGAACTAGATCATCCTATAAAAACCTAAGTCAGGTAGCTCTTATTTCTAAAATTGAACCTAAGACTATAGAAGAAGCCTTACTTGACCCAGGCTGGATATTAGCAATGCAAGAAGAGTTAGCCTAATTCAAAAGAAACCAAGTTTGGGAACTAGTACATAAACCCATAAGTAAAAAATCATAGTTAACACTAAATGGGTGTTTAGAAATAAATTGGATGATAAGGGTGAAATAGTAAGAAATAAAGCTAGACTAGTAGCAAAAGGGTTCAGTCAAGTAGAAGGGTTAGACTATGATGAAACCTATGCACCCATAGCTAGACTTGAATCCATAAGGATGCTGCTAGCCTATGCAACACATAAAGGATTCAAGTTATACCAAATGGATGTAAAATCTATATTCTTAAATGGGTTCATAAAGGAAGAGGTGTTTGTAAGTCAACCCCCAGGATTTGAGGATTTGGACTTCCCAAACCATGTCTTTAGGTTAAAGAAAGTCCTATATGGATTAAAACAAGTATCTAGGGCTTGGTATGAATGTCTACCAACTTATCTAATATCTAAGGGATTTAAATAAAGTCAAATAGATCAAACTTTATTTGTAAAAACCTTAGAAAAATACATCTTTATAGCCCAAATTTACGTAGATAACATAATTGTTTGCTCAACCAACACTAAGTTTCTTAAAGACTTTACTAAATTAATGGAAAGTAAATTTGAAATGAGCTTAGTAGGAGAACTTAAATTTTTCTTAGGCTTACAAATTTAACAAACCAAAGAAGGGATATATATTTTTCAAACAAAATATGCTAAGGAATTAATTAACAAGTTTGGCATGGAAAATTCTAAGAATATAAATACCCCAATGACAACTAATGTTAAAATCGACTCTGATTTAGAAGGAAAATTAGTAGACTTAAAATATTATCAAAGTGCTATAGGGAGTCTACTGTACCTAACTGCAAGTTGACCTGATATTCTATTTCCAGTAGATATGTGTGCTAGGTACCAATCTTGTGCAAAAGAATCATACCTAACAAATATTAAAAGAATACTTAGATACATTAAGGGAACCCTAAATGTAGGACTTTGGTGCCCTAGGACTAGCACGTTTGACCTAGTTGGCTATTCTGACTCAGACTATGTCGGGTGCAAACTAGATAAAAAAAGTACAAGTAGAAGCTGTCAATTTCTAGGTCAGTAGTACCTAGTAAGTTAGTCAAGCAGAAAGTAACACTGTGTTGCTTTATCCACTATTGAAGCAGAGTACATAACCATGGGGGAATGTGCATCTCAACTATTATGGATGATGCATACCTTAAACGACTATCAATTAGAATATAAAAATACAAAAAATTTTAATTGTTAATATAACTTTAATTAACTTAACCAAATATCCAATCTAACACTCAAGGACTAAATACATAGAAGTAAAACATCACTTTGTAAGGGATCATGTAGCTAAGGGTGACATTGTACTTAACTATGTTGAGTCCAAGTGAAACCTGACTGACATTTTCATAAAATCCTTACCTGAACTTGAGTTCAATGCTCTTAGAAGATAAATAGGGTTGTGCTTAGTAGAATAGAGTTTACTTTCAAAAATATTCCTATTTCAAAAGTTATAATTTTTTCTTGGTTTTAAAATTGTAGGAAAAATATTTTCAAAATTATAATTTTATTAGATTTTCAAAAGATTGGACTTAGCCTAGGTATTTACTGTTAGTTAGAGCCCTAGAGCCAATCATATGATGATTATTGTATGAGCTCATTGTATCATATTACTATATATATAAAGGCTTTTGTTTTAGTTATTATACTTACTTGTATTGGTGCCAAATAACTAAGTATAATAGCGTCCTTGAGTAGAAGGTTCTTACCTATATCAATCGATTGGTTGAATCGATAGTGAGATGATATAGAGAATGTTACTCTTAATCATTCCTAGTCAAGTATTAACATTCAGGGACAATGTTAATGCGATGAGACTAGCATGTAGGTCAACTCGATGACTTGATCTCACAAGTCATAGATATAGAGATATCAAGTTGACACATGGGTATGCATTGGAGAATGTATACTGAATGACCCGCCATGAGAAAGTATCATGGATCATTATATGAGTGTCATATACTTTCTCATGTGGCTATTAGTATGACTACTAGTCCTTGGACTTGAAGTCACTATGGTTCCCTACATAAGGAGTTGCATACTTTGGCTTCGTCAAACGTCACCCGTAACTGGGTGGACTATAAAGGTGATTACTGTGTATGTAATAAATTATGCGGAGGGATGTGAGTGATGTAGATGGGATCTATCCCTCTTATATGACAGGAGTGACATCATTATTCTTGATAGAGTGAGACCACTAAGTGCATGACCATGCCCAAATGAGTCAATATGAGATATTGAGCTCATTTGATTAGAGTGAGTCTACTTGGAGTTCAAGATTTAGATTGATTAGAGGATGTCACAGTCTATGCCTCACATTGATCAATCTAGATGTCAAGGATAGAAGGACATTGTCATATATTGTAAAGAGTCACAATTAGTAGTCACAAGGTGAGGTTGGATCTCAACATTCTTGTAACTTGGGTAGTAATGATGTGTTGCTAGATACCGCTCATTACTTATGCTTCTAAATGAGTTTAGGAGCATTGCCAACGTTACAAGAACCTATAGGGTCACACACAAAGGACAATTAGATGGAGATTCAGTTCATATGATGAACCAAGAGGATTAGGTTCATGTGATGAACCGAATTGGATTAAGAGTAATCTAAATTAGATTAATTGAGTAAGACTTGATTGAGTTAGACTCAAGTGAGGCTAGACTTGAGTTAGACTCAAGTGAGGCTTAATGATGATATTCATTGAATTTTGAATTCAATGATAAATGGAATTCAATTTGAATTTTAGATTCAAATTTTGAATGAGTTTCAAAATGGCCATTTAATGAAGAATGAATATTCATTAAATATTCATTAAGGCTCATTAATGAGGCTTATTAATGGTGTTAATGAACATTAAGTATTTTCATTAGATGAAAATACTTAAGCCATTTTTTACTCTCATTTTCATAATCAATCATTATTATTCCTCCTTGCTTCTTCTTCTCTCCCTCTGCTCCTCCTTGGCTGAAACCCTCAAAGAGTGCTAGCACACTTTAAGGTTTCCTCTCCACCTAATTGTTCGTGTGGATACACATAGAGGGGTGTTCACTTGACACCCTTGAGATCCGACATCTTCTTGGACGAGTGGGATAAGTGAAGGGCTTCGCATCAAAGGTATAAACTCCTAAACATGTAGATCTAAAGTAGATCTAGGATTAGAAAACATGTACATGAAAAATTTAATATTCGCATGGATCCGGTGGCATGAGATTTCGGAGTTTCCACAATGCAAAAAGCGATTTTTATGGCCTGAAAGACCCTACATTTACCCCCAAGAAAGCATGTTCCTCTAGGTCTCAGCCAGAGCATCTCACAAGCACACTATGTTTACCTTGCTTGTGTATGAAAAATACTTAGAATGGTGTGAGATGCATAGGATATTGCCTGAACTTCAGAGTGCTTATGGTTGTGCATCAACATAAGTCTGGGCAATAAATATCAAAATCAAATGAATCAAGTTAAGTTATCCATGCTTAGTCAAGCTAACTGGATACTTACTTATTTTGACTAACTAAGTGAAAGCTACTACCTCGTGATAAACAGCTAGTAGCTAAAGGTTAGACATTTGTTTAAAAGTAGATGTTTAAGTTTAAAAATATATTTTCTCATGCTTGGATTCTAGGACTCTAAAACTTTAAAAAAAATTGTTGGCATTAATCAAGGGGGAGTGAAAGGAGCCAAGTTAAATATCTTTAAAAGTCAAAGTATTATTTTTCAAAGCTAAATTATTCATTAAATGTTAAAAGAAAGTTCAGTTTTTATTTTTATTTTTTTTAAAAATGGGGACAGTTGTTTTTTTAGTTTAAGAAAAATTATTTTTAAGTTAAGTGTTTAAGTTAAATTATTTTTAAGCTAAATGTTTAAGTAAAATTATTTTTAAGCTAAGTGTTTATCAAATCGTTATAAACCTACGTGTTTATCAAAATCCTTTCAAAGATTAAATTTTTAACTAAGTGTTTATTGAAAAAGTATTTTTAATTTAGCTAAGTGTTTTTCAAAACAATTACTTTTTAAAACTAAATTTCGTTAAATTATTTGGTGAAAAAGCTAAGTATTAAATCTAAATTTGTTTAAAGGCTAACTTTTTATTACAATCCTTTTTAAGCTAAGTACTAAAACTAAATTTTTTAACTATGAGTTTTCTTACTCAAATTTCTTACTCAACTATAAGTTTTCTCAAATTTTTAACTAAACATTTGTCAAAAATTCAATTTGGTTTAAATTATTTTATCTATTTTTTAATATATGGCAAAGGGGGAGAAAAAAAAGTGAAGTTAAGTAATTAAAGAAAAGTGAAAGTTAAGTGATTAAGGGGAGCTATAACTTAAGTGATTAAGTGTAATCTAAATATTGCATCTTTTTATGGTATTGCATCTTTTTAACTTGTGTGCATTTATGTTCTACAAATTACCTTTCTTTTTATAATCAAGTTATGTTTTACTTAACTTTAAATTTTGTTGTCATAATCAAAATGGGAGAGATTGTTGGTGCGGGAAACATCAGACGATCAAACCTGAGTTTTGATAATGGCAAAGGATTCAAAGTTAAGGTTATTTGTGGTCTAACGAGTTTTGAATGAGATTACAGGAAAAGTCCTAAGTATACTTAGGCAAAAGTCTTAGCTGTGGTTAGGCAGGTGGAAAACCCCAGGGGGTGATAACCTTAGGTCTTAAGGGGTGGTAACCCTAAGCAGAAAGTCTTAACGGGTTGAGTGCTTCGGGCAAAATCCTAGAGTCGGGGACTCTAGATTGAAATTCTGGTGTCGCAAACCGGGTGGAAGTCTAGATGGGTTGTGGAGCAAACGTCCAGCATGAAGACTGGGAGTTTCGGGCGTTGAGTAAAAGTCCAGTCTGTCTGGAGGACTGGTCTAGCAATAGGTAAACTCTCCTGAGTGGAGTAGGTGAGGACGCGTTCCCCGGTGAGGGAACATTAAGCGTCGGTTCAACCTAGGATTTCTAGAGGGAAATCCGAAGTCAGAACCGAACAGCCCGATGACTGTCAAATACTTATATTATTTGTATTTTATTATGCTAACTTGGTTTTGCAGGGTATATTTTGTTTGTGGACTAATATACCTTGCAGGAATGAAGTTTCCCAAGGGAAGACTCGGATAAACAATACCCAAGGCACCCTCCATGGAGCTTGGAGGTGCCTCGGGCTCCTTGGTTGGAGCTGCGCAGGAAGCAGGCAGAGGCGCACTCCAAGGCTGCTGAAAGCGCCTTCGGTGCTAGATGGGAGGCACCCTCCATGGAGCTTGGAGGCGCCTTCGGGTGGATATGCAGCGAACGCCGCAGAGCTTATCAACGCGGCTGACTCAGGGCTAGAGGCGCCTCCTGTGGAGGTTGGAGGCGCCCTCAACAGCTTATATAAGACTGGTTCGAGCAAGAGGCAAAATAACACATTTTCTACAAGCAATCTTCGAAGCTGCACTCTACACCGAAACGACTCAACGACGCTCAGTTACTGTTCTGACAATCGACATTGACTTCTATAATCTTTTATTGTTAGTACAATCTTTTTAAAGTTTAGTACTTGTAATTAATCTTGTAAAGATTCTCAAGCTTATAGTGATTGCCCACCGAAGCGATCAATGATCGCGGGCCTTGGAGTAGGAGTCGACACATGCTCCGAACCAAGTAACAAAAAGTGTTAGCGATTGCTTTTAGTTTACTTCTATATTCCACTGCGTATTTACGAAACAAACGAATTAGTCACGAGTGCTATTCACCCCCCCTTTAGTGCATTACGATCCTACAATTTGATCTCGTCCAATGGGACAGAAGGCAGCAAAGAGGATAGGTAAAGAAAGAGTAGACTTAATTGATGAATTGAATTAGGCTATGCAACAATCAATGACACATTTGGAAGAGTATAATTGTTGGGGCAATTTCCCTAGGTCAAGGTTGACCAGTTTGACTAAGCTTGAGTTGAGTCAAGCTTGAGTCAGGATTTGAGTTTTGATATGTGACAATATAAGGAGTTTGACAATATAAGGAGATTGCTGGAGTAATCGTCCGGTATTGGAGATGGTCAAAGGATTGACCAGGTTGATAAGAAGACAAGTCAAGTAGGTCAGGGATGACATGAGACATGATTGGGTAAGTCCTAACTAGAGGTTAGGCATCTGAAAGTCCTAACTGGGGGTTAGGTAGTGGTAAAATCCTAGTGAGGAGCTAGGCAGTGGAAAGTCCTTGTGAGGAGCCAGGCAACGGGAGAGTCCTAGTGAGGAGCTAGGCAGGAGAAAGTCCTGGCGAGGAGCCAGGCAATTGGAAAGTCCAAGTGTGATCTTGGCAAAGGAAAAAGTCCTGGTGAGGAGCTAGGCAATTGGAAAGTCCAAGTGTGATCTTGGCAAAGGAGAAAGTCCTGGTGAAGAGCCAGGCAATTGGAAAGTCCAAATGTGATCTTGGCAAAGGAGAAAGTCCTGGTGAGGAGCTAGGCAATTGGAAAGTCCAAGTGTGATCTTGGCAAAGGTTGTAAGTCCAAGCATGTGGTCTTGGCAAGGTAAGTCCTAGTGTGACTTGGCAAGGAGAACTCGACAACTAGGATAAGGCTGAAGGAAGCTCTTGAAGGCAAGGCATGAAGGATAGGGAGATATCCGAGGGACGCAAGGCTGATGGAGGAGGCTAGAAGGCTAGTTCGAGGTTAGTCGGGTGTGGCCAATTGCTAGGCATGGAGACCCAATAGGTCACGGTTGACCGGGAGTTAGGTTTAGAGACTTTTGGACTTGAGTTTGAGTCAAGTCCAGGCTGGTCAATCGATCGAGCGATCGATTGAACCAAGGTCCAATTGATCAGTGGATCGATTGGAGTGTGCTGCGATTGTGGGAAGGCCCAATCGATCGGTCGATCGATTGGGATGTGAAATCACGAGCACAGAAGCGTTCCCAATCGATCGGACAATCGATTGGGAGTTGCCGATCGATCAGCCGATCGATTGGGTAGGGAAGTTCTCGCGTGATCGCGAGAACACAGAAAATGTCTGAATCGATCCACCGATCGATTCAGACTGTACCAATCGATCGGCCGATCAATTGGGATTCGACCGTTGGGCAAGATGCAGGTGATGGACGGCTGCGATGGAGCGGTGCTGACGTGGCAATCGATTGGGGATGGATTGGATCGATTAGGAGCAATGTTTAAAGCCTTGGCGGAGCGTTTTCTCCGCAGATCTTTGCGATCTTTTCCTGCGAGCTCACAGCGATTTTTCAGCGATCTTCTCCGAGCTTCTCTGCCAGTTCTTGAAGGCTCTTGGGGTGCATCCCCAAGGTTCAAGAGGCAACAACAATTAACAAGTAAGCAAGAAGAAGGGTGTATTTCAGTTGTATTTTTGTATCTTCTTCTTGTGTGAGTGTTGTAGTGTTGTGTGTGTTTGTACGAGACTTCTCCACCTCCGGCTACGACCGAGAAGTTGTTTACTAGTGAAGTGCTTGAGTGGGTGGATCTTTGGATTAGTCACCTCTTCTTGAGGTGGATACCAAGTAAATCCGAGTATTAGCGTTGTGGTTGTTTTTGTCTTTGTATTCCGTTGCACATCATCAAGACGCAACTGACAAACGCACGACGAGCCGCTATTCACCCCCCCTCTAGCGGGCACAAAGGTCCCTACAATAATAACAATAAGAAAGTGGATCAACTCATCCAAGTACATCAACTCTTCGTAATGGACACACAAGACATGACAGATGAACAACTTCAAAATCATCTAGCGATATATGAATAGTTGAAGAAAAAATTGAACTTGTAGTTAATTTTTATGATTTATTTTATCTGCTCCATGTTTATTTGATTAATTGTAGTTTATCATTATGTATTTTATTAATTTAATATGGTTTGTACCTCTATATTTTAATTTTAAATTTATAAAATATTTATATTTGTATGATGTAGTATTTTTCTTAAATTTATACATCTTCTATTGTATTTTTCTTAAAATTAAATGTATGTTAATAAAATGGTCGTGGGCTCATAAATATTTTATTGGTGAGATATTTGATTATGAAATTGAGGATATTTGAGAGTGAATATTTGATTGGTGGGATCCATAAATATTTGATTAGTGGAATATTTCATTGTGAAATTTGGGATATTTGAGAGTGAATATTTGATTGATGGGATCCATAAATATTTGATTAGTGGAATGTTTTATTGTGAAATTTGGGATATTTGAATAGTAGGATATTTGAATAATGATGTGGAAATGGATGCCATAAATACTTGGGAGAAATATCTCTAACCATTGTGTATGCTCTTAGCAAAAAAGAAAAACAAGAGCTGATTAATTAAGATAAGAGCATCCACAATAACGCTAAATATTTCTCCCAAATATTTATGGTTCCCACGTCTACATCATCAATCAAATATCTTACTCCTCAAATATCCTAAATCTCACAATCAAATATCCCCTAAACTAAATATTTATAGGTCTCATCTATCAAATATCTTACTCTCAAATATCTCAAATTATATAATAAAATATCTCACCAACTAAAATAAAAATAAATCACTTGCATGCCACCTAAACTATAAAAAAATTAAAGTAATTATTGCCCTTGTGGGCCCACTTGCATACTACCTAAAATAAAATCACCAGACATAAAGTTATGCCCGATTAGACCTGACCCTGGGCCGGGTCTGGCCCAAACCCGGCCCGGGCCCGTAACCGGGTCAACGGGCCAGTTGCCTATTGACCCGATTCGCTGGGTCGAACCGGAACCGGGCCGACAAGTTGTCGGGCCGGTTCTGGTTCATTTGCTGTAAAACCGGCGAACCGACGGTTCAACCCGCCTATTCAGTCGTAATTTTTTTTTTGTAACGGCTTGAATCGTCAGTTAACCGACGGTTCATAGCCGTTAGAATTGCCAGTTAACTGGCGGTTCATAGCCGTTGGGGGGGGGGGTTTGGGTATTTTTTTCAACTGTTAGAATCATTTGACCATTTTTTTATCAATGACTATGATTTAGTGTTCGTTATTATCAAAACTCTATAAATAGAGAGCTCATTTCATCATTTTCACACACATCTTCCCTACTCTTACTCTTAATCTCAATTTCGTATTCTCTACACGCTTTCATTTCCAATTTTCAATTACAATGGAAGGAGGCCGTGGAGGTGCATCATCTCGAGCTCGGAAGGGAAAGCAAATAATGAATCCGCTGGAGGAGGACCCCAACATTCAATCCACCGATGATGAGATCGAGCATCTTCCGAATCCGACACTCGAAACACAAGGAAGTACCGATGCAATTACTTCTAAGGTTCGGGAACTTCCTTCTCTAAAGTCTTCTATTTTCACTAAACATTTTGAGAAGGTCACTCTTCCGTCGGAAGAAATGCGTGCAAAATGTAAGCACTGCAATGCTTCATACAAATTCCAAGTCGGCGGTGGCTATGAGTCGTTGAAACAACATGTACAAACGAAGCATCGAACGGAATATGAACTCGACCATTCTCAAACACAATTATCAAGATTTTCTTCAACTAGAGGTAGTACCGATTCCGATTTATTTTTATATTCAGATAATAAATTAAGAGAATCATTAGCTAAATTTGTTTCCGTAGAATATCTTTCTTTTAGTTTTGGATCTAAATAGACATTTGAAAATTTTTGTAAAGAATCTCTTAATTCATGTGCTAAACGTGTTCCTAGGACTACACTTATTCGTACAATTAAAAAATTAGTAAAACAAGGAAAAAAGAATTTAATTGATGAATTTAGTAAATTAGATAATAAAGTTTCTTTATGTTCCGATATTTGGAGTGATCATTTGCAAACACATTCGTATATGGGTGTGACTTGCCATTGGATCGATAACTCTTGGAACCTCCAAAAAAGATTATTAGCTTATAGAATTTTTGATGAATCATATAATGTTCATAATATCGCACAATTATTATATTTAATTTTAGAAGAATATAGTTTAACTCATAAAATATTTTCAATATCATTAGATAATGCTAGTTCCTTGTATAGATGATCTAAATTTTGTTTGTCAATCTATTATTGACGGTTTATTTTTTCATATTCGTTGTGTATGACATGTTTTAAATTTATGTGTTCAAGATGGTTTAAAAATTTTAGAAAGTTATATTAAACCAATTAGAATTGCAATTTCTTATTTATGGTCTCATCCATCTATAATGAAACAATGGGGTATGTTTTGTAAAATTAATGGAATGAGATCTAAAAAATTTCCACGTGATGTACCAACACGTTGGAATTCAACATACCAATTATTACAAGATTCATTTCAATATAAAGAATTATTATGTTCATTTTTTGCATAAAATACTAATACTAATATATATTTATTTCAACCGAATAATTTTCCGGTGTTTTAAATGAATTATTAGTTTTATAAAGAATTATTATCCCACTGCTCAATTAGTTTTAGAAAATTTTTCTAATATAGTATTAGTTTTAAATGAACATATTAATAATGAATCATTATCTCCTTGCATCTTAGCTATGAAAACTAAATGAGAAAAATATTTTTATTTTATTCCTGAAATTTATTTAATTGCATTCACTTTGGATCCTAGATTTAAATTAGAAGTTTTACAAGAAATGTTAATTTTATATTATGACGCTTTAATTCCAATTAAAGATTCTTCTTCTCCTGATCTAGTTAATATTATATATAATGTTAGAATTTATTTATATGATATTTATAATCAATATTATGCAAAATATGGAACACAAACTAATATTTCTGAAATACAACAAACTACTAGTAGTAATTTAAAACTTACAAAAGCACAACTCTTATTAAAAAAATGGACAAAATGTCCACGAGGATCCTCAAGTTCCACACAGGAACTTAAGAATTATTTTATGACTTCTTTTGATTTTAATGAAGCAGATAGCGAAAATTTCGATATCTTAAAGTGATAGTTACAGAAGGCTTAAAGCTTTCCCGTTCTCTTCATGATCGCTAAAGAAATATTAGCTTGTGCAGTGTCAACTGTTGCTGTGGAGCAGACGTTCAGTGTCGGCGGCAACATATTAGATGAACGACGATCAACTTTATCTCCCGACTCATTGGAAGCCCAAGTATCATTAGACGATTGGACTAGAGCAGAGAAAAGAATCCAAGGAATGTAACTTTCAGATGACAAAGTTGAAGATTTTGATACTTAAGGAACAAATACAACAGGAACAAGAAATGGAAGTGAGTGAAAATGTAAAAGGATAAAAATGTAAAAGAACTACGTGAGCTTTGATTCCCCTAAAGGGATATATAGGCAACTTAAATAAGTGCAAACCCTTTTTTCCAATAAATTTTAATTTCTAATTTCTAATTTGTAATTTGTAATATTTAATTTTTAATTTTTAATTTTTTAACATAATAATCTTGATCCGCGGCGAATCGTAAACCGGCGGTTCCGAACCGTGAACCGTAATCGTCTTGAGCGGTTAAGGTTAAGGGTCGATCTGTCTGGAACCGTCGAACCGGCGGTTCTGAACAATCGAATCATCGAACCGTCGGTTCCGAGCCGTGGTCCGGTCTATGTCCGATGATTTTTTTTTTCACCTCTCAAATATCCCCCATAATGAAGGATATTTGGAGAAATATCGCCTCCAAATATCCCTCTTTGGAGATGCCTTAAGTTTTTGTTAATTAATTTCGTTAATATAAAATTAAGATGTTTTTACAACAGCTGGGCTTGATGAAGTGGATTTGGACATGTAAAAAATAGATCGATAAGATCGGTGGAGCGGTAGACGACACAAGTCAAATTTCTTTTTTAAGTTTAAATTTCTGCAATAAAATAATAGATCCAAATTAAATTAAATTTAAAAATAAATTAAATCATTATAATGATTGTTGAAATTTAATTTATTTTTTTTATATTAAATTGAACTTGGTTTAAGTTTGTCTTGAACTTCATTTAAATATTATCAAATGCGCTTCTTTGAAAATTTTATAATTTTAAATTAAATTGATTAATTATTAACTTTGATAATATAAGTATTTTTAACTTTATTTATTTATATAGGAGTTTTATTAATGGAGATGATTCACATAATTAGTGAATATTAACGAATTAATCAATTAAACACCTATATATTTAACATCTTTATTTAATTTGATGAGTTATTTAAATGTATTTATTTAACTAATTTTATATATATTAAACCAATATAAATATATTCTTATCGACCAAACATCAAATTCTTGGGGCATTCTAAATTGTTTTGTATTTTTTTCTTATTTATCGTATTTTTTTTGTCAGTTATTATTATTACATTTTAAACCTCTAATTTGTCTACTGCCTTTAATGGAAAATAACATTAAATTACCAATCAGCTACACTATAATATTTGTTTACGCTAAAATTTAATAAAATTAATTTAACCACTTAATTTATCTGACCTACCTATTAGTTCAGTTGGTTAGATTGTCATGCTAATAACGCGAAGTCCGCAGATTCGAAAACTGTATGGGCCAATAATTTATTTTTCTCAGTTTCTAAGAAATTTTAATTATTTAAACATATTAGTTTTAAACATAATCATTATGTTTCATATCGTTAACAACTAATTTATTAGTTCAATTGGTTAGAGCGTCATTCTAATAATACGAAGGTGGTGCATGGGCCAATAACTTATTATTCTTGGTTTCTCAGAAAGCTTTAATAGGCTGCTTATGGACTTTTACGGCCCAGGTTTTTCTCCATATCACAAACGGCCATTCTGGAATGCTTATGTAATGCATAGGAATTATTTTTAAAATTTTAATTTAATCATATTTTTAAAATTTTAGCACTTTAACTTGCATTTGAATTTAAATTAACTGTAATTTTAAATTATATTTTATATTTAATCAAAACTAATTTTTTGAAATATATCTTTTAAGAAACTTAAGTCATGTACTAATAATATTTTTGAACTACTATAAATAATTTAATAAAATTGGTAAAAAAATATTATCCTCTAATCTTACTATTTAACCAAATCTTGGTGACGCCCCTTTTAAGATTTATTAATAATTCAATACCTTATTTTGGCAATATTAGATTATAGCTTAGAGCATATAACTTTCAATTCAGAAATTTTCCATTTATTTTGACAATAAATTGTCCAACATTATATACGGAAAGATAGAAAATAGTTATTGCCATCATTATTATAAAATATTAATTTGATAAGATACGATTTCATTGCTAAAATACTCAGTACCTCTCTCTATATATATGTTGATTGATTAGGTTAGTCTGTGCAGAGTAATTGCTTTCAGCTTTCTACGATCTCTTTCGTCTTGTCTTGTAGCCTAAGATCTCAGCCAACAATGGAGGAAATTAGAAGAGCAATGCACAATATTCCCCTTGCATTAGCCCTTGCAGCTTTGATCTTAGCATCCTTCATGGCCACTGAAGTCAATGGATATCGACCTCTGCACGATGCTCCTGAAGGTCCTAATCCTATTAACAACGGAGAGAGGTTTAACTTCAAGCCTTTGCAAGATACTCCTGAAGCTCCTTATCCTATCTATGAGGAAGAAAGGTTTAATTTTAAACCTTTGCACGATGCTCCTGAAGGTCCTAATCCTATCAACAACGGAGAGGGGTTTAACTTTAAGCCTCTGCACGATACTCCTGAAGGTCCTAATCCTATCAACAACGGAGACGGGTTTAACTTTAAGCCTTTGCACGATACTCCTGAAGGTCCTAATCCTATCAACAACGGAGAGGGGTTTAACTTCGAGCCTATGCAAGATACTCCTGAATCTCCTAATCATTTCCATAACGACTTTAAGCCTCTCCACGATGTGCCTGCAGGTCCTAATCCTATCAACAACGGAGAGGGGTTTAACTTCGAGCCTCTGCAAGATACTCCTGAAGCTCCTAATCATTTCCATAATGAAGAAAGATTTAACTTTAAACCTCTCCACGATGTTCCTGCAGGTCCTAATCCTATTAACAACGGAGAAGAGTTTAACTTTAAGCCTCTGCACGATGTTCCTGCAGGTCCTAATCCTATTAACAACGGAGAAGAGTTTAACTTTAAGCCTCTGCACGATGTTCCTGAAGGTCCTAATCCTATCAACAACTAATAAAGGTTTAACTTTAAGCCTTGATTGAAAGGAAGCCTTATTGCGACTGCATGATGATCCTGAAGGTTCCAGCATCATACGTAATTAGTATTATTGTTATGCAATAAATTATTATGCTTATGCATTAACTATTGTATTGACGTCTGGTTTAATAATAAAGTTGATTGTTATTCTTATGCATTTGTTTTTCAGAACAATGTTGGTTTGTGTGTGCTGCTATATGCTAACTACTTCGGATTAATGTTTAAAATTTACATTTTAGCATTTCTTTCATTATATTTAAAATAATGTAAAACCAAAGTATGAAACATAATATTGAATTTAAAAGGTGTTAAATTTTTAATAAGGTTAAAATTATTTATACAAATTGTTTTTGACAAATAAAATTTCATGTATAAAAAAAGCATACTGAATTTAGGGATTATCCCTTATAAAATGTTATGGATCAATGTAAACATTTTTTATTAATTAATTATTCTTTTAGACGTCACAAGCAGACAAATAGTTGTTTGATTGATTTTTCTTTGGAAATTAAATGACTGCAAATGCGATTATTTTCTTACCGCTCCTATTTTTCCAAAATCAAGTTTAATTTGTAAAATATAGATAATATATAACATCTAAAGCGAGACAATTGAATTGACGTGTATATATATATATATATATATATATATATATATATATATATATATATGAATTAAAATAAACTAACACGATGGTGAAAAATTGTCGATAAGTATAAGCACTTTGGGATGTTGGGATGACAATGAATCAGTTAAAGATGGATCAAATAGAAAAGAGCGATTGGCATCGATGTCAAGATTAAAACGATCAAAAGCCGAAGACTACAAATCAGATGAGGTTGCCCGAACGAGCTTTCCACGTCAATCGGATGTGACCGGTTGAACGATCGTCCGATGAAGTCTTGCAGTTGGGAGTAAGGGACAACTAGCAAATTACCTTGTCCACCGTCGATCACATAGCATATCCGATCGAACAAAAGACAATCCTCCGATAAAAAAAAAGTCAAGCAAAGGTCAGACCAATAGCCTAGTTCGGAATGACTGAGTGAATAATATCCCTGCCGAACGAATTCTGATCGATCTATAGTGGGACCCACAGATATATCTCATCGTACTAACTTCTGACAACGGAGAATGTCCACCAATCAAACAGTACTTTAGAAGCTTCTAATCTATCACATCAGAAATCTACGTGCTCGCTTAAGGAAAAGTGTCATGGACACTTTTTTACTTGTCTTTTCCTATAACGCTTTGAAAAATATGCATACACTTTGAGATTTATGCATAGATGCTACAATGATACTATAAAAGGGAGTCTCCATCCACTGGTAGAGGTATGCGAGACTTTACTATTCAACACGCTCTCTGCTATAGTTTTTCTATTATTCCTCTCTAAACCGAAGACTAACTTGAGCATCGAAGGGTCAACATAAATGACCCCTTTTCGACCCGCTACTACCGTTCCTAATTTTACACGACAATGAGAAATCTTCATCCAGTCAATCACAAACCTACATTTCTAACCTGCTTATTTTCTCAACTTTCAATATGTGATATTAATATCCCCTTTATATTTTCTTCCATTCAACTCAGATATCAGATTTTCTACCTGTTCGATAAAAATTATTACCTATAAGCATAGTGAGCTATCGCTAGTACGAGAACGAAATGTAACTACAAAACTGAGGTAAAGTTTTTAAAAAAATCATTTTTTCCGAAATATTTTTTATATGACTCTTTGTGTTTTTTTTTTCTCCTCTTTAATTCACTAGATAGACAATATTAACCGCTTTTGCAAAAATGGCATATCAAATTTATTGGCTTTAAATGAGTGTTAGTATCCTTTTATTTACGGGTCCTCTTGGCTCTTGATCCAGTGGGAGCACTTAAAGGAGAAGAGATAGAGGATCTCCTGTAGGGGGTCCTTTTGGCTCTTGCTCTAGATGAAGAAGAAGCAAAAACTGGAGGAAGAAGCGGAAGAGACGTAGACACATCAGAAATCGTTTCAGGAGCAGAGGTAACTGGAAGAATAATATGTGACATGGGAATGAGTAGACCCAGTCTCATCATGTTAAGAGCTAAATTGGAACGGATGTGCACATAAGGCATTGGTTCCTTACCTCTCACACAAGAAATCTCACAGGGAACAATGGGGACCTGTTCAAGAGTAGCAAAAGTATCCCGAAGGGGAGTGCCCCTAGTGATCTTCGGCCTCTTACTCTTGACGACAAACGTGTTGTAAATAAAGCAATAAAAGCAGTATTATATTTGCACAAAAAATAGCATGCAATAGACTGATAAATAAAGGAGTCGGGTTTAGAATATAGTTATCCGGTTGAAGCGTCGGCACGCCGACTGTCCTTAGAGAATTTATTGCCACCTCTCGGTGCAAAGGCTCCTCGGCAAAAACTCCCCCAAGATCCGACAAACGCTCGTCTCGTCCGTAGGTGCACTCCAAAACGGACGTGACACTCGGACCCAACCTCAGATCGCCGAATGACTAAGCCTCAGGACAAGAAAGCAGCGAAAAACTCGACGAGAAGAAAGGCAAAACCGTGCAGAATGTATCGCACAGAGAAGGGAGAAAGAAGGAGAGAGCTCGAGGCTTGAGTGAGTAATAGAGGCGCTGCTGCTCCCCTTTTATTCACTCCGAGAAGGTACGAAGCACTGCTTCGCTAGCGAGGAAACGCGTCTCAGTGTCGCGTCGCGTCCCTTCCCCTCACGCCCTCACGCACAGAACAAAAACCAAACTCTGGTTTGGTTCAGACCAAACCGGAACAGAAACTGGTTTGGTTCAGACTGAACCAAACCAGCAAAAACAGACCGGGCCTCCCGTGAGCGCAAGGCCCACGGGCTGGGAATTTGCACCCCCCCTGCACGCGATAATCACGTACGTGACACCCGGTTTATGGATTTCGTGCTCGAACCCCCCAAATCCACTCGATTTGGGCTTGGCCCGCGCATGCGTGTATGTCCCCTTATCATTGCTAAGCAAGGATGAAAGGGCTTCCTATATAAGCCCTTCCAAGCTTTTCCAATTAGCAATGTGGGACTAAAAACACTACAAAAAAAAATGCTTTGAATTTTAAAACAAAATTCAACAATCCCCCACAAATTCAAATCATTTCGGTTATAAACAAAAAAAACAAAACAAAAAAAAATGTCCTGAGGCTAGGTTGCAATGAGCTTTTAGTGAAAATACCTTCCGGTTTGAATTTTCACCTAAGTACACCAATCTTATTCACATATATTTGAAGTGAACTAGGTCTTTGTTAGGACCGAAAAGTAGCTAGAGGGGGGGGGGGGGGGGGAATAGCTTCGCGTGTGCTTGTCGTGCTTCGTTGCTTGTTTCTTCAAAGTGATGCGCAGCGGAATACAAAGAAACAAACTACAACAATGCTAACAATAGGATTTTACTTGGTATCCACCTCACAAGAGGTGACTAGTCCAAGGATCCACGCACACACACACACCTCCACTAATAAACACTCCTTTTCGGTAACTACCGAAGGCGGAGAAGCCCTACAAGACTCTCAATACAAGTAGAAGAAAGGGTAGTAAAGAATACGCAAAAGCTTACAAGAGATGTAGTAAAAACCCTAGCTTCTTCTTCTTCTCGTTGCAACTCGCCTCTTGACTTGGATGAACCTCCAACAACCTTCAAGAACTGGCGGTGAGGCGCTTAGAAAGTGCTGGGGAGGAGCTGTGATGAATCTCGAATGAATCGGTGAAGGGATGCCGAAGGAAATGAACGCCTGCGGCTTAAATCGACGCTAACGGTCGAATCCCGATCGATTGGAATGCTCCCAATCGATCGGGGAGGCTTTGGATCGATCCACGGATCGATCCAGAGCGCCTCTGTGCTATGGAAAAACGCCTGGATCGATCCACGGATCTATCCAGCGCTTATCGCGCGAAGCAGCAGCGTCCCAATCGATCCACTGATCGATTGGGACCTCTGGATCGATCCACCGATCGATCCAGAGGGGTTCTATTCGCGGGGACTCACCGGATCGATCGGCCGATCGATCCAGATCTTCTGGATCGATCCACTGATCAATCCAGATCTGCTGGATCGATCCACGGATCAATCCAAACCTGCTGGATCAATCCATGGATCAATCCAAACCTGCTGGATCAATCGACTGATCAATCCAGATCTTGGTTTTTGCCCAAAACCAAGTCTAAAGCCCCCTAAACCAACATCTAGTCAACCATGACTTGTTGGTACATAAGACCTAGCATCCGGTCACCCTTGACCAGCTAGGACTCTCTCACCAAGTGTCTGGTCAATCCCTTTGACCCACTTGGACTTTTCTCTTCTTGCCAAGTATCCGGTCACTCCCTAAGACCTACTTGGACTTTTCTTTCTCGTGCCAAGTATCCGGTCAATCCCTTTAACCTACTTGGACTCTCACCAGATGTCTGGTCAACCTTGACCCATCTGGATTTCTCTTGCCTGGCTTCACTCACCAGGACTTTCCCAATTGCCTAGCTTCACTCACTAGGTCTTTCACCTGGCTTCACTCACCAGGATTTTCCTCCTGCCTAGCTTCACTCACTAGAACTTCCCAATTGCCAACCTTCACTCACTAGGTCTTTTACCTTGTTTCACTCACCAGGATTTTCCTCCTGCCTAGCTTCACTCACTAGGTCTTTCCTTCTGCCTAACATCCCAGTCAAGTATCCGGTTATCCTTGACCTACTTGACTCTTCTTCAATCAACCTTGCATTGTCAAACATCGAAACTCAAACCAAGACTCAAGCTTGGTCAACCAAGTCAACCTTGACCCGAGGGATGTTGCACCAACAATCTCCCCCTTTTTGATGTTTGACAATACCAACACTATCACTTACAATACCACATGTAAGTTAGGCTAATCCCATAGCCTAAACCTTTTTCATGCCACTAGGTAATGAATACATAAGTTAAGCCCTTCATTCTCCCCCTAAGAGGGCAAACTCCCTCTAAGTGATAAAAGCCTAACTTACTCCTTTCATTCTCCCCCTATTGGCACACATCAAACCATGCCCCATTTTTGGGCACACATCAACAAATTCACTTGTTGAAAACTCTCCCCCTGAAGAGTTGCTCATCGTTGTTCACAACTTCACTCGTTGTGATCAGCAAGATAAGGAAGATCTCATACCCTTCATTATCCTTAACCCTACATTCTCCCCCAATGTAGGCAAATGCCCATCCTTGAGCATTATCCACTTGAAACCACTTGAACAATGAGGATATCCACTCCCCATTAAAGTTCAAACGCTCAACCTTGAGCATGTTCTTAACGGAAGGTTAACCACCTTCCAAGGTTCATGAAAAATAATTTTTATGTCTTTAAAGAGTCTCTCCCCCTAAAGACATTGTGGTAACTTCTGTCATTGCACCAACAATGACTTGGAATCCCTAAAACTTTAGGAAACCCAATTTTAGAAGTTTTGAGGTTCAAATATTCAAAATTTGAAACAAACCTCAACCTAAACTTCAACTTAGCCTTCCTTAACCAATCCACCCTTGTTTTCCACACGAAAACACCCGTTTTATGTATACAACTGTATTTTCAGGGGTTTAGAGTGGTTACCTAGACTAAAATAGGTTCAAAATGTTGAAAATAAGCTTTCCCAGCCAAAATCAACATCTTCAATCGATTGGAGTTGGGTTCCAATCGATTGAACCCTGCTGAATCGATCCACTAATCGATTCAGTCTTCTTGGATCGATCGGCTGATCGATCCAGCGAGCTTCTGCTCGGGAGAAATGCCTTCTCAATCGATCGGGCACTTCAATCGATCCACTGATCGATTGGAGGCCTGAAATTGCTGAAATTCAATTTCAACCAATTTCAGAAACCCCTAGAAAATTCTACAAAATTTCAAAAATCGTATAAATTTGTGTAGACATTATTTAGGGTATAATTTTTCATGGAAAAATAGTTTTATAAGAAAATACTTCATATTTTCAAAGATTGACACAAACTTGAAAACTTACAAAAACTCTAGTGTTTTCTTCAAGTTTGTGTCTAACTATTCAATGATGATTACTATCAAAAGATAGCCTTCACCAAGGTTTTCCAAAAGCATTTTAAAAATATTTTCAAAACCAATATCCCACCATGTTCCTTGGGCTTAATGCACATAACTTGTACATTAGCTTTCCCAATGATGGAAAAACACATAACTATGTGTTTTGATGAACTTAAACTCAAGGAAATGCACTGACTCAGCATGTTGAGTTTTGTTCGTCTTCCTAACATCTCACTTGTATCTATTGTGCATAAAACACATACAAGTCATCTTATAGGTCTTTGTGAGATGTTAATTTTGGTTTTGCCCTAACTTAGGGTTCATGCATATTTATCTAGGCATCTTGTGAATATTGACCATCCACCTAGGATGTCATTTGGTATACCACTTGATGATAACTACCATTTGTCCTTAATTTTAAGGAAATAACATAATGCATGATAATGTTATGGCATACATCAAAAAGAAATAATTTTCAGAAGAAAATTTCCTATAACTACATGATGTATGTATGTCATGACATGGTATTTTTGAGTTTTTTTTTTCATAATAAGTCATGAATGCACAAATAAAACATGATGTCATGGCATATAATGGGCAACCAAACATGGCAAGATTTAGCATAATTAAAATATACCTAGATTATCTATCTAAGTATCCTTAACCCTTAGCTAATCCTAAAGCATAAACCCTAGATTGCCCAATTTCCTTAAGAAAATGTCAAAACTCAACTTGACATTTCTTTAATCTCTTGAATTAATTATGCCAATTAAAAATTTAAAACATTCCTCAAATGTTGACATATTTCATTTTCCCATAAGAGTAATCACTTTAAATTAAGGCTTAGATTTGCCTTAAATTCCTAAGACAATACCAAAGTCCCAATTTGGTATTTCTTAACACTTGATTTCTTGTGCCATTTAAAGTCATCTCAAATTTCTTCCTTTATAGCACATTTAACTCTTTCCAAGAGTAACAATAAATCCATTTTATTTTCAAAGGTTAACAAATACCTTGAAAATGCTCCTCGAGTGTCAATTTTTTCAAAGTTGGGTTAACTACCCTTCTTCTCAGAGTTGACACTCTCTAACCCATCTATGGGATAGAGAAAATGCTCCTAGGAACCCAAAACTATTGGTGCTCCTTGGATGCTCTAGGTATTCACTAGGGATAACTTCCCTAGATACCTTCCTAGTGACCTTGTTTGGCTTCTTAGAAGTCTTGGTCACTTTTTCTAGGTCAACTCTAGAGATTGCTTCCCTTGTAACCTTCTTTGTGACTTTCTTAGACTTCTTAGAAGTCTTAGTCACATTTGTTGCAAAAATACTCTTAGGGATAACTTCCCTTGTATTTTTGGCTTGACCACTAGACCTAGGGTTGGTTCCATAACTATATGGAACCCTATGGTAAGAGATTACATCCTTCTTAGCCTTTGGTTTGCATCCCAAACCCCTATGACCATTAGATGACCTTTGTGCTCCTAGACCTAGGCTATGCTCATTTTGCCCTTTTAGGATATTTTCCATCCTTTTTAGGGTCTTTTCCATTTTATCAAGCCTTGACCTCAAGACTTGATTTTCTATCGCTAAGTCCTTAGTTTTTGTTTTTCCATTAAATTTATGAGCATTTTTATTTCTAGGCTTGTAGCTAAGGTCCTTAGTGTGATTGCCTAGATTTTTATCTACCTTCCTAATCCTAGGTGTGGTAGTTTTAGCATGGTAAGCTACATTATTTTCCTTAATTTTACCATGCTCTCTATTCTTATGGTAAATAGCATTAAAATGATATAAGTTAGAACTAGCATGCTTTTTACCATAATGTAAAGGGGTAGGCTCAATAAAAGTTACCTTCCTTTTTACCTTAGAGGCTCCCCCTTGACTTGAGCTTCCTCCTTGAGCCTTGACCATCTTCTTCCCCTTAGGGCATTGACTCCGGTAATGCCCCTTTTGATTGCAAGAGAAGCACACAATGTGCTCCTTGCTCTTCTTTGTTCCGGGGATGGTCTCCTTTGGCTTCTCCTTGCCCTTAGGTGCCACTTGGCCCTTCTTCTTGGCCAATTTAGGGCACTTGCTTTTGTAGTGCCCATGTTCCCTACATTCAAAACATATAATATGATTCTTATTATTAATTGAACTATTTATACCTTCTTGTGTAGGGGTGTCACTTGCTCCTCCATTTGATATGAATGTAGAGGCTTCCTCTTGATCCAAAATCGATTTCCCTCCAATTGATTTATCTTGACTTGTGGAGGTGGAAGCTTCTTCATCCTCTTCTTCTCTTGACCCGGATGTGGAGGATTCTCCTTCTTCTTGATCCGGTGTCACCAAGAGTTTCTCCCCCTCAATCCTAGAGGTGGAGGCTTCACCTTCTTCTTCATCCTCTTGTACATGAAACAAGGAATATGCTCCTTCCTTGCTCTTTTGATTACACTCCCTTGAGAATGAAGCTTCTTGGATTTCCTCTTCTTCGGAAGTTGAGCATCTCTCAACTTTGGAGTCCTCCTTTTGATCTTGCTCCAATGAGTCACCCTCTTTGGATTCTTCTTGGTTAGGTACAGTGGAGGGGATCTCATGAGCCTTTTCCAATTTGCTCCATAGCTCTTTGGTATCTTCAGCTTCTCCAATTTTCTCCAAGATGTTGCTCGGCAATAGATTGACCAAAAGCTTGGTCACTTTGTCATTGGCCTCACATCTTTGGATTTGTTCTTGGCTCCATTTGTTCCTTTTGAGAACTTTGCCCTTTGAATTCCTTGGAGCCTTAAAACCTTCCATTAGAGCAAACCATTGCTCTATCTCCATCATCAAGAAATTTTCAATTCTTGATCTCCAAGAATCGAAGCTTGTGGATGTGTATGGTGGAGCCACCCTTGTATCAAATCCAAGTCCATCTTGGAATTGCATCTTGAAGTTGAGCTTCTTGAATTATTTGACTTTGATGAATTTGCTCCAACTTCTTCACTCTCTAGCTTTGCTTGTTATGTTTGCCCCTTCCGGCGGTGATTCCGGTGAAGAGCAATCTTGCTCTGATACCACTTGTTAGGACCGAAAAGTAGCTAGAGGGGGTGAATAGCTCGTCGTGCTTCGTTGCTAGTTTTTTCAAAGTGATGCGCAGCGGAATACAAAGAAACAAACTACAACAATGCTAACAATAGGATTTTACTTAGTATCCACCTCATAAGAGGTGACTAGTCCAAGGATCCACGCACACACACACACACACCTCCACTAATAAACACTCCTTTTCGGTAACTACCGAAGGCGGAGAAGCCCTACAAGACTCTCAATACAAGTAGAAGAAAGGGTAGTAAAGAATAAGCAAAAGCTTACAAGAGATGCAGTAAAAACCCTAGCTTCTTCTTCTTCTCGTTGCAACTCGCCTCTTGACTTGGATGAACCTCCAAGAACCTTCAAGAACTGGCGGTGAGGAGCTTAGAGAGTGCTGGGGAGGAGCTGTGATGAATCTCGAATGAATCGGTGAAGGGATGCCGAAGGAAATGAACGCCTGCGGCTTAAATCGACGCTAACGGTCGAATCCCAATCGATTGGAATGCTCCCAATCGATCGGGGAGCTTTGGATCGATCCACGGATCGATCCAGAGCGCCTCTGTGCTCTGGAAAAACGCCTGGATCGATCCAGCGCTTATCGCGCGAAGCAGCAGCGTCCCAATCGATCCACTGATCGATTGGGACCTCTGGATCGATCCACCGATCGATCCAGAGGGGTTCTGTTCACGGGGACTCACCGGATCGATCGGCCGATCGATCCAGATCTTCTGGATCGATCCACTGATCGATCCAGATCTGCTGGATCGATCCACGGATCAATCCAAACCTGCTGGATCAATCCAAACCTGCTGGATCAATCGGCTGATCAATCCAGATCTTGGTTTTTGCCCAAAACCAAGTCCAAAGCCCCCTAAACCAACATCTAGTCAACCATGACTTGTTGGTACATAAGACCTAGCATCCGGTCACCCTTGACCAGCTAGGACTCTCTCACCAAGTGTTTGGTCAATCTCATTGACCCACTTGGACTTTTCTCTTCTTGCCAAGTATCCGGTCACTCCCTAAGACCTACTTGGACTTTTATTTCTCGTGCCAAGTATCCGGTCAATCCCTTTGACCTACTTGGACTCTCACCAGATGTCTGGTCAACCTTGACCCATCTGGATTTCTCTTGCCTGGCTTCACTCACCAGGACTTTCCCAATTACCTAGCTTCACTCACTAGGTCTTTCACCTGGCTTCACTCACCAGGATTTTCCTCCTGCCTAGCTTCACTCACTAGGACTTCCCAATTGCCTAGCTTCACTCACTAGGTCTTTCACCTGGCTTCACTCACCAGGATTTTCCTCCTGCCTAGCTTCACTCATTAGGTCTTTCCTTCTGCCTAACATCCCAGTCAAGTATCCGGTCATCCTTGACCTACTTGACTCTTCTTCAATCAACCTTGCATTGTCAAACATCGAAACCCAAACCAAGACTCAAGCTTGGTCAACCATGTCAACCTTGACCTGAGGGATGTTGCACCAACAGTCTTGAACTTAAACCTTTTTATATGTGAATTCAATTGGTAACAACTCATCACGGGCGACGGTTGAGTCCTTCTGGGATGGTGCATTACGGCCATGCCACCGAATCTTGTTTCATAAGTGCTAAGGAGAGTTGCCTAGAACCCCCACACTGCGGCCACACAATTACACTTACATAGGTGAGTTCTCCAAGGATGTACTGTGAGCATCCTGTCAATAAGACCTTGAACTCATTAAGAGCCTCCAAGCTCATCCTTACTAGCAGTCAAGCATCTATCCAGGGAAGAGACTATGAGATTACATCTCAATCAATTTGATGCTTACGGCTCACCCTTATAACTTGTTTATACCACATTGAACCTACTTCTTGGGATCTCCAATCAGATAGGTTGGGTTGCTGTTATAGATGAAACCAGGATAGGCCTCAGTCCCATTCCCTTACTGGATCTCTTGATTTTCTCAGAATCAAGTCCTTTTGTGAGTGAATCAGCAATATTGTCTTTTGAACTTACGAAGTCTAATGATACCACTCCAAGAGACACTAGCTCACGAATAGACTTCAATCTTATTCGTACATGTCTCTTCTGTTTCTGGTTATACTTGGAGCTTCTAATCTGAGCTAATGTTGTTTGATTATCACAGTGTACTGAAATAGAAGGTATTGGCTTTACCATCAAGGGAATTTCTGAAAGAAGACCCTTAAGCCAATCAGCTTCAGTTACTGTGGTATCTAAAGCACACAATTCTGCCTCAGATGTAGAACGAGATATAATCGTTTGTTTAACAGACCTCCAAGCAACTGCACCGCCTCCAAGTGTAAAGACATAACCAGTAACGCCTTTACACTCAACAGTGTCTGCTATCCAACTAGCATCACTATATCCCTCCAGGACTGCAGGAAATCTCCCATACCACAAGCCCAAGGATATAGTACCTTTCAGCTATTTGAGTACTCTGTCTAATGCATCCCAATGCGTTCTGTCCGGACAGCTGGTAAACTTTCTCAATTTCGTCATAGCAAAAGAAATATCAGGTCTAGAACAATTAGCTAAATATATTAGACTACCTATTATTTGTGAGTATCTTAATTGAGACACTGCCACACCACTATTATTCTTGTAGAGAGTTTTTGAAGGGTCATATGGTGTGACAACAGATTTAACTTGGCTATAACCATATTTCTTTAATACTCTCTCAACATAGAGTGACTGTGAAATTGTTATTTCATCAGTTGAACGAGTCAACTTCAGCTCTAAAATCATATCAACACAACCCATATCCTCATATGAAATTTACCACTTAAGAGGGCCTTAGTCTCATTAATAATAGAAAGGTTAGTACAAAATAGTAGAATATCATCTACATATAAACATAGGATAATACAATTATCACCTTTCATTTTAGCATACACACATTTATCAGAGTCATTACTTCAAAGCCAAACGATAGCATAACTCTATCAAATTTTTCGTACCACTGCTTTGGGGCTTGCTTCAAACCATAAAGAGATTTGACTAACCTATAGACTTTATTCTCATTTCCAGAGACTACATATCCCTTAGGCTGATCCATATATATCTCTTCTTCTAGATCTCCATTTAGGAATGCCGTTTTGACATCCATTTGATGGACCTCAAGATGATATATGGATGCTAATGCGATTAACACTCGGATTGTAGTAATTCTGGTAACAGGAGAATAAGTGTCAAAATAGTCAATCCCTTCTTTTTGTTTGAATCCCTTAGCAACTAGGCGGGCTTTGAATTTATCTACTGACCCATCAGGCTTTAGTTTTATCTTAAACACCCATTTACATCCTATAGTGGTACACCCAGGAAGTAAATCTACCAACTCCCAAGTGGCATTAGAGATAATATAGTCCATTTCACTTTTAATGGCCTCTTTCCAGTGCTTAGCTTCAGGAGAAGCCATAGCATCTCTATATGTCACAGGGTCACCTTCTATATTATAGGTGATAAAGTCCTGGCCTAAATCCGTAGACACACGTTGCCTCTTGCTCCTTCTCGGTTCTGTATACTCACTAGATTCATCTAGTCTAGAGTGACTTGAGGAAGGTGTACCCACTACGGATAATGGGACCTCCACGGAAGAAGGCTCATTTCTAGTAGAAATATTAGATTGAGGTGTTCTCGTCTTCATAGGAAATATATCCTCAAAAAATGTAGCATCGCGAAGTTCTACAATAGTATTTGCATCTATTCCAGAAATTTCTGATTTAATAATCAGGAACCTATATGCAACACTATTTTGAGCATAACCCAAGAAGATACCATCTACGGTCTTTGGACCAAGTTTTTTTCTTCTGTGTTCAGGTACTAGTACCTTTGTCAGGCACCCCCACACTTTAAGGTATTTCAAACTTGTCCTTCGGCCTTTCCAAAGCTCATATGGGGTTTTATCCCTTGACTTCATTGGGACTCTATTTAGCACATGGCATGCAGTGTATAGAGCCTCCCCCCACATAAAGTTGGGTAACCCAGAACTGCCTAACATGGAATTAATCATATCTTCAAGGGTTCGATTTTTTCGTTCTGCTATACCGTTGGATTGAGGACTATATGGAGCAGTTACCTCATGGATTATACCTGTATCTTGACAAAATTTTTGAAACAGGTTCGAGGTAAATTCTCCACCCCTATCAGACCTTAACCTCTTAATAGTTTTATTGGTTTGATTCTCAGCTTCAGATTTAAAAATCATAAATTTATCTAAAGCTTCATCCTTGGTTTTTAGCAAATAAACATAACAATAATGAGAGTGGTCATCAATGAAGGTAATGAAATACCTTTTATGGTCTCTCATTATTACACCGTTAAACTCACAACAGTCAGTATGAATCAATTCTAAAATATCAGAATTTCTATCAACTGATTTGAAGGGTTTACGGGGTTGTTTATATTGCACACAAATTTCACATTTTTTCTTATCATTTATAGCATGCTTAGGGATCATGTCAAGATTCATCATCCTTTTTACGGTATTAAAATTGACATGTCCTAATCTGTCATGCCACATATCATAAGACTCAATGTTATATGAACAACCAATATTAAAAGTTTTATTTAAAGTAGCATTTTCTACATTGAGTTTAAATAAACCTTCATTAAGGTAACATTTTCCAATAAAGGTTCCTAAATGTAATATTACAACTTTATTACATTTGAAGTTCAACTCATAACCAGCACGAACTAACTTTGATCCGCTAATCAAATTCCGACGAACTGCTGGAACAAGATGCACCTCATGTAGTGACAGGACTTTTCCAGAGGTGAACCTCAGGTCAACTTGTCCTATCCCAAACACCCTGCCTGCAGAATGGTTCCCCATGGTCACGGAAGTGCCTTCAATTACCTGATAAGTAAGGAAGGCAGATCGATCAGCACAACAGTGTACATTAGCACCTGTATCAACTAACCATTCATTGGGTTGATAGATCAAGTTTAGTTCGGGTTTGAAGGTAACAAACCTATCGCTGGTGTCGTCACTAGCAGTCACGACATTTACTTGTGCCTTGGTGTTGGACGTATTGCTTTGGTTCTTGTCCTTTCGCTTAGGGCTGAATTTGGCATAATGTCCAACCTGTCTACATGCCCAGCAAGGCTTAGGTTTAGTTCCAGTTTTCTTTTGAACCTTTGGGTTGGGTTTCATCTTGTTCTTCATTTTCTAATTTTTGAATTTCTTCTTATCAGATGAGACTACTACATTTGCCTTTGGAATAAAATCCATAGGCATTCTTGTATCATCATTTTTATGTTGCTTCCGATGTTTTTCTTCGATATTTAAGGCAATCATCAAATCTTCTAGAGAGATTTTACCTCTCCGATGTTTAAGAGTCATGCCAAAATCTTCCCAACTCGGAGGCAATTTTTCGATGATAGACAAGACCTGAAATTTTTCAGGTAATGGCATATCTCCTTCAGCAAGACCATGAATTTGAACTTGGAATTCATGTGTCTGCTCAACCACAGATTTGCCTTCAACCATTTTGAAGTTCAGGAAATTTGCCACAGTATACTTTTCTAAACCAGAATCTTCGGAGTTGTATTTTTTATCCAAAGATTTCCACAGCTCTTTAGCTGAAGAGGTTGAGCAGTATACATGAAATAGTGCGTCTGAGAGGGCAGACAGGATTCTCCCATGGCAGAGATAATCCCTTTGCTTAAACCTCTCTAAGGCAGCACTACGGGCAGGTTCCTCTTCAGTAGGTGAAGGAGGGTCTGTTTCTATAACGGAGAATAGCCCTAGGGTAGTAAGCCAAAATTTCATCCGTTGTTGCCAACGTCTGAAGTTTTGCCCGTAAAATTTCTCGGGTCTAGCACTAGCCTCATCAGATCCTATTACCCTATCATTCATCATGTCTATTGATACAAGCAATAAATTCTCTAAGAATGTTGTAAATAAAGCAATAAAAGTAGTATTATATTTGCACAAAAAATAGTATGCAATAGACTGATAAATAAAGGAGTCGGGTTTAGAATATAGTTATTCGGTTGAAGCGTTGGCACGCCGACAGTCCTTAGAGAATTTATTGCCGCCTCTCGGTGCAAAGGCTCCCCGGCAAAAACTCCCCCAAGATCCGACAACCGCTCGTCTTGTCCGTAGGTGCACTCCAAAACGGACGTGACACTCGGACCCAACCTCAGATCGCCGAATGACTAAGCCTCAGGACAAGAAAGCAGCGAAAAACTCGACGAGAAGAAAGGCAAAACCGTGCAGAATGTATCACACAGAGAAGGGAGAAAGAAGGAGAGAGCTCGAGGCTTGAGTGAGTAATAGAGGCTGTAACGACCCGCCTTCTACTAACTAAGCTGTAAGGCTGATCGTCACATTATGCTGTGCTAACTAATCCATGACCATCATTAAGTCTAATTACGGAAGCTGTACTAATAAAATTTTTTGCTAAACTATTATCATTTCTTGGTTCTACATGTGCTAAGGGGTGTAATCTAAGCTATTCATGTCATTATTACCTCCCCTTACGGTCAAGGAACTTAACTAAGGGTTTCTAGATAATATCAGGCCTCCCAATCGATCCACGGATCGATTGGAATGGTTGAATCGATCCGGAGATCGATTCAGAGGGCTACTGTATCCGGGACGTGGGTTGGATCGATCTAGTGATCGATCCAGCACGCTACTGTGCTCGGGGCAATATTCTAGATCGATCGGCTGATCGATCCAGACTGGCCAATCGATCCAGTGATCGATCCCAGAGCCTTCTGTTCGCGACAGAACTTGCTGGATCGATCAGCTGATCGATCCAGAGGCCTACTGTTCGCGAGTCCACTTGCCCAGTCGATCCTTCGATCGATTGGAAACTCTCGAATCGATCAGCTGATCGATTCGAGTTTCTGATTTCGTGCCAAAGGCCTGATTTCAGCACTTGTTCGTGCCAAAGTTTCTTATAACCATTCTAAACCAAATACAAAACATTCTAACATCATAAAATAGTGTTCTAACATGATAGAATGCATGATTAACTAGTTCATAACATTTAACTTACTAAGGTGCAAAATAACCAAAACGCTAAAAAGTTCTATGCTTAAACCAGCTTGCTGAGATTCCCTAAAATCTTTATTCCAAGTTCCTGCCTACACACATCTTCGTAGCATTGCCCTCCAGCCTCCGCTAGTCCATCTTTCTTTTATCTTTATCTGCAGTATAAGGAAAAGAAAGTATCTATAAGCTTTCGCTTAGTAAGAAACCATCTAACTCACTAAAACATGCATGCGATGCATTTATGCTTTTAAAAACATGCTATCAAACATATGTTAAACTTGTTAAAACATGGCATACTGAAATCACTGAACATGAACACCAAAGCATGGCATACAAAGCTAACCATAAACTATCATGTGTATCAATAAAGAAGAACTGAGCTGAACATGAACTAAGCTAGACTGTAACTGAATTCAAACTCAACTAATGTAACTGATCTTTGTGAGTTTTGAAAAGCTAATAATATAATAGATTAAAATACACAATCATACTGCTAATGGGCCCAGCAACTGTACATGCTATGCGCGCATCCTTAACTAGACCCGGGGTTGCAAATTCCGAATTTAGTAAGGTTTACTAGGTTATCTAAACCTAGGGACTGACTATGCGAGCCCAGCCCAAGGACATCTAGTCCTGTACAGTGCCCCTACTGAAAGTAAAATACTGGATCATAGCTAATTAATTTATCTTGCTTTTACTAGGTTATATGAACCTAGAGGCGACTGTGGGTGCCCACCCATTGGACCGTAGTCCCATATATGCTGTAGCAAGACTAACTAAGCTGTTTTAAATGCTTCTATTGCATTTACTGAGCTATTAAAAATGCCTACTGTAGCATTTTACTGAGCTAAGCATCTTGTCGAACACTTAGTGTGCTCCAACTCTCCTCTCTATTAGGGAGACCACCTCTAGGCACCCGACAACGTCTAGAATCTCCAACTGAAAGGAGAAAACGTGTCTGGCCCATCTAGAGGTGCTCAACTAGATCCCTAAATCTGCGAGGAGGGTTAAATACACCCTATGCGTCGAAAAAACTACATATAGCTAGTTTAAAAGCATTCTATCGTACGAAAAGCTACTTATACTGCAGGTGAGGGGTTTCTTACCTCCTGCGCTAGTTTTCTTACGAATCTAGTCGCTGGTTTTCCGGTGGAGACGATCCTTTCGACGATCCTCTCGCGTCTATGCGTTCTTCTCGCGGAGAGGAACGTCCTCGTGTCGGAGATGTCGCCAGAAGGTGTCCTTGGAATCCTAAGAAAGGAACCCTAGTTTTTTTTTTCTTGTGGTTGGCGCCGAGAGAAGGAGGAAAGGGAGAGGTGCGGCGTGAGGTTAGGGTGAGGAGGAGGAGTTGCCGATTAAAAATTCTATCTCCCCACTTATTAATTCCTATTTCTATTAAGGAATTAATTTGCCTAATTGAAACTTAAATATAATTGGTTCCCCTTCCTTTCAGCACGATCCTGCTGGGTTCACCTGGTTACTAAGGTTCACCATAAGTCATAAGACCCATAGGTCTCGGGTTCGATTATCACGTAAGCTATTTTCGTTTTCTATTTATTTTTGCTACCTCCGCTACTCTAAAAATTCCATAAAAATATTCTAAAATTCCAGAAAAATCATAGAATATTTCTAAAATAGTTTTGAGAATTTTCGGGCGTTACAATCCCCCACATCTTATAAAAAGTTCGTCCTCGAACTTAGAATAACTCTGGGTACTTCTGTCTCATACTGGCTTCTGTCTCCCATGTTGCCTCTTCTACTGTGTGACTGTGCCAAATAACTTTGACTAATGGTACTTCCTTGTTCCGCAATTTCTTAGCTGCTCGGTCTATTATCTGAATAGGCCGACTGTCATAGCTGAGGTCTTCATGGATCCGTACCGACTGGGGCTCAATCACCTGGGTGGCATCTGGGATATGCTTCTTCAGCATAGAGACATGAAATACATTGTGGACAGCTGACATTTCCTGGGGTAGCTCTAGCTCATATGCTACCTTGCCCACTCTTCTGCTGATGAGGTATGGTCCCACATATCTGGGACTTAGCTTGCCCTTCTTCCCAAAACGCATTACTCCCTTCATGGGAGCTACTCTGAGGAAAACTGAATCCCCATCTGAAAACTCTAAAGGTCTGCGCCGTGTATCAGCATAGCTTTTCTGGCGGCTCTGAGCTGTCTCTATCCTCTGGCGGATCTGCTGTATAGCTGCTGTGATATCTGCCACTAGATCTGTCTGAAGTTCTAGCTCTTTCTGTTCACCACTCTCATACCAATAGATTGGAGATCTACACCTCTGCACATAGAGAGCCTCATAAGGTGTCATACCGATAGTGGCCTGATAGCTGTTGTTGTATGCAAATTCTGCTAGACTCAGATATTTGCACCAACTTCCTTTGAAATCTAGGGCACATGCTCGGAGCATATCCTCGAGTACCTGATTTACTCGCTCCGTCTGTCCATCTGTCTGAGGATGGAAGGCTGTGCTAAACTTCAACTTCGTGCCCAAAGCTGACTGTACACACTCCCAGAAGTGTGATGTGAACCTACTGTCTCTGTCTGAAATAATGGTTCGTGGGACTCCATGTAATCTAACAATCTCCTTGAGATACAACTGGGCTAGCTGTTCCATGGAGTAGGATATCCTGATAGCTAAGAAGTGGGCTGATTTAGTCAACCTGTCGATTATTACCCAGATGGTATCAAAACCATTCGTGGTTCTGGGTAATCCCACTATGAAATCCATAGAAATATCTTCCCACTTCCATTCTGGAATCTGAATAGGCTGCAAAACTCCTCCTGGTCTCTGATGTTCTGCCTTAACCCTCTGACAGGTTAGGCAGGTGCTGACATATCGAGCGATGTCTCTCTTCATCCCAGACCACCAAAAATGTTTCTTCAAGTCCTGGTACATTTTGGTGGAGCCAGGATGTATCGCGTAAGGAGTCTTGTGAGCCTCGTCTAGGATTTTCTTCTGTAGTTCCTCTTGATCTGAAACACATAGCCTGTCGCCGAAATACAGTACCCCGCTATCTGATATTCTGAACTCTCCACTTTCTGATTCTGCTAAACCTTGCTTGATTCTCTGAATTTCAGGATCCTGCTCCTGAGCTGTCTGGATGTCACCAAGCAAGGTAGACTCTAATGTCATAGTAGAGAGCTGTCCGACTATGAGTTCAAGACCGAAATCTATGATCTCTTTCTGTAGGGGTGGTGACATGGCTGCTAGAGATAATAGGGCAGCACTGGACTTTCTGCTAAGTGCGTCTGCTACCCTATTTTCTTTTCCTGGGTGGTAGAGGATGTCTATGTCGTAATCTTTGACCAGCTCTAGCCATCCGCGCTGTCGCATATTCAGATCCTTCTGAGTGAAGAAGTACTTCAGACTCTGATGATCTGTAAACACTCTGCACTGAGCTCCATACAAGTAATGTCTCCAAATCTTGAGAGCGAACACCACTGCTGCAAGCTCAAGGTCATGAGTAGGATAGTTCTTCTCATAATCCTTGAGTTGTCTGGAGGCGTAGGCGATTACCTTGCCATTTTGCATCAGCACTGCTCCTAGTCCCAACTTAGAGGCATCACTATATATATCAAAGTTATCTGCGTTCTCTGGTAGAGTCAGAATTGGTGCACTGGTCAACCTCCTCTTTAGTTCGCTAAAACTATTTTCACAGTCCTTTGTCCACTGAAACTTTCTGTTCTTCCTGGTGAGAGCTGTCAGTGGGGAGGCTACCCTGGAGAAGTCCTCTACGAATTTCCTGTAGTAACCTGCTAATCCCAAAAAGCTTCTGATCTCGCTAGCGTTCTTGGGTCTCTTCCAATTGCTCACAGCTTCTATCTTACTGGGGTCTACCATGATACCATCCTTTGAAATGATGTGACCCAGGAAGGACACCTGATCTAGCCAAAATTCACATTTTGTGAACTTGGCATACAGCTGGTTCTGCTGAAGGGTCTGCAACACTGTTCTCAGGTGCTCTGCGTATTCTTCCTGAGTTCTGGAATAGACGAGGATGTCATCGATGAACACGATAACGAACTTATCTAAATATTCCCTGAATACCCTGTTCATGAGATCCATGAAAGTAGCTGAAGCATTTGTCACGCCAAAGGCATGACTACGAACTCATAATGTCCGTATCTGGTCCTGAATGCTGTCTTGGGTATATCCCCTTCTTTAACCTTCACCTGATGATAACCTGATCTGAGGTCTATCTTAGAGAACACTGCTGCTCCCTTTAGCTGATCGAACAGGTCATCTATTCTGGGAAGAGGATACCTGTTCTTGATCGTGACTTGGTTCAGTGCCCGGTAGTCTATACACAGGCCCTTCTTCTTCACGAACAATACAGGCGCTCCCCATGGTGAGTGACTAGGACGTATGAAGCCCTTGTCAAGCAGCTCCTGTAGTTGCTCATGAAGTTCCTTCAGTTCTGCTGGAGCCATGCGATAAGGCGCTTTGGAAATAGGATTGGTACCGGGAATGAGCTCTATCTCAAATTCAATCTCCCTGTCTGGTGCTAAGCCTGGTAATTCCTCAGGGAAGACTGCTGGGTAGTCACATACGACTCGAACCTCTGCTAGCTGTTGGTCCTTGTCCTGACTGGTACTGACCACGTGTGCTAGAAATCCCGTACATCCCGAATCCATTAACCTCTGTGCCTTCATAGCTGAGAGAAACTTCTTGGCCCTTCTCTTGGGTTCTCCGACGAACTCGAACGGTGCTTCTGCTTCAGGTTGGAATATGACTTTCTGCTTACGGCACCCGATGGAGGCACTGTATTTGATCAAGAAATCCATCCCGAAGATGACATCGTAGTCAGTCATATTTAGCACTATCAGATCACAGAAGAGTTCTCTGTCTGCTATAATGACTGGCATTGCTCTGAACTCGTGCATAGATGCCATAATTTCTCCTGAAGGTAAGGTCGTCAGGAACTGACTACTGAGTACCTCTGGAGGTCTTGCTAACTTCTCGGCAAATGCCCTGGATATATATGAATGGGTTGCCCCAGTATCGAATAAGACAATTGTGCTTTTCTATAAAATACTAATCTGACCTGTAACAACTGTCGAGACATTTGCTATGTCCTTTCTGGTCAGTGAGTAGATCCTCGCATTAGTCGTAGTTGGAGGGGCTTCTAATCTGCCCTGGCTGATATGTGGACCATCTAAAGCGGCCTGCATCTGATGCAACTGTGCTGGTTTGGCTTCGTACTGGATCGGCTGTGGTGGAGGAAAGCTGGCCTTGTTCGGACACTGCTTGGTCATATGCCCTTCCTGTCCGCATTCAAAGCATCCTCGTGTGCCCTTACGACAAATTCCAGGGTGGAATTTCCCACAAGTAGCACACTTTGGATAACTGGGTTGTTTACTAGCTGGTCCTCCCTTTGGGTAACTCCCTGGCTTGCGCTTGTTGCTGGAGTTTCCTTTCCAGTTAGAGCTATGAGAGCTGTGGCCCTGCTGTTTCTGAGTACCTGAGCCTCCTTGACCTTTAGCTTCTGAGAGGACTTGCTTCTGCTGCTTGATGCTATTCTGGTAATGCTCAGTGATTAGAGCGCTGCTCACTAGCTCTTCTGTGGTTTGTGGCCTATGAACGCCACCAGCCATGTTTATTGCTATTTCCGGCCTCAACATCTTGAGCATCAACCGGACTCGTTCCTTTTCTGTGCTGACTAGTTCAGGGCATAAACGAGCCAATCTGTTGAATTTCTTCACGGCCTCTTCCACTGAAAGGTTGCCCTGGCGAAATTCCGTGAACTCGTCGTAGTGGCGGTTTGTGACCCGCATGTGAAAGAACTCCTCGAAGAATTATTTTTCGAAGTCTGCCCATGTCATCTGATTTACTGGGCGCTTCGCTCTAATTCTCTCCCACCACATGCGTGCATCTCCTGTCAAGCAGAAGGAGGCGCACTTCACCTTTTCATACTCTAGCCAGTCCAGAAGCTCCATCGTACTTTTCAGTGTTTTGAACCAGGCTTGAGCATCCCATGGTTTGCTGGTGTCTGAGAAATTCTCTGGCTTGACTCTCTGCCACTAGATCAGATAGGCTTCCCTCTGTGTTCCTACTGCTGGAGCCACTGGTGCTGTAGGCTAGACTGGGGGAACCTCTAAGACTACTGGCGTTGCTAGGTTTGGTTCCGAGGTGACTGTGGGAGTGTTCTGCTGACTAGCCTTCAAGGTGGCTATCTCCTGTTGCTGTTCAGCTAACTGCTGCTGTAACTGAGCCACTAATGCTGTAAGGTCTGGGGGAGGCACTGAACTGCCTGCCTCATGTTGGGGCTCAGTAGCTGGTGCCCTTCTAGCTGGGTGTCCTCATGCCATTTCTAAAGACATAGAGGATATACATAACTAAGGCAATCATGTTTATATAACTACTATCACTATCATGTTAGGTGCTATCATCAATCCACATGCTACATTATCCATAAACATGAAAGAAAGAACATAATAAAGAGAGAGATGTTTCTTACTTGGAAGTTGCAGGTTCAATGCTGATGTGTGTGTAGGAAGTATGGAAACTGCTCTGATACCACTATGTAACGACCCGCCTTCTACTAACTAAGCTGTAAGGCTGATCGTCACATTATGCTGTGCTAACTAATCCATGACCATCATTAAGTCTAATTGCGGAAGCTGTACTAATAAAATTTTTTGCTAAACTATTATCATTTCTTGGTTCTACATGTGCTAAGGGGTGTAATCTAAGCTATTCATGTCATTATTACCTCCCCTTACGGTCAAGGAACTTAACTAAGGTTTCTAGCTAATATCAGGCCTCCCAATCGATCCACGGATCGATTGGAATGGTCGAATCGATCCGGAGATCGATTCAGAGGGCTACTGTATCCGGGACGTGGGTTGGATCGATCCAGCACGCTACTGTGCTCGGGGCAATATTCTGGATCGATCGGCTGATCGATCCAGACTGGCCAATCGATCCAGTGTTCGATCCCAGAGCCTTCTGTTCGTGACAGAACTTGCTGGATCGATCAGCTGATCGATCCAGAGGCCTACTGTTCGCGAGTCCACTTGCCCAGTCGATCCTTCGATCGATTGGAAACTCTCGAATCGATCAGCTGATCGATTCGAGTTTCTGATTTCGTGCTAAAGGCCTGATTTCAGCACTTGTTCGTGCCAAAGTTACTTATAACCATTCTAAACCAAATACAAAACATTCTAACATCATAAAATAGTGTTCTAACATGATAGAATGCATGATTAACTAGTTCATAACATTTAACTTACTAAGGTGCAAAATAACCAAAACGCTAAAAAGTTCTAATGCTTAAACCAGCTTGCTGAGATTCCCTAAAATCTTTATTCCAAGTTCCTGCCCACACACATCTTCGTAGCATTGCCCTCCAGCCTCCGCTAGTCCATCTTTCTTTTACCTTTATCTGCAGTATAAGGAAAAGAAAGTATCTATAAGCTTTTGCTTAGTAAAAAACCATCTAACTCACTAAAATATGCATGCGATGCATTTATGCTTTTAAAAACATGCTATCAAACATATGTTAAACTTGTTAAAACATGGCATACTGAAATCACTGAACATGAACACCAAAGTATGGCATACAAAGCTAACCATAAACTATCATGTGTATCAATAAAGAAGAACTGAGCTGAACATGAACTAAGCTAGACTGTAACTGAATTCAAACTCAACTAACGTAACTGATCTTTGTGAGTTTTGAAAAGCTAATAATATAATAGATTAAAATACACAATCATACTACTAATGGGCCCGACAACTGTACATGCTATGCGTGCATCCTTAACTAGACCCGGGGTTGCAAATCCCGAATTTAGTAAGGTTTACTAGGTTATCTAAACCTAGGGACCGACTATGTGAGCCCAGCCCAAGGACATCTAGTCTTGTACAGTGCCCCTACTAAAAGTAAAATACTGGAACATAGCTAATTAATTTATCTTGCTTTTACTAGGTTATCTGAACCTAGAGGCGAATGTGGGTGCCCACCCATTGGACCGTAGTCCCATATATGCTGTAGCAAGACTAACTAAGCTGTTTTAAATGCTTCTATTGCATTTACTGAGCTATTAAAAATGCCTACTGTAGCATTTTACTGAGCTAAGCATCTTGTCGAACACTTAGTGTCCTCCAACTCTCCCCTCTATTAGGGAGACCACCTCTAGGCACCTGACAACGTCTAGAATCTCCAACTGAAAGGAGAAAACGTGTCTGGCCCATCTAGAGGTGCTCAACTAGATCCCTAAATCTGCGAGGAGGGTTAAATACACCCTATGCGTCGAAAAATCTACATATTGCTAGTTTAAAAGCATTCTATCGTACGAAAAGCTACTTATACTACATGTGAGGTGTTTCTTACCTCCTGCGCTAGTTTTCTTACGAATCTAGTCGCTGGTTTTCCGGTGGAGATGATCCTTTCGACGATCCTCTCGCGTCTATGAGTTCTTCTCGCGGAGAGGAACGTCCTCGTGTCAGAGATGTCGCCGGAAGGTGTCATTGGAATCCTAAGAAAGGAACCCTAGTTTTTTTTTTCTTGTGGTTGGCGCCGAGAGAAGGAGGAAAGGGAGAGGTGCGGCGTGAGGTTAGGGTGAGGAGGAGGAGTTGCTGATTAAAAATTCTATCTCCCCACTTATTAATTCCTATTTCTATTAAGGAATTAATTTGCCTAACTGAAACTTAAATATAATTGGTTCCCCTTCCTTTCAGCACGACCCTGCTGGGTTCACCTGGTTACTAAGGTTCACCATAAGTCATAAGACCCATAGGTCTCGGGTTCGATTCCCGCGTAAGATATTTTCGTTTTCTATTTATTTTTGCTACCTCCGCTACTCTAAAAATTTCATAAAAATATTCTAAAATTCCAGAAAAATCATAGAATATTTCTTAAATAGTTTTGAGAATTTTCGGGCGTTACAGAGGCGCTGCTGCTCCCCTTTTATTCACTCCGAGAAGGTACGAAGCACTGCTTCGCTAGCGAGGAAACGCATCTCAGTGTTGCGTCGCGTCCGCGTTCCTTCCCCTCACGCCCTCACACACGGAACAAAAACCAAACTCTGGTTTGATTCAGACCGAACCGGAACCGAAACTGGTTTGGTTCAGACTGAACCAAACCAGCAAAAACAGACCGGGCCGCCTGGTAAGCTCTCTAAATTGATGTCACAAATAAACTCCCAAATTAATATTATGATCGAAAACCCACAACTACACAAGGAAATGTTTTAGTATAAGGCCCGAGTCGAATTTTTCAAGGATTATGCTAGAAACATGCTTGTCTTGGATTACGAATACTCTTTTTGGGTTTTCAAGTTATGAAATGGGGTTTTGTAGTAAAACTGGAATATTAGACCAAGAAATAAATTGCAAGCTCTACAATTATCCTACTGCAGAAATAATTCTGAATAATCCAAAAGAACCAAACTACAAATAAAACTTTCACTAAATGATACTCACCCTAATTGCAATTATTAAATCTTCCTAATTCTAAATTAAGAGAGAACAACTAGAAAATGGCTCTTCAACTACTGAATTAAATGCAAAATTTCAATCTACTTAACCAACTCAATTCACCAACTGGACATCAACAACACAGAATTCTAGCTTATTCATTTAAAACTGCAACTTAACCAAATTCTAGCATTACCTCTAAATATGCATACTAGAAATTAATTACTCAATCTATGAACTTATCTATCAAATAAAGAATGACTTAAACAAAAACACAGTTGAGTCTATCGAACTAAGCAGAACACAAGAACAAAACGAGGCTAACAAAATACGAAAACAGAACAAAAGGAAGAACAGATTTGTTTAACCATTTAAACTGCAAATAAATCTAATCTATAAACTTCCAGATTCAGAAACAAGGGTGCAGAAACAAGTAAACCTAAACTAGAAACAAACTGTAAAGAAAATCTAACATCCCTACACCAAATCTTAAACCAAACTTGTCTTCTCCTTGCCGTCACACAAGGAATCTGCAGAGAACACTCCAACAGAAATCGATCTGTGTTCTCAAGCTTCAAGACGATTCAGATTTCCTTGCATTAGCTCACAAAATTTCAGGAAGGTCAGTTCTGAAATGGTTCTCTGCTGCGTTTTCTGGAAATGGCGTCGCGAGCTGACGAAGAAAGCTGGGAACGTTGAAATGCTGTCGGAAATGGTTCAGAATCACTGGAGGACCACCGCCAATGATCCCGTGAAGGAATGGAAACTCAGACCAGAAGAATGCCGCTGGTCTGAGTTGAAAATCGTAGCTCGCCGCTACAGTTCGCCGCACGCCAAATCAGCTCGTTAATGAGAACCGATGGTCGGAATCTGATCGTCGGAGGTTGAGGAACTCCACGTCGGTGAGGACAAACTTGTTCGAAGCTCTGGAAGAAGGGAGGGAGCTGCGCCGCGCCGTCGAAAGAGAAACGGCACGATGAATAGTAGCGAGCTCACTGTTCACCGTGCCAAATCTTTTCCTTTTATACCTAGGGTTTGGCTCATTAAACCCTAAGTTCATATTGAGCCCATGTGTGATTTAGCTTGTGTTTAGGCTCCATGGAGTCAATTAGAATCTAAGTCTAGTTGAGCCCATAGATGATCTTGCTCTACCTCATTTAGTTAAATGGGCCAATTCTCCACTTGCATCATGAGTCCATTTGTACCCTACAAGATCATATTCACAAAAATGAGGAATGAACATGTATTAAAAGGAACAACAAAATAAAGCTCATAAAAGACCTTGTTTGAAGAAAATGATTAGAATTGGAAATTAAAATGTGTAAATATGAGAAGATCACCACAAATTAATCCACCAATAATGTATCAATTTGTAGCTCATCACCGCCCGTGAGTGCAAGGCCCACGGGCTGGGGATTTGCACCCCCCCTGCGTGCGATAATCGCGTACGTAACGCCCGGTTTATGGATTTCCGGCTCGAACCCCCCAAATCCACTCGATTTGGGCTTGGCCCGCACATGCGTGTAGGCCCCCTTATCATTGCTAAGCAAGGATGAAAGGGCTTCCTATATAAGCCCTTCCAAGCTTTTCCAATTAGCAATGTGGGACTAAAAACACTACCAAAAAAAATGCTTTGAATTTTAAAACAAAATTCAACAAAACGGGCTTTCCTCCTCTAAAGAAGTAGAAAGCCCTTCAATTGGTTCATCAGGAGAGAGCAAGCCAAGAGTTGAAATGGTCGGGTTGGACCGACAAGCCTGTAATAATTCCTCTCCCAACTTATTCAATGATGATGTATTCAGTGCTGCATTTTTATACATAAGAGCTGGGAGAAGAACATCGACTGAGAAAAATAGAAACCATACATCAATAAAGAAAATGATTAGGAAGTAACAAATAAGCACACTTCAAAGGTATCCAACTTACCAAATGGAACCTCTAATGCTGTGTCAACGGGGCTTAATCCAAAGGGAAACAACAGACCCTCTGAAATTAACGCTGGTAGGTAGAATTTAGCACCCTTTAGTTTTGATAAGGAAGATTGAACGGTAGGGTTTGCAAGAATATCTTTTGGATTGGGCGGAGGAGGAAGATTGTGTATCCAGGCTATGGAGTATGGAGGAGGAGAAGGAAGTCATAGATAGAAAAAAGTTATATCATCATTCTTCTTGTGTGGGAATTCTATTAAATAAAATGGCTTTAAGACGAGGCTGAAACTTGAAAAGACTATCCTCTACTTGGTGAGGAGCAAAAAAATGATGGAATAGGCGAGGAGACAAGGGAAAATCGAGTAGGCGAGATACAACAACAAACCAACGAGTATTGAGAAGGATTGGGGAATAAGTTGATTGAGAGGTATATTGAAATAGACACTGACATCAACAAAGAAGGGATGTATAGGAAACCAGAAACCTAGTAAAGTTTGGTCCCAGAAGATGGCCACACTCCCTGGGGGAGGAAGGTGAGGGTCGTCAGTAGGAGAAGGACGAACTAAATAAGAAGGAAAGCCATAGTTCACTTGAAGTTCATAAGCCTCCACGTCGCCAAAGTTGGAAGTGCAACGAGTAAACCACTCGCTAGAGGAAGTCATCATGGCTGAAAGATGACTACGGAGAGAGGAATAGCAGCTAATGGAATAAGAAGAAAAGAGAAAACCTAGAAATGGAAGACGATGGGTTAAACCCTTCTCTTCTATCGCCCTTTTAAGAAAACCCCTTAAACGAGGGAGGAAAACACAAAATCATAGGGATAAAAGAAAAAGCGGGATTAATAATAGGCTATCGGATGTGAGGGTAGAAATTTGAGTTTAGTGAGATAAGTATTTTAACAGTAAGAAAGTGCACATGTAATCATAACTGACACAGCCAATCAGAATAAAAGATGATGTACCTGATGAATGGGACCAAATTTGAAAAATATCAGGATCTTGAGGAGGGGTAGGTAAATTTGGCGGTCATTCTCTTAAAGCGCCACGTACCCCTTTCTTCAAACAACTCGTTTATCCCTTATAGACCGATCGGGCATGTACAACAGGACAAAAAAAGGACAGGTTCAAAACACTCGGTCGATCAACATAGACCGAATGAATATCTAGGTCGGGCAAGAACATAATTCAATTCGGTCAGTCAACATGAACCGAGTGAGCACTTTAAGTTACACCAAGAAGTATAATGAGGTTACTCGATTCTTATGAATCGGGTGAGTGCCTAAAAATAAAACACATGAGTACAAATAAACTCGGTCAACCCTTGTGGTTCGGGCGAGCGTGGACACTATAACAAAGGATATAAGGGGGTCACTCAGTTTATACAGGCCGGGTAAGCTCCTACAAATAAGATATATGCGGATATAAATTTGGTCGACCCTTATGGACCGGTCAAACTAAAGCAACAGAATGCTAAAGGCATAATGCGAGCTTAGGCAGATATCACAAACTAACATATAAAGTAAGACAAAATAGATGAAAAGTAGTAAATTGAGTCACATAAAATTTCACAAATAGGATTGCCACCCGCAAAGTCGGATGACAATGATCATTACACCAAAAACAAGTCACCAATTTGTTAACAACTTAGGAAACATGTCAGTAGGTTGATTTTTTATCAATCTCCTCTTATCTAGAAAATGGGGAGGAGGATTAGCAAAAATAAGGCCCTTTTCCTTGAGCTGTTCTATAGCCCCTTCAGCACCATAATGGAAAGCCCTGAGGATGGAGTCTACAATGGGCTTGTTAAAGTCAGGAGATTCGATGAGTGCCTTAGTTTTTTCTTTGAAACAATCACCCTCATCAGCCTGATAAGTATCTAATTCCTCTTGAGAGGCCTTTAGCTCAACCTCTTTGGTAGAAGCATCTGTCTTGGCTTTAGTCAGGGATGCATTCAAAGAGGCTATTTCTTTATCTTTCAGGCTCAATGTAGAAAGCTTATCAGCTAATTCAGTCTCATGGCTAACTTTCAGTGATGATAACTGGTTGGTTTCCGCAATATGCTTTTCTAGCTTAAGGGATAATTCATCACTAAGGCTAGTAGCTGAATGACTTTGAAATTGGAGGATCTCGATTTTGGCCTCACGTTGGCTTAATCTCTCTTTAGCCTCTTGTAATTGGGTGGAGAGACTACTTATTTTCTCAGTGACTCGGGCAGCAGATGTCTCAGAGACTTGTTTCTTCAGCCTCTCATTCTCCCGGCTTAGATCATATATCAACCGAGCAATGCTCATGTTGGCAACCCAGCGCTGCAAAAATGGTGGCAATTAGAGAAATATTAAAAAGGAAATTATAACAAGCAAAACATAATTATATCTTAATCTCACCAAGAGAAAATCTATCAACTAATTCGGAGGGAGTAAGTCCTTCAATTAGTGGACGAGTCTCCTCCCAAGCAGTAGTAAAAGATCCTCCCAATAATATAGGGAGTAGAGAAGAGGAAGAAGAGGCGGAGGACAAGGAAGTTTGGATGGAAGGGGGAGCAAAAATCAAATAAAAAGCTTCTTGGGAAGGTAGAGAAAATTGTTCATGGAATAACATAACGAAAGTAGAAGCAGAGGTGTCACCCTGAGTAGATTGGTCCAAAGGAAGTGAAATTGGAGAAAAAGTTAGAGTAGGGTAAAGAGTGGATAACGTAGGCTCAGAAGAGGAAGGAGGAATATTCACAAGGTTGTCAGAGGAAGAAATGACTCTTCTTTTAAGAGAGGGAGCCAGGGTCAGTTTGCGCCCCGGGCGTTTTTTGGTTGGAGCAGAGGTAGGGGCGGCCACGGGAGACTTCTCTGAGGTTACAGGAGAGGTAAGCTCTATGATTGGAGAAAGAGCAGGAGAGGTTATTTCAGGATCTGCTTGAGAACTAGATGCCACAATTGGTGGAATAGGGGGCCTCTGTTGAAGGGGGTTGATTCAACTCAGCAAGAAATTCCTGCTCCTTAGCACGGATTTGATCCTCCTCTAGACCTAGCCGCTCGTCGACTAAAGCTTCAAAAATGGCATCCACTGCACAAAATAGAAGAACATTTTAGTTAGTAAAGAAGTAACAAAAAATGAATTAGGGCTTACCCAAAGAACCACGGAGCTCAAGGTTGATGGGACTCAGACCAAAAAGATATAAAAGATCACCACGTATCCATTTATGGATAAAGAAGCGGCGACCCAACAGTTTCTCTGAATAAATGGGGAAAGAAGGGTATAGATGAAGTTCTTTAATATTTGGGACAGAAGGAAGAGAGGATTGTCACGCAGAAAGACCACGGGATGGGCCCAGGAAATTTAGGTAGAAATAACGAGATTTCCACCCCTTGAGTGAGGAGGGCATCTCTTCAAAAAGAATTATCTTAGGATGGGATTGAAAGAGGAAGACGCCAGGCTCTGATTTTTTAGGGTAAAAAAACATGAAGAAATTTTGATGCGTAGGAGGAATGTCCAAAAGGCGAAATAACATATACAAGCCACACAGGTAATGAAAATCCACACGGGAATGTCCAAAAGGCAAAATAACATATTTGAATAGTAGAATATTTAAATAATGATGTATAAGTGGAAGCCACAAATACTTAGGAGAAATATCCTTAACCATTGTGGATGCTCTTAGTAAAAAAGAAAAACAAGAGTTGATTAATTAAGATAAGAGCATCCACAATAACACTAAATATTTCTCTCAAATATTTATGGTCCCCACGTCTATATCATCAATCAAATATCTCACTCCTTAAATATCCCAAATCTCATAATCAAATATCCCATCAACTAAATATTTATGGGTCTCATCTACCAAATATCTTACAATCAAATATCTCAAATTATATAATAAAATATCTTACCAACTAAAATAAAAATAAATCACTTGCATACCACCTAAATTAAAAAAAAATAATCATAGCCCCTTGTGGGGTCCACTTGCATGCTACCTAAAATAAAATCACCGGGCATAAAGTTATGCCCGGTGACTTTTATTCACCTCTCAAATATTTGAAGAAATATCTCTTCCAAATGTCCCTCATTGAAGATGCCCTAAGTTTTTATTAATTAATTTTGTTAATATAAAATTAAGATGTTTTTACAACAGTTGAACTCGGTGAAGTGGGTTTAGACGTGTAAAAAATTGACCAACAAGATCAGTGGAGTGGTAGACAACACAAGTCAATTTTTTTTAAGTTTAAATTTTTGTGATAAATAATAGACCCAAATTAAATTAAATTTAAAAATAAATTAAATCATTATAATGGTTGTTAAAATTTAATTTAATTTTTTTATATTAAATTCAACTTGGTTTGAGTTTGTCTTGAACTTCATTTAAATATTATCAAATGCGCTTCTTTGAAAATTTTATAATTTTAAATTTAATTGATTAATTATTAACTTTGATAATATAAGCATTTTAAACTCTATTTATTTATATAGGAGTTTTATTAATGGAGATGATTCACATGTTTTATTAGTGAATATTAACGAATTAATCAATTAAACACCTATATATTTACCATCTTTATTTAATTTGATGAGTTATTTAAATGTATTTATTTAACTAATTTTATATATATATTAAACCAATATAAATATATTCTTATCGACCAAACATCAAATTCTTGGGGCATTCTAAATTGTCTTGTATTTTTTCCTTATTTTTCGTTTTTTTGTCAGTTATTATTATTACATTTTAAACCTCTAATTTGTCTACTGCCTTTAATGGAAAATAGCAGTAAATCACCACCTGATTGGAGCTACACTATAATATTTGTTTATAGTTAAATTTAATAAAATTGATTTAACCATTCAATTTATCCGGCCTATTAGCACAATTGGTTAGAGCGTCGTGCTAATAATGCGAAGGTGGCAGGTTATATTTTATATTTAATCATAACTAATTTTTTGAAATGTATCTTTTAAGAAACTTAAGCCATGTACTAAAATAATATTTTTGAACTACTATAAATAATTTGATAAAATTGGTAAAAAAAAAGTATTATCCTCTAATCTTACTATTTAACCAAATCTTGGTGATGCCCCTTTTAAGATTTATTAGTAATTCAACATCTTATTTGGCAATATTAGATTATAGCTTAGGTCAAATTAGCATATAAGATGACTTTCAAATCAGCATATAAGATGACTTCCAATTCAGAAATTTTTCATTTATTTTGGCAATAAATTATCCAACATTATATACGAAAAGATAGAAAGTAGTTATTGCCATCATTATTATAAAATATTAATTTGATAAGATATGATTTCAATGCTAAAATACTCAGAGCCTTTATATATATGTTGATTGATTAGGTTAGTTTGTGCAGAGTAACTGCTTTCGGCTTTCTGCAATCTCTTTCGTCCTGTCTTGTAGCCTGAGATCTCAACCAACAATGGAGGAAATTAGAAGAGCAATGCACAATATTCCCCTTGCATTAGCCCTTGCAGCTTTGATCTTAGCATCCTTCATGGCCACTGAAGTTGATGGATATCGACCTCTGTACGATGCTCCTGAAGGTCCTGATCCTATCCATAACGAAGAAAGGTTTAGCTTTAAGCCTCTGCACGATGCACCTGAAGGTCCTGATCCTATCCATAACGATGCATACTTTAAGCCTCTGCACGATGTTCTTGAAAATCCTAATCCTATCAACAACGGAGAGGGGTTTAACTTCGATCCTCTGCAAGATACTCCTGAAGCTCCTAATCATTTCCATAACGAAGAAAGATTTAACTTTAAGCCTCTCCACGATGTTCCTGCAGGTCCTAATCCTATTAACAACGGAGAAGAGTTTAACTTTAAGCCTCTGCACGATGTTCCTGAAGGTCCTAATCCTATCAACAACTAATAAAGGTTTAACTTTAAGCCTTGATTGAAAGGAAGCCTTATTGCGACTGCATGATGATCCTGATGGTTCCAGCATCATACGTAATTAGTATTATTGTTATGCAATAAATTATTATGCTTATGCATTAACTATTGTATTGACGTCTGGTTTAATAATAAAGTTGATTGTTATTCTTATGCATTTGTTTTTCAGAACAATGTTGGTTTGTGTGTGCTGCTATATGCTAACTACTTCGGATTAATGTTTAAAATTTACATTTTAGCATTTCTTTCATTATATTTAAAATAATGTAAAACCAAAGTATGAAACATAATATTGAATTTAAAAGGTGTTAAATTTTTAATAAGGTTAAAATTATTTATACAAATTGTTTTTGACAAATAAAATTTCATGTATAAAAAAAGCATACTGAATTTAGGGATTATCCCTTATAAAATGTTATGGATCAATGTAAACATTTTTTATTAATTAATTATTCTTTTAGACGTCACAAGCAGACAAATAGTTGTTTGATTGATTTTTCTTTGGAAATTAAATGACTGCAAATGCGATTATTTTCTTACCGCTCCTATTTTTCCAAAATCAAGTTTAATTTGAAAAATATATATAATATAAACATCTAAAGCGAGACAAATTCATAATTGACGAGTATATATATATATATATATCTAAACAATTTAAAATAAACTAACGCGATGGTGAAAGGTTGTCGATAAGTATAAGCACTTTGGGACGTTGGGATGATCATGAATCAGATCAAATTTCATATTCTCTTTTCATATCTATCGGGAAAACACATCATATAGATTTTAAAAATAGAAAATTTTCTTTATATATATTGATAAGGTGATGAAGAGGAGCCATCAAAGATGGATCAAAGTAGAAAAGAGCGGTTGATGTGGATGTCAAAGTCAAAATGATCAAAAGTCCAAGGCTACAAATAAGACGAGATTGGCCGGATGAGCCTTCCACGTGATCGGATGTGATCGGCTGAACGATTGTCCGCTGAAGTCTTGCAGCTGGGAGTAAGGGACAACCAACAAATTACTCTGTCCACCGTCCTTGTCGATCGGACAACATATTTGATCGAATAAAAGGCAGACCTCCAACAACAACAACAACAATCAAGCCTTTTCCCACTAAGTGGGGTAAAAAAAAGTCAAGTGAAGGTCAAGCCAATAGCTTAGTTCGGAATGACTGAGTGTAGGGGTGTAAATGAACCAAGCCGCTCACGAGCTATTCGAAACTCGATTCGATAAAAGCTCGTTTAATGAGGCGCGTTAAGATAAACAAGCCAAGCTCAAGGTTCGTAATATTCGGCTCGTTAGCTCGTGAATACGTTCGTTAAACTCATTGAGTAACTTTTAAATAAAAAAATAATAGTTTTGATATTGAATTTATAGATTTTACACTTTGCTTATGAAAAATATAGACAAATATATTAAATTTATTTATTAGAATAAAATTATAAATTTTAATAATATTATTATAATTTTCTTTAAATATATAATTTAGTTTTTAATGAATATTTAAATTTATGATTTATATATATTAAACTCGTTTAGGCTCGATAAAAGCTCGAATAAACTCGTGAGCCATGAATATATTTGTTAAATAAAGCTCGAGCTCGGCTCGATTATAAACGAGTCAAATTCAAACATTCAAGAGTTCGGCTCGATTACACTCCTAACTGAGTGAGTAATATCTCACATATATATCTCTTCGTACTCTTTCAGATGTTTATGTTGTTGATAACGGAGAATGTTCACCAAGCAAACAGTACTTTAGAAGTTTCTAACCTATCGCATCAGAAATTTACGTGCTCGTTTAAGGAAAAGTGTCATGCACACTTTTTGAATTGTCTTTTCCTATAACGCTTTGAAAAATATGCATACACTTTTATATGCATGCATAGATGCTACAATGATACTATAAAAGAGGATCTCCATCCACTAATAGAAGTATGCAAGACTTTTCTATTCAACATGTTCTCTACTACAGTTTATCTATTATTCCTCTCTAAACTTAGGACTAACTTGAGCATCGAAGGATCAATGTAGAGGACCCCTTCTCGACCCGATACTAACGCTCCTAATTTTACACGACAACAAGAAATCTTCATCCAGTCAATCACAAAACTACATTTCTAACCTACTTATTTTCTCAACTTTCAATATGTGATATTAATAGCCCCTTTATATTTTCTTCCATTCAACTCAGATATCAGATTTTCTACCTCAGATATCAGATTTTCTACCTGTTCGATAAAATTAAAATTATTACCTATAAACATAGTGAGCTATCGCAAGTAGAAAATAAAATGTAACTACAAAAGTGAGATAAAAGTTTAAAAAAATATATCATTTTTTCCGAAATATTTTTTATACGACTCTCTCTATTTTTTTTTCTCCTCTTTAATTCACTAGATAAACAATATTAACCGCCCTTGTAAAAATGTCATATCAAATTTATTGGCTTTAAATGAGTGTTAGTATCCTTTTATTTATTCATATTCTTTTTATAATTAGGGAAAATAATATGAGTCAGGTTAAACATTATATTTTATAAATATATTTATTATGTTCATGGACGGAGTTAGATATTTTATAAGGAGACTTAGGAGCCAACGAGCTACTAAATCCTTTATCTAAAAAAATTTTGAGATGGGCGATGGAGTCAACTAATTACTAAATCCCTCGGCCCTCTACGCTCCCTATTGATTATGTTTCAAATTGATAACGACGGATATATTAGCTCAGCTGGTTAGAGCGTTTTTTCACCATTTTTTATTTAATTTATTTTTCTGAGAGAATCGTAAATGGGACTCTTTTAATCTTTTATAGCCCAGTTTTTTTTTCTCAATTTCACGAATGATAATTCACGAATGTCATGCATGGGAATTAATTTTTGCAGTATTAATTTTTAAAAATTGAACCAGTTTGCATTAGAAATTAGATTAACTTAGCTATTATCATAAAAATTAACATGAAAGCAAATGACTAATCTCTATAAAATCATATATGGTAGATATATGTGAATGGAACACTACAGGAATTTTTAGATTTATCATAGAATATATTATTTCATCAGCAATATTATGGACGAAATTAAGATTCTGTCGGTAATTTATAGATGGAATTAATTAAGATTCCGTCGATAAATTTGAAAATTTTAGGAAAAATTAATATTAATGATGGAATTATAATTCCATTGATAATTTCCACTTATTACCAACAGAATCATGTAATTCTATCGGTAACATATTAGAATATTGACAGAATCGCACGATTAGATACAGACTGAATCATGTGATTTGATTGATAACACATTACTGATGGAATAAAGATTCCGTCGGGAATCTCGAAAATAATTATGACACGACCCCGTGCCCTTCTCCTCCTCACCCGTGTTTTTGATCTTCGGCGATTCTCTCCTCCCCACTCTTTTATTCCCTTCCTGATCTCCACCGGCAGCCAACAAGCGGAGATCTACTTTGCCAGCCGCCAGCACATGGTTGGCGACTTTTTTGGCTGCCAAGCTTGTGCAATTGACTTTGCAGGTTGCTTGCACACGACTGGTGGCTTTTCCTATCACCAGGCATGTGCTGTCGGCAACCTTGTGCTGGTGGCTTTGCCGGCCGACTACATGAGGCCGACGACCGTGTCGGTCGCTTGCTGGCAGTCGACGGCTTTGTCGACTGCTGGTATCGGCTGCTAACAGCGTGGTTGACCGTCGGCTCACAGTTGGTTGTTTGGTCGGTCACCACCCGACAACGTAGCTGGCTGCAAGCTCAGGACAATATTTCCGTCTCACCCTGTTGCAAGCTCGCGGCTACAAGCTACGGCTACAAGCTCGATTCACCATTAGGGATGACAACAAGGTGGGTTCGAGCCAGATTTAGCCAATCCTAGAATCCGCTCCATTAGAAAAAAATGAACCTGAACCCGGACTCGACCCACCTAATTTTTCAACTCGTCCTGCTCGACCCCGCTCAAAATCTGGCGGGACCAATAATAAATAATTATTGTTATATATTTTATTTTATATAATATAAATATAAACATTATTATTATTATTATTATTAATATTATTATTATTATACAGGGCGAGTTTATGGCGGGTACATTGAAACCCATAACCCGCCCTGAACCCACTTCTAAACCCGGTCAACGGGTTTAGACCCGCCCCGTAACTGTTTGATCGGGTTTAAACTCGTCTCAAATGGAACGGGTTTAATACGGGGCCGGGTTTAAACCTGATCTATTGTCATCCCTATTCACTATATACTCTTTTGTTAAGTTTGTTTGTGATTAAATTTCACTAATTTTTTTTTATTGTAGTATTTTCTATTTTTCTCCGGTTAGACTACTCTTCTTTATGTATAATTTAATAAATAATAAATATGTACTATTTTAGATGGTTAAATTTAGATATAGTCATTTGGTGATTATTGTGCAAGTATATTTATATTTATGTTAATTTTAGAGTATTGGTTGGAGACTAAAAGATAGCATTGCTTATTATTTGTCTGATCTAAAATCTTGGTTTTTTGTAATTTAGGTTGATAGACATTATAAGTTTAAAATATGGAAAAATAATCTAGGTTTCTTTTGGTTCACTGAGTTGAACATGTTGGATCATGAAAAATGTTATAGAGGGGGGTTGAATAGTGATCGTTGAAAATCGATACAGAATTAAAGTGCACAGCGGAAGAGAAAAATTAAAACAATGCTAACAAACCAATTTTTACTAGGTTCGGAGCCTTCATCAACTCCTACTTCAAGGTCCGCACTCGTCGAGTACTTTTGTTGGACAATCCATAACAATTTGCAAATCTTTACAAGAGGAATACAACAGATCTATAATTTAAGTGCAGAAATAAACAAAATATACCAACTACTTCTCAGAGATCTGGAAGACTATGCTTTCAGTTGTTGGAGCCGCGTCACTTCGTCGCCGAAGTTGTGTTGCTCGGTCTTCAAAGCAGCGTCACTCGGCCGTCGGAGTCACGTCGTTGAGTCGCAGGAGCATCTTTGGAGCAGCGTGCAAGAGAGTAATCGCAGAAGAAACTTGTGTCCTATACTCCTGGTGGAAGATTGCTTATATAAGCAGTTCCGGGTGCCTAGATCCCTTCCGGTCGCCTGGACCGTGACGTTGGCCAACCAATTAGCGCACTCCAAGTTGGCGAGCAAATACGCCTTGAGCATTCTGAGCATTCCAGATCCCTTCCAGGTGCCCGGACCTCCTATTTCCGGTAAACTATTATTCTGCAAGAAAAAGTTAGTCCGAAGCAAATAAAAATTATACTACCCTACAAAACAAAGTTAGCACAATATATAACAAGTAGTGTATTAATTAGATTCTATCTCCTCGAGATCAGAATCTAGTCAAAAACACAAATTAGATTTTCGAAATAGATCTAAGTTGGATCCACGCCTACTGTTCCCTCAAATGAGGAATACATCCTCACCAAGTCACTCCCCTCTAGTGACTTACCTTAACTTACCATTTTGCCAGACATCCGATCAGCCCGTCGACTTGTCTATACTTTGTGCCAACTATCCGGTCTCCCCGTTGACCTAGCTGGACTTTGTGATAGATATTCGGTCAGTCCGTCAACCTATTTGGACTTCGTACTAGCTATTCGGTCAGCCCCGTCGACCTAGCTAGATTTCTTGTCAGATATCCGGTCAGCCCATCGACTTATCTAGACTTCTCCTGCACATTTAGTTACAGCGTTAGATCACAACAAACATAACTTAACTTACTTTGTTATTCATCAAAATCTGAGTTCAACCGTTAGTGCAACCTGCACCAACAATCTCCCCCTTTTTGATGCAATGCCAACTTGGGTTAAGTTAGGAAAAAAATAATATGCAAAAATGATATGATTTTTAAGTTAGTATTGTTTTAATGCTTTGGTATTTTGCTAACTTAATCTACCTAACCCACCCCCTTTGACATTCATCAAAAAAATAGAATTAGACAATTCATAAAAAATTTGCTAAGTAAAGTTATTGATCCGGCGGTGAGAACGGGGGACCCCCTTTTCGATGAGTCAACGCCATGTGGAAGTCAGAAGGCCAGGTGGCCGATCGGATAAGGAGGGACCGACCGGACGATCGAGAAAAGGTGGGAGCGGTAGGCCGACCGGAAAAGGGGGGCCGACCGACCGGCCGACCGACCCACCGGCCGACCGATCGATGTCTGACTGATGGCAAAAGGTGCCCCGGCGGGAGTCGGGGTTCCGACGCTCGCTGAACAGGATCATAGGGCCGAGCGGATGGCACGCTCGGTCGAAGACATAAGGTGGCATACTGCGAACAGTCCCCACATAGCACATTACCGAGGATCTCCCAAGCATACCAGTGCATATGGAGGGCCAGACGTGAGGTGAGTGCCGGCCGGCCGTACGCCCCGGCATGGAGCGGGGAGAGAAGGACAGGGAACATCTTCTGACAGCTGTCATGCTCTATGACTAGGCCATACTCCAAATCTGGCGACAAGGTATTCTACTGTCCCATCGAAGACGTGCCTGGACTGTAGCAGTATGGTGTTAGGTAAACTTTCTGACAAACGCATACCGAGGTATGGGCTAAGGACACGTATTTTCCTCGGTAGGTGTGCGTGAGCTCTTTCACCGCTCTATATAAGGAGCCTTATACTTCGCCGAAGGTACGGGCTCTATAATTTTTGGAGCCACTTCTTCTTCGTTCGCTTACCTGACTTGAGCGTCGGAGGGTCGCCGCCGGGAACCCCTTCCCGGCCCGACTTCTGTGCAGGTTCGCCGGAGGTTCGTACGACCAGTCAAAGATCTATGTCAGCGACTCGGAGAGCGCTACGTGCCCAGCGTCTGTTGATTCAGCTTTCGGACAAGATCAATTTGGCGCCGTCTGTGGGAACGTTCCTGCATCCGATCGGAAGCAATGGACGAAGCTGGACGACAGCACTCGGTGATGCTCTCCACGGAGGAACTCGACGCTCTGATCGAGACAAGAGCCGCCAAGCTTATGGAACAGAGACAAAAGTCACAAGCTGAGCGGGCAGAGCAGCAAGCAACAGCAGCATCAGGAGGCCGAGCGGAAGCACCTCAGGCCACCGTTGCATTCCATCGGGCCCTATTTCGCACTCCTGAAGCTGCAGCAACTAATCGAGATCGGGGATCTTCTTCGGATAAAATGCCAAGATGAGACGACAAAAAAGGGAAAGCTCCCCGAGCGGACGCATCACCCGAGCGGATCAACCGCCAATTTTCAGAGGCTATTCTACGAGACCCTCCGCCCAAGCACTATGTGCCTCCGACGATCGGTGAATACAATGGAACCACCGACCCGGATGATCATTTGGGTAAGTTTGATAACACGGCAACCCTGCATCAATACACATATGGGGTGAAGTGTCGGGTTTTCCTCACCACCCTCTCTGGATCGGCTCAACGGTGGTTTCGGAGACTGCCGGACAGATCTATCTCAAGTTTCAAAGACTTCCGAACGGCTTTCCTCCACCACTTCGCAAGCAGTCGGCGCTATCAGAAGACTAGTGTCAGCCTGTTTGCCATCAAACAAGAAGCCCGCGAATCGCTCCGAGCCTACATCCAACGGTTCAACAGAGTGGCCATGGATATTCCAACGACCACCTCGGAGACCATGATGAATGCCTTCACATAAGGCCTCGTGGATGAGGATTTCTTCCGATCACTCATTCGGAAGCCGCCCCGAGACTACGACCACATGCTACACCGGGCCAAAGAATACATCAACATGGAGGAAGCCCAAGCGGCCCAGAAAAAAGAAACTCTAACCGAGCGGGCTCCTCCTGCCGAACGAAAGCCGCACGCTGCTCATCAGCCACCCAGAGGACCGAGGGCCGAAGCAATCCGCTCCCCCCATGCTAGGTCCCACGTGCAAGAGGTAGCTGTCGCGCGGCCCAAGCCAAAGAAGAAATGGACCCCAATGTTCTGCTCCTTCCACTGGACGGACACACACAACACAAGGGATTGTCGAAGTCTTCCCTTGATCGCTCATCCCGTTCCCCGGAGTGGCGGTCGTCGATCGCCATCATCCGACAGGCGACAGAGAACTCATGAAGCCGATCGGACGCAAGCTGACAGGCGACAACAATAGACTCCCGAGCGGCATCGCTCTCCGAGGTGAGAGAATCTCCAGATGTCTAGGGAACGGCCTCGACCGTCCGCTCGGGAAGAAGAAAATAGAAGTAATACTTCCCGAGGCGAGATCAACATCATAGCTGGTGGTCCGATCGGAGGAGATTTCAACCGAGCAAGGAAGGTGAGCGTCCGACAGCTCCAGATCCATGCGGTCGACTGCAGCCAGGAACGGGCGAGCGGACCCGAAATTAGTTTCGGGCCCAAGGACTTGGAAGGGGTTGAAGTTCCCCACGACGACGCTCTTCTCATCAAAGCGGTAATAGCCAATTACACTATTCACCGCATTTTTATTGACACAGGAAGCTCGGTCAATATCATATTCAAAAAGGCATTCGATCAACTGCAAATTGATCGAGCCGAGCTGCTGCCCATGACAACTCCCCTTTACGGTTTACGGGCAATGAAGTTCAGCCGGTCGGACAGATCCGGCTGGCCATATCGCTAGGAGAGGAGGCGCTCAGAAGGACGCGTACTGCAAACTTCGTCGTGGTGGACTCTCCGTCGGCATACAACGTCATATTGGGGCGACCAGCTCTCAGTGAATTCCGAGTGGCCGTTTCCACCTTCCACCAGAAGATCAAGTTCCCCGTCAAGGACAAAGTAGGAGAAGTATGAGGGGATCAACTGGCAGCTCAGCGATGTTACGTCGAGATGGTCCGAGCAGAAGCCAATGCCGCTCGGAAGATGCCCCGGATCGAGGTGAACGCTATCACTGAAAAGCCACCCTCTTTGATTTATGAAGAAAAAGAGGAAGTGCAAATTCACCCGACCCGATCGGAGGCAACGACATTCATCGCGTCCGATCTGGAGGCGAGCCAGAAGGAGGAAGTGATCCAATGCCTCCAGAGAAACCATGATGTCTTCGTCTGGGCGACGCATGAGCTGCCCGGAATTTCACCAAGTATAGCGCAGCATGAGCTCCATGTACGACCGGATGCTCGGCCGGTGAAGCAGAGAAAGAGGGGTTTCAGCGCCGAACAAATGCCATCATCCGAGCGGAGGTGGAGAAACTCCTGGAGAACGGCCACATACGCGAGGTCCAGTTCCTGAGCTGGTTGGCGAACGTGGTGCTTGTCTCCAAGCCTGACAATAAGTGGAGAGTGTGCATCGATTTCCGGGACCTTAACAAGGTGTGCCCAAAGGATTTTTATCCCCTGCCCCGGATCGATCAACTGGTGGACTCCACAGCTGGCTGCGAGCTGATATGTATGCTCGACGCTTACCAAGGCTATCATCAAGTGTCGCTCGCCCGTGAAGATCAAGAAAAAGTCAGCTTCGTTACAGCCGACGGCACCTATTGCTATAATGTGATGCCGTTCGGATTGAAGAACGCAGGAGCAACATATCAGCGTCTGATGAACAAAGTGTTCAAGGAGCAGATCGGGCGAAATCTGGAAGTATATGTGGACGACATTCTCATCAAGTCCGTCCGAGCGGCCGATCTCTTGGAAGACTTGGAGGAGACTTTCCGAACGCTAAGAAGGTATGGAGTTAAACTAAATCCCCAGAAGTGTCTGTTCGGAGCAAAAGGAGGGCGTTTCCTGGGTTACATAGTGACCGAGCGGGGTATCGAAGCAAATCCCAGCAAGGTGAAAGCCTTACAAGATATGCCGCCTCCAAGAAATCTGAGGGAAGTGCAGCGCTTAACCGGTCGGATAACAGCATTGTCTAGATTCATCTCGAAGACCACCGATCGGAGTCTCCCATTTTTCAAAATCTTGCGCAAGGCCACCAAATTTCACTGGGACGAAGAATGTGATCTGGCATTCGAAGATCTGAAGACATATTTGAATTCTCTTCCAGTATTAGCCAAGCCAGCTGCAGGTGAGCCACTTTGTATCTACTTATCTTCAACAGAGCAAGCCGTCAGCTCGGCATTGGTAAGGGCGAGCGGAGAAGAGCCTGTATATTTTTTGAGCCATATTTTAAAAGATGCTGAATCTCGCTACACTGGGCTCGAGAAACTGGCTTTCGCTTTGGTCCTCGTCGTTCGGTGCCTCCGTCCTTATTTCTTAGCTCATACTGTCATCGTCCGGACGAACAGCCCATTGGGAAGAGTGCTGTTGAATCCAGAAGCATCCGGGCGGCTCATCAAATGGACAACGGAGTTGAGCGAATTTGATATTCAATACCAGCCATGTTCGGCGATAAAGGTACAGTCCTTGGCAGATTTTGTCACCGAAGTACAAAGGCCAGAATCCGAAGCCATGTAGAAAATATTCGTGGATGGATCGTCCACTCGGCTCGGAAGTGGGATTGGCGTATTATTACTCTCTCCTCAAGAAGAAAAGATGCACTTGTCCGTCCGGCTGGATTATCGAGCTACAAATAACGAAGCGGAGTATGAGGCTCTCATAGCCGGCTTACAGGCTGCCTGGCATGTTGGGGCCGGACGGGTGACGCTACATTCAGACTCCCAATTGGCCGCTCAACAACTCTCAGGCTCTTTTGAAATCAACAACACTCGGCTCAAGCTTTACGCTCAAGCCTTCGAGAAACTCAAGGCCGACTTCAAAGAGGTTATTATCCAGAAGATACCCCAAGCGGAGAACCAAGCGGCCGATGAGTTAGCCAAACTCGCAAGCTCAATAACGTCGGTCGCCATCTAGCAGCCAGTTGAACAAGTATCTTTAGTGGCGCATGTCGACCGGATGGAGGGCCTCTCGTTCCCGAGCGACTGGCGGACACCCATCATGGAGTTCCTCCGCTCGGGTGCTAAACCGTCCGATCGGGATGAGGCCCAGCTACTAAGAAGGAGAGCCGGTCGGTTCACGCTCATTGGAGATCAACTATACAAGAAGGGTTTCTCTCGCCCACTGTTGAAATGCGTGAGCTCGGAAGACGCGGCGTACATCCTCCAAGAAGTGCATCAAGGATCCTGCGGTGGGCATCCGGGCGGACGATCGCTGGCTAAGAAAATCCTGCTGGCCGGATACTTCTGGCCAACTTTTCAAGCAGACGCCGCTCGGACCGTCGCGACGTGCCTTTCTTGCCAAAGGTATCATAATTTCTCTCACCGACCAGCAGAAGAAATGAAGGCAGCTACTCTGTCTTGTCCGTTCGACCAATGGGGAATGGATATCGTGGGTCCGTTTCCTATGGCGACCGGACAGCGGAAATTTTTATTGGTGGCGGTTGATTATTTTTCCAAGTGGGTGGAGGCCGAGCCGCTAGCCAAGATCACCGAGCAGATGGTCAAGAAATTTATCTGACAACATATCATCTGCCGGTTCAGCATCCCCCATCGACTTGTTTCAGACAACGGTCGGCAATTCACAGGAAAGTTACTCGAAGATTGGTGCAGAAGCTATGGCATCGAGCAACACTTCACGTCCGTGGCGTATCCTCAAAGCAATGGTCCAGCCGAAGTAGCCAATCGGGAAATTCTTCGTATTCTGCGCGCTCGGCTCAACCATTTGGGAGGAAGTTGGGTGGATGAAGTGCCTGGCGTCTTATGGGCCATCCGCACGACCCCAAAGGAAGGAACGAGCGTCACACCTTTCCATCTGGTGTACTGCGGCGAAGCGGTGATTCCTGTCGAAGTCGGCGTCGAGTCCGTCTGGATCCAGAATTATGATGATGGCAACGCCGAGCAGAGGAACATGGAGCTGGATTTGGTCGACGAGGAGCGATCCAAGGTGTCCGTCCGGCTGATGGTGTACCAGCAACGGATGAAGCAAAACTACAATCGGCACGTAATCCCTAGATCATTCCAGGTAGGCGACCTGGTCTGGAAGAAAGTAAAGCCGGTCGGCGACGTCGGCAAACTGAAGGCTCCTTGGGCAGGCCCCTTCAAAATCATCGAAAAGCTCCGCTCAGGCGCTTATTATTTGGAGGATGAAGACGGGCAACAGTTGGACCGACCGTGGAGCGCGAATCATCTCCAACCTTATCGAGCTGGGTGAAAGGTGCACTGATGTAACTCTTTTTTGTGTATATTTTGATCGCCTAGGTACTTGTAATGCAGGCAGCAAAAATGATAAAAAGGATGACAAATAGCTTCGCCGAACGACGGTGTTCAAATTAGCCTTAAAGGTCGTCGAGCTCCGACGTTAAATATCGAGAGACGAGCCGGCGTCTATAAACCCTCCGAGCGGAAGACCGTCGAGCTCCGACATTAAAGATCGAGAGACGAGCCGGCGTCTATAAACCCTCCGAGCGGAAGACCGTCGAGCTCCGACGTTAAATATCGAGAGACGAGCCGGCATCTATAAACCCTCCGAGCGGAAGACCGTCGAGCTCCGACGTTAAATATCGAGAGACGAGCCGGTGTCTATAAACCCTCCGAGTGGAAGATTGTCGAGCTCCGACGTTAAATATCGAGAGACGAGCCGGCGTCTATAAACCCGCCGAGCGGAAGACCGTCGAGCTCCGACGTTAAAAATCGAGAGACGAGCCGGCCTCTATAAACCCGACGAGCGGAAGACCGTAGAGCTCCGACGTTAAAAATCGAGAGACGAGCCGACGTCTATAAACCCTCCGAGCGGATGAGCATCCCTAAGCCAGGCCGAGCGGACTAGTATAGCGACCGTTACTCAGTCATATCGGCAGTCCAGTCAGTCGGACTTCGCCTCCTTCGACTAGACTTGAAGGGGAGGCGAGTGATCCGGCGGTGAGAACGGGGGACCCCCTTTTCGATGAGTCAACGCCACGTGGAAGTCAGAAGGCTAGGTGGCCGATCGGATAAGGAGGGACCAACCGGACGATCGAGAAAAGGTGGGAGCGGTAGGCCGACCGGAAAAGGGGGGCCGACCGACCGGTGTTTGACTGATGGCAAAAGGTGCCCCGGCGGGAGTCGGGGTTCCGACGCTCGCTGAACAGGATCATAGGGTTGAGCGGATGGCACGCTCGGTCGAAGACATAAGGTGGCATACTGCGAACAGTCCCCACATAGCACATTACCGAGGATCTCCCAAGCATACCAGTGCATATGGAGGGCCAGACGTGAGGTGAGTGCCGGCCGGCCGGACGCCCCGACATGGAGCGGGGAGAGAAGGACAGGGAACATCTTCTGACAGCTGTCATGCTCTATGACTAGGCCATACTCCAAATCTGGCGACAAGGTGTTCTGCTGTCCCATCGAAGACGTGCCTGGACTGTAGCAGTATGGTGTCAGGTAACCTTTTTGACCAACGCATACCGAGGTATGGGCTAAGGACACGTATTTTCCTCGGTAGGTGTGCGTGAGCTCTTTCACCGCTCTATATAAGGAGCCTTATACTTCGCCGAAGGTACGGGTTCTATAATTTTTGGAGCCACTTCTTCTTCGTTCGCTTACCTGACTTGAGCGTCGGAGGGTCGCCGCCGGGAACCCCTTCCCGGCCCGACTTCTGTGCAGGTTCGCCGGAGGTTCGTACAACCAGTCGAAGATTTACGTCAGCGACTCGGAGAGCGCCACGTGCCCAGCGTCCGTTGATTCAGCTTTCGGACAGGATCAGTTATAAAAAAAATTTGACAATAAAAATTTTTTCAAGATGACTCAGGGAGTTAATTTAGAAAATAATTCAATTAATTTTACGAAAATATTTAAAGACATCTTATAAAGTTATTTTCAAAAGTAAAAAGTTTATGTTAAAATTTTCAAAAATAAGGTGATTTTGAAACTATTTTTAAAATCTACTAAGTTTTCAAAATATAAGATTTTCAAAACATATAAAAATTTAATAATTCTATATTTTTGCAAAAATAACTTTTAAAGATTAGAAAATTTGAAATTATTTTCAAGATCTATTAATTTGTCATAAGGTTTTCAAAAGAAAAGTTTCGTAAAAATAACTTTGAGGTTAGAGAATTCAAAATTATTTAAAAAAAAAATATTTTGAAAAATAGCTAGATTTTTAAGATAACTTTTGAAAACATTTGAAAACTTTTTTCAACAAATGAAATTTTTGAGAAAGATATAAGGGATGAATAGAATGGTAAAATTAAAGTAAGATTTTAAAACTCCTTGAAAACTGTGCTAAGTTATTTTCAAAAATATCTTTTAAAGTAATATTTCAAAACTTAAATAGTTGTCCAGCTGATTTTTAAAAGTTAATTTTTAAAATACTTTTGAAATTTGTAAATCTAAAAGTTTATAGATTTGAAAATGCTAATAGGAAAATGAAGTAGTTTTTTAAAAAAATATTAAAAAATTATTTAAAGTTATTAATTCTCCCCTGAACCTGGCATTATTTCAAAATAATTAACTAAAAAAATGTCCTTAATGGTCTAATTTTTTTTTAATTAAAGATTTTTTTTTAAAAAAAAACTTCTAAGTAATTGTGTCAAAATAATTTTAAACAAAATTCTCTAAGTGATAAAAGTAAGTTTTCACAACTAATAACTTTTTATAAATTATTTCCAAAGATTTAAATATTTCTAAGTAGAAAACCCTTTTGAAAACACTTTGTATAGAAATGTAATAAAAAAATCTTTAAGAAGAAAAAATTTTATAGAGAAATTGCTAATTAATATTTTAAATGAAAATTTCAAAGCAAGCTGAACTTTGAAGGAATTTATTATTAAGAGAATTTTCTAAAGTAAAGCTTTGTAAAAAATTCTTTGAGTAAAAAAAATTTCAAAGTAACTTTTCCAAAATAATTTGAAAAAAATTGTTTAGTTACAAAAATGATTTAAAATACTTTTCTAAGGGATATAGTGAACAAAAAACTTTTTGTAAGTATCAAAAGTTAAGATTTTTTAAAAGGAAGTTTAAGAGAATTTTTTGAACTTAGGCTTTAAAAAAAAAATGGAAGTAAAAGTTTCAAAGTAAAATAAAAACTTTTAAAAGAATTTTTTTTTGAGCAAATGGTTAAGGATTTTAACTGTTTTAAAAACAAATTGATTCTCCCCCTGAACTTGATACTCCTCCTTAACTTAACACTCCCCCTTAATTTGTACTAAAGTTTAGATATGTTTAATTTCAAGGCCTTATTATATTTATCTACCTGAGTATTTTAAGGGAATTGGGGTCAGTAACACTCATATTCAATATAGTATTTTCATAAGTATTTCTACATATTTATTATAATTATTCATTTAAGTTTCAAGTTAAATGCAATGATTTGTTACTAACTCAATTTAATACTTATTTAATTAAAAGAAAACTTAAATTTCGTATTAATTGATTGAGTTAATTGATTTAATGAAAGTCTTAGTTATAATTTAATTTTTCATTCACATTATCTTTTTTGTTAGATTTAACTTAGATTAACAAAGTCAGTATTAATTCAGAGTTAAATTTGTTAAAATTATTAAATAAAGTTAAGTAAAGTTAAGGTTCAATTTAAGTTAATTTTTAATTGATATAAATTATGATTTAATTAAAGTAAAATTAAAATTTTGATTAATGTTTAATTTAAAAATTAATTAGAGTTAATATTTTAATTAGGTTAAATTAAGAATATGATCAAGTCAACTAAGTTCTTAAATAAGGTTAGACTAAATAATTAAATTTTAATTATTTATTATAAGGATCAGATCCAAGTTTTTGGATCTAGTTGTAAAATTTTCTAACAGTCCTTTAAGTTTGTTAATTTCAATTTTTAATGTTGAGTTTTCCTCTTCATGTTTTACAACTTGATTTGGATTAGAATTTTTGATTTGTTCCTTGAGGTGTTGATTTTTCTCAAGGAGCATCTTGTTTTGATTTTCGTGTTTAGTTAGTTTTTTATTTAAGCATGAAATGACTTTAAAAAACTTTCTGCTTAAATTAAAGTATACCTCATCAGAACCTTCGGAAATGAGTACGAACTCGTGGCTCAATTTGGGTTCGGACCCATCATCTGATTCGTCCTCCGATTCTGATTTGCGGGCCATCAGCACGAGGTAGCTTTGGTGCTTCTGATCTTTAGCATCTAATTCATCTGAAGATGATTCATTCCACATTACCTTGAATGATTTCTTCTTGGTTGTCTTGGATTTGTCGTTCTTCATTTTTGGGCACTCATTCTTGTAGTGACCCTTTTTGTTACATCTAAAGCAGGTCACATTTTTGTTGTTAGGGTCGGTGGTCGAGTTGATCTTCTGCAGGTTATTCCTGGTGAAGTTCTTCTTTCTCCAGTGAACATTTTTCTTACAAAGTTCACCAAGTATTCTTCATCTTCTGAATCTTGGTCAGGCTAACCTTCAGGTTCAGGTTTGGTTCTTGACTTTTCCTTTGAGGAATCTGTAAAAAGGGCAATACCTTTCTCGGCCTATTTTGAGTTAGTCTGCTCATGGAGTTTGAGTTCATAAAATAATTCATCAAGTTTAAATTTAGAAAGATTCTTTGAAATCTTGTAAGCATCCATGATGGATGCCCACAGTGCATTTCGAGGAAATGCGTTTAGGACGTACCTCATCAAGTCACGATTCTCCATTTGGTGGTCGATGTATGGAGCCCGTTGAGGATGTCCTTTATCCTCACGTGAAGTTGACTCGTGGATTCTTCTTCCTGCATTTTTATATTAAATAATTTATTCAAATAGAGGTCTCTTTTGGTTACCTTCGCATCACTAGTTCCCTTGTGCAATTTGATGAGCTTGTCCCATAGTTCTTTTGCATTTTCGTGTGGGCCCTTATGGTTCAGCTCTTCCTTTGTTAGCCCACATTGTAGCTGAGAGCTTTGAAATCGATCTGGGCTTTCTTCTTCATTTACGGATTTTAATGTTTCGGGTCCATTGGGTTTCTGAAGTTGTCGACGGGAGACTTTGTAGTCTCTGGTGACCCTAAACCACTGGTCGAAATCGGTCTTTAGATAGACCTCCATTCACTTCTTCCAGTATGGGAAGTCATCGCCGTTGAAGAGGGGAGGACGGACACTGATGCATCCCTTGTTTTGGGTCATTGCTCTTACATACAATAAAAACAAACATAGATGACCCCAAGACTTTTGGTCTTGGATTAGTAGTGTGGGATAAAATTTAAAGTATTAAAAATGAATTGGTGTTGCACCAAAAAGAATTTCTAAGTTATAACTTTAAAAGCTTTGAAAAAAAATTAAAGATTATTTTTGATATCACCAAAAAGAATTTGTAATAATTTTAGAAACTTAAAAAAAATTCTAAGTAAAATTCAAGCAGAAAGAAAATTTCTAAGTTAAAAACATTGCAAAAAAAATTTCTAAGTTTAGAGAACTTTGCAAAAAAAGCATTTGAGTAATTTTCAAAAAAATGTTTGAAAAGATTTTTAAATCATTATTTAATTTCAAGTTAATGTTTTATCAATTAGTCAATTAAATATTTTATTTCAATATTTGGCTTCCAGGTTGTGGTGAGGCACTAGGCCTTCTTGGTTATTGGATCATCAACCACTTCTAGATAAAGCCGCATAAGGAAATTAAATATTTAATTTTCTCGCTGAAAGCGCTAAGTCTAAATTAAGGTTTAAGTAAAATAGGACTTAGGAACCCAATATAGGTTCCAGCCAACTAGATTAATTAAATATTTCTTAGGGATATATTTCTTTAAAATATCTCTAATTTGTCCTTATGGTATCTAAGGTACCAATTTAATCCATAAAATTTTCTAATATGTTGATTATTTGAACATGCATGATTTTTCAAAATATCTACTTATATTTTCAAATTATCATTTTCTAATTTTAATTTATCATTTTTTGCTTCTAATCTTTTAAGATCTTCTGACAGACAAGATTTATCTAAAGTTAATTTCAGCTTTTTATTTTATTTTTCTATCATGCAATAATCCTTAGTTAATAATTTAACAAATTTAAACATTTGGTCAGGTGGTAGAGACCATACCTGACTTACCTTGTCGATCTCTGATCCTCCCCCTGTAGAGCTGCTTTCCTCCAAAGACTCTCCCCCTTCATTGATGCTCATCTGGGATGAGCTTTCTGTGTCCTCGGGAAGGAATTCGGCTATAAGGGATGTCCCGACAATTTCTTCGGTCTTGGATTCTTTTGACGACGACTCGGTGTCCATCGAGGAATCAGATTCAGCTTCAATCCATTCTTCGTGGAGCTTCAAGAACTTGTTCCAGAGTTCTTTTACACTTTGGTAGTTGCCGATTCTGTCGAGATCCTCCACCGGTAGTACACTTATGAGATGATATTCATCCTTACCATTTCACATGCAATCGTTGCGCTGCTCTTTGATCTAGAGGAGTTTTTCACTTTCTTCTCCGTTTGCATTCTTTGGTGCTTCATAACTATTTTTCATTATTAGTAAAATATTGAAATCTATTTTAAGAAATACCTCCATTCTGTTGGGATGTATACTATAAGCCTAACTTTTGTATGAACATCTGTTTTGAAATGTTTTTGAAATGAGAATCACCTTGGTCAAATGTCTGCATTTTATATTTATATATATGTCAATGCAGTTGTCCATTTAATTTATATTGTAGATAACATGGTGTGTGGTATCACACAGAAGATCATGTTATTGGTTTCTTATAAATTATAAATAGTAGCTCACAACCAAGATGAATTGGGACAAACCAATGGAACGGTTGTAGTGTAATTTGGTATTAGTCCGTCTTAACTATAAAATTACACTAGTACACTTTGTGTGTATTGAGCAGGATCTTTTGAGGTTGTTCGATTTATACTGACTACATAAAAGAACAGGACCTCTGTTATTATGGATGTGCGTCCTCTTAATCCCTATATAATAACAAGCACATATACTTAGTATTTATTTCTTTAACTTATCAATGGGTGAGATTTATTCGTTAAATCAATAGGCCCGATGAGTTGAGAAATAGTACTGTTGATATGGTGTGTTGTTGATTATAGAAGGAAACTGTGTCCTAATTATTTAGGTTGATGATGTCCCCTTGAGGAGCTCATAAGGATTATCATATAAATCCTGCAGGTGGACTTAGTCTGACATGATAATAAAGTTGAGTGGTATTGTAATATGGGATTGGTGCTGTAGTTCAATAATAACCCTTTAGTGGTATGAGTTATTATTGATAGACTTGAGTTGGGTGTTCGGGGCGAACACGGGAAACCCAAGCACATCGGGAGACCTAAACCAATTCCACTTCTAAGTCGCTATTGTAGCCTCTCTATATAAAGTCTCGCATCCACCCATCCATAACCGGGATTGGTTTTACTTGGTTTAGTTTAACTTAACTTGGTTTGGTTTAACTTAACTTGGTTTGGTCTAACTTAACTTGGTTTGGTTTAACATAGTTTGTTTAGATTTTTTCTAAACAAAATTTTGTTAATTTTTCTTTCCTTGTTACCGACGGCAAGTCTATAAAAAGGACTAGGATGTGGCCCCTAAAACCTAACTTTCTAATTCTCCACAATCTTCTTCTCTCCTTGTGGCCGGCACCCCTCTTCCACCCAGAGCCGGCGCCACATCCACCTCTTCTTCTCCTCGTGGCCGGTGCCACTTTCAACCCCACCTAGGGCCAGCGCCACCTCCACCAAGGGCCGCCCCTTTCCTCTCCTAGCTAGGGCCGGCAACACTTCTTCTTCTTGGTGGCCGACGACTTGAAGAAAAGGAAGAAGAGGAAGGAGAGGAAGAAGAAGAAGAAGATTAGAAGGTGTCCCATCCTAGAGACTCCTCTTTGTGGCCGACGGTTTTGGAAGAGAAGAGAAGGAGGGTAGTTTTGTCCTTAGTAGATCGTCGCCTACATGACGTCTAAGAAGAGGAGAGGAATATGGCAGAAGATCAAGAGGTCTTTAGCTACAAAAAAAGGTACAACTAGTTCTTTAATTCCACTGCATATCAAGTTTCATTTTTCTTTGTATCGATCTTGCATATCGATTTCGAATACCAACACAAGAGGCCAGCGATCTTGTAATTCGATCAAGGTATGATTTGATCATTCAAGAACTTGCTTGATTGATCAAACACATGTTTGATCAAATATGCAAGTTGCTAGAAAAAGTTCCGTTCTTGTACAATTTTTTTTACAGGGAAATATAAACAGAACGGAATTCTAGCACCCTTCAAGTCGTATTAGAGCAAGTTTTCTGGTTCTGTGTGCTTGAGTTTCGGTTAAATTATGCATTGCTCATTCATAAGTTTAGGTCGGATAATAGTTGGATGTGCTAGATAGATTAACTCTGTGGTTGTAGGCATCCTAGATCCAACTATTATGGCTTTTTGTGTGCTTGTGTGTGATTTGAACCCTCGCGCATATCGAAGTTGTTGTGTGTGCATGATTGTAATAATTAAATATGGCTAGTTGCCGTATTATTATTATTATTATTGTTGTTTTACATTTTGTTCGATCTAGATTACATGTAAATTCCTTTGTGGAATATAGGATCGATAAATGTAAAATTTTATTTTTTTTGCGGCTTGTATCCTTGCTATGCGTGGTGCTATTTTGAGGACCGGAGGCGCGACGGAGAAGGAAGTGAGATAGACACGACGGCTTGATCCATTGGCATGTATATTGGAGGACAGTATTGGATGAGTCCATAATAGTTAGAAATTTTATTTTCATATTTATTGGCTTTATATGCTATTTTATGTGCTGTGATGTGTGTGCATGTTAAAATTCCTCAATTTAAAAAACTAAGTAGGAGAGGGATTATTTAAATAAATTCCACGGTCTCCATTACTGGTTTGTAAGTGATGCATTCAAACTTGCGTGTTAGCTTTAAGTGTCTTCCTCCATATCGGATGAGTTTGTTTGTGGGTCACTAGATAAAACTTCCTCTATGGATGATTATAGGAAATTATTTAGATTTGTGTGATCTTCTCCATCTGAAGGTGCATAATCCTAATTAATGGACTAAGTATCAAGTAATGGTATATACTTAATCACATTTAATAGTATCCTCCCCATCGGAGTCACTACTATTATTTGTGTGACCGAAGATAAACCAACTATTAATTTTATTTGTCATAAAGTTAGGTTGACAAGATAATAAAATTAATGGGTAAAACCTCCTCTTACAAATGTTTGAATTAGTATACGTCCACACTATCGTGGCATACAAAATTTATGGTGCTTTGAGGTGTTGGTGAATTTAAATTATATTGTTTGAGGAATCAATATTATTTTAAATTCTAAAGTTTTGACCGAGTATTTTATTTTGTGATTCTCAGGATTTCAAAATGGCTTTCAATCCTCTTGCTGTTATTTTAAAAGGAAACAAACTTACTGGTCCAAATTATATTGATTGGAAACGAAACTTGGACATTATCTTAACTGCTGAAGAATACAAGTTCGTACTTCTTGAGGTCTGTCCTAGCGTGCCTGATAAGGATTCTAGTGAAGAGAAGATAAAGAGATATAAGAAATGAGTCAAGGCAGATGAGATGGCGTGGTGTTACATTTTGGCTTCTATATCAAATGTGTTGTAACATTAGCATCAGGACTTACCCACCGCCTATGACATGATGCTCAATCTTAAGGAACTCTTCAGACACCAAAATCGGGCTGCCAGGTAGGAGGCCATGAGAAACTTAATGACGACCACCATGACTGAGGGGACACCCATAAGGGATCATATCTTCAAGATGATGACTCATTTAAATGAGATGGAAGTCCTTGGAATTAAAATCGATGGGAAACCCAGGTTGATATCATTCTCCAAACGCTATCCAAAAGTTTTGAGCAGTTCCGCCTGAATTACAACATGAACAAAAGGGTTTATTCGTTAGCGAAACTTCTGATAGAACTCCAAGCGACAAAAGGGCTATTTCGTCAAAGTTCTCAAGTTCACATTGCTGAAAACGTTTCTGCCTCTAAGCCGAAAGGCGGAAAGAAGAAGAAGAAACAAATTGGTTTGGCAAAGAAAGTGATTCGATCTCAAGGGACTGGGCCGCAGGCAGGTGTTAAGAAGTCGAAAGGCAAGTGCTTCACATGCAAGTAATCTGGACATTGGAAGGCGAACTGTCCATGTAGAAAGGAGAACAATAAAGATATATCTTATTCATTAGTTGTTGAAACATGTTTAGCGGTGTTATCTACCGGTATCTGGTGTGTAGATACGGGAGCCATTAATCATGCCTACAATTCATTGCAGGGGTTCCAGGAAACCAGACGACTACATTATGGGGAGATCACCGTCTACATGGGCAATGTTATGCGAGTGGCGGCTGTTGCAGTGGGAGATGTTTATCTATCTTTTGATAGGAATAAAACTTTGATTTTGAGAAATTGTCTTTACGTACCATGTTTTAGAAAGAACTTGATTTCAGTTTCTAAATTATTTATGGATGGATATTCTATTTCTTTTGATGACAAAGTAGTTGTCAAGAAAAATAGGGTGGTTATCTATTCTGGTGCATTGGTTGACAATTTGTATGCTCTTAATCCAATAACTCCCATGATGCAACAAATGAAAATTAATAACATATCTTCTAATTCTAATAAGAGAAAGCAACCTTCAGAAATGAACCAAACATATCTTTGGCATCTAAGGTTGGGTCATATTAACTTGAGTAGGATTCAAAGGTTAATAGTCGATGGACCTTTGGATTCATAGGTAGTGGAAAACTTTCCAACCTATGAGTCTTGCTTGGAAGGAAAAATGACCAAAAGACCTTTTAAGGCAAAGGGGTATAGAGCCAAAGAAGTATTGGAATTGGTTCATTCTAATTTGTGTAGGCCTATGACTATCCAGGCAAGAGGTGGTTTCGAATATGTTGTCTCTTTCATAGATCACTATTCGAGATATGGGTATATTTACTTGATGCACCACAAATCTGAGTGCTTTGACAAGTTCAAAGAGTACAAGGTTGATATGGAGAAACGTCATGGTAAAAGTATCAAGACACTACAGTTTGATCGTGGTGGAGAGTACCTCTTAGGAGAGTTTAGGAATTACTTATCAGAGGTCGGGATTCAATCCCAATTGTCTGCACCTAGTACACCCCAATAGAATGGTGTAGCGGAACGAAGGAATAAAACTCTTATGGAAATGGTTAGATCAATGATGAGTTATTTAGAATTACCAAATTTGATTTGGGGATATGCTCTGGAAATGACGGCGTAAATTCTAAACTTGGTACCTTCTAAGTCAGTACCCTCTACTCCCACAAAATTGTGGAATGGGCGTAAGCCTAGTTTGAAACACATTCAGATTTGGGGTAGTCCAGCACATGTGCTGAAGGGAGACGCTGATAAGTTGGAATCACGTACAGAAGTTCCCTTGTTCGTGGGATATCCTAGAGGAATGAAAGGTGGTTTATTTTATAGTCCTAAAGATCAGAAGGTCATTGATAGCACCAATGGTCGATTTTTAGAAGAGGACCATGCAATGAACCACAAGCCCATGAGTAAAATTGTTCTTGAGGAAATAAGAGAGGACACTTCTACTTTAGTACCAACAGTACAAGATGAGATACCACAAGTAACTGTAGCACGTGTCACAAATGATGCACAATTACAGATAGTGCCTCATCGTAGTGGGAGGGTTGTTAGGCAACCTGAAAGATTCATATTTTTAGGAGAGTCTTTGGACTTGATCCATGGTGAACTTGAAGCTGATTCCTGGACATAAGATGAAGTACTCCAAGATAAAGATACAGCATCTTGGCAAAAGATACAGCATCTTGGCAAAGTGCAATGAACTCTGAAATAGAATCTATGCATTCTAATCAGGTCTGGGAGCTTGTAGAACCACTAAATGGTGTAAAGGCCATTGGATGTAAATGGATCTAAAAAAAGAAAAGAGGAACAGACGGGAAGGTGGAAATTTTTAAAGCTAGGCTTGTTGCGAAGGGGTATATTAAGAAAGAGGGAATTGATTATGAGGAAACTTTTTCACCGGTAGCCATGCTTATGTTTATCCGAATTCTTTTATCTATTGCTGCTCATATGGATTATGAGGTTTGGCAAATGGATGTCAAGATATCTATCCTTAACAGAAGTCTTGAAGAAAATATCTATATGAAGCAACCAGAGGAATTCATTGCGAAGGACAAAGAGCATCATGTATGTAAGCTCAATCGGTCTATTTATGGACTGAAGCAAGCTTCGAGATCTTGGAACATCCGGTTTGATGAAGTGATCCAGTCTTATGGATTCATTCAGTGTCCGGATGAGTCTTGTGTATACAAGAAAAGTGACGGAAACGTGGTGGTATTTCTTGTACTATACGTAGATGACATTTTACTCATTGGCAACAATGTCAAAGTGTTTTCAGACGTCAGGGTATGGTTATCCAAGCAGTTTGATATGAAGGACTTGGGAGAATGTGGACATATTCTTGGGATCAAAGTAATAAGGGATTGCAAGAAAAGGATGTTATGCTTATCCCAAGCTTCGTACATAGATACTATCCTAGCTCGTTTTAGCATGCAAAACTCTAAGAAATGTTTTCTACCTTTTCGGCATGAAGTATCTTTATCTAAAGAGATGTGTCATAAGACATCAAAGGAGATAGAGGAGATGAAGACAATTCCTTATGCTTCGGCTGTAGGAAGCCTAATGTATGCGATGCTATGTACGAAACCCGATATCTATTTTGCCGTGGGCATGGTTAGCAGATATGAAAGTAACCCAGGACCAGGACATTGGTCTGTCGTAAAGCATATATTAAAGTACCTAAAAAGGACTAGAGATTATATGCTGGTTTACCAGACAGATGATTTGCTCCCTGTGGGTTACATGGATTCAGACTTCTAATCAGATAGGGATAGCAGTAAATTAACCTCGGGGTATGTGTTTACTTTGGGAGGTGGAGTCATATCATGGAGGAGTATTAAGTAGAAATACGTTTTAGACTCCATCATGGAAGCTGAATATGTGGCAGCCTCTGAGGCAGCCAAAGAAGCTGTATGACTCAGAAACTTCTTGATGGACTTAGATGTGATTCTAGGCTTGCCCAAAGTTATGATAATTTATTGTGAGAATAGTGGTGTAGTAGCAAATTCGAAGGAACCATGAGCCCATAAGGCAAGTAAATACATTGAGCGCAAGTACCACCTGATACGAGACATCGTAAAACGAGGAGAGGTTGTTGTCACCAAGATTACATCAGCAGATAACCTGGCAAATCCTTTCACTAAGGCCCTTTCGGCGAGAGCTTTTGATAGGTATGTTAAGGGGATGAGAATCAGATGTATGGCAACATTTATGACAGCATAGTCTTTTAGTATAAGTGGGAGATTGTTGAGATGTATACTATAAGCCTAGCTTTTGTATCAACATTTGTTTTGAAATGTTTTTGAAATGAGAATCACTTTAGTCAAATGTCTGCATTTTATATTTATATATATGTCAATGCAGTTGTCCATTTAATTTATATTGTAGATAACAAGGTGTGTGGTGTCACACAGAAGATTATGTTATCGGTCCCTTATAAATTATAAATAGTATATCACAACCAAGATGGATTGGGATAAATCATTGGAACGGTTATAGTGTAATTTGGTATTAGTCTGTCTTGACTATAAAATTACACTAATATACTTTGTGTGTATTGAGTAGGACCGTCTGGGGTTGTTCAATTTTTATTGACTACATAAAAGAACAGAACCTCTATTATTATGGATGTGCGCCCCCTTAATCCCTATATAATAACAAGCACGTATACTTAGTATTTATTTCTTTAACTTATCAATGGGTGAGATTTATTCATTAAATCAATAGGCCCGATGAGTTGGGAAATAGTACTGTTTATATGGTGTGTTGTTGATTATAAAAGGAAACTGTGTCCTAATTATTTAGGTTGATGATGTCCTCTTAAGGAGCTCATAAGGATTATCATATAAACCCTGCAAGTGGACTTAGTCCGACATGATAATAAAGTTGAGTGGTACTACTCTTGGACTCAGATGTTAATTAACCGAGTTGTTAGTAACTCATTTAATTAACAGGCATACGATATCTTAAACACGGGGAGATTAACGCACTCATAATAAGAAGGAGCCCATATTGTAATATGGGATTGGTACGACAGTTCAATAATAACACTTTAGTGGTATGAATTATTGTTGATGGACTTGAGTTGGGTGTTTGGGGCGAACACGAGAAACCCAAGCCCATCGGGAAGCCTAAACCAATTCATCCTCTAAGTCTCTGTTGTAGCCTCTATATATAAAGCCTCGCATTCACCCATCCATAACCGGATTTGGTTTAACTTGGTTTGGTTTAACTTAATTTGGTTTGGTTTAATTTAACTTAGTTTAGTTTAACTTAACTTGGTTTGGTTTAACATAACTTGTTTAGATTTTTTATAAACAAAATTTTGTTAATTTTTCTTTCCTTATAACCGACGGCAAGTCTATAAAAAGGACTAGAATGTGGCCCCTAAAACCTAACTTTCTAATTCTCCACAATCTTCTTCTCTCCTTGTGGCCAGGCCCCTCTTCCACCTAGGTTGTAGTGTAATTTGGTATTAGTCTGTCTTGACTATAAAATTACACTAGTATACTTTGTGTGTATTGAGCAGGACCGTCTAAGGTTGTTCGATTTTTATTGACTACATAAAAGAACAGAACCTCTATTATTATGGATGTACGCCCCCTTAATCCCTATATAATAACAAGCACGTATAATTAGTATTTATTTCTTTAACTTATCAATGGGTGATATTTATTCATTAAATCAATAGGCCCGATGAGTTGGGAAATAGTACTGTTTATATGGTGTGTTGTTGATTATAGAAGGAAATCGTGTTCTAATTATTTAGGTTGATGATGTCCCCTTGAGGAGCTCATAAGGATTATCATATAAACCCTACAGGTGGACTTAGTCTGACATGATAATGAAGTTGAGTGGTACTACTCTTGGACTCAGATGTTAATTTACCGAGTTGTTAGTAACTCATTTAATTAACGGACATACGATATCTTAAACACGGGGAGATTAACGCACTCATAATAAGAAGGAGCCCATATTGTAATATGGGATTGGTACGGTAGTTCAATAATAACCCTTTAGTGGTATGTGTTATTATTGATGGACTTGAGTTGGGTGTTTGGGGCGAACACGGGAAACCCAAGCCCATCGAGAGGCCTAAACCAATTCCTCCTCTAAGTCCCTATTGTAGCATCTATATATAAAGTCTCGCATTCACCCATCCATAACCGGATTTGGTTTAACTTGGTTTGGTTTAACTTAACTTGGTTTGGTTTAATTTAACTTGGTTTAGTTTAACTTAACTTAGTTTGGTATAACTTAACTTGGTTTGGTTTAACATAGTTTGTTTAGATTTTTTATAAACAAAATTTTGTTAATTTTTCTTTCCTTATAACCGATGGCAAGTCTATAAAAAGGACTAGAATGTGGCCCCTAAAACCTAACTTTCTAATTCTCCACAATCTTCTTCTCTCCTTGTGGCCAGGCCCCTCTTCCACCTAGGGCCGACCCCATATCCACCTCTTCTTCTCCTTGTGGCCGGCCCCACCTTCAACCCCACCTAGGGCTAGCACCACCTCCACCAAGGGCTGCCCCTTTCCTCTCCTAGCTAGGGCCGACGACACTTCTTCTTCTTGGTGGCCGGCGGCTTGAAGAAAAGGAAGAAGAGGAACACAAGGAAGAAGAGGAAGGAGAGGAAGATAAGACTCCTCTTTGTGGCCGGCGGTTTTGGAAGAGAAGAGAAGGAGGGTGGTTTTGTCCTTCGTAGATCGTCGCCCACACGATGTCCAAGAAGAGCAGAGGAATACGGTAGAAGATCAAGAGGTCTTTAGCTACAAAGAAAAGGTACAACTAGTTCTTTAATTCCACTGCGTATCTAGTTTCATTTTTCTTTGTATCGATTTTGAATATCAATTTCGAATACCAACACAAGAGGCCAGCGATCTTGTAATTCGATCAAGGTGTGATTTGATCATTTAAGAACTTGCTTGATTGATCAAACACATGTTTGATCGAATATGCGAGTTGTTAGGAAAAGTTCTGTTCTTGTACAATTTTTTTGTACAGGGAAATTTAAACAGAATGGAATTCCAACGCTCTTCACATTCGTCACTTCCAAAATGCGAACTCCCCCTTGAACGTTGGTGGATAGATGTTAGCTCCGACCATCTCGTTGCTTCAGCCGGCTGTTGTCCTTCTGAGGTGTCCTTGCTCTGATACAACTTGTTGGAGACCGTTGGTGGCCGGCTATCGAAGGGTTGACCAACCCTACACAAATAAAAATACCCTTCTCGAACTTTAAAGAAACACTTGCATAAATAATTAAAGACAAAACTTAAAAGAAAAGAGATACCGGATTTTCCTTGGTTACAACCAGGGAGGTTGTTAATCCAAGGAAGATGATCGTACTAAATTCTTTTTCAAGTGGAGAAGCCTCTTTTACAGTAGTGTAAGCACAGAAAGAAGAAAGCTAAACAAAACAATAGAAGCGCACAAGTGTTGCTACAATTTCTTGTTCTTATTTAGCTTCTTGGACCAAGGCTATATTTATAGCCTTGGTCGGGGCTCCTGGAGGGTTCCAGGTGCCTGGAAGGGGATAAAACTTTATTCCCTTCACAACGGATCATGGTCAAAAGTCGCATTTCGGGCGCCCGGACCCTTAAAGTCAACTTTCTTGACTTTTTGCGGTCCGGGCTCTCTGCTCCGGTTCTGCTCGCCTAGATCCAGATCTTCTGCTCCACTTTCTTGGGTGATTTTGGCCAACTAAAATAAGGCTCACCCAAACTCAATTTTGGCCTTCTCGAGCAGGCTTCCGCTTCGGCTTCTCATCTCTCGGAATTGTCGCATGCTTCCTTCTCGTATGCCAGCGTACTCATCTGCAACTCTTCGTCCCTCGGACGCACCGAGCTCGTCAGAGCTCTCCCATGTCGATCTTCTCGCTGGCTGCGTCTCTTGCTCCTCGAGCAATCTTCCGCTCCGACTTCTCGTCCCTCGGAAACACCGCACGCTTCCTTCTCATCCGCCGGTGTACTCTTCCACAGCGCCTCGTCCCTCAGATGCACCGAGCTCGTCGGCTCTCTCCCGTGTCGTCCTTCTCGCTAGCTGCGTCTTTCGCTCGACTTCCTATGCTTCTAAGTTCCTGAACACTTAAACACAAGGTTAAAACACCATAGGACCTAACTTAACTTGTTTGATCATATCAAAATAACCAGAGGTTCCAACAATAATGACCCACACACTAGTGTTGGTCCCTTTGGAGGCTGATAAGAGGGGAGGGGTGAATTGCCCTGAAAAATTAAATCTACCCTTTCTCGAACTATCAACTAAATAAAGAATACTTGAAATTAAAAAGATAGACACTAATTAAAAGAAAACAGACACAAAGGAGTTACTTGGTTTGTAATCAGAAGATTGCTAATCCAAGGAGAATGTAGCACACTATCTAAAGATCTCCTTCGGGTGGAGTAGCCTCTTATAGCGTTAACAGCAGAGAAGAAAAGTATAGTACAGAGAAATGAATTACAAGTGAAATTGCTCTAACTGTTGAAATTAGTGCTATATTTATAACACTGTTCCGGGTGCTTGGAAGGGTTCCGGGCACCTGGGAGGGGATAAAACTTTATCCCCGACACTTTGGTCAGCGTCCACATCATCGTTGATAGAATTTAGGTTTTGGGCGCTCGGAAGGGTTCCGAGCGCCCGTGGACCACATTAAAGGCTCCGGGCGCCCGAACCACATAAGTCAACCGAGTTGACTTTTTACGGTCCGGTTCCTTTGCTCCGGTTCAGCTCATCTCGGTTCGAGTTTTTCGCTCTGACTCCATTAGCTTGAGTGATTTCGACCATCCGGAATAGGGCTCACCCGAACCCAAGTTCGGCCTTCTCCTCGAGCAGCCTTTCTCCCCGATTTCTCATCCCTCGAACACCGCATACGTTCTTCTCGTCCACCAGTGTACTCTTCCGCGGCACCTCGTCCCTCGAACACACCGAGCCCGTCGACTCTCTCCCAGTGCCATCCTTGCTCTTCCGCTCGACTTCTTGTGCTCCTAAGCTCCTGCACACTTAGACACAAGAGTTAAACCAAATAGGACCTAACTTAACTTGTTTGATCACATCAAAACACCTTAGGATTCCAACAATCTCCCCCATTTTGATGTGAGCAACCCAAGTTAAGCTAGGAAAAAACAAACATAATGTAAAGACAAATAATTGTTTAAATAAGTAAAAACAAACATACCTCGCCCTAGACTTAATATATATCCTTTTCCCCCTTTGATTACATAAAAAATGAGGTTCCTTAACTAGTCTAAGGTTAACTTTAACATTTTAAAAAATTTGCAATTAATTTAAAAAACATTAAGTATTAAAAAATTTAAGTAAGAAAATTTTCAGACAAAAAAAAATACAATTTAATTTTCTAAGTTAAAAAATTTTTTGTGTTAAAAAAATTTAAGTGTTAAAAAAATTAACTTAGAAAATTTTTAGGTAGAAAAAATTAAGAAAATTTTTAAATGAGAACAATTTAATTTTCTAAGTTGAAAAAAAAATTCTAAGTTTTTGCAAACATAAATATTTTTGAGAATTTTCTAAAACAAATTAAGTAACCCTTTAAAGCATTATGTAATTTCAAATTAATGTTTTTTCAGTTAGTCAATTAAACTTTTTATTTCAATACTTGGCTTCCAAGCAATGGCGAGACACTAGGCCTCCTTGGTTATTAGAGCAGCAACCTCTTTCTAGACAAAGCCTCATAAAGAATTTGAAAGTTTAATTTTCTCGCTGAAAGTGCTAGGTCTTAATTTTATATTTAAATTAAATAAGTTTTTGGAACCCAATAGAGGTTCCTTCCTATAGGGTTAATCAGATATTTTCTAGGTATATAGGCTTTTGATATTTTTCTTATTTGACTTTTGTGAAACCTATAGTACCAGTTTAATCCTCTATAATTTCTAAAAACAGAAATATTTGAACAAGTAGAATTTTTCAAGTTTTCTATTTCTTCTTTTAATTTATCATTTTCAAATCTTACTTTATCAAGATCTTCTAACAGACATGATTTTGCTAAAATTCTTTTTATTTCTACGTTTTTATTTTTTAATTTATTATTTTTACTTTTTAATTTGTATATGGATTTTGCCATTGACTTAATACCATAATAAAACTGATCAGGAGGTAAGAGGCATACCTCACTTACCATATCAGACTTGAAGCCTGACTCTCCCCTGCTTCGCTGCTTTCATCTGAAGTCGCTCCCCCTTCATTGATGCTAGCTTCTGATGTACTTTTCCCTTCATAGCTTGCCATCAGTGTTAGTCCAACATATTCTTGTATTTCGGACTCAGACGATGAACTGTCATCCCAAGTTGCTTTTAGATTCTTGTGCTTCTTGGGTATCTTGACTTTATCCTTCTTGAGTTCTGGGCAATCTTATTTTAAGTGTCCTTCCTTTTGACACTAGTAGCAATGAACCTTTCTTCTATTTCTTGGATTTTTCTTATTCTACATTTCTTTAAATTTATTAGATCTAAAGAACTTTTTGAAATTTTTTACCATATAAGCTTCTTGATCTTCTTCTGAATCTGACTCGGGTTCATCCTTCTTGGCTACATTTAGCGCCATAATCTGGCTTGAGTCTTTTGATGTCCCTGCACATCTCGTTTCATGTAATTCAAGAATAGAAATAACTCCTCTAAGATACTTACCTCCAGGTCCTTTGAGATGTAGTAGGCAGCGATGATTGAGGTCCATTCTGGAGTTTTGGGAAAGGCGTTGAGTGCGTAGCGTATCGTGTCCCGGTTGGTTACCATTTCATCGAGGTTCTCGAGTCCAGTAATTAGTTCTTTTACCTTTACGTGTAGATCGGCTACCTTCTCACCTTTTTCCAGATGAATATTTGTCAGCTTGTTCCGAAGTATATCGCTTCTAGCGAGCTTGGCTTCGGACGTGCCTTCGTGATGTTCTAGGAATTTTCCCAGAGTTCTTTGGCCGATGAGTAGCTTCTGATGCAGTTGATTTCTTGAGGCGGCAGCACGCTTAGAAAGTGATACTCCGCTCGGTTATTCGCTACGGAATCATTTTGCTCCTTCTTCGTCCAAAGACACTCTTCTTTTCTTCTCCATTTTGATTCGTAGGAGCTACAAAACCATATTTTATTATTAAACGAAGTTCAAAATTAGTTTTCCGAAATACCTCCATACGACGTTTCTAGTATGTGAAGTGTTGGTTGATACTCGGAATATCGTACCGATTCCCCTCTACAAAATTTTTGTACAAGTCCTAAACCATTCCTAACAACCTATTGTGTTCTTTAGAAATTAAATTTGGAATCGCAAACGGAACTTAACATTATTGTTTCCAAACTCAACTTATCTGTTTTTAGAGGTTTAGACTTGGATCGCAAACGATGCTTAACACTATTGATCCAAATCCACCTATGTTACAAATTTAATTAAATATTAATTTCAGAAATTAGCTTCCAGGTTAAACATGGCGCACTAGGCCTTCTTGAGTATGGGAGCATCCACCACTTCCTAGACAAAGACTTTCAACGAAATTTAATATTTAATTTCCTTACAGTAACCCTAGGTTTAACTAAAAGGAACAATCGAATCACAAGTTTGGAAAAAACAAAAGAAACACAAACTCGAATCACAAATTCGAAACCTAGAATCATATGCCTCTTGTGTTTGGTATTTCATAATCTATACATAGAAAACTAGTATGATGCGGAATAGAATTACTAGTTATACCTTTCTTTGTAAGACAAAACTTAAAAGAAAAGAGACACCGGATTTTACTTGGCTACAACCGGGGAGGTTGTTAATCCAAGAAAGATGATCGCACTAAATTCTCCTTCAGGCGGAAAAGCCTCTTTTACAGCAGTGTAAGCGCAGAAAGAAGGAAGCTAAACAAAACAATAGAAGCGCACAAGTGTTGTTATAATTTCTTGTTCTTATTTAGCTTCTTGGACTAAGGTTATTTTTATAGCCTTGGTCGGGGCGCCTAGAGGGTTTCAGGCGCTTGAAAGGGGATAAAACTTTATCCCCTTCACAACGGATCACTATCAAACATGATCTGGTCAAAAGTCGCATTCCTAGCACCCGGAAGGGTTCCAGGCGCCCGGACTGGTCCGGACGCTCAGATTGATTCTGGGCCCCTGAACCCTTAAAGTCAACATTGTTGACTTTTTACGGTCCGAGCTCTTTTCCCAGGTTCTGCTCGCCTCAGTCCAGATCTTCTGCTCCGCTTGCTTGGATGATTTCGGCCAACCGAAATAAGGCTCAGCCGAACCCAATTTCGGCCTTCTCAAGCAGGCTTCCGCTCCGGCTTCTCGTCCCTCAGAATCATCACGTGCTTCCTTCTCGTCTGCCAGCGTACTCATCCGCAGCTCTTCATCCCTGTGATGCACTGAGCTTGTCGGCTCTCTCCCGTGCCAACCTTCTCGCTGGTTGTGTCTCTTGCTCCTTGAGCAATCTTCTGCTTCGGCTTCTCGTCTCTTGGAAACATCGCACGCTTCCTTCTCATCCACCGGTGTACTCTTCCGCAGCATCTCGTCCCTCAGATGTACCGAGTGTTGGAATGTATACTAAAAACATAGCTTTTGTATAAACATATATTTAGAAATAAGAATCACATTGGTCAAATATCTACACTTATTTGTTAAGTGTAGTTGTTCAATTAATTTATATTGTAGATAACATGGTGCGTGGTGTCACACACTGAAGATCATGTTATCGGTTCATTATAAATTATAAACAGATGCTCACGACTAAGATGGAAAGGAACAGACCATTGGAATAGTCGTAGTGTAATTAGGTATTAGTTTATCTTGACTAATAAATTACACTAGTACACTCTAAGTGTATTGAGTAGGACCATTTTAGGTAAGTTCTTTTTATACTGACTTAATAAAAGAACTGGACCATAGTTATTATGAAAGTGTGTGCTCTTAATCCTAATATAATAACAAGCATATATATTTAGTATTTATTTCTTTAACTTATCAAAGGGTGAGATTTAGCTCGATAAATCAATAGGCTCAATAAGTTGGGAAATGATATTACTTATAGTGTGTGTTGTTGATTATAGAAGGAAACTGTGTTCTAGTAATCTAGTCTGAGAATGCCCCCAAGAGGAGCTCATAAGGATTGTCATGTTAAACCCTGTAGGTGGACTTAGTCCGACATGACAATGAAGTTGAGTGGTACTACTCTTAGAGCTAGATATTAATTAAGTGAGTTGTCAGTAACTTACTTAATTAGTGGGCATTTGTTATCTTAAACACAGGGAGACTAACACACTCATATATGAAGGATCCCATAATGTAATTTGGGATTGGTGCGATATTGAAATAATAACTCTCTAGTGCAATGAGTTATTATTGATGAACTTGAGTTGTGTGTTCGAGGCGAATACGAGATACTCAAGCTCATCGGAAGGCCAAAACCAATTTCTCCTCTAGGTCCCTATCGTAGCCTCAATAAAGCCTCATGTCCACCCATATAAAGCTCTTCTTGGCGTCCAAGAAGAGGTCGGCCCATAGCTTGGTGACCAAGCCAAAGGGGCAGGCCAATCTCCTTCACAAATGGGCCGGCCCTTTGCTTGGTGTCCAAGCAAAGAGGGGCCGACCATAATATGTCAAATAAAGAGGGGTGTTTTGAATTTTTAAAATCTTCTCTTTACAGAAAACTACAAGTTTTAAGAGAGAGTTTTTAAAATATAAAACTTACCTTATTTGAATTAGGCCACATGGTTTAATAGAAAGTTTAAAAGTTTTAAAACTTTCTTTTTTTAACCATCCTCATGGTTTTTAGAAAAAAGGAAGAGAAGTTTTAAAATTGAAATTTTCTATTTTTGTAACCATGTTAAAAAAGGAAATTTTAGAAGAGAAGTTTTAAATTTTAAAACTTGGTTTTAATTTTTAAAACTTTCCTTTTTTAACATCCACAATAGGAAAGAGAGCTTGTAAAATTGTATAAGAGGATTTCTTCTTTTGTAATTTTTTTTAAAAAATAATTTCTCTCCTTGATGATGTGGCCGACCACCCTTGCTTGGTGCCCAAGCAAGGGACCGACCAAAATTAAATCATCATCCTATCATGATTGATGATTGAATCAATCGAGAGGAAAGAAAAGGAAAAATTAAAAGGGAAAAGGAAAAACAAGAGGAAGATTTTAATTTTTGTAAAATGTCTTTCCTTATTTGCCTTGGGCAAGTGTTATAAAAGAAGAGGAGGAGAGGCCTCATGAGTAATCTATTTTATTTTCTCTCTTCTCTCTAGTCTTCTTCAAAGGGCTGGCCCTTGCTTCTCTTCATGCTAGGGTCGGCCACCTCTTGTGGTTGCTTGGTGTGGCCGAATACAAAGAGAAGGAGAAGAAGAGGAGAAGTAGGGTATGAATCTATTCTTATTCCATTGATTGTGCTCTTCCTTGTGGTCGGATCTCTCCCCTTTCCCTTTCCCTTTGCTCTCTTTTTTCTCCTTGGTGGTGGTGGTGGCCGAAACTTAGAGAAGGAGGAGAAGCTCTTTGGGTGGTGTTCATCTTGGAGGATCATCGCCCACACGACGTCCAAGGCGAGGTGAGGAATACGGTAGAAGATCTCGAGGTTGTTAGCATACAAAGAAAAGGTATAACTAGTAATTTTCTTCTGCATCATGCTAGTTATTTTTCTTTGTAAGAATTCCAAACACAAGAGACATTAGATTCTAGTTTTTCGAATTGTAATTCGAGTTTGTGTTTCCTTTTTATTTTTTGAATTTGTGATTCGATTGTTCCTTTTGGTTAAACCTAGAGTTATTTAAGGAAATTAAATATTAGCTTTCCTTAAAAGGCTTTGTCTAGAAAATGGTGGTTGCTCCCATATCCAAGAAGGCCTAGTGCCTCACCATGTTTAACCTGGAAGCCAATTTTGGAAATTAATATTTAATTGAATTTGTAACATAGGTTGATTTGGATCAATAGTGTTAAGTTCCGCTTGCGATTCAAGTCTAAATCATTAAGAACAGATAAGTTAAATTTGGAATCAATAATGTTAAGTTCCGTTTGCGATTCCTAATTTAACTTCTAAAGAACACAATAGGTTGTTTAGGAAAGGTTCGACACTTGTATAAATTTTTTGTACAGTGGAACCGATACGATCTTCCTAGGACCAACCAACAATTAGTATCAGAGCTAGGGTTTGCCTCTGTGTGTTTTGGTTTTCAAATTAATTATGCACATGTCATACATAATTTAGGCAGGATAATAGTAGGATGTGCTAACTTTGTGGTTGCAGGCTCCAACTATTATGACATATAGATATTGTGTGTGATTGGACCCTTGGACATGTCAAGGGCATTATTTTTTTGTGTGCATGATTGTATGTATCAAATACAGCAGGAGCTGTATTAGTTTTAGAATTTTACGTTTTTGTTCGATCTAGAATACATGTACATTCCTTTGTGGAATATAATATCGATATATGTAAAATTCTATTTTTGTCGAAGATCGTATCCTTGCGAAGCGTGGTGCTTTTGGAGGACTAGAGGCGTAGCAGAAAAGGAAGCTCGATGGACCCGATGACATGGACCCGGTGGCGGTGGCTAAAGATGGCAGTGGCTAAGTTTGGAGCACACGGAGAACAGTGACGGAAAAGGTCATAATAGTTGGAAAATTAATTTCCAAAGTTATTGCTTTTATTTACTGTTATGTGTGTGTGTGCATGTGATGTATGCTTGCATAGGTTAAAATTCCTCACTTTAAATAACTAAGTGGGAGAGGGATTTTAAATAAATTCCACGGTCTCCATTACTGGTTTGTAAGTGATGCAAACAAACTTGCGCATTGGCTCTGAGTGCCTTCCTCCATATTGGATGAGTTTGTTTACAGATCACTAGATCAAACTTTCATTTTGGATGACTATAGGAAATTAATCAAGAGCGCGTGATCTTCCCCATCTGAAGGGGCATAATCTTATGAATGGACTAGGTGTCAAATAATGGTATACACTTAGGCACGTCTAATAGTATCCTCCCCATCAGAGTCACTGCTATTATTTGTGTGACCGAAGGAAAATCAACTATTAATTTGTCATAAAGATAGGTTGACAAGATAATAAAATTATAACCCTCCTCTTACAAATGTTGAGATTTTGTATACTTCCACACTATCGTGGCATACAAAATTCATGGTGTTTGAGGAAATTTTATTTGTCAGGTTGGCAAGATAATAAAATTAATGGGTAAAACCTCTCTTACAAATGTTTGAATTTGTATACGTCCAAACTATCGTGGCATACAATATTCACGGTGTTTGAGGTAATTTTATTTGTCATAAAGATAGGCTGACATGGTTATTAATGGGTATAACCCTCCTCTTACAAATGTTCAATTTTGTATACGTCCACACTATCATGGCATGCAAAATTCACGGTGTTCGAGGTGTTGGTGAATTTAAATGATATTGTTTTGAGGAATCAATATTATTTCAAATTCAAAGTTTTGACCAAATATTTGATCAAAGATAGACCAACTATTAATTTTATTTGTCATAAAGTTAGGATGACGAGATAATAAAATTAATGGATAAAATCTCCTCTTTGTTTTTGTATACGTCCACACTATCGTAGCATACAAAATTCATGGGGATTTTAAGGTGTTAGTCTTGACCAAATATTTTTGTGATTCTTAGGATGTTTGTCAATCCCCTAACTGTTATACTATAAAATAGACTTAGTAGTCCTAATTAAGATTGGAAACAAAAACTTAGACTCTAAGATGGGCTGTCCTCTCAAGAACCAAGAACAATATAGGGGTATTTTATTCATTAGTAGTTGAAACATGTTTAATGGTGTTATCTATCGGTACCTGGTGTGTAGATACGGGAGCCACTAATCATGTTTGCAATTCAATGCAGGGGTTCCAGGAAATCCGACAACTATATGTCTGTAAAAGTAGCAGCTATTGCAATGGGAGATGTTTATTCTTCGATAGGAATAAAACATGAATTTTTGAGAAATTGTCTTTGCATACCAAGTTTAGAAAAAACTAGTTTTCAGTTTCTAAACTATTCAAAGAACTCGATATTCTGTCTTTTTAATAACAAAGTTGTTATCAAGGAAAAAAGGGAAGTTATCTGTTTTGGTACGTTGGTTGGCAATTTAAAAATCCAATAACTTCCACGATGCAACAAATATAAATTAATAACATATCTTCTAACTCTAATAAGAGAAAGCAACCTTCGGAAATGAACCAATCATATCTTTGGCGTCTAAGGCGAGGTTATATTAACTTGAGTAGGATTCAAAGGATAATATCCGATAAACTTTTGGGTTCATTGGTAGTGGAAATCTTTCCAACCTGTGAGTCTTACTCGGAAGGAAAAATAAACCAAGAAGCTTTTTAAGTCTAAGGGGTATAGAACCAAAGATGTGTTGGAATTGGTTCATTATGATTTGTGTGGATCTATGACTATCCAGGCGAGAGGTGGTTTTGAATATTTTGTCTATTTTATAGACAAGTATTCAAGATACAGGTACATTTACTTGATGCGCCGCAAGTCTAAGTGCTTTGATAAGTTCAAAGAGTAGGCTGATGTGGAGTAACATCAAGGTAAAAGTATCAAGATACTATGGTGAGATCGTAGTGGCAAGTACCTCTTGGGAGAGTTTAGGAGTCACTTATCAGAAGTCGGGATTCAATCCCAACTGACTGCACCTGGTACACCCCAACAGAATGGCGTTGTAGGAAGAAGGTATATGACTCTTATGTAAATGATCAGATCGATGATAAGTTATTCAGAAAATTACTAAATTCATTTTGAGGATATACTCTGGAAACAGAAGTGAGCATAATACCTTCTAAGTCAGAACCCTCTACTCACATAGAATTGTAGAATGGGCGTAAGCCTAGTTTAAAGCATATTCGAATTTGGGGTAGTCCAGCACATGTGCTGAAGGGAGACACTGATAAATTAAAACAGGAGTTCACTTGTTTGTGGGTTATCCTGGAGAAACGAAAGGAGGTTTATAATCCTTAAAATCAGAAGTTTATGGTTAGCACCAATGCCCGATTTTTAGAAGAGGAATATGTAATGAACCACAAGCCCATAAGTAAATTTGTTCTTAAGGAAATAAGAAAGGACACGTTTAATCTAGTACCAACTGTAGAAGATGAAATGTCACAAGAAACTGTAACATGTATCACAAATGATACACAATTATAGACAGTGTCTCGTCGTAGTGGGAGGGTTGTTAGACAACCCTAAAGATTCATGTTTTGGGAGAATTTTTGGACTTGATCCCTAGTGAACATGAACATGAACCTGATCCCTGGACAAATGACGAAGCACTCCAAGATAAAGATGCAACATCTTGGCAAAGAGCAATGAATACAGAATTAGAATATATGTATTCTAATAAATCTGGGAGCTTGTAGAACCACCAAATGATGTAAATAGGTCTACAATAGGAAAAGAGGGATAGACAGGAAGGTGGAAACTTTCAAAGCAAGGCTTATTGAAAAAGGAAACTTTTTCGCTGGTAGCCATGCTTAAGTCTATCTGGATTCTTTTATCTATATGGACTATGAGATTTGGTAAGTGGATGTCAAGACAGCTTTCCTTAATGGAAATCTTGAAGAAAATATCCATATAAAAAAACCAGAAGGGTTCATCACAAAGAGCAAAGAGCATCTTGTGTGCAAGCTCAATCAGTCTATGGACTAAAGCAAAGCTTCAAGGTCTTGGAACATCCGGTTTAATGAAGTAATCCAATCGTATGGATTTATTCACTGTCCGAATGAGTCTTGTGTATATAAGAAGTGTGATGGAAGCGTGGTGGTATTTCTTGTACTATACATAGATAATATTTTTGATAGTTGGAAACAATATCAAAGTATTGTCGGAAGTAAGGGTATGATTGTCCAAGCAATTCGATATGAAGGACTTGGGAGAATGCGCATATATTCTCGGGATCAAAGGGATCACTAGAAAAGAATGTTGTGCTTATCTCGAGCTTCATACTATCCTAGCTCGTTTTAGCATGCAAGACTCCAAGAAAGGCTTTCTACCTTTCAGGCATGGAGTAGCTTTATCAAAAGAAATGTCTCCGAAGACATCAAAGGAGATAGAGGACATGAAGGCAGTTCCTTATGCTTCGGCTATCGGAAGCCTAATGTATGCAATGCTATGTATGAGACCGGATATCAGTTTTGCCCAGGGCATAGTTAGCAAATATCGAAGTAACCCAGGACCGGGACACTAGACTGTCATAAAGTATATATTAAAGTACCTTAAAGGGACTAGAGATTATATGCTAGTTTATAAGGCATATAATTTGATCCCTGTGGGTTACACGAATTTTGACTTCCAATCAGATAGGGACGATAGTAAGTTGACCTCGGGGTTTTGTGTTTACTCTAGAAGGTGAAGTCATAACTGTGGAGGAGTGTTAAGCATAGGTGCTTTTCCGGATTCCATCATAGTAGCTGAGTATGCGGCAACCTCTGAGGCATCCATAGAAGTTATATGGCTCAGAAACTTCATGATGGACTTAGACATGATTTCTGATTTGTCCAAAAATTATTATAATTTTTGGTGCAGTAGCAAACTCGAAGGAAGCATAGGTCCATAAGGCAAGTAAACACAATAGAGCGCAAGTATCACCCAATATGAGACATCGTATAACGAGAAGAAGTTGTTGTCGCCTAGATTGCATCAAATGATAGCCTGAGAGATCTTTTCACTAAGGTTCTTAAGGCAAGAGCTTTTGATGAACATGTTGAAGGGTTGAGAATCAGATGTATGACAGCAGATATGGCAGCTTAGTCTTTTAGTATAGGTTGGAGATTGTTGGAATGTATACTAAAAGCCTTGCTTTTTGTATAAACATATATTTAGAAATAAGAATCACATTGGTCAAATATCTATACTTATTTGTTAAGTGTAGTTGTTCAATTAATTTATATTATAGATAACATGGTGTGTGGTGTCACACACTGAAAATCATGTTATCAGTTCTTTATAAATTATAAATAGATGCTCACGACTAAGATGGAAAGGAACAAACCATTGGAATAGTCGTAGTGTAATTAGGTATTAGTTTATCTTGACTAATAAATTACACTTGTACACTCTAAGTGTATTGAGTAGGATCATTTTAGGTAAGTTCTTTTTATACTGACTTAATAATAGACTTAGACCTTAGTTATTATGGAAGTGTATGCTCTTAATCCTAATATAATAACAAGCATATATATTTAGTATTTATTTCTTTAACTTATCAAAGGGTGAGATTTAGCTCGATAAATCAATAGGCTTGATAAGTTGGGAAATGATATTACTTATAGTGTGTATTGTTGATTATAGAAGGAAACTGTGTCCTAGTAATCTATGCTGAGAATGCCCCCAAGAGGAGCTCATAAGGATTGTTATGTTAAACCCTACAGGTGGACTTAGTCCGACATGACAATGAAGTTGAGCGGTACTACTCTTGGAGCTAGATATTAATTAAGTGAGTTGTCAGTAACTTACTTAATTAGTGGACATTCGTTATCTTAAACACAGGAAGACTAACACACTCATATATGAAGGAGTCTATAATGTAATTTGGGATTGGTGTGGTAGTGCAATAAAAACTCTCTAGTGGAATGTGTTATTATTGATGAACTTGAGTTGTGTGTTCAGGGCGAACACAGGATACTCAAGCTCATCGGAAGGCCAAAACCAATTTCTCCTCTAGGTACCTGTCGTAGCCTCATAAAAGTCTCAAGTCCACCCATATAAAGCCCTTCTTGGTGTCCAAGAAGAGGTCGGCCCATGGCTTGGTGACTAAGCCAAAGGGGCCGGCCAATCTCCTTCACAAAGGGGCTGTCCCTTTGCTTGGTGTCTAAGCAAAGCGGGGTCGGCCATAATATGTCAAAAAAGGAGGGGTGTTTTGAATTTTTAAAATCTTCTCTTTGGAGAATACTAAAAGTTTTAAGAGAGAGTTTTTAAAATATAAAACTTACCTTATTTGAATTAGGCCACATGGTTTAATAGAAAGTTTACTGGACTTCATCTTCTTCAAATCTGTTTTATTGGAGGCTTTATTCTTCATATCCACAGCACCGGGATCTTCTTCATCGGCCTTCCTAGTCATCCCTTGGAGTCTCGCCAAAGATCCACCGCACCAGAGCTTCCTTAGATCCTCGAAACTCATCTTCTTCGCCATCTTCACCCACCAAAGCACCAGGGCTTCATCTCGTCATATTTAAACAGGATCAACTTTGGCGCCGTCTGTGAGAACTTTCACCTGAATTTAAATCTTCGATATGGAGGACGCTGGAAAAACCCACACCATCACTTTAACACAGGAAGATCTGGAATTACTTATCGTTGCAAGGGTACAGAAGTCTTTGCAACAAAAAGCTAATACTAATGGAACGTTGCCCATGGCGATAAATCCGGCCATCTCTGTTGGTGCGGGAAGCATCTGACGATCGAACCTGAGTTTTGATAATGGAAAAGGATTCAAAGTTGAGGTGTGTGGTGATCTAACAGTTTGAATGAGATTGTAGGAAAGTCCTAAGTGTACTTAGCCAAAAGCCCTAACTGTGGTTAGGCAAGGTGAAAACCCTAGGGGGTGGTAACCCTATGTCATCGGGGGTGGTAACCCTATGCGGAAAGTCTTGGTGGGTCGAGTGCTTCAGGCAAAAGTCCTAGGGGGGGGGGGGGTAACCCTAGATGGAAAGTCCTGGTGTCGCGAACCAGGTGAAAGACTGGACCAGCCAGGAAGCGGAAGTCCAGCAGAAAAGTCCGGAAGTATCGAGCATCGAGCAAAAGTCCAGTCGATCTAGAGGATCGCACTGCAACAGGTAAATCTCCTGAGTGGAGTAGGAGAGGACGCGTTCCCTGTAGAGGGAACAGTAGGCGTCGGGTCGACCTAGGGTTTCCGATCGAAAATCTAAAGTCAGACCCGGACAGTCCTGAGACTGTCATCATATTCTATTATCATATCTATATTGTTTTGTGATAACTTTGTTTTGTAGGGTATGTGTTTGGGACTAACACTTTTTGCAGGACCAAAGGAGCACAACTTAGCCTCGGATGAACAGTGTCTGAGGCGCCTCCATGGAGCTTGGAGGCGCCTCGGATGCAAAGCTGAGCTGGCCACAAAGCAAGCTTGGAGGCGCCTTGAAGGAAGCTCAAGGCGCATTAGACTGGTAGATGAAGGCGCCTTGGAGAGCACAGAAGGCGCCTCGAAGGGATAATTCACGACCAGTTCAGGCTTGATCCACGCTGGCAACTTGGCCATCCTGGAGGCGCCTTGGATGGATTTCAAGGCGCCTTGAGCACTGTATAAAAGCAGCACTCGACCAGTAACTCAAAACAACTTCCTCTAAGCAACCTTTCTTTAACGTGTTGTCAACGAGACGTCCCAGAAGTGCTGCGAATACTTCCCGACAACCCGGAGCTCCAAATCTGATATTTCCTAAGTGTCGTTGGTATTTTTAATTACTATTTTAAATTGTATTTGGCTTGTAATAATTTTGTGCTTATAGTTGTTGCCCACAGAAAGCGATCAAGGATCGTGGGCCTTCGAGTAGGAGTCGCTACAGGCTCCGAACGAAGTAAATCCCTTGTGTTTGTGTGTTTGTTTTTATTCCGCTGCGTTTATTTACTCAAGTGCTTTTATGATTCCGAAACGAACAAAATAGCCGTGAGCGCTATTCTCTCCCCCCCCCCTCTCTAGTGCATCTCGATCCAACAATTGGTGTCAGAGCGGGGTCGTTTTGAATTAGTGCAACCACTATTCAAAACATTTTTTTGGTGGTATTTTCATATTTTTCAGAGTCAAATAAGAATTAGCTTAATAGCTACATTCTAATTATTTTATTGAACCGGTTTTGCTCGAGGTTGGTACAATACCACTCGAGCTTGTTTTCCCTTATTTCTCCCGTACTACTAATCCCAGACCCAGTCTTGGAACCGATTTTATTGTTTTTGTCGTTCAGGATTTTAAATGGCTCAATAAGAAGGTTTCAGCACCGTTCGCCCCCCACTCTTCTCCGGAGAAGACTTTGGATATTGGAAGGGGTGAATGGAAACCTTCCTTAAGACTCAGTTCGATACGTGGATGATAATCAAGACCGGACTACAATTGCCATCCAATGAAGACGGCAAGCCAACACCCTGTGAAAAATGGGAACCGACCCTAATAAAAAAGGTGGAATTTGATGCCAGAGCAACCTGCACCCTCCAATGCGGACTGACCAAGGAGGAACTCAACAGAGTTGGACCATTCTCCAGCGCAAAAGAGCTTTGGGAGAAGCTGATCGAATTCCACGAGGGAACCTCCGACACAAAAGTAAGTAAACGTGACTTGTTGCTTAATAAATTGTATAACCTAAAAATACAGGAAGATGAGACGACCTGTCAACTCCACGCACGGATACAAGACATCCTCAACTCCCTCCACGCAATCGGTCAAAAGGTCGAGAATAGGGACATCATAAGGTATGCACTCAACTCTTTTCCTAGGAGTACATTGTGGGCATAAATGGTAGATGCCTACAAAGTCTCCAAAGATTTATCTTCAATTAGATTAGATGAGCTATTTTCAGAATTCGAACTTCATGAGCAGACTAATACACAGCCTTCCGAGAAAGGAATTGCTTTACTTGCAGGTACCGGTGGAGCTCGCGAATCAAGATCACGACGAAGAACCAAACAGGAGTCGGAAGCAGAAACCGACTCAGATGAAGAAGACAATGAACTAACCATTGAACTCATGAACCTTGTAAAAAGACTCTACAAGAAGAAGAAAGGTTTCAACAAGCGGGACCTAAAGAAGGCAGTCCAATCCAAGGAGGCCCAACCGAATTCTAAGGTAAAATTTGAAGTGATATGCTACGGATGCAACCAGAAGGGGCACATCAAGGCCAACTGCCCTAACCAAAAGGAAGCAAAGAAGCAGAGAAGGAAGAAGGCCCTGAAGGCGACATGGGATGAATCTTCCTCAGAAGACGACGACGACGAACTCGATCAGACGAGTTTACTGGCACTAATGGCCCGGGACCAAATCAACCTGTCCGAGAGTGAAAGCGAGTCGGAGGCCGAGTCCGAGCGAAGCCACGGATCCATATCCATTTCTAAAGGGCCCGAACCCTCTGTAAGTATCTCTCGACACAATAATTTAGTTAATTATTTGTTACGAAAATTAGCTAAATCAAACCTTAGAGTCAAGTCACTTCTAAAGGAAGTATAAGTCCTTAAAGAAGTGACTAACTCTGAATCTTTAACTAAACCAGTTCAGACTGGAAATTCAACTCAAGTCCAAAAACTTGAAGAAGAGAATTCCAGCCTGAGAATTCAAGTCAAGGATATGGAGAAAACACTAGAATGATTTTCTTTAGGTTCCAAGAATCTTGACCTAATTCTTGGGACACAAAGAGTTGTTTACAATAGAACTAGTCTAGGATTTAAACCAAAGAAAAAATATAAATCTTATTTATCTCTTGTATAAAGGGCAAATAGAAAAACAGTCCAAGCATAGGTCTCCAAGTCCAAATTGATTAATCAAGTTGGACTTGGTCAATATTGCCTCCCGAAGGATCAAATACACTACCTCGATAGACCTTATCGAGGCTATGATCCAGGGGACCAAAAAGAAAAATGATATTAATAAAACGAATATAATTTAAAAATTCAAAATTAAATTCAAAATTCAAAATTCAATTCGAAATTAAATTAAAAATTTAAAATTCAAAATTCAAAATTAAATTCAAAATTCAAAATTCAATTCAAAATTAATTCAAAATTAAAAGTAAAATTCAACTTAAAATCAAATAAAAATAGAAGGAGGATCCAGAATAGCTGGCACCCCCAACTAAACTATCCGACTGGGTAACCGAACTTAATCTACCCGACAGGGTAACCAAACTTTACCTACCCGGCAGGGTAAATAGGGTTAGATTAAAATGGGCTAGGTTTAACTTGACCCACGGTACTGGTGAAATATTGGATGATAGTACGTTGGGGAAACTTAGTCATCGTATGTTTAGGAAGATATTGCTTCGACCTGGTGCATTTGGCTAAGTGGAACTGACCGAAGCTACCCTTTATGGATCATAACCAGTTAGACCTAGGTTTTGTACTAAGTTCAATGGGTAGGACTATTTGGAAAACCTCGAAGGCAAGGTTACTTTAATGATGTCCTTGTGACTCACCATAGCCCAGAAGTTTATCCAAAGAACGCCTGCTTGTTAAACCCAAAACTAAACCTAAATCTAACACAAAGTTAAACAAAACTCTTAAATTGAAACTAATTCATCTCACAAAATTATAGGATTCCCTGATTGAAAATTTAGATCAGGTGAGATGACTAAGTAATTAAAATTAATTCAACACTAATTCGTAATCAAAATTAATTCAAAATTAATTAAATTTAATTTAAATTTTTTAAATTAATTTATTTCAAAAATTAATTAACTTAAATTATTTTTTTCTTTAATAAACTTAAATTATTTTTCAAAATTAATTAACTTAAAATTATTTTTCAAAATTAATTAACTTAAAATTATTTTTCAAAATTAATTAACTTAAAATTATTTTTCAAATTAATTAACTTAAAATTTAGTTCAAAAATTAATTAACTTAAAATTATTTTTCAAATTAATTAACTTAAATTATTTTTTCAAAATTAATTGACTTAAAATAAATATTCAAAATAAATTAACCTAAAGTTAAACCATTGTTTCAACGAATACAAACTCAAACTTAATCACTTCACTTTCTTTTCATCAAATAGAGTCCAATTCAAACAATTTATGTGTAGGAACATAAAGAATTGGATCAGTGGATGTTAGATAGTGGATGCTCCAGACACATGACTGGAGATAAACTAAAGTTCACAAAGCTCAAACTAAATAATTTAGGGTCTGTTGCATTCGGCAACGACGACAAACTTAAGATAATCGGAAGAGGTAACATCGAACTTAGTTTCGATTTTATTATTCGAAAAGTTCTATTAGTTGAAAACTTCAATTTTAATCTTCTAAGTATAAGCTAATTGTATGATAGTGGATACTTAGTTACCTTTGACAAATCTAGTTGTTTAGTTAAAAATATTGAAAACTCTGAAATCACACTTAAGGGGCTTAGGAAAAATAATATGTACTCAATTGATCTATCCACTTCCTCAATAAAGTGTTTTCTAACACAAGAAGAGGAAACTGAGTTGTGGCACAGAAGATCGAGTCACACTCACACCAGACTCATTTCAAAAATGAGTCAAAATGGTCTAGTTAAAGGTTTGCTCAAATTAAAATTTATTGAAAACTCAATATGTAATGCTTGTCAACAAGGAAAACAAACCAAGTCAACCCACAAATCAACTAATCTAGAAATAACTAACTCTTTACTTGAGCTCCTTCACCTTGACCTATTTGATTCACATGGAGCCAAGTCACTAAGCAAGAACCAGTATTGCTTAGTTATAATTGATGACTACTATAGGTTCACCTGGGTAAAATTTCTAAAAACAAAAGATAAATCTTTTGAAGAGTTTAGTAATTTTTGCAAGTTAACAGAAAATGAAAAAGATACTAAAATTAAAAGAATAAGAAGTGATCATGGGGGGGGGGGGGGGGAATTTGAAAATATAGGTTTACCCAATTCTGTAAAATCAATGGATACCAACATGAATTTTCATGTCCTAGAACCCCCCAACAAAACGGTCTAGTGGAACGTAAAATAGAACCCTACAAGAAGCCGCTAGAACCATGCTAAATGAGTATAACTTAAATTATCAATTTTGGATCGAAGCCATAAATACAACAAATTATATTCAAAATAGAATTCTAATTAACAAACTTCATAATAAAACTCCTTATGAAATGTATTATAATAAAATACCCAACCTAAACTATTTAAAAGTTTTTGGATATAAAGTTCATATTTTAAATACTAAAGATTACTTAGGAAAATTTACACCCAAATCAAACCAAGGAATCTTTTTAGGGTACTCCACAACCAGTAGGGCCTACAGAGTCTATAACCAAAATACCCTAAAAGTTGAAGAAACAACTAATATAATATTTGATGAAGAAAATAATCTACCTAACTTAAATGAAAATGTTGACATTAATCCAAGAATTATTGAAGACGATGAAATTCATCCCAACACTAATAAACTAGAGGAACCAATTTCTAACCCAAACATAAGACCAACTAGAGCAAGTACCTCTCACCCACCTGACCAAATTTTGGGTGATCCAAACCTAGGAGTCAGAACTAGATCCTCTTATAGAAACTCTAGCCAGATTGCCCTTATTTCTAAAATTGAACCTAAGACTATAGAAGAGGCCCTACCTGATCCAGACTGGATCATTGCTATGCAAGAAGAGTTAGCCCAATTTGACAAAAACCAAGTCTGGCAAATTGTACCTAAACCCTTAGATAAGTCAATAATAGATACCAAATGGGTATTTAGAAACAAGTTGGATGATCAGGGTGAAATAATTAGAAATAAGCCTAGACTAGTAGCCAAAGGATTTAGTCAAGTTGAGGGTTTAGACTATGATGAAACCTATGCACCAGTAGCTATAGTCGAATCCATTAGGATGTTATTAGCCTATGCAGCACATAAAGGATTTAGGTTATACCAAATGGATGTAAAATCTGCGTTCCTAAATGAGTTCATTAAGGAAGAGGTCTATGTAAACCAACCCCCATGATTTGAGGACTTAGACTACCCTAATCATGCATTTAAATTGAAAAAGGCCTTATATGGACTTAAACAAGATCCTAGAGCATGGTATGAACGGTTATCCAATTACTTAACATCCAAAGGTTTTAACCAAGGTCACATAGATCCGACCCTATTTGTAAAAACTATAGAAAAAGACATCTTCATAGCCCAAATCTATGTTGATGATATAATTTTTGGCTCAACTAACTCTAAACTTCTAAAAGAATTCATTAAATTAATGGAAAATGAATTTGAAATGAGTATGGTTGGGGAGCTAAATTTTTTCTTAGGTTTACAAATTAAACAAACGAAAGATGGAATCTATATTTACCAAACTAAATATGCTAAAGAACTAATTAAAAACTTTGGCATGGAAAATTCAAAAATCATAAATACCCCAATGGCCACTAACATCAACATTGACTCTGACCCAGAAGGAAAACCAGTAGACCCAAAATACTATAGAAGTATAATAGGAAGCCTACTCTACCTAACTGCAGGTCGACCAGATATAATATTTGCAGTTGGTATGTGCGCAAGATACCAATCTTATGCAAAAGAATCACATCTAACATATGTTAAAAGAATACTTAGGTATATTAAGGGAATCCTAAATATAGGACTTTGGTACCCTAGAACTAGCACCTTTGACCTTTTTGGCTATTCTGACTCAGACTATGCCGGGTGCAAATTAGACAGAAAAAGTACAAGTGGTAGCTGCCAAATCCTAGGTCAGTGCCTAGTAAGTTGGTCAAGCAGAAAGCAACATTGTGTTGCTCTATCCACCACTGAAGCTGAATACATAGCCCTAGGAGAGTGTGTCACTCAACTTTTGTGGATGATGCATAGCTTAAAAGACTATCAATTAGAATACAAAAATACAAAAATCTTAATTGATAATATAAGCTCAATTAATCTAACAAAAAATCTAATTCACCACTCTAAGACTAAACACATAGAGGTAAAACACCACTTTGTAAGGGATCACGTAGCTAAAGGTGAACTTGCACTCAACTATGTTGAGTCCAAATCAAACCTAGCTGACATTTTCACAAAACTCTTACCTGAACTTGAGTTCAGTGCACTTAGAAGACAAATAGGAATGTGCTGGGTAGAATAGATGTTGATTTTCAAACTCATTGTCTTACTTAATCATCCTGTTCTTTTCAAAAACTCTAGGAAAAATAATGATTTTAAAATCACATTTTCTTAGAATTTTCAAAAGTTGGACTTAGTTTAGGCTCTACCCTAAAAATCATGTTCCCTAGATTTAAGTAAGAGCATCTCACAAACACCTAAGTATACCTTGCTTGTGTTTGAAATACATAGAATGACGTGAGATGCATAGGGTACAGCCTGGACTCCAGTATGCTTATATCTGTGCATCATTATGAGTCTGGGCGTTAAATACTTTATTAACAGTAATCAGTTTAAGTCATCCAGCCTTAGTCAAATCTAACTGGACCAAAAGACTTAACTTGACTAACCGAGTGAAAGCTGCTGCCCTCTAGGCAATCAACAAGTAGCTAAAGGTTAGACAGTTGGTGAAGGAAATGGAGATTTTAAGATTGAGCATGCTTGTACTTTAGGGCTCTGATACCTGATCAAAATAATTTGGATAAGTTAACAACTATTTAACTTGACTCATGCTTGGACTTAAGGACCAACTAAATTTGATTACATAACCTAAATTAAATATTTAGTTACTCCCTCTTCGTCCTAAAATTTCATAAGTTCTTACTCCTATTTTTTCAAAATTAAGTTTTTTTAATTAAGCTAAGTACCTTTTTAAATTAAAACTACATTTTCAAAATTCAATGTTTGCAAAAGGCTTAGCTAAGTGATTCATATAGCAACTTTCAAACTTTCTCAAACTTAGCCACCTTTATAAATTTTTGCTAAAATACTTTTCTAAGTTACCTCTTAGATTCATTCTATACTTAGCTAAAAGTGTTAAAAAGCATATTTCTTTACTTGCAAAATTTAACTCATGGCTTTCAAAGGATTTCTGCTAAGTAAAAAGAGACTTCAATTTTTTTTCAAAAATAATTTGGCTCCAAAAATTCTTTAAAATCTAGCTAAGTTTTTCAAAATTTAGTTAAGTATTTTTTCTAAAAACAACTAAGTTTCAAAATTGGTTAAAGTCATCCTTTGAAGTCAACCATATATTAGCCTTTTAAACTTAGGTGAAAAATATTCCTTTTAAGTCCTCTTTCTCCCTTAGCTAACAATTTTTTCAGTAAAATTTAATTATAAGCTAAGTGTTACACAAGCATTTTTACCTTCTTTCAAAGCCTAATCTGTTTTCTAAAAACTTAAAACTTGCTTTCAACTAGCTTATTTTTTGATAAATGGCAAAGGGGGAGAGTAGGAAATTCAAAAGTAAAAGTCTAATTCAAAAAGAAAGCCCTGTATTAAAGGGGAGCTTCACAAAGTTTAAGTGATAGCTTAAGTTATGCATGTATTTGAATTTATATACTTAAACTTGCTCACTTACTAAACCTTTTAAATATATTTATGCATTTGTTTTACTTAACTTTGAATTTCAGTTGCCATAATTAAAAAGGGGGAGATTGTTGGTGCGGGAAGCATCCGACGATCGAACCTGAGTTTTGATAATGGAAAAGGATTCAAAGTTGAGGCGTGTGGTGATCTAACAGTCTGAATGAGATTGCAGAAAAGTCCTAAGTGTACTTAGGCAAAAGCCCTAACTGTGGTCAGGCAAGGTGAAAACCCTCGGGGGTGGTAACCCTAGGTCATAGGGGGTGGTAACCCTATGCGGAGAGTCTTAGTGGGTCGAGTGCTTCAGGCAAAAGTCCTAGGGGGGTAACCCTAGGTGGAAAGTTCTGGTGTCGCGAACCAGGTGAAAGACTGGACCAGCCAGGAAGCGGAAGTCCAGCAGAAAGTCCGGAAGCATCGAGCACCGAGCAAAAGTCCATTCAATCTGGAGGATCGCACTGGCAACAGGTAAATCTCCTGAGTGGAGTAGGTGAGGACGCGTTCCCCGTAGAGGGAACAGTAGGCGTCGGGTCGACCTAGGATTTCGGTCGGAAATATGAAGTCATACCCGGACAGTCTGGAGACTGTCATCATATTCTATTATCATATCTATAATATTTTGTGCTAACTTTGTTTTGTAGGGTATGTGTTTGGGACTAACACTTTTTGCATGACCAAAGGAGCACAACTTAGCCTCGAATGAACAGTGTCTGAGGCGCCTCCATGGAGCTTGGAGGCGCCTCGGATGCAAAGGTGAGCTGGCCACGAAGCAAGCTTGGAGGCGCCTTGAAGGAAGCTCAAGGCGATTTGGACTAGTGGATGAAGGCGCCTTGGAGAGCACAGAAGGCGCCTTGAAGGGATAAGTCACGACCAGTTCAGGCTTGATCCACGCGGGTGACTCAGCCATCCTAGAGGCGCCTTGGATGGATTTCAAGGCGCCTTGAGCACTGTATAAAAGCAACACTCGACCAGTAACTCGAAACAACTTCCTCTAAGCAACCTTTCTTTAACGTGCTATCAACGAGACATCCCAGAAGTGCTGCGAATACTTCCCGACGATCCGGAGCTCTAATTCTGATATTTCCTAAGTGTCGTTGGTATTTTTAATTACTGTTTTAAATTGTATTTAGCTTGTAATAATTTCGTGCTTATAGTTGTTGCCCACGGAAAGCGATCAAGGATCGTGGGCCTTCTAGTAAGAGTCGCTACAGGCTCCGAACAAAGTAAATCCCTTGTGTTTGTGTGTTTGTTTTTATTTCGCTGCATTTATTTACTCAACTGCTTTTACGATTCCGAAATGAACGAAATAGCCACGAGCGCTATTCTCCGCCCTAGCATCTAGCACCTCACGATCCAACAATCTCTGCAACCAATCCTCAAAGGGAGAGAGGTATGGATGAGGAAGATAATATTTATATACCTCCTGCTATTGTTTCTCCCACTCGTCATCCTCGGGCCTTTTTCCGTACTCTTATCGAAGAAGGAGGACGTCGACCAGGGCTTCAGGAATCCTCTGGCGAAGCACCAGTAAAGGACAAGCGTAAGGGGAAAATGGTGGCTAGCGATAGTTCCCCTGAGAGAATAGTTACTCCTTTCTCTCAGAAGGTATTGGATGATCCCTTATCTAAACATTATCAGAACCTAAACATCGGAGAATACTCTAGAACAACATATCCAGAGGATCATCTACTCAAGTTCGAGAACGCAGCTCTGTTACAACAATTCACTGATGGAGTCAAGTGCCGAATGTTCCTAAACACCTTCGGAGGTGCCGCTCAGAGGTGGTTCAAAAGGTTGCTAGAGAACTCTATTAGGCATTTCAAGGACTTCAGGAAGGTATTTTTCCACCATTTCTCTAGTAACAGGAGAAAACAAAAGACTCTGTGGAGTCTTTTCTCTATTAAACAGGGACCCAAAGAAAGTATTAGGGCTTATATTAAAAGATTTAATCAAGTAGCTTTTGATGTTCCTTCTGCCACTACTGAGATTCTAGTGAGTGTCTTTTCTCAAGGCCTCAATGATAGTGACTTCTTCAAGGATCTATTGAGAAATCCCCCCACCAACTTTGATTTATTATTTGAAAGAGCTACTAAATTCATTAATGTTGAGGAAGCTCAAGTTGCTCATAAGAGGGAGGGCATTCAGCCTAATCCTACTCCAGTCAATGAACGTCCTATGGTTCCCATTCAACCCCCCAGAGGACCGTGAGCAGGTCCTCCACATCATCCACCAGAGCCACGATCGCAAGTAGTTCAGCATGTGCAGATGTCGCAATCAGCTCCACGAAGATGGTGTACATATTATATGATGAACACCCACAACACATAGAACTGTTTTGCTTTAAAGAATTAGCAAATGAGTAATGATTGGTATCATCGACGTGCTCCATTTCCTAATCAACCATCTTATCCATGGTAGAATAGCCCCCTCAAGGTGGAATATAGAACAACTGAACCACGATGTTACAACTACCGACCAGGCAAACATAGGTGTGAATGCCCGAGTAGGTGCAACAAGAACCATCCTCCACTCGACAAGAAGAAAATAGAAGTAATGCCGCCCGAGGCAATAGTAACATGATAATAGGATGGCCCACTGATGGTGACTCAAATCGGGTGAGAAAATCACATGTCTGACGGTTAGAAATTCAGGCAGTCAGGTGCAGGCAAGAGAAGGTGAACGGGCTTGAAATAAGCTTTGGGCCCAGAGAGCTAGAAGGAGTAGAAATACCCCATGATGATGCACTGATCATTAAAGCTGTTATAGTTAACTATAATATTTCACGTACTTTTATTGATACAGGGAGTTCTGTTAATATTATCTTCAAGAAGGCTTTTGATCAACTACAGATCGACACGAGCGAACTGCAACCTATGGTAACCCCTTTATATGGTTTCACTGGCAATGAGGTACAGCCGCTGGGTCAGATCAAGCTGACCATATCTTTAGGAGAGGAGCCTCTGATGAGGACAAGGCAATCCTATTTCATGCTGGTGGATGTGCCTTCCGCTTACAATGTTATACTGGGTTGACCTACCTTGAACGTGTTCAGGATAGTCATTTCTACTTTCTGTCAAAAGATTAAATTTCCCATAGATGATCAAGTGGGGGAAGTTAGAGAAGATCAATTAACTACACAAAAATGCTATGTGGAGATCATTAAAACAGAAGCCAATGCAGTAAAAAAAATTCAGAGGATGGAGGTCAACGTTATTCAAGAAAAATCGCCCGTCCTGGTTTATGAGGAGAAAGAGGAGATACAAATCCAGGTTGGTGGGCCAGAAGTTGTTACTTATATAGCGTCCAACCTGGATCCCCAACTCAAAATCGAGCTGGTGCAATGCTTGCTTCGCAATAATGATGTATTTACATGGACACCCAAGGAGGTGACAGGAGTATCTCCTCTTGTGATGGAACATTCACTTCATGTACATCCGGATGCTCGACCGGTTAAGCAAAGGAAGAGGGATTTCGGGGCTGATCATAATATAATCATCAAGGAGGAGGTAGATAAATTACTAGAAGCAGGCTATATTCGGGAAGTTCAATTCCCCAGCTGGTTGGCTAATGTTGTCCTAGTCTCTAAATCAGGGAATAAGTGGTGAGTATGCATTGATTTTTGAGATCTTAACAAAGCTTGCCCAAAAGATTATTATCCTCCTCCCCGGATTGATCAATTGGTGGATTCTACAGCTGGGTGTGAATTCATGTGCATGTTAGATGCCTATCAGGGATATCATCAAGTCCCACTTGCAAAGGAGGATCAAGATGAGGTTAGTTTCATAATAGCTGAAGGTACTTATTGCTATAATGTTATGCCTTTCAGATTAAAAAATGCAGGAACTACTTATCAAAGGCTCATGAACAAGGTTTTCAAGAAACATATTGGGCGAAATATGGAGGTTTATGTGAATGATATACTTATCAAATCCCTGCAAGCTTCTGACTTATGCAAGGATGTGGAGGAAACTTGTAGAACCTTGCGGCAATATGGACTCAAGCTCAATCCTGCAAATATTTATTCGGAGATAAAAGTGGCAAGTTCCTGGGATACATGGTAACTGAGCGGGAAATAGAGGCTAATCCCAACAAGGTTCGAGCGCTCCAAGACATGGCTCCCCCACGTAACATGAAAGAAGCACAAAGGTTGATCGGCCAGATCACAACGTTATCTCGTTTCATTTCTAGATCGACCGACCGAAGCTTCCCCTTCTTCAAGATACTAAGGAAGGCTACTACATTCCAATGGGATGAGGAATGTGATCAGACGTTCCAAGAATTAAAAAATTATTTGTCAACTTTACCTGTATTAGCCAAGCCTGTAGTAGGGGAAACATTATGGGTTTACTTGTCAGCAAATAAGCATGTTGTAGGCTCAGTTCTAGTAAGGCAAGAGGAAAACGAACAACAACCTGTATACTTTTTGAGTCATTTACTAAAGGAGCCGAGTGTCGCTATACAGCACTCGAGAAGTTGGCTTATGGATTGGTGTTAGCAGCTAAAAGATTACGTCCTTATTTCTTATTGCATGCAATTATAGTATTAACCAACAGCACTCTTGGTCGAGTTCTTCTTAATCCTGAGGCATCTAGGTGGTTAATCAAATGGACGACGAAACTTAGTAAATATAATATACAGTATCAACCTCGGTCGGCAATTAAGGCACAAGCTCTGACTGATTTTATAACAAAAATACAAGGCCCAGAGGAAGATGGAACTTGGAAAATATATGTGGATGGATCTTCTACTCAACAAGGTAGTGGTATTGGGATTCTTCTTATATCACCCAGGGATGATCGGATATAACTTTTGGTCCAGCTAAATTATAGAGCCACTAATAATGAGGCAGAATATGAAGCATTGATTGCAGGGTTCAGGCCACCGGGCATGTAGGGGTCGCTCGAGTTTAGATGTATTCTAATTCCCAGCTAGCAGCACAATAGTTAATACGCAATTTTGAAATCAATAATGAGCAACTTAAATTATATGCAGAAGCATTTGATAAGTTGAAATCAGAGTTGCAAGAAGTAACTATACAGAAGATTCCTTGATTAGAAAATCAAGTGGCAGATGAGTTGGCTAAATTGGCCCCAGCTATAATACCTTGGAACTTAGATAGGCCTGTAGAGCAGACATTGTTGGTGTTAGTATTAGCCCTAGTATTAATTATGAGATGATTGTAAAGGTTCATTTTGTATCATATATTATTATTAATAAAAGGTAAAGTTGGTTATTATATTTATTTCAGTTCAGTGTCGATTGAATAAGTATAATAATGTCCTTGGGTAGTAGGTTCTTATCTACAACATATCAAATGGTTGAATTAATAGTGAGATATTGTAGATATACATAGAACACTACTCTTAACTATTCTTAGTCGAGCATTAATATACAAGGACAATATTAATACATTGAGACTAGCATGTAGGTCAATGGATGACTTAATCTCACAAGTCATGAATATGAGATATCAGGTTAACACATGGGTATATATTAGAGAATATATATTGAATGGTCCGCCATGAGAATGTTTCATGGATCGTTATATGAGTGTCATAAACATTCTCATGTGACTATTAGTATGAATAGTCCTTAGACCTGAAGTCACTATGGTTCCCTACATAAGGAGTTGTGTACTTTGGTATCGGTAAATGTCACCTGTAACAAGGTGGACAATAAAGTCGATCACTAGATATGCAATGAATTATGCGGAGGGATGTGAGTGATGTAGATAAGATCTATCCCTTCCATATGACGGAAGCGATACTGTGGGCCCCTTGATTAGTAGGACACAAGAAAGCATGACCATGTGCAAATGAGTCAATATGATATATTGAGCTTATTTGATTGAGTGTATCTACTTAGAGATCAAGAAACACAAAGGTTGATAAGAGGATGACACAGTCTATGCCTCATTGATCAATCTAGATATCAAGGATAGATGAACAAAGTCATACAAGATAATAGCCATGGATAAATTAGGTTGGATTTCGACTTTCTCGTCACTTGGGTAACAATGATGTCTTGCTAGATGTCACTCATTACTTATGTATCTAAGTGTTGATTTGGGTACATTTCCAACGTTACGAGAACCTATTGGGTCACACACAAAGAACAAGTAGGTTTGGAGATGGGTTCATATGATGAATCATTAGATTAAGTCTTATCCGAATTGGACTTATTGAGTTAGACTCAATTGGATTTAATTGTTGGATTAAGTCCAATTCAAACTAGACTCAAGGAGTCAATTTGAATTAATGAAATAGTGATTCATTGAATTTGAATTGTATGAGATTAATTGAGTAAGACTTGATTGAATTAGACTTGAGTTAGACTCAAGTGAATTAGACTTGAGTTAAACTCAAGTGAGGAGACTTGAGTTAGACTCAAGTGAGGCTTAATGGAGAAATTCATTGAATTTTAAATTTAATGAATCATTTAATTTAATTTTTAAAAATTAAATTTAAAATGAGAGGTTTTCAAATGTGGTCCTTAATGGAGAGTGAATGATCATTAAGGCTCATTAATGGAATTAATGCACATTAAGTATTTTCATTAGATGAAAATACTTAAGACATTTTTCCTCTCATTTTTTGTAACTTCTTCATTGTCTCCTTCCTCTCCTCTCCTCTTGGTCGAAACCTTCTATAGGTTGCTAGCATAACCTTAGGTGGTTTTATCTCCATTTTTGTGAGTTTGTGAGACAAACGAACGCTTGTTTGTGTGGCTACCGTAGTGGCGCGAGCGTGAGATCATGTTGGGATCCGAGCTGTCGGGAGATTGTGTGCACACACTAAAGGTATAACCTCTACTAATACTATTATGCTAGAAAACTTAGTATATGAAGTAATTTTATTTCCCTACACATGGATCTTCTGGAGGAACTAGTGTTTTTCCGCTGCGCGTTTGCATGTTTAGCGCATCTAGTTCCTTACAGTTGGTATTCTATATTGAACAACAGATCGATGCTGAAATACAAGGTGATTGAAGAGCATAAATTATTTTATTCCTTCAGCAAGGTGTTCTACCAGAAGATGGAGAACAGGCATGGATATTCAAGAAAAGGGTTGCCCGATATACTATGGTGGGTGATCAGCTTTATAAAAGGGATTTCTCTATTCCTCTACTCAAGTGTATGGGGTCGGAGGATATACAATATATTCTTCAAGAGGTTCATCAAGGTTCTTGTGGCAGTCATATAGGAGGGAGATCCTTAGCTCGCAAAATATTATTGGTTGGGTATTTTTAGCCTACTTTACAAGAAGATGCAGCTCGACTAGTAAGAACATGTATGTCCTATCAGAAGCATCAGAACATCCCACATTATCCCACTAGTCTATTGAAAACTTCTATAGTATCCTGTCCTTTTGATTAATGGGGTATGGATATAGTTGTCATGTTTCCTTTGGCCACGACGCAAAGGAAATTCCTATTAGTGGCTGTAGACTATTTCTCAAAATAAGTGGAGCCTGAACCACTGGCCAGGATTACTGAACACGCGGTTAGTAAATTCCTATGGCAACATATCATTTGTATATTTGGTATTTCACACAAGCTAGTTTCTGAAAATGTAAGATAATTCCAAGGAGAAAGGATTAAGAAATGGTGTGCGGGATATGGTATTACATAAGCATTCACCTCTGTGGCTTATCCACAGAACAATGGACAAGCAGAGGTTGTAACGCCCGAAAATTCTCAAAATAATTATTAGAAATATCCTAGTATTTTTCTGGAATTTTAGGATATTTTTACAGAATTTTTAGAGTAGGGGAAGTAGCAAAAATAAATAGAAACGTAAAATAGCTTAAGCGGGAATCGAATCCGAGACCTATTGGGTCCTACGACTTATAGATAGCCCTAGTAACTAGTTGAACCTAGCAGGGCCGTGCTGAAAGGAAAGGGGAATAATTATATTTATATTTGAGTTGGGCCGAATTACCTACTTAATATAAATAGAGAATTTAAGTGAGGAATTGTTATTTTCTTAAACGTGAAAACCTTTCCCTCAAACCCTTACACGCCGACCCCTTCTCCTCCCTCATCTCTCGGCGCCAACCACAAGCAAGCCTAGGGTTTTATCCCAAGGGCTATAGCAGCACCTTCCGGCGACGACTCTGACACGAGGACGTTTCTCTCCGCAAGAAGAGAGCATAAACGCGAGAAGATCGTCGGAAGGATCATCTTCTCCGGAAGTCTAGCGATTAGAATCGTAAGAAAACTAGCGCAGGAGGTAAGAAACCCCTCACCTGCAGTATAAGTAGCTCTCGTATGAATTTCTGCTTTGTTTAGTAGCATACGAATTTTTGACACATAAGTTGTGCAATAGTGCACACTAGGTGTTCGATAATATGGGCAGCACAGGAAAAGAATGCAACTTAGGCATTTTAATAGCTTAGTAAATGCAATAGAAGCATTTATTCAGTATGTGTAGTTTTACTATAGTCATATGGGACTACGGTCCAATGGGTGGGCTCCCACAGTCGCCTCTAGGTTCAGATAACCTAGCTCTAGGTTCAGATAACCTAGAAATAGCAATATAAGAAGAACTCAGCTATAATCAGTATTTTATTTTAGCAGTGGCACTGTACTGGATTAGATATCCATTGGGTTGGGCTCCCATAGTCGTCCCTAGGTTCAGATAACCTAGTAACCCTACTAAATTCGGGACTTGCAAACCCGGGTCTAGTTAGGGATGCGCGCATAGCACGTACAGTTGTCGGGCCCAAACAATAGCATGATTATTATTTTAATCTATTTATGAAAATAGTTTTCAAAACTTCACAAATAGTTATGTGGATTCAGTACAGCTTTAGCATTGGTTAGAATTAACTTAGTTCAGTTTTTGTATCAGTTCAGTTCTCTATTGATACAATATGATAGTTTATGTTAGCACTTATTGCCATGACTAGTTTGTTTGTATGCCATGCTATGCTCTTACATGTTCAGTATTCATATGTTTCAAATAGCATATTTAAAAAAAAAACATAAATTGCATCGTATGCATGTTTTAGTGAGGTAGATGGTTTCTTACTAAGCTCTCAAGCTTACAGATACTATTTTTCCTTATACTGCAGATAAAGGTAAAGGGAAGATGGACTAGCGGAGGCTGGAGGTCAATGCAATGATGAAGATGTGTGTGGATGGAACCTGGAATAAAGATCTTGGAGAAATTAGCAAACTAAGACTTTAGTTTTCATATAATGTTATTTTCTGCATTTCTAGTTATTTTAATGCCTCGACTCATGAAAGACTTGCTTAGATTGTTAGTATTTATGCTCATAATCCTAGTTATGTGTTATTAGTATGTTTCCCAGTTGTTTTAGAACTTGTATGTGTGATTGAGGCACGAAACAGTGCTGAAATCAGACTTCTGGTACGAAATCAGAAACCCCAATCGATCGGCCGATCGATTGGAGGCTTCTCAATCGATCGGCTGATCGATTGAGAGGTTCGTACCGCGAACAGTAAGCTCCTGGATCGATCAGCCGATCGATCCGGATGCCTTCTGTCGTGAACAGAAAGCCCTGGGATCGATCACTGGATCGATTGGCTAGTCTGGATCGATCAGCCGATCGATCCAGAATATTGCCCCGAGCACAGTAGCGTGCTGGATCGATCACTAGATCGATCCAACCTAAGTTCCGCATACAGTAGCATGCTGGGTCGATCACTGGATTGATTAGACCATTCCAATCGATCCATGGATCGATTGGGAGGTTTGACAACAGCCGGAAGACCTTTAGTTCAGTTCCTTGACCATGGGGGATGTAAAATATGTCATGAATAGTTAGATTACACCCCTTAGCACATATAGAATAAAGAAATGATAAGAGCTTAGCAAAGTTTTAATTAGTACAGCTTTCGCATCTAGATTTAGTGATGGTCATGGATATAGTTTAGCATAGCATAATGTGACGGTCCGGCCTTACAGCCTAGTTAGTAGAAGGTGGGTCATTACAGAGTGGTATCAGAGCAAAAGTTCCATACTTCCTTCACACACATCAGCATTGAACCTGCAGCTTCCAAGTAAACCTCTCACTTTGTTATGTTTATTGCTTTCATGTTTGTAGATAACTAAAGTATGCTTATCTAAGATAGTAACTAACATGATAGTATTAGCTATGTAAACATGATGCTTTAGTTATGTATGTCCTTTGTTCCTTTAGAGATGGCACGAGGACGCCCAGCTAGAAGGGCACCAGCTACTGAGCCCTAGCATGAGGTAGGCAGTTCAGTGCCTCCCCCAGACCTTAGCAACTAGCTGAACAGCAACAGGAGATAGCCACCTTAAAGGCTAATCAGCAGAATACTCCCACAGTCACCCCGGAACCAAACTTAGCAATGCCAGTAGTCTTAGAGGTTCCACCAGTCCAGCCTACAACACCAGTAGCCCCAGCAATAGAGGCAAGAAGAGAAGCCTATCTGATCCAGTGGTAGAGAGTCAAGCCAGAGAATTTCTCAGGCACTAGTGAACCATGGGATGCTCAGGCCTGGTTCAAAACACTGGAGAATACGATGGAGCTTCTGGACTGGCCAGAACATGAGAAGGTGAAGTGCACCTCCTTCTTCTTGACAGGAGATGTACATATGTGGTGGGAGAGAATTAGAGCGAAGCGCCCAGTAAACCAGATGACATGGGCTGACTTCGAGAAAGAATTCTTCGAGGAGTTCTTTCACATGCGGGTCACGAACCGCCACTACGATGAGTTCACAGAGTTTCGCCAAGGCAACCTTTCAGTGGAGGAAGCCGTGAAGAAATTCAACAGATTGGCTCGTCTATGCCCTGAACTAGTCAGCACAGAAAAAGAACGGGTCTGGTTGATGCTTAAGATGTTGAGGCCGGAAATAGCAATGAACGTGGCTGGCGGCGTTCATAGGCCGCAAACCACCGAGGAACTAGTCAGCAGTGCTCTGACCACCGAGCACTACCAGAATAATATCAAGCAGCAGAAGCAAGTTCTCTCAGAGATCAAAGGGCAAGGAGGCTCAGGTACTCAGAAACAACAGGGCCACAGCTCTAACTGGAAAGGGAACTCCTGCAACAAGCGCAAACCAGGGAGTTACCCAAAGGGAGGACCAGCCAGCAAATAGCCTAGTTATCCCAAGTGTGCTACTTGTGGGAAATTTCACCCAGGAGTTTGTCGCAAGGGCACACGAGGATGCTTTGAATGTGGACAAGAAGGGCATATGGCTAAGCAATGCCCGAACAAGACAAGTCTTCCTCAACCACAGCCGATACAGTATGGAGGCCAGCACAGCTACATCAGATGTAGGCCGTTTTAGATGGTCCACACATCAGCTAGGGCAGACTAGAAGCCCCTCCAGCTACGACCAATGCGAGGATTTACTCACTCACCAGAGAGGACATAGCGAATGCCTCGACAGTTGTTACAGGTCAGATTAGTATACTACAACAAAGTACAACTATCTTATTCGATACTGGGGCAACCCATTCTTATATATCCAGGGCATTTACCGAGAAGTTAGCGATACCTCCAGAGGTACTTAGTAGCCAATTTTTGACGACTCTACCTTCAGGAGAGATTATGACATCCATGCACGGGCTCAGAGCAGTGTCAGTCATTATAGCAGACAGAGAACTATTTTGTGATCTGATAGTGCTAGAAATGACTGATTATGATGTCATCTTTGGAATGGACTTCCTGATCAGATACGGTGCCTTTATAGAGTGCCGTAAACAGAAAGTCGTATTCCAACCGGAAGCAGAAGTACAGTTCGAGTACATCGGAGAACCAAAGAGAAAGGCCAAGAAGTTCCTCTCAGCTCTAAGAGCACAGAAATTAATGGATTCAGGATTTACGGGATTCCTAGCACATGTAGTCAATACCAGACAGGACAAGGACCAACAGCTAGCAGAGGTCCGAGTCGTATGTGACTACCTAGCAGTCTTCCCTGGGGAGTTACCAGGTCTAGCACCAGACAGGGAGATTGAATTTGAGATAAAACTCATTCCCGGTACAAATCCTATCTCCAAGGCACCCTACCGCATGGCTCCAGCAGAACTGAAGGAACTTCATGAACAACTACAGGAGCTGCTTGACAAAGGCTTCATACGTCCTAGTCACTCACCATGGGGGGCGCATGTATTATTCGTGAAGAAGAAGGACGGGAGCATGCGCCTGTGTATAGATTGTTAGGATCCTTTGTACGGCTAGAGAGGGGGTGTGAATAGCCGACCCCAATCTTTCGCGTTTCTTCCTACGATTAGGTTAGTGCAGCGGAAATACAACGTAGAAAGAAAAACAGGAGAAGAAAGACAAACCATATAACGAGGTTCGGAGATGATACTCCTACTCCTCGGCGTGTCCGTAAGGTGGACGAAGCCTCTCAATCCGTCGGTGGATGAGTCCCCGGAGAACCGGCTAATAATATACTCCTTGTGGGTGGAGAAACCTCACCACAGAGTCTCTTGCAACAGCAAGATAAGTGTACAAGAAATACAGCAAGAAGCAAGAGCAATATGAATGTAAAAACAAACACTAGCTTGCCTTCTCTGTCGATCGGAGGCGATGAAGCAGCAACTTCACAACCCAAACGCAGCAGTTGATCGACGACTGGAAGCTCACGCGAAGCTTCGGAAGCGAGCTCAACAAAGCTCAGAACCTCAGAGCACAGAAGCAGAAACTTCAATCCAAGGAAGAAGAAGAAGAAATAGCAGAGGGAGAGATTTCACCGAAATCCTGTAGCCCTCTTTTATACCTGCGAACAATGAAAACTGGCGTTGCGTCGCAGCTAGAACTGATCGGTCTACGGACCGATCAGGGCCGATCGGGTCCCCGCATCGGTCGTCTAACCTTCAGCGTACTACGTCGATGCGTGGATCGATCGAATACCGGATCGGTCCACGCACCGATCCCAACTCCGTGCTTCCGCGACATCGTCTCTGATCGGTCCCGGACCGATCGGGACATCGATCGATCGGCGTGGACCAATCGCCGCCTTTCTTTCGCCTCTGTTGCTTGATGATCGGTCACGGACCGATCGATGCCGAATAGAGCTTTTAGTCGATATCGATCGGTCACGGACGATCGAGAAAACAGGTATCACCGGATCGGTCGGTGACCGATCCGAGCAATTTTTGCCCAAACCAAGTTCCAAGACTTCAAACCAATATCCGGTCAACATTGACCTATTGGTACTTCATCCCTAGCATCTGGTCACTCCCTTGACTGCTAGAACTCCACCCAGTGTCCGGTCAATCCCTTTGACCTACTTGGACTTTCAACACCGAAGTCCGATCATCCCCGATCCATCTGGATTTTCCTTGCCCGGCTTCACTCACGGGACTTTCACCTTCCTGATTTCACTCGCCTAACATCGATTAGGACTTTCCCATTCACCTAGCTTCACTCACTAGGATTTTCACTGGCTTCACTCACCAGATTTTCCCACCGGCTTCACTCACCAGGACTTTCACCTTCACCTAGCTTCACTCACTAGGATTTTCACCTGGATTCACTCACCAGGATTTTCCGACTGCCTGGCTTCACTCACCAGGACTTTTCCCCGTGCCAAACTCCCTGTTTGGACTTTCCCCGTGCCAAGTCTCCATACTTGGACTTTTCACGTGCCAAGCTCCCTGCTTGGACTTTTCCAGTGCCAAGTCTCCATACTTGGACATTTCCAGTGCCAAGCTCCCTGCTTGGACTTTTCCGTGCCAAGTCTTCATACTTGGACTTTTCCCGAATCAGGTCAACCAGGTCAACCTTGACCTACGGTTGCACCAATAATCTCCCAAACATCTATTCTTGTCCCACATCAAGAATAGAACTCTCTCACGAGTGTCAAACATCAACATGCAACACAACTAGGTCAACCTTGACCTAAGGTTGCACCGACAATCTTCCCAAGTCAAACATCAAAATACAACTCGAGTCACGTCAACTCGAGTCGGGTCAACCAGGTCAACCTTGACCTAAGGTTGCACTAACAATCTCCCCCTTTTTTATGTTTGACAAAACCATAATCAAGTTAGGTTAACCCGATAACCTAACTTAGGTTTTCCAACCATCTTCCAATGTCCAATGTTCTTTCCTTGAACATTCTCTGGACATTCTCCCCTTAGGTTAACCCGATAACCTAACTTGGGTTCTCCAATAATTCTCCCCCTTTTTGACACACATCAAAAAGATTACCAATGTGCTTCCTTGAACATTCCTTGACATTCTTTCCCTAGCTTAGGTTAACCCGATAACCTAACTTGGGTTCTCCAATAATTCTCCAATGAACACTCTCCCCTTTTTGACACACATCAAAAAGAAAAAGGAGGGTATCAAGGTCAAGAGTTTCTTCCTAATGAAAGTCCCATACCTTTCATTTGAAACTCTTAATTTCCCCCTTGATACTAAACTCAACAATCAACTTAGTGATAATCCCATATCACTAATCCTTAAAAGTCTTTTGGAGTAAAAACTCCCCCTAAAAGTCAACTCCCTCTTGACAATTAGGTAAAACTTCCCCTAAAGGTCAACTCCCCCTTGACCATTGCACCAACAATGTCTTGGCGAGTTTTAAACCTTTAGAAATCCACAAAACCCAACTTCCAGCTGAAATTTCAGACCAACAGCTGAAAATCAGAAACTGGCACGCACTGATCGGTCCCCAGACCGATCGACGCTTCACCGATCGCACTGGATCATCACCGATCGGTCACCGGACCGATCAGAACTTCCTGGATCGGTCCGGTGACCGATCCACACTCTGAAATCAGAGATTTTGATTTCCCTTCCGAAATTCAGAAACTCCTAATAAATTCCAGAAAATTCCAAAAATCGTAAAATTTTGAGGATACACTCCTCATACCATATACTATCACGGAAAAATAATTTTCTATGAAAATAGTTTCCATTTTTCAATCTTGATACAAAGTTCAAAAACTTTGAAAAAGTTCAAGTTTAACTCAACTTTGTATCACAATGTTTAATGATGAATGCTATCACTAGGAAAACTTCATCAAGGTTTTTCAAATCAATTTTAAAATGCTTTTAAAATCATTTGAATTTAGGACCATAATCTTAGGGCTAGATGTACATGACTTGTACACAAGCTTTCCCTATGATCCTCCTTTTCTTGAATTAGGCTCATCTAGGTACAAAAACTATGCACCTTGATCCTAACTCATGATCCTAATATCTCACACACATCTAAGGTGTATCAAACCACATTCAAGTCAATTTGATGTGAGATATGGGTTAAGGTCAACTTAGGCTAAGTTCTCATGCATTTTCTAAACATCAATTTGATCTCAATATCAAATTATATGTTTGTCCTTAAATCAATTTCATTGATTATAATGCAAGAGATGATGACATGGCATATAATGATATCATAAGTAAAAACATGTGCCAATGTCATGATGTCATGGCATAAAGTTTGAAAACTTAAATAAAGCATGACATATAAACTAGCCTAAGCATTATCATGACATTTCAAATGATAATAAAATAAATATGATGTCATGGCATGGCATATGGCAACCAATCATGGCAAGTTAACACAAATAAAATACCTAGATTACCTATCTAAGTATCCTTAATCACTTAGCTAACTTAAATTCTAATCCTAGATTGCCCAAAGTGCTCCAAGAAAATGTCAAAACCCAAGTTGGCATTTCTTGATCTCTTGTTTGATTTATACCATTTAAAATTCTACAAGAGTAGCTCTTCTAAGTTAAGGCCCGGATTACCTTGATTACCTAAGAGAATATCAAAATCCCAATTTGATATTTCTCTAGGTTTTTCAAAATTGTGTCAATTTAAAGTAAGATTAATATATTCTCACTTTGGCACAACTTACTCTTCCAAGGAGTGAATGACAAAGATTATTCCATTTCATTTTCAAAGGTTCCCAAACACCTTGAAAATGCTCCTTGAGTGTCAATTTCCTCAAAGTTGGGTTAACTACCCTTCTTATTGGAGTTGACACTCTCTAACCCATCTATGGGGTAGAGAGGATGCTCCTAGGAACCCAATACCTATTAGAACTCATTGGGTTCACTAAATATTCACTAGGGATAACTTCCCTAGCAACCCTCCTAATGACCCTCTTAGGCTTTAAAGCCTTGGTCATTTGGGTCTCATCAAGGTCAACTATAGGGGTGACTTCCCTTGTCACCTTGGTAGTGGTCTTCCTAGCCCTAGGTTTTGTTCCATAATCGAATGGAACATTTTGATAGGTGGGCTTGACCAATTGGGACTTAGGTCTGTGACCCAAACCTTTCTTGTCCTTGGACTTGGGTTTTTGACCCCTAGACCCTAGAGTCAAATCCTTAAGAGCCTTTTCTAGAGAGTCAAGTCTTGACCTTAAGGCTTGATTTTCTTTCTCTAATACCTCAAGTTTTGATTTGTCATTCTTTCTTGAGGTGTTCCTAGGCATGTGTCTAGTTGATTTAGGGTTTCTACCTAGGTTTTCCTTAACCTTAGAAGTGTTAATCCTAGGGTTAGCATTCCTAGTAGTATCCCTATCTAGGTTGACATGTTTAGCACCTAAGCACATGTATTGATTTCTAGTGTTAACATGCTTATCATTATTGACTAATGCAATAAAATTACTAGCATGTATCCTACTAGAATTGCACGAATGAGCCTTAAAAGATACCTTAGGGTTTGCCTTAGCTCCCCCTATCGATGTGCCCGGTCTCTTGCCCTTATGAGGTTGCCTCCCCCTTGAACAATGGCTCCTATAGTGTCCCCTTTGCTTGCATTGGAAGCACACGATGTGCTCCTTGCCCTTGCGTTTCGGGACTCCGGCTTCCTTGACCTTTGGCGCCGGTGGAGTCTTTCTTACCCTCTTTGGACATTTACTCTTGTAATGTCCACGTTCCCTACACTCAAAGCACATAATATGTAATTTAATTGAACTTAAATTGCTTGAGTTACCTAGGGTTGAGGGTGGATGCGAGCTCTCTTCTTCATCCCTCCCGGAGGTAGAAGCTTCTTCTTCTTGCTCCGAACTTGAAGAAGAACTCTCCTCCTCTTCTTCCTTGGATGTTGAGTAGCCCTCAACTCCCAATTCGCTTCTTCCATGATGTGAGCTACTTGGCTCACTAGGCTCCTCTTCATGGCTTGAAGTGGAGCTCTCCTCATGGAGTTTGGCCAAGTTGTTCCACAACTCCTTGGCATTGTTGTACCTATCTATCTTGCACAAAATATTATTAGGTAAAGCAAATTCAATAATTTTGTTACCTCGTCATTGATTTCGGATTGTCGGATTTGCTCTTTCGTCCACTCCTTCTTCTTGATAGGTTTTCCTTCCTCATCCATCGGAGGGGAAAACCCTTCTTGTACACAAAACCAATTTAACATATTAGTTCTAAGAAAATACATCATCCTTACCTTCCAATATGTGAAGTTGTCGTGAGACTCGTAGAAGGGTTGAATGGTGATGTCTTCTCCATAGAGATCCATCTCTAGCTTTGCTCCCACGGGTGTTGATCCGATGAAGAGCGACCTGGCTCTGATACCACTTGTTAGGATCCTTTGTACGGCTAGAGAGGGGGTGTGAATAGCCGACCCCAATCTTTCGCGTTTCTTCCTACGATTAGGTTAGTGCAGCGGAAATACAACGTAGAAAGAAAAACAGGAGAAGAAAGACAAACCATATAACGAGGTTCGGAGATGATACTCCTACTCCTCGGCGTGTCCGTAAGGTGGACGAAGCCTCTCAATCCGTCGGTGGATGAGTTCCCGGAGAACCGGCTAATAATATACTCCTTGTGGGTGGAGAAACCTCACCACAGAGTCTCTTGCAACAGCAAGATAAGTGTACAAGAAATACAGCAAGAAGCAAGAGCAATATGAATGTAAAAACAAACACTAGCTTGCCTTCTCTGTCGATCGGAGGCGATGAAGCAGCAACTTCACAACCCAAACGCAGCAGTTGATCGACGACTGGAAGCTCACGCGAAGCTTCGGAAGCGAGCTCAACAAAGCTCAGAACCTCAGAGCACAGAAGCAGAAACTTCAATCCAAGGAAGAAGAAGAAGAAATAGCAGAGAGAGAGATTTCACCGAAATCCTGTAGCCCTCTTTTATACCTGCGAAGAAGACAGCGAAGAAACTAGCCGTTGCGTCGCAACGGCTAGAACCCTGATCGGTCTACGGACCGATCAGACCACAGCCTGATCGGTCTGAGGATGGTCTGATCGTTCGTGGCGACCGATCAGATTGGATGTGGATCGGTCCACAGACCGATCCGCTTCCGCGACATCGTCTCCTGATCGGTCCCCAGACCGATCAGGACATGGCCTGATCGGTCTGTGGACCGATCAGCCTGCCTTTCTTTTCGCCTCTGTTCGCTTGCTGATCGGTCACCAGACCGATCAGTAACCGAACAGAGAGCTTCTGTTCGGTCATCAGACCGATCAGAGAAAATAAGGTATCACTGGATCGGTCTGGTGACCGATCCAGAGCTTGGTTTTTGCCCAAACCAAGTCCCAAGACTTCCAAACCAATATCCGGTCAACCTTGACCTATTGGTACTTCATCCCTAGCATCTGGTCACTCCCTTGACCTGCTAGAACTCCCTGCCAAGTGTCCGGTCAATCCCTTTGACCTACTTGGACTTTCCAACACCAGAAGTCCGATCATCCCTGATCCATCTGGATTTTCCCTTGCCTGGCTTCACTCACCAGGATTTCCACACTGCCTAACATCCCAGTTAGGACTTTCCCATTCACCTAGCTTCACTCACTAGGATTTTCACCTGGCTTCACTCACCAGGATTTTCCCGAATGCCTGGCTTCACTCACCAGGACTTTCACCTTCACCTAGCTTCACTCACTAGGATTTTCACCTGGATTCACTCACCAGGATTTTCCGACTGCCTGGCTTCACTCACCAGGACTTTTCCCCGTGTCAAACTCCCTGTTTGGACTTTCCCCGTGCCAAGTCTCCATACTTGGACTTTTCACGTGCCAAGCTCCCTGCTTGGACTTTTCCAGTGCCAAGTCTCCATACTTGGACATTTCCAGTGCCAAGCTCCCTGCTTGGACTTTTCCGTGCCAAGTCTTCATACTTGGACTTTTCCCGAATCAGGTCAACCAGGTCAACCTTGACCTACGGTTGCACCAATAATCTCCCAAACATCTATTCTTGTCCCACATCAAGAATAGAACTCTCTCACGAGTGTCAAACATCAACATGCAACACAACTAGGTCAACCTTGACCTAAGGTTGCACCGACAATCTTCCCAAGTCAAACATCAAAATACAACTCGAGTCACGTCAACTCGAGTCGGGTCAACCAGGTCAACCTTGACCTAAGGTTGCACTAACAATCTCCCCCTTTTTTATGTTTGACAAAACCATAATCAAGTTAGGTTAACCCGATAACCTAACTTAGGTTTTCCAACCATCTTCCAATGTCCAATGTTCTTTCCTTGAACATTCTCTGGACATTCTCCCCTTAGGTTAACCCGATAACCTAACTTGGGTTCTCCAATAATTCTCCCCCTTTTTGACACACATCAAAAAGATTACCAATGTGCTTCCTTGAACATTCCTTGACATTCTTTCCCTAGCTTAGGTTAACCTGATAACCTAACTTGGGTTCTCCAATAATTCTCCAATGAACACTCTCCCCTTTTTGACACACATCAAAAAGAAAAAGGAGGGTATCAAGGTCAAGAGTTTCTTCCTAATGAAAGTCCCATACCTTTCATTTGAAACTCTTAATTTCCCCCTTGATACTAAACTCAACAATCAACTTAGTGATAATCCCATATCACTAATCCTTAAAAGTCTTTTGGAGTAAAAACTCCCCCTAAAAGTCAACTCCCCCTTGACAATTAGGTAAAACTTCCCCTAAAGGTCAACTCCCCCTTGACCATTGCACCAACAATGTCTTGGCGAGTTTTAAACCTTTAGAAATCCACAAAAACCCAACTTCCAGCTGAAATTTCAGACCAACAGCTGAAAATCAGAAACTGGCACGCACTGATCGGTCCCCAGACCGATCAGAATCCCCCTGGATCGGTCCCCAGACCGATCCACGCTTCACTGATTGCACTGGATCATCACTGATCGGTCACCAGACCGATCAGAACTTCCTTGGATCGGTCCGGTGACCGATCCACACTCTGAAATCAGAGATTTCTGATTTCCCTTCCCGGAAATTCAGAAACTCCTAATAAATTTCAGAAAATTCCAAAAATCGTAAAATTTTGAGGATACACTCCTCATACCATATACTATCACGGAAAAATAATTTTCTATGAAAATAGTTTCCATTTTTCAATCTTGATACAAAGTTCAAAAACTTTGAAAAAGTTCAAGTTTAACTCAACTTTGTATCACAATGTTTAATGATGAATGCTATCACTAGGAAAACTTCATCAAGGTTTTTCAAATCAATTTTAAAATGCTTTTAAAATCATTTGAATTTAGGACCATAATCTTAGGGCTAGATGTACATGACTTGTACACAAGCTTTCCCTATGATCCTCCTTTTCTTGAATTAGGCTCATCTAGGTACAAAAACTATGCACCTTGATCCTAACTCATGATCCTAATATCTCACACACATCTAAGGTGTATCAAACCACATTCAAGTCAATTTGATGTGAGATATGGGTTAAGGTCAACTTAGGCTAAGTTCTCATGCATTTTCTAAACATCAATTTGATCTCAATATCAAATTATATGTTTGTCCTTAAATCAATTTCATTGATTATAATGCAAGAGATGATGACATGGCATATAATGATATCATAAGTAAAAACATGTGCCAATGTCATGATGTCATGGCATAAAGTTTGAAAACTTAAATAAAGCATGACATATAAACTAGCCTAAGCATTATCATGACATTTCAAATGATAATAAAATAAATATGATGTCATGGCATGGCATATGGCAACCAATCATGGCAAGTTAACACAAATAAAATACCTAGATTACCTATCTAAGTATCCTTAATCACTTAGCTAACTTAAATTCTAATCCTAGATTGCCCAAAGTGCTCCAAGAAAATGTCAAAACCCAAGTTGGCATTTCTTGATCTCTTGTTTGATTTATACCATTTAAAATTCTACAAGAGTAGCTCTTCTAAGTTAAGGCCCGGATTACCTTGATTACCTAAGAGAATATCAAAATCCCAATTTGATATTTCTCTAGGTTTTTCAAAATTGTGTCAATTTAAAGTAAGATTAATATATTCTCACTTTGGCACAACTTACTCTTCCAAGGAGTGAATGACAAAGATTATTCCATTTCATTTTCAAAGGTTCCCAAACACCTTGAAAATGCTCCTTGAGTGTCAATTTCCTCAAAGTTGGGTTAACTACCCTTCTTATTGGAGTTGACACTCTCTAACCCATCTATGGGGTAGAGAAGATGCTCCTAGGAACCCAATACCTATTAGAACTCATTGGGTTCACTAAATATTCACTAGGGATAACTTCCCTAGCAACCCTCCTAATGACCCTCTTAGGCTTTAAAGCCTTGGTCATTTGGGTCTCATCAAGGTCAACTATAGGGGTGACTTCCCTTGTCACCTTGGTAGTGGTCTTCCTAGCCCTAGGTTTTGTTCCATAATCGAATGGAACATTTTGATAGGTGGGCTTGACCAATTGGGACTTAGGTCTGTGACCCAAACCTTTCTTGTCCTTGGACTTGGGTTTTTGACCCCTAGACCCTAGAGTCAAATCCTTAAGAGCCTTTTCTAGAGAGTCAAGTCTTGACCTTAAGGCTTGATTTTCTTTCTCTAATACCTCAAGTTTTGATTTGTCATTCTTTCTTGAGGTGTTCCTAGGCATGTGTCTAGTTGATTTAGGGTTTCTACCTAGGTTTTCCTTAACCTTAGAAGTGTTAATCCTAGGGTTAGCATTCCTAGTAGTATCCCTATCTAGGTTGACATGTTTAGCACCTAAGCACATGTATTGATTTCTAGTGTTAACATGCTTATCATTATTGACTAATGCAATAAAATTACTAGCATGTATCCTACTAGAATTGCACGAATGAGCCTTAAAAGATACCTTAGGGTTTGCCTTAGCTCCCCCTATCGATGTGCCCGGTCTCTTGCCCTTATGAGGTTGCCTCCCCCTTGGACAATGGCTCCTATAGTGTCCCCTTTGCTTGCATTGGAAGCACACGATGTGCTCCTTGCCCTTGCGTTTCGGGACTCCGGCTTCCTTGACCTTTGGCGCCGGTGGAGTCTTTCTTACCCTCTTTGGACATTTACTCTTGTAATGTCCACGTTCCCTACACTCAAAGCACATAATATGTAATTTAATTGAACTTAAATTGCTTGAGTTACCTAGGGTTGAGGGTGGATGCGAGCTCTCTTCTTCATCCTCCCGGAGGTAGAAGCTTCTTCTTCTTGCTCGAACTTGAAGAAGAACTCTCCTCCTCTTCTTCCTTGGATGTTGAGTAGCCCTCAACTCCCAATTCGCTTCTTCCATGATGTGAGCTACTTGGCTCACTAGGCTCCTCTTCATGGCTTGAAGTGGAGCTCTCCTCATGGAGTTTGGCCAAGTTGTTCCACAACTCCTTGGCATTGTTGTACCTATCTATCTTGCACAAAATATTATTAGGTAAAGCAAATTCAATAATTTTTGTTACCTCGTCATTGATTTCGGATTGTCGGATTTGCTCTTTCGTCCACTCCTTCTTCTTGATAGGTTTTCCTTCCTCATCCATCGGAGGGGAAAACCCTTCTTGTACACAAAACCAATTTAACATATTAGTTCTAAGAAAATACATCATCCTTACCTTCCAATATGTGAAGTTGTCGTGAGACTCGTAGAAGGGTTGAATGGTGATGTCTTCTCCATAGAGATCCATCTCTAGCTTTGCTCCCACGGGTGTTGATCCGATGAAGAGCGACCTGGCTCTGATACCACTTGTTAGGATCCTTTGTACGGCTAGAGAGGGGGTGTGAATAGCCGACCCCAATCTTTCACGTTTCTTCCTACGATTAGGTTAGTGCAGCGGAAATACAACGTAGAAAGAAAAACAGGAGAAGAAAGACAAACCATATAACGAGGTTCGGAGATGATACTCCTACTCCTCGGCGTGTCCGTAAGGTGGACGAAGCCTCTCAATCCGTCGGTGGATGAGTCCCCGGAGAACCGGCTAATAATATACTCCTTGTGGGTGGAGAAACCTCACCACAGAGTCTCTTGCAACAGCAAGATAAGTGTACAAGAAATACAGCAAGAAGCAAGAGCAATATGAATGTAAAAACAAACACTAGCTTGCCTTCTCTGTCGATCGGAGGCGATGAAGCAGCAACTTCACAACCCAAACGCAGCAGTTGATCGACGACTGGAAGCTCACGCGAAGCTTCGGAAGCGAGCTCAACAAAGCTCAGAACCTCAGAGCACAGAAGCAGAAACTTCAATCCAAGGAAGAAGAAGAAGAAATAGCAGAGGGAGAGATTTCACCGAAATCCTGTAGCCCTCTTTTATACCTGCGAAGAAGACAGCGAAGAAAACTAGCCGTTGCGTCGCAACGGCTAGAACCCTGATCGGTCTACGGACCGATCAGGCCCTGTGCTGATCGGTCCCCAGACCGATCAGAATACTCGACCGATCCATGCTTCAATGGATCGGTCCACGGACCGATCCCAACTCTGGCCGTGCTTCGCGACATCGTCTCTGATCGGTCCCCAGACCGATCAGAGGTCGATCATGATGGTCCGTGGACCAATCACCTGCCTTTCTTTTCGCCTCTGTTACTGGCGATCGGTCACGAGGCCGTCGATAACAAGAAACTTGATGTCGATCGGTCACGGACCGTCGAGAAAACAATATCCTGGATCGGTGCGGTGACCGATCCGAGCAATTTTGCCCAAACCAAGTTCAAGATTCCAAACCAATATCCGGTCAACCTTGACCTATTGATACTTCATCCCTAGCATCTAGTCACTCCCTTGACTGCTAGAACTCCTCGCCAAGTGTCGGTCAATCCCTTTGACCTACTTGGACTTTCAACACCAGAGTCATCCACGATCCATCTGGATTTTCCTTGCCTGGCTTCACTCACGGGACTTTCACGGCTTCACTCACGTGATTTCCACCGCCTAACATCCTTAGGACTTTCCCATTCACCTAGCTTCACTCACTAGGATTTTCACGGCCTCACTCAGGATTTTCCCGAATGCCCGGCTTCACTCACAGGACTTTCACCTTCACCTAGCTTCACTCACTAGGATTTTCACTGGATTCACTCACCAGGTTTTCCATTGCCGGCTTCACTCACGGGACTTTTCCCCGTGTCAAACTCCCTGTTTGGACTTTCCCCGTGCCAAGTCTCCATACTTGGACTTTTCACGTGCCAAGCTCCCTGCTTGGACTTTTCCAGTGCCAAGTCTCCATACTTGGACATTTCCAGTGCCAAGCTCCCTGCTTGGACTTTTCCGTGCCAAGTCTTCATACTTGGACTTTTCCCGAATCAGGTCAACCAGGTCAACCTTGACCTACGGTTGCACCAATAATCTCCCAAACATCTATTCTTGTCCCACATCAAGAATAGAACTCTCTCACGAGTGTCAAACATCAACATGCAACACAACTAGGTCAACCTTGACCTAAGGTTGCACCGACAATCTTCCCAAGTCAAACATCAAAATACAACTCGAGTCACGTCAACTCGAGTCGGGTCAACCAGGTCAACCTTGACCTAAGGTTGCACTAACATAGATTACCGGACACTGAGTCAAGTCACAATCAAGAACAGGTATCCTCTTTCCAGAATTGATGACCTGTTTGATCAGCTAAAGGGAGCAGCAGTGTTTTCGAAAATAGACCTCAGATTAGGTTATCATCAGGTGAAAGTTAAAGAAGGGGATATACCCAAGACAACATTCAGGACTAGATACGGACACTACGAGTTCGTAGTCATGCCCTTTGGCATGACAAATGCTCTAGCTACTTTCATGGACCTCATGAACAGGGTATTCAGAGAATACCTAGATAAGTTTGTTATCGTATTCATCGATGGCATTCTTATCTATTCAGGAACTCAGGAAGAACACGCCGAGCACCTGAGAATAGTATTGCAGACCCTTCAGCAGAACCAGCTGTACGCCAAGTTCACGAAATGTGAATTTTGGTTAGATCAGGTGTCCTTCCTGGGTCACATCATCTCAAAGGATGGTATCATGGTAGACCCCAGTAAGATAGAGGCTGTGAGTAGTTGAAAAAGACCCAAGAACGCCAGTGAGATCAGAAGCTTTCTGGGATTAGCAGGTTATTACAGAAAGTTCGTAGAAGATTTCTCCAGGATAGCCTCCCCACTGACAGCTCTTACCAGAAAGAACAGAAGGTTTCAGTGGATAGAGGACTATGAGAACAGCTTTAGCGAGCTAAAGAGGAGATTGACCAGTGCACCTATTCTGACTCTACCGGAAAACACAGGCAGCTTTGACATTTATAGTGATGCCTCTAAATTGGGACTAGGAGCAGTGCTGATGCAAAATGGCAAGGTGATCGCCTATGCCTCCAGACAACTCAAAGACTATGAGAGGAACTATCCTACTCATGATCTTGAGCTTGCAGCAGTCGTGTTCGCTCTCAAAATTTGGAGACATTACTTGTATGGAGTTTAGTGTAGAGTGTACACAGATCATCAGAGTCTGAAGTATTTCTTCACTCAGAAGGATCTGAATATGCGACAGTGCAGATGACTAGAGCTGGTCAAGGACTATGACATAGACATCCTCTACCACCCAGGAAAAGCTAATAAGGTAGCAGATGCACTTAGCAGAAAGTCCAGTGCTACCTTACTATCCCTAGCAGCCATGTCAACGCCCCTACAGAACGAGATCACAGATTTCAGTCTCGAACTCATAGTGGGACAGCTCTCTACTATGACCTTAGCATCTACCCTGCTTGGTGACATCCAGATAGCTCAGGAACAGGATCCTGAAATTTAGAAAATCAAGCAAGGGTTAGCAGAATCAGAAAGTGAAGAGTTCAGAATGACCAATAGTGGGGTATTGTACTTTGGTGACAGACTTTGTGTTCCAGATCAAGAGGAACTACGCAGGAAGATCTTAGATAAGGCCCACAGAACTCCTTATGCGATGCATCCTGGCTCCACCAAGATGTACCAAGACCTGAAGAGACGTTTTTGGTGGCCTGGAATGAAGAGAGACATCACTAGATATGTTAGCACCTGTCTGACCTATCAGAGGGTCAAGGCAGAACACCAGAGACCAGGAGGAGTTCTGCAGCCTATCCAGATTCCAGAATGGAAGTGGGAAGATATTTCCATGGACTTCATAGTGGGACTACCCAGAACCATGAATGGTTTTGATACCATGTAGGTAATAGTCGATAGATTGACTAAATCAGCCCACTTCTTAGCTATCAGGATATCCTACTCCATGGAGCAGCTAGCTCAGTTGTATCTCAAGGAGATCGTTAGATTACATGGAGTCCCACGAACCATCATTTCAGACAGGGACAGTAGGTTCACATCACACTTCTGGGAGTGTGTACAGTCAGCTTTGGGCATTAAGTTAAAGTTTAGCACAGCCTTCCATCCTCAGAAAGATGGTCAAACAGAGCGAGTAAATCAGGTACTCGAAGATATGCTCCGAGCATGTGCCCTAGATTTCAAAGGAAGTTGGTGTAAATATCTGAGCTTAGCAGAATTTGCATACAACAACAGCTATCAGGTCACTATCGGCATGACACCTTACGAGGCTCTCTATGGGCGGAGGTGTAGATCTCCAATCTGCTGGTATGAGAGTGGTGAATAGAAGGAACTAGAACTTTAGACAGATCTAGTAGCAAACACCACAACAGCTATACAGCAGATCCACCAGAGGATAGAGACAGCTCAGAGCTGCCAGAAAAGCTATGCTGATACACGGCGCAGACCCTTAGAGTTTTCAGTTGGTGATTCAGTGTTCCTCAGAGTAGCTCCCATGAAGGGAGTAATGCGTTTTAGGAAGAAGGGCAAACTAAGTCCCAGATATGTGGGACCATACCTTATCAGCAGAAGAGTTGGCAAGGTAGCATATGAGCTAGAGCTACCCCAGGAAATGTCAGCTGTTCATAATGTATTTCATGTCTCTATGCTGAAGAAGCATATCCCAGATGCCACCCAAGTGATTGAGCCCCAGTCGGTACAAGTCCGTGAAGACCTCAGCTATGATAGTCGGCCTACTCAGATTGTAGATCAAGCAGTTAAGAAATTACGGAACAAGGAGGTACCATTAGTAAAATTCATTTGGCAAAATCACACTGCAGAAGAGGCAACATGGGAGACAGAAGCCAGCATGAGACAAAAGTACCCAGAGTTATTCTAAGTTTGAGGATGAAATTTTTATAAGGTATGGGGGATTGTAATGCCCGAAAATTCTCAAAATAATTATTAGAAATATCCTAGTATTTTTTTTGGAATTTTAGGATATTTTTACAGAATTTTTAGAGTAGAGGAAGTAGCAAAAATAAATAGAAACGTAAAATAGCTTAAGCGGGAATCGAACCCGAGACCTATTAGGTCCTACGACTTATAGATAGCCCTAGTAACTAGTTGAACCCAGCAGGGTCGTGCTAAAAGGAAAGGGGAACAATTATATTTATATTTGAGTTGGGCCGAATTACCCACTTAATATAAATAGGGAATTTAAGTGAGGAATTGTTATTTTCTTAAACGAGAAAACCTTTCCCTCAAACCCTTACATGCCGACCCCTTCTCCTCCCTCATCTCTCGGTGCCAACCACAAGCAAGCCTAGGGTTTTATCCCAAGGGCTATAGGAGCACCTTCCGGCGACGACTCCGACACGAGGACGTTTCTCTCCGCAAGAAGAACGTATAAACGCGAGAAGATCGTCGGAAGGATCATCTTCTCCGGAAGTCTAGCGATTAGAATCATAAGAAAACTAGCGCAGGAGGTAAGAAACCCCTCACCTGCAGTATAAGTAGCTCTCGTATGAATTTCTGCTTTGTTTAGTAGCATACGAATTTTTGACACATAAGTTGTGCAATAGTGCACACTAGGTGTTCGATAATATGGGCAGCACAGGAAAAGAATGCAACTTAGGCATTTTAATAGCTTAGTAAATGCAATAGAAGCATTTATTCAGTATGTGTAGTTTTACTATAGTCATATGGGACTACGGTCCAATGGGTGGGCTCCCACAATCGCCTCTAGGTTCAGATAACCTAGCTCTAGGTTCAGATAACCTAAAAATAGCAATATAAGAAGAACTCAGCTATAATCAGTATTTTATTTTAGCAGTGGCACTGTACTGGATTAGATATCCATTGGGTTGGGCTCCCATAGTCGTCCCTAGGTTCAGATAACCTAGTAACCCTACTAAATTCGGGACTTGCAAACCCGGGTCTAGTTAGGGATGCGCGCATAGCACGTACAGTTGTCAGACCCAAACAATAGCATGATTATTATTTTAATCTATTTATGAAAATAGTTTTCAAAACTTCACAAATAGTTATGTGGATTCAGTACAGCTTTAGCATTGGTTAGAATTAACTTAGTTCAGTTTTTGTATCAGTTCAGTTCTCTATTGATACAATATGATAGTTTATGTTAGCACTTATTGCCATGACTAGTTTGTTTGTATGCCATGCTATGCTCTTACATGTTCAGTATTCATATGTTTCAAATAGCATATTTTAAAAAAAATATATAAATTGCATCGTATGCATGTTTTAGTGAGGTAGATGGTTTCTTACTAAGCTCTCAAGCTTACAGATACTATTTTTCCTTATATTGTAGATAAAGGTAAAGGGAAGATGGACTAGCGGAGGCTGGAGGTCAATGCAATGATAAAGATGTGTGTGGATGAAACCTGGAATAAAGATCTTGGAGAAATTAGCAAACTAAGACTTTAGTTTTCATATAATGTTATTTTCTGCATTTCTAGTTATTTTAATGCCTCGACTCATGAAAGACTTGCTTAGATTGTTAGCATTTATTCTCATAATCCTAGTTATGTGTTATTAGTATGTTTCCCAGTTGTTTTAGAACTTGTATGTGTGATTGAGGCACGAAACAGTGCTGAAATCAGACTTCTGGTACGAAATCAGAAACCCTAATCGATCGGCCGATCGATTGGAGGCTTCTCAATCGATCGGCCGATCGATTGATAGGTTCGTACCGCGAACAGTAAGCTCCTGGATCGATCAGCCGATCGATCCGGATGCCTTCTGTCGCGAACAGAAAGCCCTGGGATCGATACTGGATTGATTGGCCAGTCTGGATCGATCAGCTGATCGATCCAGAATATTGCCCCGAGCACAGTAGCGTGCTGGATCGATCACTTGATCGATCCAACCTAAGTTCCGCATACAGTAGCATGCTGGGTCGATCACTGGATCGATTAGACCATTCCAATCGATCCATGGATCGATTGGGAGGTCTGACAACAGCCGGAAGACCCTTAGTTCAATTCCTTGACCATGGGGGATGTAAAATATGTCATGAATAGTTAGATTACACCCCTTAGCACATATAGAATAAAGAAATGATAAGAGCTTAGCAAAGTTTTAATTAGTACAACTTCCGCATCTAGATTTAGTGATGGTCATGGATATAGTTTAGCATAGCATAATGTGACGGTCCGGCCTTACAGCCTAGTTAGTAGAAGGTGGGTCGTTACAGAGGTAACCAACAGGAAAATTATCATAGGTCTTATAACTAAATTGGATCATGTTGGGGGCAATTAGGTAGATGAGTGACCTAGCATATTGTGGGTATATCGCACTACTCTTAGAGAAGCTACATGCTTAACTCCTTTTCAGTTGGTCTACGATGGAGAAGCAGTAGTCCCCATAGAGGTTGGGGTGGAATCTGATCGGAGGAGGTTATATGATGATGGTAATTCAGATCGGTGTCTTATGGAGCTTGATCTTATAGAAGAAATACATGACAAAGCAGTAGCCCGCGTCACATCATATCGACAACGGATGAGACAAAACTACAACAGGAGTGTAATCCCAAGGTTTTTTCAAGTTGGTGATCTAGTATGTAAGCGCATCAAATCTGTCGGAGATGTTAGTAAGCTGACACCACAATGGGGAGGACCATATAAGGTAATACAGAAGCTCGCTTTGGGTTCCTACTATCTCCAGGACACAGATGGGAGGAATCTCGAATGACCTTGAAGCACGAACCACTTACAACCTTATAGAACTTAAACAAGTATGTCTGTAACTCATTCATGTATTTCATCTAATTTCTGAGTATAATAAAGAAGTACAGGCGAACATCCCCTTAGGAACGCATAAATTCTCCTCGGGCAAACAAATCGACCCTCCTTCAACAGACGATAGGGAATCTTAAGGAGTGACCCGCTCAGGCTTCGTTAGGAGGAACTAGAGACTTTAAACCATCATACACAATCGATCGGGGATCTTAAGGAGTGACCCGCTCGGGCTTCCTTAGGAGGAACCGGAGACTTTAAACCATCATACACAGTCGATCGGGGATCTTAGGGAGTGACCCGGTAGGACTTCCCTAGGAGGAACCGGAGACTTTAAATCATCATACATAGTCGATCGGGGATCTTAGAGAGTGACCCGATCGGGCTTCCTTAGGAGGAATCGGATACTTTAAACCATCATACACAATCGATCGAGGATCTTAGGAAGTGACCAAGTTGGGCTTCCTTAAGAGGAACCGGAGACTTTAAACCTCCATAGTCGATCAGGGATCTTAAGGAGTGACCCGTTCAGGCTTCCTTAGGAGGAACCGGAGACTTTAAATCATCATACACAGTCGATCGGGGATCTTAAGGAGTGACCTGCTCAGGCTTCTTTTGGAGCAACCGGAGACTTTAAACGATCATACAGTTGATCGGGAATCTTAGAAAGTGACTCGGTTGGGCTTCCTTAGGAGGAACCGGAGACTTTAAACTATCATACACAGTCGATCAGGGATCTTAGGGAGTGACCCGATCAAGCTTCCTTAAGAGGAACCAGAGACTTTAAACCTCCACAGTCAATCGGGGATCTTAAAGAGTGACCCGCTCGAGCTTCCTTAGGAGGAACCGGAGGCTTTATACCATCATACATAGTCGATCAGGGATCTTAAGGAGTGATCCGCTTAGGCTTCCTTAGGAGGAACCAGAGAATTTAAACCATCATACATAGTCGATCGGGGATCTTAAGGAGTGACCCGCTCAGGCTTCCTTAGGAGGAACTGGAGACTTTAAACCATCATACATAGTCGATCGGGACTCTTAAGGAGTGACCCACTCAGACTTCCTTAGGAGGAACTGGGGACTTTAAACCTTGAACAAGTTAAGTAGCTTAACTCACTCGAGATTACACGCCCGACCAAAATATCATAGCGCGCGGAAATTCATTATATCAGTTTTCTTGGGATTATACGTCCGATCAAAATATCAGGGTGTACGGGAATTCATCATTTCAGCTCGCTTGGGATTACACCTGATTGAAATATCAAGGCGCGTAGGAATTCATCATATCAGTTCACTCGGGATTACACTCCCGGTCGAAATATCATGGCGCGTGGAAATTCAGCATATCAGTTCTCTCGGGATTACACGTCCGATCAAAATATCATGGCGCCCGGGAATTCATCATATCAGCTCGCTCGGGATTACATACCCATCCGAAATATTATGACACAATGGACTTCAACATAGCCACTCGGTCAGAGTTACAACAACCTAATACCTTAGTAACCTGGAATGTATCTATGGTTATTCATCTCAACTTGGGATATAAAACTTAACTAATACATGAGGATATCTGAAGATTCGTGAATATGGGAGCATCTACATCTTACCCTTCTATTTTTTCAAGAAGGTGGAATTTGTGAAACTTCTCTCTCGCAAATCACAAGCAGGCAAGGAAGAATCTTGAAGTTTCATAATTAACAACAGAAACAAGAAGCAAGTACCAAGATTCATAAGTGTCTTCTCAATTCAAATAATGCAAAATACAAATACGCAATTACCAGTTCATTACATTCTCTTTATTACATCCTCATTTGAAGCTGCTAACAAGGTCCTTAGGTAGCTCCTTGTTGAGTGTACGACAGTTTATAAAATGGGGAGGAGGCTCTTGAGATAAATAACCTCCCTCCCTTAGCTGCTGAATGACATCGTCTGCAGAATGGTTCAGGGTCCCTATGATGCGTCACACATATTCATCTGTAAACCCTGGAGATCCTAAGTAGGATAAGCGCTTATTCTCCCAACGCTCTTCTTCACATTCCTTATAACTTTGTAGCTTAACCTATAGACTAGATGCCTTGTCTTTGAAAAAATCCCTTTCTTTCTTAACCTGTTCTAGCTCCTTTGAAAGAGAAGCTATCTTTGCTTCCTGGGCCTTCATTTATTCCTGTCCTTGTAGCAAGGCAAAGTCTTTTGAGGCGGAGTCTTGTGCTTGTCCAGAAGAAAGGACATTGTGAAGTTTTTGTAACTTTTCTAGGATAGTGACTTTATAGGAGACATCCGAGAGGGATTTTTCTTTTAAAGCAGTTTCCATTCGAAGTTGAGAATTTAATCCATCCATTTGTAGCTCCAAGGTCTTTTTCTCATCTTCTTTGGTCTACAATAATTGGCGATGATGTTGCAAATCTTGTTCTAAAATAGACACCTGTTGAGCTTGGGAATTTAGTTTCTCCTGCAACTGAGTAAGCTCATTGCTAGGAGGAGGAGGAGTGGTTCTCAACTCCTTTATTTGATTCTTCAAAGTATTATTTTCTCTTTCTAAGGTCATAGCTAGGTGGCCCATATGTAGACTTGAAGCAAAAAATTGAACAGAATAATAACTCAATTATATGGGGTGATTACAAATTAATAAAACATGAATAAAACACTTACAGCAATAAACTGACAATTGTGATGGTCAGCACGGTCAGAAATACTCGTCCCCTTTATGGATGCCTGGCTTTGTAGCCAGGAATCAGCTAGGAGGCCTTGTAATTGAAGGAGGCCATAAGTAGTACAGATAGAGGCCTTTCCCAATTGGGAGGGTAATCCTTGAGCTTGTTTAAATAGAGAAGAAGGAAGAGTAGAAGTTGAAGGCCCTATAGAGGAGGAAGGAAGAGGAGTGGAACTAGGGAAAACAGCCAGTGAAGGAGAAGGAATCGAAGTGGCTAAGATAGAAGTCGTGGGGTTCGGACATGATCCAGTGGGAGCACTTAAAGGAGAAGAGATAGAGGATCTCCTGCAGGGGGTCCTCTTGGCTCTTTCTCTAGATGAAGAAGAAGCAAAAACTGGAGGAAGAAGCAGAAGAGACGTAGACACATCAGGAATCGTTTCAGGAGCAGAGGTAACTGGAAGAATAGTATGAGATATGGGAATGAGTAGACCCAGTCTCATCATGTTAAGAGCTAAATTGGAACGGATATGCACATAAGGCATTGGTTCCTTACCTCTCACACAAGAAATCTCACAGGGAACAATGGGGACCTGTTCAAGAGTAGCAAAAGTATCCCCAAGGGGAGTGTCCCTAGTGATCTTCGGCCTCTTACTCTTGACGACAAACGGTCTTTCCTCCTCTGAAGAAGTAGAAAGCCCTTCAATTGGTTCATCAGGAGAGAGCAAGCCAAGAGTTGAAATGGTCGGGTTGGACTGACAAGCCTGTAATAATTCCTCTCCCAACTTATTCAATGATGATTTATTCAGTGCTGCATTTTTATACATAAGAGCTGGGAGAAGAGCATCGACTGAGAAAAATAGAAACCATACATCAGTAAAGAAAATGATTAGGAAGTAACAAATAAGCACACTTCAAAGGTATCCAACTTACCAAATGGAACCTCTAATGTTGTGCAACGGGGCTTAATCCAAAGGGAAACAACAGACCCTCTGCAATTAATGTTGGTAGGTAGAATTTAGCACCTTATAGTTTTGATAAGGAAGATTGAACGGTAGGGTTTGCAAGAATATCTTTTGGATTGGGCGGAGGAGGAAGATTGCGTATCTAGGCTATGGGTTATGGAGGAGGAGAAGGAAGTCATAGATAGAAAAAAGTTATATCATCATTCTTCTTGTGTGGAAATTCTATTAAATAAAATGGCTTTAAGACGAGACTGAAACTTGAAAAGACTATCCTCTACTTGGTGAGGAACAAAAAAATGATGGAATAGGTGAGGAGATAAGGGAAAATCGAGTAGGCGAGATATAACAATAAAACCAATGAGTATTGAGAAGGATTGGGGAATAAGTTGATTGAGAGGTATATTGAAATAAATACTAACATCAATAAAGAAGGGATGTATAGGAAACCGGAAACCTAGTAAATTTGGTCCCAGAAGATGGCCACACTCCCTGGGGGTGGAAGGTGAGGGTCGTCAGTAGAAGAAGGACGGGCAAAATAGGAAGGAAAGCCATAGTTCACTTGAAGTTCATAAGCCTCCACATCGCCAAAGTTAGAAGTGCAACGAGTAAACCACTCGCTAAAGGAAGTCATCATGGCTGAAAGATGACTATGGAGAGAGGAATAGCTGCTAATGGAATAAGAAGAAAAGAGAAAACCTAGAAATGGAAGACGGTGGGTTAAACCCTTCTCTTCTTTCGCCCTTTTAAGAAAACCCCTTAAACGAGGGAGGAAAACACAAAATCATAGGGATAAAAGAAAAAGTGGGATTAATAATAGGCTGTCGGATGTGAGGGTAGAAATTTGAGTTTAGTGAGATAAGTATTTTAACAGTAAGAAAGTGCACACGAAATCATAACTAACACAGCCAATCAGAATAAAAGATGATGTACCCGAGGAATGGGACCAAATTTGAAAAATATCAGGATCTTGAGGAGGGGTAGGTAAATTTGGCGGTCATTCTCTTAAAGCGTCACGTACCCCTTTCTTCAAACAACTTGTTTAGCCCTTATAGACCGATCGGGCATGTACAACAGGACAAAAAAGGACAAGTTCAAAACACTCAGTCGATCAACATAGACCGAATGAATATCTAGGTCGAGCAAGAATATAATTCAATTTGGTCAGTCAACATGAACCAAGTGAGCACTTTAAGTTACACCAAGAAGTATAATGAGGTTACTCGATTCTTATGAATCGGGTGAGTGCCTAAAAATAAAACACATGAGTACAAATAAACTTGGTCAACCCTTGTGGTTCGGGCGAGCGTGGGCACTATAACAAAGGATATAAGGGGGTCACTCAGTTTATACAGGCCGGGTAAGCTCCTACAAATAAGATATATGCAGATATAAATTTGGTCAACCCTTATGGACCGGTCAAACTAAAGCAACAGAATGCCAAAGGCATAATGCGAGCTTAGGCAGATATCACAAACTAACATATAAAGTAAGACAAAATAGATGAAAAGTAGTAAAATGAGTCACATAAAATTTCACAAATAGGATTGTCACCCGCAAAGTCGGATGGCAATGATCATTACACCAAAAACAAGTCATCAATTTGTTAACAACTTAGGAAACAAGTCAGTAGGTTGATTTTTTTTATCAATCTCCTCTTATCTAGAAAATGGGAAGGAGGATCAGTAAAAAGAAGGCCCTTTTTCTTGAGTTGTTCTATAGCCCCTTTAGCACCATAATGGAAAGCCCTGATGATGGAGTCTACAATGGGCTTGTTAAAGTCAGGAGATTCGATGAGTGCCTTAGTTTTTTCTTTGAAACAATCACCCTCACCAGCCTGATAAGTAACTAATTCCTCTTGAGATGCCTTTAGCTCAACCTCTTTGGTAGAAGCATCTGTCTTGGTTGTAGTCAGGGATGCATTCAAAGAGGCTATTTCTTTATCTTTGATGCTCAATGCTGAAAGCTTATCAGCTAATTCAGTCTCATGGCTAACTTTCAGTGATGATAACTGGGAAGATAACTGGTTGGTTTCCGCAATATGCTTTTCTAGCTTAAGGGGTAATTCATCACTAAGGCTAGTAGCTGAATGAATTTGAGATGGGAGGATCTCGATTTTGACCTCACGTTGGCTTAATCTCTCTTTAGCTTCTTGTAATTGGGTGGAGAGACTACTTATTTTCTCAGTGACTCGGGCAACAGATGTCTCAGAGACTTGTTTCTTCAACCTCTCGTTCTCCCAGCTTAGATCATATATCAACCGAGCAATGCTCATGTTGGCAACCCAGCGCTGCAAAAAGGGTGGCAATTAGAGAAATATTAAAAAGGAAATTATAACAAGCAAAAAATAATTATACCTTAGTCTCATCAAGGGAAAATCTATCAACTAATTCGGAGGGAGTAAGTCCTTCAATTAGTGGACGAGTCTCCTCCCAAGAAGTAGTAAAAGATCCTCCCAATAATATAGGGAGTAGAAAAGAGGAAGAAGAGGCGGAGGACAAGGAAGTTTGGATGGAAGGGGGAGCAAAAATCAAATAAGAAGCTTCTTGGGAAGGCAGAGAAAATTGTTCAGGGAATGACATAACGAAAGTAGAGGTGTCACCCTGAGTAGATTGGTCCAAAGGAATTGAAATTGGAGAAAAAGTTAGAGTAGGGTAAAGAGTGGATAACGTAGGCTCAGAAGAGGAAGGAGGAATATTCACAAGGTTGTCAGAGGAAGAAATGACTCTTCTTTTAGGAGAGGGAGCCAGGGTCAGTTTGCGCCCCGGGCATTTTTTGGTTGGAGCAGAGGTAGGGGCGGCCATGAGAGACTTCTCTGAGGTTACAGGAGAGGTAAGCTCTATGATTGGAGAAGGAGCAGGAGAGGTTATTTCAGGAGCTGCTTGAGAACTAGATGCCACTATTGGTGGAATAGGGGCCTCTGTTGAAGGGGGTTGATTCAACTCAACAAGAAATTCCTGCTCCTTAGCACGGATCTGATCCTCCTCCAGACCTAGCCACTCTTCGACTAAAGCTTCAAAAATGGCATCCACTTCACAAAATAGAAGAACATTTTAGTTAGTAAAGAAGTAACAAAAAATGAATTAGGGCTTACCCAAAGAACCACGGAGCTCAAGGTTGATGGGGCTCAGACCAAAAAGATATAAAAGATCACCACGTATCCATTTATGGATAAAGAAACGGTGACCCAACAATTTCTCTAAATAAATGGGGAAAGAAGGGTATAGATGAAGATCTTTAATATTAGGGACAGAAGGAAGAGACGATTGTCACGCAGAAGACAACGGGGATGGGCCCAGGAAATTTTAGGTAGAAATAACGAGATTTCCACCCCTTGAGTGAGGAGGGCATCTCTTCAAAAAGAACCATCTTAGAATGAGATTGAAAGAGGAAGACGCCAGGCTCTAATTTTTTAGGGTAAAAAAACATGAAGAAATTTTGAGGCGTAGGATGAATGTCCAAAAGGCGAAATAACATATACAAGCCACACAGATAACGAAAAGCCACACGGGAATGTTCAAAAGGAAAAATAACATATTTGAATAGTAGAATATTTAAATAATGATGTATAAGTGGAAGCCATAAATACTTAGGAGAAATATCCCTAACCACTGTGGATGCTCTTAGTAAAAAAGAAAAACAAGAGTTGATTAATTAAGATATGAGCATCCACAATAACACTAAATATTTCTCTCAAATATTTATGGTCCCCACGTCTACATCATCAATCAAATATCTGACTCCTCAAAGATCCCAAATCTCATAATCAAATATCCCCTCAACTAAATATTTATGAGTCTCATCTACCAAATATCTTACGATCAAATATCTCAAATTATATAATAAAAAATCTTACCAACTAAAATAAAAATAAATCACTTGCATACCACCTAAATTTTTTTTAAAAAAAGTAATCATGGCCCCTTGTGGGGCCCACTTGCATGCTACCTAAAATAAAATCACCGGGCATAAAGTTATGCCCGGTGATTTTTATTCACCTCTCAAATATTTGAAGAAATATTTCTTCCAAATATCCCCCATTGAAGATGCCCTAAGTTTTTGTTAATTAATTTTGTTAATATAAAATTAAGATGTTTTTACAATAGTTGAACTCGGTGAAGTGGGTTTAGATGTGTAAAAAATAGACCGACAAGATCAGTGGGTTGGTAGACAACACAAGCCAATGTTTTTTAAGTTTAAATTTTTGTGATAAATAATAGACCCAAATTAAATTAAATTTAAAAATAAATTAAATCATTATAATGGTTGTTAAAATTTAATTTATTTTTTTTATATTAAATTCAACTTGGTTTGAGTTTGTCTTGAACTTCATTTAAATATTATCAAATGCGCTTCTTTGATAATTTTATAATTTTAAATTTAATTGATTAATTATTAACTTTGATAATATAAGCATTTTAAACTCTATTTATTTATATAGGAGTTTTATTAATGCAGATGATTCACATGTTTTATTAGTGAATATTAACGAATTAATCAATTAAACACCTATATATTTACCATCTTTATCTAATTTGATGAGTTATTTAAATGTATTTATTTAACTAATTTTATATATATTAAACCAATATAAATATATTCTTATCGACCAAACATCAAATTCTTGGGACATTCTAAATTGTTTTGTATTTTTTCCTTATTTTTCGTTTTCTTTTGTCAGTTATTATTATTACATTTTAAACCTCTAATTTGTCTACTGCCTTTAATGGAAAATAGCAGTAAATCACCACCTGATTGGAGCTACACTATAATATTTGTTTACAGTTAAATTTAATAAAATTGATTTAACCATTCAATTTATCCGGCCTATTAGCTCAATTGATTAGAGCGTCATGCTAATAATGCGAAGGTGGCAGGTTATATTTTATATTTAATCATAACTAATTTTTTGAAATGTATCTTTTAAGAAACTTAAGTCATGTACTAAAATAATATTTTTGAACTACTATAAATAATTTAATAAAATTGGTAAAAAAAAGTATTATCCTCTAATCTTACTATTTAACCAAATCTTGGTGATGCCCCTTTTAAGATTTATTAGTAATTCAACATCTTATTTGGCAATATTAGATTATAGCTTAGGTCAAATTAGCATATAAGATGACTTTCAAATCAGCATATAAGATGACTTCCAACTCAGAAATTTTTCATTTATTTTGGCAATAAATTGTCCAACATTATATACGAAAAGATAGAAAGTAGTTATTGCCATCATTATTATAAAATATTAATTTGATAAGATATGATTTCAATGCTAAAATACTCAGAGCCTTTATATATATGTTGATTGATTAGGTTAGTCTGTGCAGAGTAACTGCTTTCGGCTTTCTACAATCTCTTTCGTCCTGTCTTGTAGCTTGAGATCTCAACCAACAATGGAGGAAATTAGAAGAGCAATGCACAATATTCCCCTTGCATTAGCCCTTGCAGCTTTGATCTTAGCATCCTTCATGGCCACTGAAGTTGATGGATATCGACCTCTGTACGATGCTCCTGAAGGTCCTGATCCTATCCATAACGAAGAAAGGTTTAACTTTAAGCCTCTGCACGATGCACCTGAAGGTCCTGATCCTATCCATAACGATGCATACTTTAAGCCTCTGCACGATGTTCTTGAAGGTCCTAATCCTATCAACAACGTAGAGGGGTTTAACTTCGAGCCTCTGCAAGATACTCATGAAGCTCCTAAACCTTTCCATAAGGAAGAAAGGTTTAACTTTAAGTCTCTCCACGATGTTCCTGAAGGTCTTGATCTTATCCATAACGATGCATATTTTAAGCCTTTGCACGATGTTCCTGAAGGTCCTAATCCTATCAACAACGGAGAGGGGTTTAACTTCGAGCCTCTGCAAGATACTCCTGAAGCTCCTAATCATTTCCATAACGAAGAAAGATTTAACTTTAAGCCTCTCCACGATGTTCCTGCGGGTCCTAATCCTATTAACAACGGAGAAGAGTTTAACTTTAAGCCTCTGCACGATGTTCCTGAAGGTCCTAATCCTATCAACAACTAATAAAGGTTTAACTTTAAGCCATGATTGAAAGGAAGCCTTATTGCGACTGCATGATGATCCTGAAGGTTCCAGCATCCTACGTAATTAGTATTATTGTTATGCAATAAATTATTATGCTTATGCAAACTATTGTATTGACGTCTGGTTTAATAATAAAGTTGATTGTTATTCTTATGCATTTGTTTTTCAGAACAATGTTGGTTTGTGTGTGCTGCTATATGCTAAGTACTTCGGATTAATGTTTAAAATTTACATTTTAGCATTTCTTTCATTATATTTAAAATAATGTAAAACCAAAGTATGAAACATAATATTGAATTTAAAAGGTGCTAAATTTTTAATAAGGTTAAAATTATTTATACAAATTGTTTTTGACAAATAAAATTTCATGTATAAAAAAAGCATACTGAATTTAGGGATTATCCCTTATAAAATGTTATGGATCAATGTAAACATTTTTTTATTAATTAATTATTCTTTTAGACGTCACAAGCAGACAAATAGTTGTTTGATTAATTTTTCTTTGGAAATTAAATGACTGCAAATGCGATTATTTTCTTACCGCTCCTATTTTTCCAAAATCAAGTTTAATTTGAAAAATATATATAATATAAACATCTAAAGCGAGACAAATTCATGAACGATTGTCCGCTGAAGTCTTGCAGCTGGGAGTAAGGGACAACCAACAAATTATTCTGTCCACCGTCCTTGTCGATCGGACAGCATATCTGATTGAATAAATTGCAGTCCTCCAACAACAACAACAACAACCAAGCCTTTTCCCACTAGGTGGGGTTAAAAAAAAGTCAAGTGAAGGTCAAGCCAATAGCTTAGTTCGGAATGACTGAGTGTAGGAGTGTTAAATGAACCAAGCCGCTCGCGAGATATTCGAATCTCGATTCGATAAAGGCTCGTTTGAGCTCGTTTAATGAGGCGCGTTAAGATAAACAAGCCAAGCTCAAACTTCGTAATATTCGGCTCGTTAGCTCGTGAACACGTTCGCTATGCTCATTAAGCAACTTTTAAATAAAAAATAATAATAGTTTTGATATTGAATTTATAGATTTTACATTCTACTTATGAAAAATATAGACAAATATATTAAATTTATTTATTAGAATAAAATTATAAATTTTAATAATATTATTATAATTTTCTTTAAATATATAATTTAGTTTTTAATGAATATTTAAATTTATGATTTATATATATTAAACTCGTTTAGGCTCGATAAAAGCTCGAATAAGCTCGTGAGCCATGAATATATTTGTTAAATAAAGCTCGAGTTCGCCTCGATTATAAACGAGTCAAACTCAAACATTCAAGAGTTCGGCTCGATTACACCCCTAACTGAGTGAGTAATATCCCCGTCGAGCGAATTCTGGTCGATCTATAATGGGACCCACATACATGTCTCTTCGTACTCTTTTATATGTTTATGTTGTTGATAACGGAGAATGTTCACCAAGCAAACATTACTTTAGAAGTTTCTAACCTATCACATCAGAAATTTACATGCTCGCTTAAGGAAAAGTGTCATGCACACTTTTTGAATTGTCTTTTCCTATAACGCTTTGAAAAATATGCATACACTTTTATATGCATGCATAGATGCTACAATGATACTATAAAAAAGAATCTCTATCCACTAGTAGAAGTATGCAAGACTTTACCATTCAACATGTTCTCTACTAGAGTTTATCTATTATTTCTCTCTAAACTTAGGACTAACTTGAGCATCGAAGGATCAACGTAGAGGACCCCTTCTTGACCCGATACTAACGCTCCTAATTTTACACGACAACAAGAAATCTTCATCCAGTCAATCACAAAACTACATTTCTAACCTACTTATTTTCTCAACTTTCAATATGTGATATTAACAGCCCCTTTATATTTTCTTCCATTCAACTCAGATATCAGATTTTTTACCTGTTCGATAAAAATTATTACCTATAAGCATAGTGAGCTATCGCAAGTACGAGAACAAAATGTAACTACAAAAGTGAGATAAAGTAAAAAAAAAACATTTTTTCCGAAATATTTTTTATATGACTCTGTATTTTTTTTCTCCTCTTTAATTCACTAGATAAACAATATTAACTGCACTTGCAAAAATATCATATCAAATTTATTGGCTTTAAATGAGTGTTAGTATCCTTTTATTTATTCACATTCGTTTTATAATTAGGGAAAATAATATGAGTCAGGTTAAACATTTTATTTTATAAATATATTTATTATGTTCATGGACGGAGTTAGATATTTTATAAGGAGACTTAGGAGTCAACGAGCTATTAAATCTTTTTTCTAAAAAAAATTTGAGAGAAAGAGGACGGTGTTAACTGGAGATGGGCGATGGAGTCAACTAATTACTAAATCCCTCGGCCCTCTGCGCTCTCTATTGATTATGTTTCAGATTGATAACGACGGAAATATTAGCTCAGTTGGTTAGAGCATTTTTTTCATCATTTTTTATTTAATTTATTTTTCTGAGAGAATCGTAAATGGGCCTCTTTTAGACTTTTATAGCCCAGTTTTTTTTTCTCAATTTCACGAATGATAATTCACGAATGTCATGCATGGGAATTAATTTTAGCAGTATAAATTTTTAAAAATTGAACCAGTTTGCATTAGAATTTAAATTAACTTAGCTATTATCATAAAAATTAACATGAAAGCAAATGACTAATCTCTATAAAATCATATATGCTAGATATATGTGAATGGAATACTGCAGAAATTTTTAGATTTACCGACAGAATATACTATTTCGTCGGTAATATTACGGACGGAATTAAGATTCTACTGGTAATATTGTAGATGGAATTAAGATTCCGTCGATAAATTTGTAAATTTTCGGAAAAAATAATATTACTGATGGAATTATAATTCTATTGGTAATTTTCACTTATTACCGACAGAATCACGTGATTCCATCAGTAACATATTAGAATACTGACAAAATCATAGGATTAGATACTAACATAATCATATGATTTGATCAGTAACGCAGGTTACTGATGGAATAAAGCTTCCATCGAGAATCCCGAAAATAATTATAGCACGACCCCGTGCCCTTCTCCTCACCTGTGTTTTTGATCTTCGACGATTCTCTCCTCCCCACTCTTTTATCCCCTTCCTGATCTCCACCGGCAGCTAGCATGCGGATATCTATTTTGTCAGCCGCCAGCACACCGCCGGCAACTTTTTTGCCTGCCAAGCACGTGCAATTGACTTTGCAGGTTGCTAGCACACGACTGGCGGCTTTTTCTACCACCAGGCATGTGCTACTGGATTTGCAAGCCGCCGGCCTTATGCTAGCAGCTTTGTTAGCCGATTACATGAGGTCGACGACTGTACCGATCGCTTGCTGGCGGCTGGCAGTCGACCGTCAGCTCGCAGTCGGCTGCTTGGCCGGTCACCAACCAACAGCATAGCTGGCCGCAAGCTCAAGCCAATAATTTCGTCTCACTCTGTTGCAAGCTCGCGGCTATAAGCTACGAGTACAAGCTCGATTCACCATTAGGTATGGCAACGGGGCGGGTTCAGGCCGGGTTTGGCCAATCTTAGAATCTGCCCCGTCAAAACAAAATGAACCTGAATCCGGACCCGACCCACCTAATTTTTCAACTCGTCCTGCCCCGACCCCGCTTAAATTCAGCAGATCCAACAATAAATTATTATTATTATTATATATTTTATATTATATAATATAAATATAAAATATTAATATTATTATTATTATTATTATACGGGGCGAATTTATGATGGGTACATTGAAACCTATAACCCGCCCCGAACTCACTTCTAAGCACGATCAACAGGTTTAGACCCGCCCCGTAACCTGTTTGACCGGGTTTAAACCCGCCCCAAATGGGACGGGTTTAATACGGGACCGGTTTTAAACCCGATTCATTGCCATCCCTATTCACTATATACTCTTTTGTTAAGTTTGTTTGTGATTAAATTTCACTAATTTGGTTTATTGTAGTATATTATATTTACTGTTCTTCTCCGGTTAGACTACTCTTCATCATATATAATTTAATAAATAGTAAATATGTGCTATTTTAGATGGTTAAATTTAGATATGGTCATTTGGTGATTATTGTGTTAGTATATATATATTTATGCTAATTTTAGAGTATCTTTTGGTTGGAGGCTAAAAGATAGCATTGTTTATTATTTGTTTGATCTAAAATCTTGGTTTTTTTAATTTAGGTTGATAGACATATAATTTTAAAATATGGAAAAATAATATAGATTTCTTTTGGTAGTTGAATGTTCAATAGAAAGTGAACATTATGTTTGATCTATCATATTAGGTTGTTAAATGAAAACTACCAATGCTATATTATATATGTTTGGTTGCTTTAGTTAAGTTTAAATCAAATTTTTCAGAAAGACTATCCATGTGATGAATGTTACAGTTGATTATTCTAATATATATAAAATACCGACACCTAAATATCAACAACTATATGAAATATTAAAAGCTAGTGAAAAAGAAGTGTGGGAAGACATTTTTCTAGTCATTCCCAACTATCAACTAGTGCAAGGTTATTGAATATGAAATCGCGTCATTTTTTAGAAAGATATTATGATGATATTTTTGGGACCGAAATGTAGTTAGAGGGAGGATGAATAGCTCGTCGCGATCGTCGTGCTCGTTTCTTGGGATGATGTGCAGTGGAAATACAAGAAACACAAACAACAACGCTAACTCTAGGGATTTACTTGGTATCCACCTCATGGAGAGGTGACTAGTCCAAGGATCCACACACTCACGCACCCTCCACTATAAAAACACTCATTCTCGGTAACTACCGAAGGCGGAGAAGCCTTACAACCTCACAATACAACAATGAGAAAGAAAGAAGCAAAATACAAATGAATCTTACAAGATTACAATGAAAACCCTAGCTTCTTCTTCTTCTTGTTGCAACTTGCCTCTTGAATTAGATGAGCCTCCAAGAACCTTCAAGAACTGGCGGTGAGGAAGAAAAGATCGCTGTGGAGAGCTGCTGTGATCGACCGTGGAGAAGAATCGAAGAAGTGCGCAGAAAACGCTCGCCAACGGCTTTATCTGCGCTAACGGTCGAATCCCAATCGATTGGATTTCTCCCAATCGATTGGGGAGGATTTCGATCGATCGATCTAGAGTGCCTCTGTGCTCTTGGGAATTGCCTGGATCGATCAGCCGATCATCCAGGGCTTATCACGTGAAATCACAGCTCCCAATCGATCAGCCGATCGATTGGAGGCTCCCAATCGATCGGCCGATCAATTGGGAGGCTTTCTGTGCGATCGGCGATTCTCCCCAATCGATCGCTCAATCGATTGGGGAAGCCTTTGTCGCGGGGACTCACCCAATCGATCACCCGATCGATTGGGCATGAGCCAATCGATCGGCTGATCAATTTAGCCCATGGTTTTTGCCCAAAACCAAATCCAAAGTCCCCTAAACCAACATCCAGTCAACCATGACCTGTTGGTATATCATGCCTAGCATCCAGTCACCCCCGACCTGCTAGGACTCCCTCACCAAGTGTCCGGTCAATCCCTTTGACCCACTTGGACTTTTCTCCTCGTGCCAAGTGTCCGGCCATCCTTGACCCACTTGGACTTATCTCCACCAGGTGTCCAATCAACCTTGATCCACCTGGATTTCCAGTGCCTGGCTTTACTCACAAGGACTTCCCTTCTGCCTAGCTTCACTCACTAGGACTTCTCATCTGCCTAACTTCACTCACTAGGATTTCTCATCTGCCTAGCTTCACTCACTAGGACTTTTCTTCTTCCTAGCTTCACTCACTAGGTCTTTCACCTGGCTTCACTCACCAGAACTTTTAACTCTGCCTAACCTCTCAGTTAGGACTTTCACCTAGCTTCACTCACCAAGATTTTCTAGTCAAGTATTCAATCAACCTTGACCTACCTGACTCTCCTTCACAATCTCCCCACATGAACAATTGCATCTGCAATCTCTATGTGTCGTCTCCATGTATTGTCAAACATCGAAACCCAAACATCAAGACTCAAGCTTGAACCAAGTCAAACTCAGTCAACTAGGTCAACCTTGACCTAGGGAATATTACACCAACAATCTCCCTCTTTTTGATGTTTGACAATACCTCCTTTAAGTTAGACTAATCTCATAGCCTCAAACTCCTTCATGCTAATATATGAATGAGGATTCCCTTCATTCTCCTCCTTTTCTAGAGGGCAAACTCCCTCTTAGGTAATGAAGGCATAACTTAAATCCTACATTCTCCCCTTATTGGCACACATCAAAAACTCTCCCCCTGAAGAGTTACCCAACGTTGTTCACAACTTCACTCATTGTTCACAACATAATAACGAAGGTCCCATATCCTTCATTATTCTTAACATGCTCATCCTTGAGCATATACCACTTGAACAATGAAGAAATTCACTCTCCATTGTATTCAAATATTCAACCTTGAGCATTTACACTAAGGAAGGTTAACCACCTTCCAAGGTGTATGAAAAATAGATTTTCATGTCCTTAAAGAGTAGCTCCCCTTAAAGACATGTACGTAACTTCTGTCATTGCACCAACAATGACTTGGAATCCCTAAACGTTTAGAAAACCCAAATTTAGAAGTTTTGAGGTTCAAAAATTCAATATTGAAACTAAACCTCAACCTAAACCTCTATTTAGTCTTCCTTGACCAATCCATCCTTGTTTTCATCATGAAAACTCCCCCTAAATGTATACAAATGTATTTTGAGGGGTTAGGAATGGTTTTATAGACTAAAAATGGTTCAAAATGCTGAAAATAAGCTTTCCCAGCTAAAATCAGCATCCCCAATCGATTGGAGTTGGGTCTCAATCGATTGAACCCTGTTGAATCGATCCACTGATCGATTCAGACTACGTGGATCGATCGGCTAATTGATCCAGCGAGCTTCTGCTCGCGGGAAAACTCCTCTCAATCGATCGCCCGATCGATTGAGGCACTCCAATCATTCAGGTGATCGATTGGAGCTCTGAAAAACTAAAAATTTATTTTAGTGAATTTAAGAAACTCCCCTAAAATTCTACAAAAATCAAAAAATCATGAAAATTCATGTAGATATTCCTTAGGGCATATACTATCAAGGAAAAATAGTTTTATATGAAAATACTTTCTATTTTCAAAGATTGACACAAATTTCGAAACTTATAAAAACTTTAGTGTTTTCTTCCAAGTTTGTGTTCAACTATTCAATGATAATTACTATCAAAAGATAGCCTTCATCAAGGTTTTCCAAAATATATTTAAAATCATTTTCAAAACCAATATCCAACCATGTTCTTTGGGCTCAATGCACATGACTTATACATTAGCTTTCCCAATGATTGGAAAACACATAACTATGTGATTTGATGAACTTAAAACTCAAAAGAATGCACTAGATCAACATCTTGAGTTTTGTTCATCATCCTAACATCTCACTTGAATCTAATGTGCACTAAAACACATACACGTCACCTTATAGGTCTTTTGTGAGATGTAAAGTTTAGTTTTGTCCTAAACTAGGGATCATGCATATGTATCTAGGCATTTTAAATTATGAACATCCACTAAGGATATTACTTGTTGATAAATGTCATTTGTCCTCAATTGCAAGGAATTAAACATAATGCATGATATGTTATGGCATACATCAAAAATAAATAATTTTCAAAAGAAAATTTCCTATAACTAAATGATTTATGTATGACATGACATGGTATTTTTGTGTTTTTCATAATAAGGCATGAATGCAAGAATAAATATGATGTCATGACATATGATGGGCAAACAATGCATGAAAAATTAGCATAAATAAAATATACCTAGATTATCTATCTAAGTATCCTAAAACCTTAGCTAACTTAAGTTAAATCCTAGATTGCCCAATTAATGTCAAAATCCCAATTTTTGACATTTCTTTTGCTTTTATAAATTTTGTGCCAATTTGAATTAAGCATATTCCTCAAATTTTGGCACAATTTACTCTTCCAAAAGAGTAACAAATTGAGTTAAGGCCTAGATTGTCTTTAATTCCCTAAGAACATAACAAACTCCCAACTTGATAGTTCTTATGATTTCCCCAATTTGTGTCACTTAAAAGTACATCCAATTTATCAAAATATGACACATTTTACTCTCTCTCCAAGAGTAACAGTTTATCCTTTTCATTTTCAAATGTTAATAATAATCTTGAAAAATACTCTCCTAGTGTCAACTTCATCAAAGTTGGGTTAACTACCCTTCTAATCAGAGTTGATATTCTTTAACCCATCTATGGAATAGAGAAAATACTCCTAGGAACCCAAACCCTATTGGTGCTCCTTGGATGCTCTAGGTACTTACTAGAGATAACTTCCCTAGATACCTTCTTAGTGACCTTGTTAGACTTCTTAGAAGCCTTGGTCACTTTTTCTAGATCGACTCTAGGGATTTCTTCCCTTGTGACCTTTCTAGTGACTTTCTTAGACTTCTTAGAAGTCTTAGTCATGTTTGTTGTTGCAAAAATACTTCTAAGGATAACTTCCCTTGTATTTTTGACTTGACCACTAGGCCTAGGGTTAGTTCCATAGCTATATGGAACCCTATGGTAAGAAATTGCATCCTTCTTAGCCTTAGGTTTGTATCCCAAACCTTTATGACCGTAGGATGACCCTTGTTTCTCTAAACCTAGGTTTTGACTCTTGAACCCTTGTGTATCATTTTTTATTTTTCTAAGAGTCCTCTCCAATTTATCAAGTCTTGACCTTAAGACTTGATTTCCTCTCCATAACTCCTAAACCTTAGATTTTTCATCTACACTTTGATTTTTCTTTTTCATAGGCAAATACCTAGAATCCTTAGAGTTATTTCCTAACTTATTTTCTATCTTTCTAACCTTAGGTTTGGTAGTTTTAGCATGAAGAGCCATATGTTTTTCTTTAATACTATCATACTTCCTATTTTTATGGTAAATAGCATTAAAATGATAAAAATTGGAATTAGCATGCATTTTACCATTATTTGAAGGGGTATGCTCAATAAATGATACCTTTCGTTTTACCTTGGAGGCTCCTTCTTTACTCATGCTTCCTCCCTTAGGCTTGGCCACCTTCTTCCCCTTAGGACATTGACTTTTATAATATCCCTTTTGGTTGCACAAGAAGCACACAATGTGCTCCTTGTCCTTCTTTGTTGTGGGGGCGGTCTCCTTGGGCTTCTCCTTGCCCTTTGGTGCCACTTGGCCCTTCTTCTTGGTCAATTTATGGAACTTGCTCTTGTAGTGCCCATGTTTCCTACATTCAAAACATATGATGTGATTTTTATTTTTAATGAAAATATTTTTACCTTTACATGTAGGGATGACACTTGATCCTCCATTTGATGTTTCTTAATCTTTGGAGGATGCAATGTCTTCTTTTCCGTTTGACCCGGATGTAGAAGCTTCTCCTTCTTCTTGATCCGATGTCAACAAAGGTCGCTCCCCCTCAATCCTAGAGGTGGAGGCTTCTTCATCTTCCTCTTGTACATGAAACAAAGAGCATGCTCCCTCTTTGCCCTTTTCATTGTATTCCTTTGAAGATGAAGCTTCTTGGACCTCTTCTTCGGAAGTTGAGCATCTCTCAACTTTGGACTCCTCTTCCTTTTGATCTTGCTCCATTGAGTCGCCATGTTTGGATTTTTCTTGGATTGGTACAGTGGAGGGTTCTTCATGAAGCTTGGCCAACTTGTTCCATAGCTCTTTGGCATCTTCAAATTCTCCAATTTTCTCCAATATGTTGCTCGGCAATAGATTGACCAAAAACTTGGTCACTTTGTCATTAGACTCGCTCCTTTGAATTTGTTCTTGACTCCATTTGCTCTTCTTGAAGATCTTGCCCTTTGAACTTGTTGGAGCTTTGAAGCCTTCCATTAGAGCAAACCATTGCTCTATCTCCATCATCAAGAAATTTTTGATCCTTGATTTCCAAAGATCGAAACTCATCATTGTGAACGGTGGAGGCACCCTTGTATCGAATCCAAGTCCATCTTGGAATTCCATTTGAAGTTGAGCTTGATGAAATCTTTGACTTGAAGAATTTTGCTCCACCTTCTTCACCCTCTAGCTTTGTTGCCCCTTCCGGCGATGATTCCGGTGAAGAGCGGCCTTTCTCTGATACCACTTGTTGGGACCGAAATGTAGCTAGAGGGGGGAGGTGAATAGCTCGTCGCGATCATCGTGCTCGTTTCTTGGGATGATGTGCAGCGGAAATACAAGAAACACAAACAACAACACTAACTTTAGGGATTTACTTGGTATCCACCACAAGGAGAGGTGACTAGTCCAAGGATCCACACACTCACGCACCCTCCACTATAAAAACACTCCTTCTCGGTAACTACCGAAGGTGGAGAAGTCTTACAACCTCACAATACAACAATGAGAAAGAAAGAAGCAAAATACAAATGAATCTTACAAGATTACAATGAAAACCCTAGCTTCTTCTTCTTCTTGTTGCAACTTGCCTCTTGAATTAGATGAGCCTCCAAGAACCTTCAAGAACTGGCGGTGAGGAAGAAAAGATCGCTGTGGAGAGCTGCTGTGATCGACCGTGGAGAAGAATCGAAGAAGTGCGCAAAAAAACGCTCGCCAACGGCTTTATCTGCGCTAACGGTCGAATCCCAATCGATTGAATTTCTCCCAATCGATTGGGGAGGATTTCGATCGATCGATCCAGAGCGCCTCTGTGCTCTTGGGAATTGCTTGGATCGATTAGCCGATCGATCCAGGGCTTATCGTGCGAAATCGCAGCTCCCAATCGATCAGCCGATAAATTGGACACTCCCAATCGATCGGTCGATCGATTGGGAGGCTTTATGTGCGATTGGCGATTCTCCCCAATCGATCGCCCGATCAATTAGGGAAGCCTTTGTTGTGGGGACTCACCTAATCGATCACCCGATCAATTGGGCATGAGCCAATCGATCGGTTGATCAATTCAGCCTATGGTTTTTTCCCAAAACCAAGTCCAAAGTCCCCTAAACCAACATCCGGTCAACCATGACATGTTGGTACATCATGCCTAGCATCCAGCCACCCCCAACCTGCTAGAACTCCCTCAACAAGTGTCCGGTCAATCCCTTTGACCCACTTGGACTTTTCTCCTCATGCCAAGTGTCCGGTCATCCTTGACCCACTTGGACTTATCTCCACCAGGTGTCCGATCAACCTTGATCACCTGGATTTCCCGTGCCTGGCTTTACTCACTAGGACTTCCCTTCTGCCTAGCTTCACTCACTAGGATTTCTCATCTTCCTAGCTTCACTCACCAGGATTTCTCATCTGCCTAGCTTCACTCACTAGGACTTTCCTTCTTCCTAACTTCACTCACTAGGTCTTTCACCTGGCTTCACTCACCAGAACTTTCAACTCTGCCTAACCTCTCAGTTAGGACTTTCACCTGACTTCACTCACCAGGATTTTCCAATCAAGTATTCAATCAACCTTGACCTACTTGACTCTCCTTCACAATCTCCCCACATGAACAATTGCATCTGCAATCTCCATGTGTCATCTCCATGTATTGTCAAACATCGAAACTCAAACATCAAGACTCGAGCTTGAACCAAGTCAAGCTCAGTCAACTAGGTCAACCTTGACCTAGGGAATATTGCACCAATAGATATATGCCAATTAATATTAGAGTGTCTTCCTAATGATAACATAATAATTGATAGTTTTTATAGTACAAAGAAATTGGTTAAAGGTTTAGGTTACCTTTAAAGAAGATTGATTATTATATAAACAATTGCATGATATTTTGGAATGAAGATAATGATCTGAGTGAATGCAAAATCTGTACTCACCCTTGTTATAAGCATCGTACCCATATACTAGGGAAGAAGAAGAAAAATATTACTTGGAGAGTGATGTATTACTTTCCTTTAACTGCTAGACTTCAACACTTATATGCATCTGACACTATAGCTTGTCACATGATGTAACATCATGAACATGAGCACGAAGGAGGTATAATGTATCATCTTTGTGATTTCCTGCATGGAAACATCTTGATACTATATTTTCCTCATTTGCAATGGAACCACATAATATAAGATTGAGACTTTCCGCGGATGGATTTCAGTCATTTGGTCAGTCGGGACAGCAATATTCATCTTGACTAGTTATATTAACACTGTACAATTTACCACCATGAATGTACATGAAAGATAAATTTATGTTCCTTACTATGCTTATTTCAAGTCCAACCAATCCTAAAGAGAAGATATATATTTTCTTACAATCTCTGATTGCCGAATTGAATGAATTATGAAATGTAGGGTCAATCACTTATGATGTTGCAAATAAACTAATTTTAAATTGCATGCTGCACTATTATGAATAATCAGTGATTTTTTAGCATACTTAATGTTGTTGGGATGGAGCACAGCTGGTAAATTATCATGCCCACACTGCATGAGAGATTCTGATGCATTTTCGTTACCTTGTAGTGGGAAGGTATCTTAGTTTGATAATCACTATAAATTTTTACCTATTGATCGGCTTTTCAGGTGAAATAAAAAAATCCTAAAGAATATTGTAGTCAGAAAACCTCCTTCAACAATCCATGCTTCAGGTGAAGAAATTATTGAATAAATAGATAGTTATGAATTTCTACCAATATCTCGACCTGGTTCCAATGAAATAAATTGTCACACCCTAGAAGAGTCCCTGTCCGACAAATGGATAACATCTCTCCTGTAGCTATGACAATATGAATCATAAATATATACACAAACTATATACATTATCCCACACGACTGAAATATACACAACCACGTAGTTATATACTCAGCCCACTCGGCTGGAACAAAAGAATCACAACCACGTAGTTATATATATTAAACAACCCACACAGTTGCACTAAAAACACAACGAAAAATGAAAGAAAAGCCCACACAAACCAAATAGAAACAATGTATGTCGGCACGGCTTAAATACAAATACAACACCAAAAATAATAAAATAGCCACATGGCTAAACACCAATACAACACCAATACAATAATGAATATATATATATATATATATATATATAAGATAAACAAGAGCAAGGTAAAATCATCTTTTGATGTGACATAGGACCGGTAGACAGAATACTCCAAGCGACTCCACAATCATCTATCTGCTACCTATAAACATAAAGATACAAACGGGGTGGTGAGTGCGGGTCACTCAGCGGGTAATAGACAAGATAGTGCATGGTCTATATAAAGTAAACATGGAGATCCAAGTATACAGTCTCAGTAGGGAATAAAGAACATGATCATATTGACATAATCAATCCATCTAATATAATCGACATAATAACCATACATAATCATAACTGACATACCAAATGCACAAACCACAACTGAGATAATGATAAATACATACTCAATCTGGAATCAACACACGGTACAATGATCAGTAAACTCACCGGTAATCAGCAACAGGTCTGCTCGTAACACCTGAGCAATATAAATCAGCGTATACATGCATAATAAATGACATATATGCAGCATGACAATCATATGCAATAATCATATCTCAAACAAGTGCAACATATCACAATCACATGCAACTAGTATCTACTAGGCATGTATGCAAATATATCTCCACAGATGCACCGCGCATCGTATGCAAATGTGTATGTATGCCACATGGTTACCCCTGCCACCTCTCCCGACACCACAACCCTTGTATGGTAGAGAGGCTTATATCTGTGAAAAACCATACTAGCCTCCAGTATATGCATCGCTATAGAGCGGCCGAGGCGAACGGTTCGCTAAATAGTTATCTAACTACATAGCATCAGGGTTCCTGACTACTCACCTCACTAGCCCCCTGACTACTGAACCCTCCAAACCCACTACTCCAGAGTGGTTGAGGCGGGCAGAACACTGAGCAACCTAGTGAGTTGAACAGGATTAGCTCCACGCCTAGCTACCATTCTCCCACAGTGGCCGAATGGGCAACTATAAATGACTGACGACTATCTCACACCATAAGGGAGACAATGGTCGTCAGCATGCAATGAATGATGAACATGATAAATAATTATGATACCGATACGATCATCATCGATGCAACATCCCCAATCCACATAAACACCTCCAGTATAAAAATCCATCTAACACTTATAGGTATAGGTAAATCCAACGGGTGTCTACTAAACAACAAAGTACATCAAGTAGCTTACCAAGCCCATAGCAACCACACACTCTACAACGTAGGTATAATCAACATAATACCTTCAATATCACAACCAGACATATACACATAACCACATAGATATAATCAATCAGAATCCTCCGATAGCCATGCAAAACACATATGCTCAACCACAAAGGTATAATCCACAAGAAACCCACCATAACTGTTGGGACCAAAAAGTAGATAGGGGGGGTGAATAGCTCGTCGCATGCTTCGTGGTTGGCATTGCTTATTTCTTCAAAGATGTGTAGCGGAAATATACAAGAAACAAAAACATACAACACTAACAAGGATGGTTTATTTGGTATCCACCTCACAAGAGGTGACTAGTTCAAGGATCCACACCAACTCACGCACCTCCACTATGTAAACACTCCTTTTCGGTAACTACCGAAGGCGGAGAAGCCCTACAAGACTCTCAATACAAGAAGAAAGGGAAAGGATACACAAATACAAGCAAAAGCTTACAATGAGTATAGAAACCCTAACCCTAATTTCTTCTTCTTGTTTTTGATCCGCCTCTTGACTTGGAAGAGCCTCCAAGAATCTTCAAGAACTGGCGATCTGGAGCTTGGAGAGAGCTATGGAGTTGCTGGAGAGTATCTGGAGTGAATCATGTAAGCGCTGCCGAAGGAAATGAACGTCTGCGGCTTAAATCGACGCTAACGGTCGAATCCCGATCGATTGGAATGCTCCCAATCGATCGGGGAGGCTTTGGATCGATCCAGAGCACCTCTGTGCTCTGGAAAAATGCCTGGATCGATCCACGAATCGATCCAGCGCTTATCGCGCGAAGAAGCAGCGTCCCAATCGATCCACTGATCGATTGGGACCTCTGGATCGATCCACTGATCAATCCAGAGGCTTTCTGTGCACTGGGAAACTGCCTGGATCGATCCACTGATCGATCCACTGATCAATCCACTGATCGATCCACTGATTGATCCAGCTCTTGGTTTTTACCCGAAACCAAGTACCAAGCCTCCCAAACCAACATTCGGTCAACCTTAACCTGTTGGTACGTCATGCCTAGCATCTAGTCACTTCTTTGACCTGCTAGGACTCCCTCACCAAGTGTCCGGTCAATCCCTTTGACCCACTTGGACTTTTCTTTGTCATGCCTGGCTTCACTCACCAGGACTTCCAATCTGCCTAGCTTCACTCACTAGGCAAATAATCCACTTATTGAAAACTCTCCCCCTGAAGAGTTGCTCATCATGGTTCACAACTTCACTCGTTGTGATCAACACGATAATGAAGGTCCCATACCCTTCATTATCCTTAACCCTACATTCTCCCATTAATGTAGCCAAATGCCCATCCTAGAGCATTTCTAACTTAAACCACTTGAACAATGAGGATATCCACTCCCCATTAAAGTTCAAACGCTCAACCTTGAGCATTTTCTTAAAAGAAGGTTAACCACCTTCCAAGGTTCATGAAAAATAATTTTCATGTCTTTAAAGAGTCTCTCCCCCTAAAGACATGGTAGTAACTTCTGTCATTGCACCAACAATGACTTGGAATCCCTAAACCTTTAGGAAACCCAAATTAAGAAGTTTTGAGGTTCAAAAGTTCAAACTTTTAAGCAAACCTCAACCTTAACTTCTATTTAGTCTTCCTTAACCAATCCATCCTTGTTTTTAACATGAAAACACCCTTTTTATGTATACAAATGTATTTTTAGGGGTTTGGAATGGTTACCTAGACTAAAATAGGTTCAAAATGCTGAAAATAAGCTTTCCCAGCCAAAATCAGCATCTTCGATCGATTGGAGTTGGGTTCCAATCGATTGAACCCTGTTGAATCGATCCACTGATCGATTCAGTCTTCTTGGATCGATCGACTGATCGATCCAGCGAGCTTCTGCTCGCGAGAAATGCCTTCTCAATCGATCGGTTGATCGATTGAGGTACTCCAATCGATCCACTGATCGATTGGAGTTCTGATAGTTGCTAAAATTCCATTTCAGTCAACTTCAGAAACCCCTAGAAAATTCTACAAAATTCCAAAAATCATGAAAATTTGTGTAGACATTATTTAGGGTATACTTTATCATGGAAAAATAGTTTTCTATGAAAATACATCATATTTTCAAAGATTGACACAAACTTGAAAACTTGCATAAACTTTAGTGTTTTCTTCAAGTTTGTGTCTAACTATTCAATGGTGATTACTATTAAAAGATAGCCTTCACCAAGGTTTTCCAAAAGCATTTTAACAACATTTTCAAAACCAATATCCCATCATGTTCCTTGGGCTTAATCCACATGACTTGTACATTAGCTTTCCCAATGATGGGAAAACACATAACTATGTGTTTTGATGAACTCAAAACTCAAAAGAATGCACTAAATCAACATCTTGAGTTTTGTTCATCATCCTAACATCTCACTTGTATCTAAAGTGCACAAACCACATACAAGTCATCTTATAGGTCTTTGTGAGATGTAAAGTTTGGTTTTGCTCTAATCTAAGGATCATGCATATTTATCTAGGCATTTTGTAGATATTGGACATCCACCTAGGATGTCACTTGTTGATATACTTGTACCACTTGTTGATAAATGCCTTTTGTTTATACCATTTGTTTATAAATGTCATTCGTCCTTAATTTTAAGGAAATAAACATAATGCATGATAATGTTATGGCATACATCAAAATGAAATAGCTTTCAAAAGAAAGATTCCTATAACTACATGATGTATGTATGACATGACATGGTATTTTTATATTTTTCATAGTAAGTCATGAATGCAAAATACAAAACTAAATATGATGTCATGGCATATAGTGAGCAAACAATCATAGCAAGGTTTAACATAAATAAAATACCTAGATTACCTATCTAAGTGTCCTTAAACCTTAGCTAAGTTAAAACTTAACCCTAGATTGCCCTCTAAATGCTCCAAGAAAATGCCAAAGCCTAAATTGGCATTTCTAGTTCTCTTGATTAACTTATGCCAATTGAAATTAAGCTTATTCCTCAAATGTTGGCATATTTCGTTCTTCCACAAGAGTAGCATTTTAAATTAAGGCTCAAATTGCCTTTAATTTCCTGAGACCATACCAAAATCCCAACATGGTAGGTTTTATGATTTTCCAATATGTGTCATTTTAAAATAAAACCAAAACTTCTCAAATTTGGCACATTTTACTCTTTCAAGGAGTAAATCACAAATCCATTTCATTTTCAAAAGTTGATAATAACCTTAAAAATGCTCCTTGAGTGTCAATTTCTTCAAAGTTGGGTTTACTACCCTTCTTCTTAGAGTTGACACTCTCTAACCCTTCTATGGGGTAGAGAAGATGCTCCTAGGAACCCAAAACCTATTGGTGCTCCTTGGATGCTCTAGGTATTCACTAGGGATAACTTCCCTAGATACCTTCCTAGTGACCTTGTTTGGCTTTTTAGAAGCCTTGGTCACTTTTTCTAGGTCAACTCTAGGGATAGCCTCCCTTGTGACCTTGTTAGTGACTTTCTTAGACTTCTTAGAAGTTTTAGTCACATTTGTTGTTGCAAAGATACTTCTAGGGATGACTTCCCTTGTATCCTTGACTTGACTTCTAGACTTAGGGTTGGTTCCATAGTTATATGGAACCCTATGGTAAGTAGGTACATCCTTTTTGATTTTAGGTTTGTATCCCAAACTTCTATGGCCCTTGGATGACCCTTGTTGTCCTAAACCTAGATTTTGCTCATTTTGCCCTTTAAGGATATTTTCCATCCTTTTTAGGGTCTTTTCTGTTAGGATCCTTCGTACGGAGGCTAGAGAGGGGGGTGTGAATAGCCGACCCCAAATCGTCGTTTCTTTCTACAAAACGTGTTAGCGCAGCGGAAAATACAAAGAAACGAAAGAGAAGAAAACCAAACCTTAACACAAGGATGTAACGAGGTTCGGAGATTAGGGCTCCTACTCCTCGGCGTGTCCGTAAGGTGGACGAGTCCAGTCAATCCGTCGGTGGATGAGTCCCCGGAGAACCGGCTAATACAATATACTCCTTGTGGGTGGAGAAACCTCGCCACAAACGTTTGCAACAGCAAACAAAGAGTACAAGAACAGTAAGAAAAGCAATACAATATGAATACAATAGCACTCTACCAATTGCTTGCTTTCTTGTCGACTGGAGGTGAAGCAGCAACTTCACAACCCAAACGCAGCAGCTGGTCGACGACTGGAAGCTCACGCGAAGCTTCGGAGGCGAGCTCAATCAAAGCTCAGTTGAAGCAGAAGCTTTAGCAGCAGAAGAACAAAAGTTCTAGTAGAAAAGAAGATCGAGAGATGTTGCACAGAAGATGCCCTCGTCTTCTTATACCTGCGAAGAAGAAACAGCGAAGAAACTAGCCGTTGCGTCACAACGGCTAGAACCCTGATCGGTCTGTGGACCGATCAGGCAACATCCTGATCGGTCTGCAGACCGATCAGGGAAGAAGCCTTCGCTTCTGTTCCGTCCCTGATCGGTCCATGGACCGATCAGGGAACCTCCTGATCGGTCCACAGACCGATCAGGGAACTTCCTGGACCGATCAGGCCATGAAGCCTTCCCTTCTGTTCCGTCCCTGATCGGTCCATGGACCGATCAGGGAACCTCCTGATCGGTCCACAGACCGATCAGGGAACTTCCTGATCGGTCTGGGGACCGATCAGGCTTTGTGTTGATCGGTCCCCAGACCGATCAGCCCCTCTTGCGCCTCGCTCCTGTTCGGCTTCTGATCGACTCCTGATCGGTCACCAGACCGATCAGTTATCACACAGTAGGCTACTGATGTGTTACTGATCGGTCACCAGACCGATCAGAATATTCGAGGTATCACTGGATCGATCACCAGATCGATCTAGTTCATGGTTTTCGCCCAAACCAAGTCCAAACCAACATCCGGTCAATCTTGACTTGTTGGTACTTCATTCCTAGCATCTGGTCACTCCCTTGACCTGCTAGAATTCTCCGCCAAGTGTCCGGTCAATCCCTTTGACCTACTTGGACTTTCCTCAACACCAGATGTCCGATCATCCCTGATCCATCTGGATTTTCCCTTGCCTGGCTTCACTCACCCGGACTTTCACCTGGCTTCACTCACCAGGATTTCCACACTGCCTAACATCCCAGTTAGGACTTTTTCACTGCCTGGCTTCACTCACCAGGACTTTCCAACTGCCTAACGTCCCCGTTAGGACTTTCCCACTGCCTGGCTTCCCCCACCAGGACTTTCCACCTGCCTAACCTCCCCGTTAGGACCTTCCCCCTGCCCGGCTTCACTCACCAGGACTTTCCACACTGCCTAGCATCCCAGTTAGGACTTTCCCACTGCCTGGCTTCACTCACCAGGACTTTCCACACTGCCTAACATCCCAGTTAGGACTTTCCCTCGTGCCAAGCTCCCTGCTTGGACTTTCCGCGTGCCAAGCTTCCTGCTTGGACTTTTCCCGAATCACGGTCAACCAGGTCAACTTTGACCTAAGGTTGCACCTACAATCTCCCAAACACCTATTCTTGTCAAACATCAAGAATACAACTCTCTTCTCGTCAAACATCGTCAAACATCAAAACACAACTCGAGTCAGGTCAACTCGAGTCAGGTCAACCAGGTCAACCTTGACCTAAGATTGCACCAACAATCTCCCCCTTTTTGATGTTTGACAAAATCCAAAATCAAGTTAGGTTAACCCGATAACCTAACTTAGGTTTTCCAATGTTCTTCCTTGAACATTCTTCCAAAACCTACATTCTCCCCCTTGGGACATCTCTCCCCCTTTTTGACACACATCAAAAAGAGGGAATCAAGGTCAAGAGTTTCTTCCTAATGAAAGTCCCATACCTCTCATTGAAACCCTTAATTTCCCCCTTGAAACTAAACTCAACACTCAATTTAGTGATAATCCCATATCACTAATCCTCGAAAGTCTTAAGGAGTAAAAACTCCCCCTAAAAGTCAACTCCCCCTTGATAATTAGGTAAAACTCCCCCTAAAGGTCAACTCCCCCTTGACCATTGCACCAACAATGTCTTGGAGAGTTTCAAACCTTCAGAAACCCGAAACTCACTCCCAAAAATTGAAATTTCAGACACCTGCTGAAAATCAGAAACTGGCACGCGCTGATCGGTCCTCAGACCGATCAGAAGCCCCATGGATCGGTCCCCAGACCGATCCACGCTTCACTGATCGCACTGGATCGTCACTGATCGGTCACCAGACCGATCAGGCCTTCCCTGGATCGGTCCGGTGACCGATCCAGCCTCTGAAATCAGAGATTTTCCCGGAGAAGTTCAGAAACTCACAGAAAATTACAGAAAATTCCAAAAATTACGAAACTTTGAGGATACATTCCTCATATCATACACTATCAAGGAAAAATAGTTTTCTATGAAAATAGTTTCCATTTTTCAATCTTGATACAAAGTTCAAAAACTTTGAAATAGTTCAAGTTTAACTCAACTTTGTATCACAATGTTCAATGATGAATGCTATCACTAGGAAAGCTTCATCAAGGTTTTTCAAATCAATTTTAAAATGCTTTTAAACCCTTTAATTTGGGACCATAATCTTAGGGCTAAATGTACATGACTTGTACACAAGCTTTCCCTATGATCCCCCATTTAGAATTAGGCTCATCTAGGTACAAGAACCATGCACCTTGATCCTAACTCATCATCCTAATATCTCACACACATCTAAGGTGTATCAAACACATTCAAGTCAATTTTGATGTGAGATATGGGTTTAGGTTAGCTTAATCTAAGTTCTCATGCATTTTTCTAAAACAACAACTTGATCTCCATATCAAATTGTGTTGTTTATTCTTAGATCAATTTCATTGATTATAAATGCAAGAAATGATGACATGGCATAAAATGATATCATATATAATAACATGTGCCAATGTCATGATGTCATGGTATAAAGTATGAAACTTTAACTAAGGCATGACATATAACTAACCTAAGCATTATCATGACATTTTAAATGATCATAAAATAAATATGATGTCATGACATGGCATATGGCAAACAATACATGGCAAATAGCATATAAAGGTATAGAAAATACCTAATTCTAGTCTTAGTTGCCATTTTTGATAATTTTGATCATTGTGCCATAAATTCTATATTCCTAAGTGTAATGGACCTAAAATCAAATACAAAAGATTTTTAGATCACTATATGCCAATTATATTGACTCTAGAAAACTCCTTAAATGAGATTGGCACATCCTAATCACCTTAGGAATAATTTTCCATTTCATTTTCAAGGTTTGATTACACCTTGAAAATTCCTCAAATGCCACCTTTTGCTATGAATAGATTAACTATCTATCCAAATAAGGTTGGCACACTCTAATCCATCTAGCGTGATGAAATCACGCTCCTAGGAACCCAATACCTATTTGAGCTCATTGGGTTCACTAAATATTCACTAGGGATGACTTCCCTAGCAACCCTCCTAATGACCCTCCTAGGCTTTAAAGCCTTGGTCATTTGGGACTCATCAAGATCAACTCTAGGGGTGACTCCCCTTGTGACCTTGGTGATGGTCTTCCTAGCCCTAGATTTTGTTCCATAATCGAATGGAACATTATGATAAGTGGGCTTGACCACTTGGGACTTAGGTTTGTGACCCAAACCTTTCTTGTCCTTGGATATTGGTTTTTGACCCTTAAACCCTAGAGATGACTTCTCCAAGTTCTTAAGAGCCTTTTCCAAAGTATCAAGTCTTGACCTCAAGACTTGATTCTCCTTCTCTAATACCTCAAACTTTAATTTATCATTTTTCTTTGAGGTATTCCTAGGCATATGTCTAGATGATTTGGGATTTCTACCTAGGTTATCCTTAACCTTAGATGAGTTGATCCTAGGGTTGGCTTTCCTAGTGTTATCCTCATCTAGGCTCACATGTTTGGCACCTAAGCATGTGTATCGATTTTTATAATTATCATGCTTATCATTATTGTCAATTGCAATCAAACTACTAGCATGCATCTTACTAGTATTGCAATAATGAGCCTTAAAGGTTACCTTAGGGTTTGCCTTAGCTCCCCCTATCGATGTGCTCGTCTTCTTGTCCTTGTGAGGTTGCCTCCCCCTCGGATATTGACTCCGATAATGTCCCCTTCGCTTGCATTGGAAGCACACCACGTGCTCCTTGCCCTTGCGTGTTGGGACTCCGACTTCCTTGACCTTTGGCGCCGGTGGAGTCTTCCTAACCCTCCTTGGACACTTACTCTTATAATGTCCATACTCCCTACACTCAAAGCACATTATATGTAATTTACAAGAAATTAAATTGCTTGAGTTACCTAGGGTTGAGGATGGTTGAACGCTCTCTCCTTCATCCCTTCCGGAGGTAGAAGCTTCTTCTTCTTGCTCCGATCTTGAAGAAGAACTCTCCTCCTCTTCATCCTTAGATGTTGAGTGACCCTCAACCTCTAAATCCATGCCTCCATGATGTGAGCGACTTGACTCACTTGACTCCTCTTCATGGCTTGAAGTGGAGTTCTCCTCATGGAACTTAGCCAAGTTGTTCCACAACTCCTTGGCATTGTTGTATCCACCTATCCTACACAAAACATCATTAGGTAAAGAAAATTCAAAAATTTTCAATACCTCATCGTTGACGGTTGATTGGTGGACTTGCTCCTTTGTCCACTTCTTTTTCTCCAAAAGTTCTCCTTCTTTATCCAATGGAGGAGTAAAACCTAATTGAACACAACTCCAATTTTCAAGGTTAGTCATAAGAAAATATCTCATTCTTACCTTCCAAAACGCGAAGTCGTCGCGATCGTAGAAGGGTGGAATCGTGATGTCTTCTCCGAGTTGATCCATCTCTAGCTTGTGCTCCCTCGGATGTTAATCCGGCGAAGAGCAACCTTGCTCTGATACCACTTGTTAGGATCCTTCGTACGGAGGCTAGAGAGGGGGGTGTGAATAGCCGACCCCAAATCGTCGTTTCTTTCTACAAAACGTGTTAGCGCAGCGGAAAATACAAAGAAACGAAAGAGAAGAAAACCAAACCTTAACACAAGGATGTAACGAGGTTCGGAGATTAGGGCTCCTACTCCTCGGCGTGTCCGTAAGGTGGACGAGTCCAGTCAATCCGTCGGTGGATGAGTCCCCGGAGAACCGGCTAATACAATATACTCCTTGTGGGTGGAGAAACCTCGCCACAAACGTTTGCAACAGCAAACAAAGAGTACAAGAACAGTAAGAAAAGCAATACAATATGAATACAATAGCACTCTACCAATTGCTTGCTTTCTTGTCGACTGGAGGTGAAGCAGCAACTTCACAACCCAAACGCAGCAGCTTGTCGACGACTGGAAGCTCACGCGAAGCTTCGGAGGCGAGCTCAATCAAAGCTCAGTTGAAGCAGAAGCTTTAGCAGCAGAAGAACAAAAGTTCTAGTAGAAAAGAAGATCGAGAGAGATTGCACAGAAGATGCCCTCGTCTTCTTATACCTGCGAAGAAGAAACAGCGAAGAAACTAGCCGTTGCGTCACTTAGAACCCCGATCGGCGTGGACCGATCAGTAACATCCTCGATCGGTGCATCGATCGGAAGAAGCTCGCTTTCGCCCCCGATCGGTCCATGGACCGATCAGAATCTTTCGATCGGTCCACGCATCGATCAGAATCTTCGATCGGTCCACGCATCGATCAGAATCTCGATCGGCCTCGCATCGATCGTGAAGAAGCTCGCTTATTCGCCCCTAATCGGTCCATGGACCGATCGAACCTCCTGATCGGTCCACGATCTCGGATTTCTGATGATCCGGGACCGACAGCCAGGCTGATCGGTCCCCGCACCGATCAGCCCTCTGCGCCCGCCCGCTCGGCTCGATCGATTCCCGATCGGTCCACCGCATCGACAGTTATCACACATGAGGCTACCGATAAGTTATCGATCGGTCACCGCATCGATCGAATATTCGAGGTATCACCGATCGATCACCGGATCGATCTAGTTCATGGTTTTCGCCCAAACCAAGTCCAAACCAACATCCGGTCAATCTTGACTTGTTGGTACTTCATTCCTAGCATCTGGTCACTCCCTTGACCTGCTAGAATTCTCCGCCAAGTGTCCGGTCAATCCCTTTGACCTACTTGGACTTTCCTCAACACCAGATGTCCGATCATCCCTGATCCATCTGGATTTTCCCTTGCCTGGCTTCACTCACCCGGACTTTCACCTGGCTTCACTCACCAGGATTTCCACACTGCCTAACATCCCAGTTAGGACTTTTTCACTGCCTGGCTTCACTCACCAGGACTTTCCAACTGCCTAACGTCCCAGTTAGGACTTTCCCACTGCCTGGCTTCACTCACCAGGACTTTCCACACTGCCTAACATCCCAGTTAGGACTTTCCCACTGCCTGGCTTCACTCACCAGGACTTTCCACACTGCCTAGCATCCCAGTTAGGACTTTCCCACTGCCTGGCTTCACTCACCAGGACTTTCCACACTGCCTAACATCCCAGTTAGGACTTTCCCTCGTGCCAAGCTCCCTGCTTGGACTTTCCGCGTGCCAAGCTTCCTGCTTGGACTTTTCCCGAATCACGGTCAACCAGGTCAACTTTGACCTAAGGTTGCACCTACAATCTCCCAAACACCTATTCTTGTCAAACATCAAGAATACAACTCTCTTCTCGTCAAACATCGTCAAACATCAAAACACAACTCGAGTCAGGTCAACTCGAGTCAGGTCAACCAGGTCAACCTTGACCTAAGATTGCACCAACATTTTCTAGTTTGTCAAGTCTTGACCTCAAGACTTGATTTTCTTTCCATAAGTCCTTAGTTTTTGATTTTTCATTAAGTCCTTGAGCATTTCTATTTCTAGGCTTATAACTAAAATCCTTAGAGTTATTGCCTAAATTCTTATCTACCTTCCTAACCCTAGGTGTGGTAGTTTTAGCATGAAAAGCTACATGATTTTCCTTAAAGCTATCATGCTTTCTATTCTTATGGTAAATAACATTAAAATGATATAAATTTGAACTAGCATGCTTTTTACCATAATTTAAAGGGGTAGGCTCAATAAAGGTTACCTTCCTTTTAACCTTGGAGGCTCCCCCTTGAATTGAGCTTCCTCCTTGAGCCTTTACTGCCTTCTTCCCCTTAGGGCATTGACTTCGGTAATGCCTTTTTTGTTGGCACAAGAAGCACACAATGTGCTCCTTGCTCTTCTTTGTTCTGGGGACGGTCTCCTTGGACTTCTCCTTGCCCTTGGGTGCCACTTGGCCCTTCTTCTTGGCCAATTTGGGGCACTTGCTCTTGTAGTGCCCATGTTCCCTACACTCAAAACATATAATATGATTTTTATTATTAATTGAAATATTTTTACCTTCACATGTTGGGATGACACATTCTCCTTTTGATTCGAAGGTAGAAGCTTCCTCTTGATCCGAAGATGATACTCCTCCAATAGATTTGACTTGATTCGTGGAGGTGGAGGCTTCTTCATCCTCTTCTTCTCTTGACCCGGATGTGGAGGATTCTTCTTTCTCTTGATCCGGTGTCAATGAAGATTGCTCCCCCTCAATCCTAGAGGTGGAGGCTTCACCTTCATCTTCATCCTCTTGTACATGAAACAAGGAATATACTCCTTCCTTGCTCTTTTGATTGCTCTCCTTTGAGGATGAAGCTTCTTCTTGGACTTCTTCTTCGGAAGTTGAGCATCTCTCAACTTCGGAGTCCTCTTCCTCTTCCTCCAATGAGTCACCCTCTTTGGATTCCTCTTGATTTGGTATAGTGGAGGGGATCTCATGAATTGATTCCAACTTGCTCCAAAGCTCCTTGGCATCCTTAAATTTTCCAACTTGAGCCAAAATATGGCTAGGCAATAAGTTGACCAAAAGCTTGGTCACTTTATCATTTGCCTCGCTCCTTTGAATATGCTCTTTACTCCATTTGCTTTTCTTGAGAGGCTTGCCCTTGGAGTTTGTTGGAGCTTCGAAGCCTTCCATAAGAGCAAACCATTGCTCTATCTCCATCATCAAGAAATTTTCGATTCTTGATCTCCAAGAATCGAAGCTTGTAGATGTGTACGGTGGAGCCACCCTCATGTCAAATCCAAGTCCATCTTGGAATTGCATCTTGAAGTTGAGCCTTTTGATGAAGTCTTCAACTTGTAGGATTTCTTCAACTTCTTCACCCTCTAGCTTTTCTTGGTTTGTTTGCCCCTTCCGGCGATGATTCCGGTGAAGAGCGACCTTGCTCTAATACCACTTGTTGGGACCGAAAAGTAGCAAGAGGGGGGGGGGGTGAATAGCTCGTCGCGTGCTTCGTGGTTAGCGTTGCGTGTTTCTTCAAAGATGTGCAGCGGAAATATACAAGAAACAAAAACATACAACGCTAACAAGGATGGTTTACTTGGTATCCACCTCACAAGAGGTGACTAGTCCAAGGATCCACACCTACTCACGCACCTCCACTATGTAAACACTCCTTTTCGGTAACTACCGAAGGCGGAGAAGCCCTACAAGACTCTCAATACAAGAAGAAAGGGAAAGGATACACAAATACAAGCAAAAGCTTACAATGAGTATAGAAACCCTAACCCTAACTTCTTCTTCTTGTTTTTGATCTGCTTCTTGACTTGGAAGAGCCTCCAAGAATCTTCAAGAACTGGCGATCTGGAGCTTGGAGAGAGCTATGGAGTTGCTGGAGAGTATCTGGAGTGAATCGTGTAAGCGCTGCCGAAGGAAATGAACGCCTGCGGCTTAAATCGACGCTAACGGTCGAATCCCGATCGATTGGAATGCTCCCAATCGATCGGGGAGGCTTTGGATCGATCCACGGATCGATCCAGAGCGCCTCTGTGCTCTGGAAAAACGCCTGGATCGATCCATGGATCGATCCAGCGCTTATCGCGCAAAGCAGCAGCGTCCCAATCTATCCACTGATCGATTGGGACCTCTGGATCGATCCACTGATCGATCCAGAGACTTTCTGTGCGCTGGGAAACTGCCTGGATCGATCCACTGATCGATCCACTGATCGATCAACTGATTGATCCAGCTCTTGGTTTTTACCCGAAACCAAGTCCCAAGCCTCCCAAACCAACATTCGGTTAACCTTAACCTGTTGGTACGTCATGCCTAGCATCTAGTCACTTCCTTGACCTGCTAGGACTCCCTCACCAAGTGTCCGGTCAATCCCTTTGACCCACTTGGACTTTTCTTTGTCATGCCTGGCTTTACTCACCAGGACTTCCAATCTGCCTAGCTTCACTCACTAGGACTTCTCTTCTGCCTGGCTTCACTCACCAGGACTTTCACCTAGCTTCACTCACTAGGATTTCTCCGCTGCCTGGCTTCACTCACCAAGACTTTCACTTCGCCTAACATCCCAGTTAGGACTTCCCAGTCAAGTATCCGGTCAATCCTTGACCTACTTGACTCTTCTTCAATCAACCTTGTATTGTCAAACATCGAAACCCAAACCAAGACTCAAGCTTGGTCAACCAGGTCAACCTTGACCTGAGAGATGTTGCACCAACAATAACCACACTGGACAGGTGTACACACACTACATGCAAATGGACAGTCAATCATGTGACTCCTACAACACATACCAATCATGTATACAATCAACAAAGATTTGCATAATCAACATGTTAACCCAAATCAACTAGACATCCCTATGATACATACTCTATATGTATATATACAACAGAGTTCAGGTATCAAGAAACGAGACTGTATAGAATATAACTAGATTACCTCAAATATCAATCATAAGTATCAAGCAAGAAAGTAGCAATCGTAAACAATCTAAGGTAAAGCAGCCTAATCATCCAGTAATAATCATGCTCTAAGTTCAAAAGAACTAATAGAAGCAAAGAAAGAAATACCCACCTTTATACGTAGATCATATCAACCATCTTCAATTAATCCAAAAGATCATATCCAACTCAAATCCCAAGTTTGAATATCCTTCTGTCAACTCACGGCCAGAGATCTTGCTGTTGGAAATTTATAGTCGGAACTGTGGATTACCCTCAAACAGTGATGCTCGGATCCACAATGGAGCTGCTGATCTCAAATGTTGCAGCAACACACTCTGGTGATCAGTAGGGTGGCCTCGAGAGTGTGAGGATATACAACTGGTGGATATGGTCGTCTACTAGATATGGCTGAGGGCTATCACTGGTGGTTGTGATGCAACTCCAGTGAAGGAGTCCATGCTGTTGTGGAGATCAAAAGGCGAAATTGGGAAGCCAATGACCTGTCCCCCCTCACCGACTCAAGTGCCTAATTTCTGGCAAGCTCCAATGTCCATGACTAGGAGGGGAAAGTTGACAGTTGAATCAGGGCTCGGGTGGTCGACATCAATCAGAGCGGAAGGGAGAGATCTAGGGCACGGGGTGGAGATAGGGACATGAAGAGGGTGATGTCGCACCCACGGTGAGGGAGAAGGGAATCAAGCGGAGCTTGGAAATGAATCGACGTGAGAGGAAGAGAGGAGAAGTTAACCCTAGCACACACCCCCTTTTGCGCTCATTCCTTCCTCCGGCGACGGCGGCACAGGACGATGAGGCAGCTTCAGTGCCGATTGAGTGGTGGCTCTCCACACCGACGATAGTGTATTCATCAACTGTGGATCGATCAGAGAAGAAATGGCATCCGGGATGGACCCACGGCAAGGAAGCTCATGCAGTAGCCTGCGTCCCACGGCCGGTGATCACCGAAGGTGAAGAAGCGGAGAAGGGAGAAGGATCAGTGCGAGAGGGAGAAGGATGAGGGAATCCGCGACATTGAGTTCGGGAGGAGAAAAAAAAAGGTTCCGATGATTAAACCTAGATTAAATCATCAAAACATTAAGCTCATGTCGTTGACTGGACGCTCAAACTATCCATCAGTCTGAGGGTGAAAATCTATACTAAAGCCAAGCTCCGAACCCAAAGTCTGCTGTAATCTCGATCAGAACCATGATGTGAAATCGCGGATCTCCATCCGATAAATACTTAGAGATATACCATGAGATCTAGTAATCTCTCCTCAGTATAATCCTGCTACTCTATCCAACGAATTCATCCCATGAATCGATAGAAAGGGGTGAATTAATCAACTAAACAACGATTAACCAAATTGTATCATATCTCCTCCATATCCTGGGTAGCCTCATGATAACGTCCATCGTGACACGCTCTCAACTTCATTCTAGTATCTAAATCAATGGAAACAATCCTGCTAGTCACTGATATTCAACCTCCACTTGCTGACACACTAGACATCAAGCTACAAAATCCATTATGTCTTTTTTCATGTCGTTCCACCAATAAGAACGCTCCAAGTCTCTATATATCAGATGCCACCCTGATATATCACAAATCCAAATTGATGTATTTCCTGCAGTAACTCCTCCGGGATAAGAAGTGGCTCAGAAACACACATAATCTCCCATGGAAATCAAAGAATCTCATTCCCATCACATGATAATTCGGTATACTGGCATGAGACCGCTCCACTCATGCTACATCAGAACTGCACCGACTCCCAGGTATGATACATCTGTGTAGAGCACAAATCAATCTACACTAGAAAGTACCACTAAGACGGGTGCAGTTATCAACTTTTCGTTTCAACTCCTGAAACTGATCTTGTAAGCATTAGTCCAAATAAATTCTACTCTTCCTAGACAGTCCAGTCAACGACATAATGCTAGAGAAACCCTCAATCAATCTTCAGTAATATCCAACCAGACCAAGGAAACTGCAAGTCTCCTGTATAGACTACAACTACTCTCAACTTGTAACAACCTCTATCTCCTGTGGATCCACTAATATCCCTCTACTAAAGACAATGTGTACCAGAAATCTCACAGAAGATAATCAAAATACGTACTACTAAACTTCGCATATAGATGTTCCCGTCGAAACATCTCTAGAACTATGCAAAGATGGTGTACCTGATCCACCTCGGATCGGGAATAGATCACAACATTGTCAATGAAGACAATGAAAAATGATCCAACACCCTAAGCATATCAAATACATCGAGTCTATGAAAACATCTAGGGTACTATAAGCCTAAATGGAAAAACCAAGGACTCATAATGTAGGTACAACAATCTCACTCAACCGTAAGATCCCTGACAACAAGTCTGTAATCTAATCACCAACTACAATTCACCAAATCTATAAATATCACATATGTGCTACTCTCCATATCACTATCAACATTAAGCGCCAAATAATAGATCCTCAAATCAGATAACCACTAACAAATCATAAAAGACAACATATCACCACACTTGATCTCACAATATCCACCAATCACAAATCATCCTCAATATCAATCAAATTTGACTAATGATAAAGAAAAGGAAGGCATCCATCCTTCAACCCTCACTGCAAACAAACATAAATATATCCAACTTGGTTCAACATTGCACGTCTATGTTGTACCCCTACAGGGATCATATCTAGTGGGAAAATTTATTATCATATATCTTTAGTGAACAGACTAGTCATGTACTCACCAATGTAACTCCTAGTGACCCATTCTCATCATGAGGTACTATCAAGCTGTAGAAATATATCACCATCCCACCTAAAAGTGTATGACTACTGAAGTCCAAGGGATATCTCTTGACTTCCTGATCGATAATCAACAACTTTCCAAATGGTAGAGATACATTCAATCAACGAGATATGAGTATAAAAACTCAACTACTCGTATCCAAAAATGTCCAAAGAATATGTCGAATCTCATCCATTCAAATACTTAAAAATCCATCGTAAAAGAATGACAATCTAAAATCCAAAGGATCACTCAACCTCTTGACTGGGAGTTTATCCACCAAGAGTGTATCTCCACAACTCTCATAATCATGCTTGGTAAATGTCCCTCGACGAATGCCGACAAAAGGTCGAACCCTCTGATCTAAGATATAGACTACAAGACCTTGGATAAAATGATCATATGGTCAAGGTCTTGAGTTACTTGATAGAGACAATGTTAACTGAGTCGTCTAACCATTGTCTTGTACCCCATCTTACTGTGATTGCTCTATCTGAGGTTCAGTAACCTCTAGTATCGAGTATTAAACACAAAGATAGAGGAAAATTATAACTAAATAGCTAGTCAAAATATTGGTCAATTGACGCTCTACCCCTCGAAGATCATCATATGATATTTCCACTCAGAAATAGTGGATCCCATAGGTGTTAATCAACTAACACCACCTCCTCTGCACCATTGCGAGTCATAAGTCTTTAGGTATATCAAGGATATCTAACCATATCCGATTAGTCCATGAGTCAGGATCTCCCATGGAACAACATTAGACAAGTTGACTGACCATCGCCTTATTATCAAACACCCTCTTCTGCACAAGTCAACTAGGTAAATCAATCCTAAACTGACCGAACCAACAAGAGTATGTTGGATCGAGATCACGCTAGAGGGGGGTGAATAGGGATCATGGCTTTCACGCATTTTGTAATCAGAAAAATCAATGAGTAAAGCAGCGGAATAATAAAAACAAACACAAGCACAAGGGACACCAAGTATTTACTTGGTTCAGAGTCTTGGGCAACTCCTACTCCAAGGCCCGCAATCGTTGATCACTTTCGATGGGCAACAACTATAATATCGTGTAAAGTTTATAGAAATGCGATACAAATAAAACAACAAGTAATCTTATATCGACAACAGAAAAATAGTAATCTGAGGCTCTTGGTTGTTGAGGCGTTGCTACAGCACTTCTGGGTCATCTTGTTAGCAGCAAGCAGTAGAAGAATAGCTTAAGAGTTGATCGTAGTAGGTGTTGGTCGAGACTACCTTTTATAGGTCGTTGAGGGTGCCTCCAATGCCCCATGGAGGCGCCTCAAACCTAAGCTCTATCCTGAGTTGACCGCTGCAATAACCCTTCGAGTCGCTACTATTTATCCACCTAGAGGCGCCTCCATCACTAGTCCAGGCACCTTCAACCAGCAGTCCAAGGCGCCTCAGCTTCCCTTGAGGGTGCCTCCAACTCCTCTTCGCAGTCAATCTTGTCTTACACCCGAGGCGCCTCCAAGCTCCATGGAGGGTGCCTCGAGTACTGTTCATCCGAGGCAAACTTTGTGTTTTAGTACCTGCAAGATATGTTAGTCCCAAAATACCCTGCAACCCAACGTTAGCACATAATAAACATAGTGAAATGTTTGGCAACCTTTGGGTTATCGGGTTCTAACTTCGGATTTCCAACCGGAAACCCTAGGTCGAATCGACGCCTACTATTCCCTCTTCCGGGGAATGCGTCCTCACCTACTCCACTCAGGAGAGCATACCTGATGATAGTCCGGTCCTCCAGACCGACTAGACTTTTTGCCTAGGGTTACCACCCCCTAGGATTTTTCGCCACCTAGGGTTACCTCCCCCTAGGACCTAAGGTTACCCCCCCTTAGGATTTTACAACACCTTGGGTTACCACCCCCTAGGATCTAAAGTTATCGCCCCTTAGGATTTTCCTTCATCTAGGGTTACCACCACAGTTAGGACTTTCCTGAAACCTCATTTAAGCTCGTTAGATAACAATTAATCTTAACTTTGAATCCCTTTTTCCATTATCAAAACTAAGGTTCGATCGTCGGATGCTTCCCGCACCAACAATCTCCCCCTTTTTGATTATGACAACTGAAATCCAAAGTTAAGCAAAACAATATAATAAAGAGAAGATACAAAGCATCACCAACATAAACACAAGCATAAGGATAGCACAAATTCAGCACATACAAAGCTCCCCCTTAATAATAGCTCCCCCTTAATAATAGCTCCCCCTTAATAACAACTCCCCCTATAGAAAAATATCAAAATTTCTTTGAATTTTCTTATACTCTCCCCCTTTGCCATATATCAAAAATAAACAAGAGAGAAAACTAGAAATGAGTATAGGTTTTAGCATGTTCTGAAAACTTACTTAGCTTTAAAAACTTGAAGACTTTTAAATAGAGGAAAAAATTTTTTAGAAACATAAGGGTTTTAACTAAAAGTTTAAACATACTTTGATAAATACTTAATTCTCTTGTACAACTTTTAGCTAACTGAATTATTTTGACTTCAAAAAGTAACTTACCTGGAAGTACTTTACCAAATTTAATAAGCTTTTGAAAGACACTTAGCATGAAATTTCCTTTTCTTTTTAGAAATCGCTTTAAATGCTAAGTTTGAAACACTTTTAGCTAAGTGAATTATTTTGACTTTGAAAAGTAACTTAGCTAATTTTTGAGATACACTGACACAAAAAACTTAGTCAAATTTGGAAAATAAAATTTAGAAAATAATAGTTAGATAATTTTGAAAAATTCTTAACTTGAAAATCTTGTAAAATTTTAACTAAGGTCATTTTCACTTTGGAGAATAAAACAAATAGAAAAATATTCTTAAAGTCCAAGCATGAGTAACTGAAAGGTAAATACTTAAATTCCTTGGTCACATGTCTAACCATTAGTTACTAGTTGATTACCTAGAGGGCAACAACTTGCACTTGGTTTGTCAAGTTAAGTTAGTGATCCAGTTACATTTGACTAAGTCTGGATAACTTAACTTGATTACTGTTATTTTGGTATTTATTGTCCAGACTTACTGCGATGCACAGAAATAAGTATTCTGAAGTCTAGACTGTACCCTATGCATCTCACCCCATTCTAAGTGTTTCAAACACAAACAAGTTATGCCTAGTGTGCTTGTGAGATGCTCTGGTTGAAATCTAGAGGAACATGATTTCTAGGGATAATGCTTAGGCTAAGTCCAAATTTTGAAAATCTAAGAAATTGAGATTTTTTAAAATATCATTTTTCCTAGAATTTTGAAGCCAATTTGAAAAAATAAGTTAAGAAAATATAGTAAACAAAAAATAAGTTCTATTCTACTAAGCACATTCTTATTTGTCTTCTAAGTGTACTGAACTCAAGTTCAGGTAAGGGCTTTGTGAATATGTCAGTCAGGTTTGATTTGAACTCAACATAGTTAAGTACAATATCACCCTTAGCTACGTGATCCCTTACAAAATGGTGTTTTACTTCTATATGTTTAGTCCTTGAGTGATGAATTGAGTTCTTAGTTAGATTAATTGAACTTATATTATCAATTAAAATTTTTATTTTTTGATATTCTAGTTGATAATCTTTAAGGGTATGCATCATCCATAATAATTGAGATGCACATTATCAAGCCCCCAGAGGAGTCCCTACCGATAAAATTTCGACAGCATCTTCCCTGTACCGGTGACAATATGGAGCATAAGTACATATAATCACAGACATACTCATTAGCAGTAAATAACAGCCCACACGGCTAGATAAATAACACAACCACACAGTTTTAATAGCAGCCCACACGGCTAAAACATAACATACAGAAATCACAAAATAAGGAACATAAAACAACAAAACAACTAACTGCGAGCCGACTCGGCTTGACACAATAATAACAAACCAAATACAAGATACCACAAACGATACTCCAAATAACAAAATACATAAATATAAGAACAAGTACAAAACCAAAATACAAATAGCATAAGGAATACCAAAATCATAAGATCATCCTCGAATGTGACGTGGGACTGGCGGACAGGTTCTCTAGGCGACTCCATAAATCCTTTACCTGCTACCTGGCGAAATAACCAGTTTACGGGATGCTGAGTATAAAGACTCAGCGGGTAATAAACAGATAGTGCATGAATATAATACCAAACTAGAGATACAAAGGTTTACAGTCTCGTAGGGAAAATAACAGATATTGGGATATCATAATAAGTGTCCATACCTGAAACCATATCCTAGGCTAGTAATAGAAGGTATGGTGTAGCAAAGACCTGCTACAGTACTGCTCATATCTACATGGGTAACATGTGAGGTATATACATAATAACCATAAGTAAGCTAGTGTCTAAACACATATCACAGGTATATATTGTTGGTGCGGTAAACATTAACGATTTAACCTAGGTTTTGATGAATGACAAATCATGTTAAGTTAGTTTGTTATTGTCTGACACTTTGATCAAGTGTGTAGGAAAAGTCCAGACAGGTCGATGGGCTGACCGGATGTCTGGCACGAAGCCCAGCTAGGTCGACGGGCTGACCGGATAGCTGGCGAGAAGACCAAGCGGGTCGACGGGCTGACCGGACGCTTGGCGAGAAGTCCATCTAGGTCGACGGGTTGACCGGATAGCTGGCACGAAGTCCAGACGGGTTGACGGGCTGACAGGACGTCTGGCAGGTAAGTGAGGTAAGTCACTGGAGGGGAGTGACTGCGAGGGCGCATTCCCGGGAAGGGAACATTAGGCGTCGATCCGGCTTAGATCCATTTCGGATATCTAAGTCGAGATCGTGACTAGATTCCGGTCTCGGAAAGACGGAATCTAAGTCATACTCTTTGCTATTACTTTGTTGAACTTTAATTGTGCTAACAATCTGTTTTACAGGATATACATTTGCCTCGGACTAACTCTATTTTGCAGGAGAAGGAGTTCCTGGAAATAGGAGGTCCGGGCGCCCGAAAGGGATCCGGGCGCTCGGAGGTCCAGGCGCCCGGAAGGGATCCGGGCGCCCGGAGGTAAGTTTTATCCAAACTTGCGCATCGCCACGTGGAGCTTGCTGGTTGGACCTGCCACGTCCCACCAGGGCGCCCGGAAGGGATCCAGGGCGCCCCGAGCCTCATATAAAAGGAGGGTCAGAGGGGAGCTTCAAAACAACAACGAAAAGAAAGTCTTCTACTGCTTGCTCTACTGCTCTGTGCTCCAGCGACGCTAACAAAGATCCGACAATACGCTCCTTTCCTTTTCTTTAATTCTTGTCGGTATTTTCTTTATTTTGCTAGTATTCCTGTACCTTAAATTGTAATCATTTTCGAACTGCTAGTGATTGCCTAACGAAAGTACTCACGGAGTACGGGCCTTCGAGTAGGAGTCGTCACAGGCTCCGAACGAAGTAAAAAACACCGTGTTCAGTTTGTCTAAGTTTTTTTATTATTCCGTTGCGCTTAACTCTTATTAACGCTGTTTTTCGAGTCGATATTCACCCCCCCCCCCCTCTATCGACGTTTCACAATCCAACAAGTGGTATCAGAGCAGGTACCGCTCTGATTTGGTGCAACCACCAATCAGACAGGGGGTGAAAAGATTTTTTTTCTTTTTTTATTTACGCTTAATTCTAAGTTGATATTATTATTAATTTGGGAAATTTTTTTTTCTTTCTCGTTGCAATTAAATCTAAATTGGTGCAACACCAACTTAGACACAGCTATTATTTTTTCCCGCACTACTAATCCAAGACCAAGTCTTGGAATATTTTTTCGTTGTTTACTTGTGTGCAGAATGTCTCAACTAGAAGTCTTCAGCACAGTACGTCCTCCCCTATTCAACGGGGATGACTTCTCCTACTGGAAGAAAAGAATGGAAGTGTACCTAAAGACGGATTACGATCAGTGGTTCAGCGTTATAAAGGCCTACCGAGCTCCAACCGACAACTCCGGAAATCCACTAGACACGGAACAGTGGACTCCGGACATGAGGAAAAAGGCATCGACAGAAAACAAAGCAATCAATACGCTACACTGCGGCCTAACACGAGAAGAGCTGAACCGGGTTGGACCGCATCAGAATGCTAAAGAATTGTGGGACAAATTGATCGAGCTGCACGGAGGAACGAGCGACGCAAAGGTAACAAAAAGAGATTTATTTTTAAATAAAATATTTAATATAAAAATGCAGGAAGGGGAAACGACAAGTCAAATGCACGCAAGAATCAAGGGCATCCTCAACGGACTCCACGCGATAGGACATCAGATGGAAAACAAAGATTTAATAAGGTATGCACTAAATGCCTTTCCTCGTAATAGCTTGTGGGCATCAATCGTAGATGCCTATAAAATTTCGAAAAATCTATCTAAGTTAAAATTAGACGAGCTTTTCTGTGAGTTAGAATTATATGAACAAACTAATGCTGGAGCCGAGAAAGGTATTGCTTTATTTGCAGGACCATCCAAAGAAAAGAAGAGGAAGTCTGAATCTGAAGAGGATTCTGGTCAAGATTCAGAAGACGAAGAATACCTGGTGAACTTGGTAAGAAAAATGTTCACCGGGAGAAAAAAGAGCTTCAGCAAAAAGGACCTTCAAAAGATCAGTCCTCCCGCGGAACAAAAGAATGTGACTTGCTTCGGATGCAACAAAAAGGGGCACTACAAGAGCGAATATCCAAGACTGAAGTTCGACAAACCGAAGCCAACCAAAAAGAAGGCCCTCAAAGCAACGTGGGATGAATCCTCGGACAAATTGGAGGTAGAAGAGCAGAAACACCAGAGCCACCTCGCGCTGATGGCCCGCGAAGCTGAAACGGAAGACGAGTCAAGATATGAATCGGAAGACGGGTCGGAACCTGAATCAAGCCACGAGTCTGTACTCGTTTTCGAAGGCCCGGATGAGGTATATTTTAATTTAAACAAAAAATTCTTTAAAATTATTTCTTGCTTAAATAGTAAGTTAATTAAAATAGAAAATGAAAACAAATCACTCCTTGAGGAAAATCAAGACCTCAAGGAACAAATAAAAAATTCAAATCTAACTCAAGATCTAATACTTGAAGAGAATTCATCATTAAAATCAGAAATTAATAACTTAAAAGAAATACTAGAAAAATTCACTACAAGATCAAAATATCTAGACTTAATCCTGAACAATCAAAAAGCATGTTATAATAAAACCGGACTTGGATACAAGTCGAACTCAAATAAAACCTTTAAGTCATTAATAACCCAATACAAATCAACTAATCAAGCTTGGGTTCCGAAAGTGTGTTTGACCATGCAAGTAGGAATGAATCAATATTACATACCTAAAGAAAAAACATATTATATAAACTCGAATAAACCAAATCAAAAACCAAAATACAAGTCAAAGAAATCAAAAACTCAACAAAATATAAATTATCACCAAGTTAATTATAATTATAAAAGAAATCGACACAAACCTAAAGTGAAAATTTAAGTTAAAAGCCAATAATTCAGGGGGAGGCTCCAGAATAGCTGACACCTCCAAAACTAACTTACCCGACAGGGTAACCTAAACAAACTAACCAGGCAGGGTAATTAGGATTAGTTAAAAAGAGACCAAGTTTAACTTGAATCATGGTACTGGTGAAGTTTTTGGATGATAGTACGTTAGGGAAGCTTGGGCATCGCATGTCTAGAAAGATATGGTTTCGATCTGGTGCATTTGGCCAAGTGGAACTGACCGAAGCTACCCTTAAATAGATCCTAACTAGTTAGACCAAGATTTAGTACTAAGCTCCGTGGATAGGACTATTCGGAAAACCTCGAAAGGTTGGTTACTTCTAATGACGTCCATGTGACTCACCAAGCTTAGAAGTTTATCCGAAGAATGCCTATTTGTAGAGATCAAAGCTAAACCTGAATCTAACACAAGTTAAACCAAACTCCATAATTAAAATCTAACCCATCTCACAAAATTATAGAATTCCCTGATTGAAAACTTAAATCGGATGAGATGACTAAGGATCAAAATTAAATTTCGAATTAAATTAATTAAAATTAAAATTTGAATTTCAAATGAATTAAAATTAAATTTTAAATTTCAAATTAAATTAAATTAAAATTAAATTTCAAATTACAAATTAAATTTCAAATTTCAAATGAATTAAAATTAAATTTTGAATTTCAGATTAAATTAAATTAAAATTAAATTTCAAATTTAAATTAAATTTCAAATTTAAATTAAATTTCGAATTAAAACTAAATTTCTTTTAAACTTTAAAAATTATTTTAACTTTAAAAACCATTTTAAGAATTATTAAATTAACTTTAAAAATAAAAGACTAACCTTAATTCCTACTCATTGTAGGAAACCAAGTGGATTTTGGACAGTGGTTGCTCCAAACACATGACTGGAGATCACACCAAGTTCACTCAACTCACTTACAAAAGCTTAGGAACAGTTGCGTTTGGAAACAACAACAAACTCAAGGTAATCGGAATAGGTAATATTGAATTAAAAATAGATTTCATAATTACAAATGTTCTACTTGTCGAGAATTTTAAATACAATCTCCTGAGTATAAGTCAATTGTGTGATACTAGGTATAAGGTTAAATTTCTATCCACAGAGTGTTTAATCAAACATCTAGATAATCCTACTATAAGTCTAAAAGGTTTTAGAAAAGACAACATCTATGCTATCAACTTAACCACCTCTTCAATTAAGTGTTATTTAACACAAAAAGAAGAAACTTGGTTATGGCATAGGAGAATGTCTCACACCAACTTTAGAAATATAAGTAAATTAAATGGACTAGTGAGAGGCTTACTGAAATTACCTAACCTAGATTAACCATATGTAATGCTTGTCAACAAGGTAAACAAACAAATTCCACTCACAAACCAACCAATCAGCCACAAACCAACTCGATATTAGAACTTCTACATTTAGACCTTTTTGACTCCCATGGAGTCAAATCCATAAATGGAAACTTATACTGCTTAGTAATAATAGATGACTATTCTAGATTTACTTGGGTTAAATTCTTAAAATATAAAGACGAAACTTTTGAAATCTTTGCAAACTTTTGCAAACAAATTGAAAACGAAAAAGATATTAAAATTAAAAGAATTAGGAGTGACAACGGGGGAGAATTTAAAAATCATAATTTCAACAAGTTCTGTCTTGAGAATGGCTACCATCACGAATTTTCGTGTCCTAAAACCCCCCAACAAAATGGAATTGTAGAAAGAAAAAATAGAACTTTATTAGAAGCCTCTAGAACTATGTTAAATGAATATAACTTACCTAAATATTTTTGGGCAGAAGTTGTTAGTACAGCCTGCTATGTGCAAAACAGAACAACATTAAATAAAAGACATAATAAAACTTTCTTTGAACTATTTTATAACAAACAACCCAACATAAAATATTTTAAAGTATTTGGGTGTCCATCCTACATCTTAAATACTAGAGAACACTTAGGAAAATTTACCTCTAAAGTAGAAAATGGAATTTTTGTAGGATATTCTCTAAACAGTAGGGGTTACAGAATATATAATAAAATTACATTAAAAATCGAGGAAACCACAAACGTAAAATTTGAAGAAACCCAAGGACAAAATCAACTTCAACCTATTGAAAATAATAATTCTGAAGAAACCAATCAATCCCTAGATCATGAAGAAGATGAACACACTCAAGCAAATCAACCTCCAAGAACTATAAGAATCAACCCTAACCATCCAACTGATCAAATAATTGGTGACCCAGACCTAAGGGTTCATACCAGATCATCCTTTAGGAACCTAAGTCAAATTTCCCTGATTTCAAAAATTGAACCCAAAACTGTAGCTGAATCCCTACTTGATCCAGATTGGATCATCGCTATACAAGAGGAACTAGCTCAATTTGAGCGTAATGAAGTTTGGGATCTAGTACCACCACCTAAAGATAAGAAAATAATAGAAACAAAATGGGTATTTAGAAACAAATTAAGTGAATCTGGGGAAATTACTAGGAATAAGGCTAGGCTAGTTGCCAAAGGGTTCAGTCAAGTTGAAGGACTTGACTACGATGAAACCTATGCCCCAGTAGCCAGATTAGAATCCATTATAATGTTACTAAGTTATGCAGCCCATAAGGGATTCAAACTATATCAAATAGATGTTAAGTCAGCCTTTCTCAATGGACTGATAAAAGAAGAAGTTTATGTAGGTCAGCCTCCTGGATTTAAATATCTAGAACATCTTGATTATGTCTTTAAATTAAAGAAAGCATTATATGGACTTAAACAAGCACCCAGGGCATGGTATGAAAGGCTAACATCTTACTTAACATCCAAAGGATTCAACCAAGGACAAATTGACCCAACCTTGTTTGTTAAATTACTAAATAATGACATATTTATAGCACAAATATATGTAGATGATATAATATTTGGTTCAACTAACTCAGACTTTTTAGGAGAATTTATCAACCTAATAGAACAAGAATTTGAAATGAGTTTAGTAGGAAAATTGACATATTTTTTAGGATTACAAATTAAACAAACAAATGAAGGAAATTACATTTATCAACATAAATACACTAAAGAATTACTTAAAAAATTTGGAATGGAAAATACAAAAGAAATAAAAACACCCATGGCAGTAAACACAATCTTAGACAATGACCCAAATGGAAAACCAGTGGATCTAAAGTATTATAGAAGTGCAATAGGTAGTCTACTTTACTTAACTGCAAGCCGACCTGATATCCTATTTGCAGTTAGTATGTGTGCTAGATACCAAACCTGTGCTAAAGAATCCCATTTGACTCAAGTCAAAAGAATTTTTAGATATCTTAAGGGAACAACAAACGTAGGAATTTGGTATCCTAGGACCAATGACTTTGAATTAATAGGATATTCTGATTCATATTATGTTGGATGCAAATTAGACCGCAAAAGTACAAGTGGTGGATGCCAACTACTAGGCCCATCACTTGTTAGCTGGTTTAGTAGAAAGCAACATTGTGTTGCACTATCTACAACTGAGTCAGAATACATAGCCATAGGAGAATGTGTAGCCCAATTATTATGGATGATGCACATTTTAAAAGATTTCAACTTAAAAATCACAAATGTCAAAGTTTTAATTGACAATATTAGCTCAATAAATTTAACAAAAAATCCAGTGCATCATTCAAGAACCAAACACATTGAAATCAGGCACCACTTTATCAGGGATCATGTTACTAAGGGTGACATTGAACTCAAATACGTTGAGTCCAAGTCAAACTTAGCTGACATATTCACTAAACCACTCCCTGAAAGTGAATTTAGCAATTTGCGTAGAAATCTAGGAATGTGCTTAACAGACTAGGATTTTCAAATTTCAAAAATATCTTTCAAAATGGTTATTCTCAAATTATAGGTTAAAACATATTTCATTTTCAAAACTTTCCTATTTTTAGATTTTTTTAAATATATTTTTAGCCTTAGAATAGTTCAAAATCCTTAGAAAGCATGTACTCATAGGACTAGTTTTGAGCATCTCACCAAAACTCTAGGCTTAACTTGCTTGTGATTGATGAACATAGAAAGGGGTGAGATGTATAGGCCACTTGCCTAAGACTTAAGATGCTTATTTCAGTACATCAATATAAGTCTGGGCGTTAAATACAAAATATATATTAATCAAGTTAAGATTGAACTTAACTTGACTAACCAAGTGAAAGCTGTTATCTTCTGATAAGTCAGTCAGTAACAAACTGATTAGACATTTGAGTTAATGTCAGATTCAGAGGGAGAAATAAAACTACTTCAGTATTTCAAATTGAATTGTTAAACTTATCTTTGAAAATCAAAGTCTAAACTCAACTTGCTTAAAAATGTGCAATTTTTTTTATTTTTGAAAATTTGATTCTGAAAAAAAAAATTTACAAAATTATTTTGAAAACTCCTTTGTTTTTAAAAAAAATATTCTGCTTTGAATATTTTTAGCAAATACTTTCAACATTTTATGTTAGTGATTGAAAAATGTTTTCTTAAATATTTCTTAAACTTATTTTTGAAAACTAACTCTTATAAAACTAAGTTGTTTTGGGATTTACTTTTTGTTAAAAAATTGATTTTATATCTAACTTAGTTTTGAAAATTGAATTTTTTTCACTTAATTTTGACAATTTGATTTGAAAGTTAAAATTTTACAAAAATTAGTTTTAAAAATTGCTTTGTTATTGAAAATTGTGGAAATTAGATTTTTCAAAACTTAAGTTTACAAACTAAGTTTCTCATAATCATTTTCCTTAATTTTGAAAATTGAATCTTTTACAAACTTAGTGTTGAAAAATAAATTTCAATCAGTTTTGAAAAATAGATTTTTTCAAACTTAGTTTTGGAATTTTGATTTTGAAAACTTATGTTTGAAACCTTGAATTTTTAACTTTGACCTTAAAAACTATACTTAAAAAAAAATTAGCTATCTTTCAAGACTTGGTTTTTTTTTTTTAAAGATTTAAGAAATAAAAGCAAAATAATCTATGTTTTAAACTCCCCCAGATTAACTTGACATTATTTCTTACTTTGTCTTAAGTCTATGTTTATGCTTACTTAATCCATGCTTATTTTTGATGAATGTCAAAGGGGGAGGGTTAGGTGGTTAAGTTAGCTAAACCAATTTGAAAATACAAACTAACCTTTAAAACCACATAAATGCATGTTGTTTCTTGCATATGTTCTCACTAACTTAACCAGGTTGTCATTCCATCAAAAAGGGGAAGATTGTTGGTGCGGTTAGCATTAACGATTTAACGTAGGTTTTGATGAATGATAAATCAAGTTAAGTTAGTTTGTTGTTGTCTGACACTTTGATCAAGTGTGTAGGAGAAGTCCAGACAGGTCGACGGGCTGACCGGATGTCTGGCACGAAGCCCAACTAGGTCGACGGGCTGACCGGATAGCTGGCGAGAAGACCAAGCGGGTCGACGGGCTGACGGACGCTTGAAGAGAAGTCCAGCTAGGTCGACAGGCTGACCGGATAGCTGGCACGAAGTCCAGATGGGTCGACGGGCTGACCGGATGTCTGGCAGGTAAGTGAGGTAAGTCACTGGAGGGGAGTGACTGCGAGGACGCGTTCCCGGGAAGGGAACATTAGGCGTCGATCCGGCTTAGATCCATTTCGGATATCTAAGTCGAGATCGTGACTAGATTCCGGTCTCGGAAAGACGGAATCTAAGTCATACTCTTTGCTATTACTTTGTTGAACTTTAATTGTGCTAACAATCTGTTTTACAGTATATACATTTGTCTCGGACTAACTCTATTTTGCAGGAGAAGGAGTTCCTGGAAATAGGAGGTCCGGGCGCCCGGAGGTCCAAGCGCCTGGAAGGGATCCGGGCGCCCGGAGGTAAGTTTTATCCAAACTCGCGCATCGCCACGTGGAGCTTGCTGGTTGGACCCGCCACATCCCACCAGGGGGCCTGAAAGGGATCCAGGGCGCCCCAAGCCTCATATAAAATGAGGGTCAGAGGGGAGTTTCAAAACAACAACGAAAAGAAAGTCTTCTACTGCTTGCTCTACTGCTCTGCGCTCCAGCGACGCTAATAAAGATCCGACAATACGCTCCTTTCCTTTTCATTAATTCTTGTCGGTATTTTCTTTATTTTGCTAGCATTCCTGTACCTTAAATTGTAATCATTTTCGAACTGCTAGTGATTGCCCAACGAAAGTACTCACGGAGTACGGGCCTTCGAGTAGGAGTTGTCACAGGCTCCGAACGAAGTAAAAAACACCGTGTTCAGTTTGTCTAAGTTTTTTTATTATTCCGCTGCGCTTAACTCTTATTAACGCTGTTTTTCGAATCGATATTCACCCCCCCCCCTCTATCGACGTTTCACGATCCAACATATATCTCAACCTATGTCAGCATAACAACATAAGTAAGCAACGACAGCATAAATAAACAGCAACAGTATAAGTAAACAACAATAACAACAGGTATAATAATAACTATGTATGCACGGATGGTCACCCCACCCCACCTCTCTACACCATGACCCCTATATCTAGTATGTATGCGCATCAAACCTGTCAAAGATGTTTGTAAGCTGGCACCACAATGGGGAGGACCATATTGTTGGTGCAATCGACCTTTAGGGTTTCGATGTTTGACAATATGACCAAGGGTTAACCCAAACAGGACTTGATGTTTGGGAGAGAGAAGTCTAGTTAGGACTAGATGACTAGCAAAGGTAAGTCCTAACCAAAGGTTATACAAAGTGGAAGTCCCGGTGAGTGAAGTCGGGCCCTAGAGAGTGAAGCTAGGTGGTGGAAGTCCCGATGAGTGAAGCCGGGCTCTAGTGAGTGAAGTTAGGTGGAGGAAGTCCTGGTGAGTGAAGCCAGACAATGGAAGTCCTAGTGAGTGAAGCTAGGCAACCCTAGGTTATACTTGAATTCTGTTAACACTGTTTTTATCTATTGTGCTAACTCAATGTTGCAGGGAAGTTAAGCTAGGTCGACGGGCTAACCAGATAGCCGACACGAAGTCCAGACGGGTCGAAGGGCTGACCGGACGTCTGGCAGGTAAGTTGAGGTAAGTCACTGGAGGGGAGTGACTGTGAGGACGCGTTCTCGGGAAGGGAACATTAGGCGTCGATCCAACTTAGATCCATTTCGGAAATCTAAGTTGAGATCGTGATTAGATTCCAGTCTCGAGGAGACAGAATCTAATTAATACTCTGTTTGTTTGTTATAACTATACTAACACCTTGTTTTGCAGGATAATATTATTTGCATTTTGCGTCAAACTAACTCTTTTTTGCAGGAGGACTTTCTGGAGAAGAGTGGTCCGGGCACCCAGATCTAGGGATCCGAGCGCTCGGAGTGCAAAACTTATCCCCAGCTGCGTCGCCACGTGGAGGTTCATGTATGGACGGGCTACGTCACACTCCAGGCGCCTGGAAGGGATCAGGACGCCCTGAACCTCCTATATAAGGAGGGTGAGGCTTGGAGCAAAGAACAATGAACAACAAGATCTTCCAATGATTGCTCTGTCGTGCTATGCTCTTGCGACGCTGCAAAAGCTCTTCCGACAACGCGCCCCGATTTTATTTCTTTTATTGTCGGTAGTCTTTATTTAAAAGCAACTGTACTTTCAATTGTAAAACAATTATTCAAATTGCTAGTGGATTGCCCAACGAAAGCACTCAACGAGTGCGGGCCTTGGAGTAGGAGTCGACCAAGGCTCTGAACTAAGTAAAAAGGTTCGTGTTGCCATTGTACTTTTTCATTCTCGATTTTTCCGCTGCTTACTCTATGATTTTTCGATCGATATTTACCCGCCCCCCCCTCTATCGAATTCACAATCCAACAAGTGGTATCAGAGCGGGTACCGCTCTGAATTGGTGCAACCACCAATCAAGCAAGGGGGGTCCTTTTTAAAAGTAAAATAGATATCGTTTGAGTTTAAAAAATATCCTTACGTCTTTCATTTTTTTCCCTCCATCATTTTTGAAAACTTCATTTTCATCTTTTCACCATTGGTCGGTATTAGCGAAATATCGCAGTTTCAAAAAATTTGTAATAATATTTTTTAAATATTTTTTAATATTTTATTAATTTTTTATTAATATTTTATTAATAAAAATTATTACTTTTTTTGTTTTTCCATGCATATTTCTTTATCTCCCACACTGCTTACCCCAAGACAAAGTCTTGGAAATTGTTTCTTGTTTATTTTTTTTTTGCATATACCAATGTCTATTCAAGAGGGATAGAGCATCCATGAACCACCACCATACGATCAAGAAGATTTCAATTACTGGAGGTGAAGAATGAAATGTTTCTTAGGAAGTCTAGATTTTGATTATTGGTAGATGTTGAGAAAACCTTCTTAGGACTAAGAATTGAACGAAAATGTAAGTAAAATTATTTGTAATGTTTTACCTAACAATGTTTTATGCATGCTAGAAAAATACAAGAATGCATATAAGCTTTAGACTCAGTTGATCAAGCTTCACGAGGAGTCGATGAAGCTAGAGGATCAAGTCGAACTAGAGTTCGGATCTGAGTCCGAATCCCCAGAGTCATCCTCAGGATCATACCAAACAAATTTTATGGCCTTAATGGCACAAGAAGAGATGGAAGGATCTGAATCAGAGTTAGAACAAAAGTCAGAATTTGAATCTGAGACGACGGTGGACAAGGAGGAGAATCCTAACCAGGATTCTAAAGGTAAATTTGAAAATTTAAAATTTAAATATCATCTAATATGTTTTAAATGCAGTGAAAGAGAGCATTGCTGTAACATCCCAAAATTTCACTATTTGAAGTTCTAAAAGTCCTTATAAAAATCTGGAAATGCTTTTAAAATATTCTAGAGATTTTTAGGAATTTTTAGAGTATTTTTATGCAATTTTTGGAGTTCGTTTGGTATTTTTACCCAGAGGAAGAAGTTTTAAAAATAAAAAAAAAAAAAAAAAGAAAAAAAAAATAAAGTTTGTAGAAGCTGGGGTTCGAACCCAGCTCCTCGGCCCAAGCAGAAATCGGCCCAACCAGCTGAGCTACACGATTTTTGTTAATCATATATGGAGCGATATATATTTAAGCAGTAGTTAAGAACCGTTAAAATAAAAGGGAAATTAAACGCTCGGTTGAGGTTTCGAAACCGTGACCAGAGGTTTCGGTTAAACACAGCCAACCAACTCTTCCAGCGGGCGTTTCTTATTAAAGAAGGAGAAATATTCTATTTGAGCAGTAGTTAGGAAATGGAGAATAAATACGAAATAAAATGGTTGCAGCCGAGATTCGAACCCACAAGTTGGGCTTTAAGCAGAACGCAGCCCACCAACAGACCAGCCGAACTTTTCTTAATTAAATATATATCGAAATATATTTAAGTAGTACTAGTTAACAGAAATATGAGAGTATTAAAAGGAGAACTTAAGTTTTGGCCGTGACCTAATTTTTCCCCTCTCCTATTCTTTCTCTCGCGCGGCGTCGGGGTTCTCTTGGGCGAAATCGCAGCCGCCGCCAGGATTTCTTCCTCCGGTGGCCGGCGAAGGTTTCCTTCCGACGGATCTTCACCAATTGAGACCACCTCGGCAGGAGGGCGCGTAGGCACGAGGAAGCGGCCGGGGAAACTCAAGCTTCGCCGCAAACCCTAGATTTCTCCCTTCCGGTTGTAAGTCCTAAAAGCAAATGTGAGTTGCTTCTCACCTGCAGTAGGAGTTGTTCCGAACTTCGATTTATCTTCATGGTTTTCGGATTTTAGGTTGTGGAGATTTTTGGATTTTGTTCCTTCTTGATTCGGTTCTGTTCCTTTCCGTTAGTACTATGCAAGTGAATGTACTTTGATCCTTCTTCTTGATCCGAATCCTAGCATCAGTTGGCAAATTGTTCCTTTTAAATTTTCAGTTGTGCTTAGGTTTACTTCCATCCGAACCCTAACTTTTAGTTGGAGATTAGTTTTTTTTTAGCTTCAGTTTTCAAGTTTCTTATTTCCAGTTCAGCAGATTGTAATCTCTCTTTATTCTAGCATGTTGTTAGATTTTCCAGCCCTAGCATTAAGCCTTCAGTTTTAGTTTAGCTTTTAGTGCTATTCTACATGTGTTCCAGATTCCTTGATTTAGCATTTCAGTTTCGCTAGTTTAATTGCAGTTTTAGATTTTGTTCTTTCTTCCTCCTTGCGGCAATGAAAAAGAACAGCCAAGTGTTAAGCAAATCCAGACTTTTGTATCAAACATCTAGTTTTCTTTGTGTAGCAGTAGGCGTGCACAACTAATGAAGCATGAGCAGATTTTTAGTTTGCATTTAGCTCATAGATTTCTTGTTGATTAGAATAAATTGTCATATGATCAGCCCTGTTTAATAGCATTGCAAATTCAGCCTCTTCGTTATTTAGTAAGCATGATAAAGAATGAGTATGTGCAGCATTGATTCCTTTATTTCTAGTTTCCTTGATATTAGAAGTTCATGGGCAGATTTTTATAAGTACAGTATGCAGATTTTGATAAGCTCAATATGCAGATTTTTGTTAAGCTTTGCATGCAGATTTATGTTAAGCTTTGTATATAGATTTTCAGTACGTAGGGTGTGTTCTAGTGCACACCAAGTGCTTGATAAAATGCTTAGCTCAATATAATGCTACAGTAGGCATTTTAATAGCTCAGTTAATGCAGTAGAAGCATTTAAAATAACTTATTTAGTCTTGCTTCAGCTTATATGGGACTACGGTCCAATGGGTGGGCTCCCACAGTCGCCTCTAGGTTCAGATAACTTAGTTAAAGCAAGATAAGAAAATTAGCTATGAAATCAGTATTTTATTTTCAGCAGTGGCACTGTACTGGATTAGATATCCATTGGGTTGGGCTCCCACAGTCGTCCCTAGGTTTAGATAACCTAGTAAACCCTACTAGACTCGGAACTTGCAATCCCGTGTTTAGTTAGGGATGCGCGCACAACAAGTACAGTTGCCGGGCCCATCAGCAGCATGATTATTATTTTAATCTATTATGTAAATAGTTTTTCAAAACTTCACAAATTAGTTGTGTGAATACAAGTTAGACTCAGTTTAGCATTAATTAGTTTAGCTTAGGTATCAATTCAGTTTCTTATTGATACACATGATAGTTCCATGATTAGCTATACATGTTTAGTATTTCAGTTAGCATGATTTCTTTGCTATTTATGAGCATGATTAGCTATACATGTTTAGTATTTCAGTTAGTTAGATTTCTTTGCTATTTATGAGCATGATTAGCTTTACATGTTAGCTTTTCAGTTAGTTCCTTCGCTATCTATGAGCATGATTAGTCATACATGTTTAGTATTTTAGTTAGCATGATTTCTTTGCTATTTATGAGCATGAGTAGCTTTACATGTTAGCATTCAGTTTTAGCATGTTTTTATTTATATACATGCATATCGAGTTTTGTGAGTAGGATAGCGCTCACTAAGCTTTTAGCTTATAGATACTATTTTCCTCCTACTGCAGATAAAGGAAAAAGCTAAAGTATAAGGAAGAAGGCGACAAGGAGGTGCTGTGACGGTGTGTGATGTGTGGACTATGGAGAGATCCAGAATTAGCTGGCAAAATTGTCAAGAGTTTTCTTTTAGTTCTCTTTTAATGTTATATTGAAATTGAGTTTATTTCCGCATTTGTAGTTTGATACCTCCTATTGTTGGAGTGATATGGTTGTTTGCCGTTGCTAGAGTAGTTTCATATTTTTATTGTGCTATTATACTGCGTGGTTGTGAAATTATATGTTCCAGCCGCCTGTGGCTGAGTATACATGTTATGTATCCCAGTTTGGGGTCACCGGTACAGGGGAGACTCTGTCGAAATTTTTCGGTAGAGTTTCTATGTGATTTTTAATCATACCGGTTAAGTAGAGTTAGTAGTCAAGTGGCGTCCACCTTTAGAGAATAGTAGTAGTGTAGAAAGATGGGTCGCTACAATTGCAAAAGTAAGTGTCCCACCTATAAGACTCGAACCACACAACTAAAGGTAAAGGAGAAGTCGACACCTAAAATTCAAAAAGGGAAGGAGTATATCTAATGCTTCAATTGCAAAAAGATGGGTCATTACAAATTTCAATGCCCAGAAAGAAGACCCAAGGATCCAAGGGGAGCAAAGGTTAGTAAGTTTAATATACATGACAATCCAGTTTTTTCTACACATGGTAGTAAATTAGATAATTATCATTGCTCTAAGTTGGATGTACCTCAACAATTAGATGTGCATGCTCAACCAAATAAATTAACAAATAAAAATCTAAGCAATAATTTAGAATGTAATTCTTTAATCTTTTATTCAAGGTTTAGGAAATTAGAAAAATAAATTAATCTTTTGAAAAATAAAATTCATAAACAAGAACAGATAATTAAATCATTAAATCTAGACTTGAATTAAGTCTAAACCAAATCTAAGATATAATAAAGTATCTTTTAATTATGAAATTAATCAACCGATATAATTCAAGCAATTTAATTGATTCAAAATTAAATTAAAACTTAAAAAATTAAGTTAAAACTTAAAACTTAAAGTTAAATTTAAATTCAAAATTAAATGTTAAATCTTAACTAAAACTAATATTAACCACAAATTTTTTTTGTTAAGAGACTCCAGAATAGCTGGCACCTCCAAAACTAACTTACTCGACAGATAACTAAAAACTAACCAACCCGATAGACTAATTAGGATTAGTTCAAAAGGGATAATAGTTTAACTTGACTAACAGTACTGGTGAAGTCTTGAATGATAGTACGTTAGGGAAGCTTTATCTATGCATGTCTATGAAGATATGACTTCGACCTAGTGCATTTGGCTTAGTGGAACTAATCGAAACCACCCTTTATGGATACTAACCAGTTAGACCAAAGTTTTGTATTAAGTCCAGTGGATAGGACTATTTGGAAAACCTCGAAGGCATAGTTACTCTAATGATGTCCAAGTGACTCACCATAGCCAGAAGTTTTTCCAATAAATACCTATTTGTTGAGCCCAAAGATAAACCTGAATCTAACACAAAGTCAAACCAAACCCTAAAATTGAACTTAACTTCATCTCACAAAAATTACAGGATTCCCCTGATTGAAAATATAGATCGGGTAAGATGACAAAGGATTGAACTTTAAAATTAAATAAAATTTAAATTAAATTAAATTTTAAATAAATTAAATTAAATTATTTTGTATTAAAATTCAGTTAAAAAAATATCTTTTCAACTTCAAATTTATTTAAAAAAGTCTTTTTAACTTAAGAATATTTTTTAAAAAAATTAAAAAATTATTTTAAAATCATTTTAAAAATTCTTATAAATTATATTTAAAAAATTCTTTTAAAATTATTTTAAAAATTCTTTTATAAATTATTTAAAAATCATTTCAAAAATTATTTAAAAATTCTTTTAAAATGTTCTAAAACTTATTTTAAAATAATTTTAAAAATTGTTCAAAAATTCTTTTAAAAATTATTTAAAAAATTCTTTTAAAAATAATTTTAAAAATTTAAATATTTTTAAAAATTATTTTAAAAAAACTTTAAAAATTATTTTAAATTTTTTTAAAAAAAATTCTTTTAAAAATTGTTTAATAAGTAGTTTACGTAAAAATTATTTTAACTTAAATTTTTTTAAAAAAAAATATTTTAAACTTAAAAATTATTTTAATTTAAAAATTATTTTAAACTAAAAAATTATTTAAAAATTTAAAATTATTTAAAAATTAATTTAACTTAAAAATTATTTTTAAAATTAATTTATATTAAAAATTATTTTAACTTAAAAATTATCTTAAAAATTATTTTAAAAATTATGTTAATTAAAAATTATTTTAAAAATTAATTTAATTTATAAAGTATTTAAAAATTAATTTAACTTAAAAATTATTTTAAGAATTATTTTAAATTAAAAGTTATTTTAAATCTCTTTAAACTTAAAATTATTTTAAATCTTTTTAAATTTAGAATTATTTTATTTTTTTAAACTTAAAATTATTTTAAAAATTATTTTAAACTTAAAAAGTATTTCAATATTTTTAAACTTAAAATTATTTTAAATCTTTTTAAACTTAAAAATTATTTTAATTCCTTTTAAACTTAAAAATTATTTTAAAATCTTTTTAAACTTAAAAAATTATTTTAAATCTTTTTAAACTTAAAAAATTATTTTAAATCTTTTTAAACTTAAAATTATTATAAATATTTTTAAACTTAGAATTATTTTAAATCTTTTTAACTTAAAAATTATTTTAAATTTTTTAAAATATTATTTTAAAAAATTAACTTAAAATTTATATTAAAAATTATTTCAATAATTATTTTAAATTATTATTTTAAAAATTGTTTTAAAAATTATCTTAGAAATGATTTCAAAAATTATTTTAAAAATTAACTTGAAAATTATTTTATCAAAACTAAAAACTAATTTAAAAATTATTTTAAACTAACTTAATCAAAACTAAAACTGAAATTAACAATCAAATTTAAAATCAACTTAACTAAAAATTAAGTTAAATTAATACTGATTAAATTAAATTTAAAATTTACTAAACTAAATTTAACTAATTAAATTATGTAAAACTTAAAACTTAAATTAAGTTAAAAATTAAACTTTAAACTTAAAATTCATCACTAAGGCTAGTAGTTGAATGAATTTGAGATTGGAGGATCTCGATTTTGGCATACGTTGGCTTAATCTCTCTTTAGCCTCTTGTAATTGGGTGGAGAGACTGCTTATTTTCTCAGTGATTCGGGTAGCAAATGTCTCAGAGATTTATTTCTTCAGCCTCTTGTTCTCCCGGCTTAGATCATATATCAATCGAGCAATGGTCATGTTGGCAACCCAACACTGCAAAAAGGGTGGCAATTAGAGAAATATTAAAAAGGAAATTATAATAAGAAAAAAATAATTATACCTTAGTCTCATCAAGGGAAAATCTATCAGCTAATTCGGAGGGAGTAAGTCCTTCAATTAGTGGACGAGTCTCCTCCCAAGCAGTAGTAAAAGATCCTCCCAATAATATAGGGAGTACAGAAGAGGAAGAAGAGGCGGAGGACAAGGAAGTTTGGATGGAAGGGGGAGCAAAAATCAAATAAGAAGCTTCTTGGGAAGGCAGAGAAAATTGTTCAGTGAATGACATAACGAAAGTAGAAGCAGAGGTGTCACCCTGAGTAGGTTGGCCCAAAGGAAGTGAAATTGGAGAAAGAGTTAGAGTAGGGTAAAGAGTGGATAGCGTAGGCTCAGAAGAGGAAGGAGGAATATTCACAAGGTTGTCAGAGGAAGAAATGACTCTTCTTTTAGGAGAGGGAGCCAGGGTCAATTTGCGCCCCGGGCGTTTTTGGTTGGAGCAGAGGTAGGGGCGGCCACGGTAGACTTCTTTGAGCTTAAAGGAGAGGTAAGCTCTATGATTGGAGAAAGAACAGGAGAAGTTATTTCAGGAGCTGCTTGAGAAATAGAGGCCACAATTGGTGGAACAGGGGCCTCTGTTGAAGGGGGTTGATTCAACTCAGCAAGAAATTCCTGCTCCTTAGCACGGATCTGATCCTCCTCCAGGCCTCGCCGCTCGTTGACTAAAGCTTCATAAATGACATCCACTGAACAAAATAGAAGAATATTTTAGTTAGTAAAGAAGTAACAAAAAATGAATTAGGGCTTACCCAAGGAACCGCAGAGCTCAAGCTTGACGGGGCTCAGACCAAAAAGATATAAAATCACCATGTATCCATTTATGGATAAAGAAGCAGTGACCCAACATTTTCTTCGAATAAATGGGGAAAGAAGGGTGTAGATGAAGTTCTTTAATAACAGAGAGTGAAGGAAGAGAGGATTGCCACGCAGAAGACCAAGGGATGGGCCCGGGAAATTTTAGGTAGAAATAACGAGTTTCCACCCCTTGAGCGAGGAGGGCATCTCTTCAAAAAGAACCATCTTAGGACGGGATTGAAAGAGAAAGACGTCAGGCTCTGATTTTTTAGGGTAAGAAAACATGAAGAAATTTTGAGGCATAGGAGGAATGTCCAAAAGGCGAAATAACATATACAAGCTACACAGGTAACGAAAAGCTACACAAGAATGTCCAAAAGGCAAAATAACATATTTGAATAGTAGAATATTTAAATAATGATGTATAAGTGGAAGTCACAAATACTTGGAAGAAATATCTGTTGGAATGTATACTGAAAGCCTAAGCTTTGTAAACATTTATTATGAATAAAGAATCACATTTGGTCTAATTGTCTACATTTGTTTGTAGTTGTTCATTTAATTTATATTGTAGATAACATAGTATGTGGTGTCACATACAGAAGATGATGTTATCAGTACCTTATAAATTATAAACAGTAGCTCACGACCAAAATGGAAAAGGAACAAACCATTAGAAGGTCGTAGTGTAATTAGATATTAGTTTATCTTGACTATATAATTACACTAGTACACTCAGAGTGTATTGAGTAGGACCATTTGAGGTCGTTTCTTTTATACTGACTTTATAAAGGAACAAAGACCTCAGTTATTATGGAAGTGTGTGCTCTTAATCCTAATATAATAACAAGCACATATATTTGATATTTATTTCTTTAATTTATCAATGGGTGAGATTTAGTTCGTTGAATCAATAAACCCGATAAGTTGGGAAATGGTATTACTTATAGTGTGTGTTGTTGATTATAGAAGGAAACTGTGTCCTAGAGATACTAGGTTGATAATGTCCTCAAGAGCAGCTCATAAAGATTGTCATGTTAAACCCTGCAGGTGGACTTAGTCCGACATGACAATAAGGTTGAGTGGTACTACTCTTGGACTTTGATATTAATTAAATGAGTTGTCAGTAACTCACTTAATTAGTGGACATTCGATATCTTAAACACAGGGAGACTAACACACTCATAATAAGAAGGAGCCCAAAAATATAATTTGGGATTGGTGCGGTAGTTCAATGATAGTTCTCTAGTGGAATGAATTATCATTGATAAAATTAAGTTGTGTGTTCGGGGCGAACACGGGATGCTTAATTTTATCGGGAGACAAAAACCAATTCCTCCTCTCGGTCCCTATCGTAGCCTCTTATTTATAGAGTTCTATACCCACCTATACCCACCTTCTATACCCACAATAAGGGGTGGCCAAGCTAGCTTGGGAACCAAGCTAGGGCCGGCCTATGGGTGGCCCTAGCTTGAACCCAAGCTAGTAGGGCCGGCCAAAATAAATTAAAAAAGAAATTTAATTTTAATTTTTATTATTATGTGGAAGATATATTTTAAAGAGAATTAAAATTAAAATATCTCTCTTGTAAAAGATCTACAAAAGATTAAAGAAAGAGATTAGATCTCTTTCCTTATTTGTAGATTGGAGAGATGTTTTATTTTTTCTTTAAAAATTATTCACATGTTGATAAAATTAAAATTATAGAAATTTCCTTTTATCAACCATGAAGAGATTTTAAAGAGAAATTTTATTTTTTTTAAATTTCCGGAAACAAATTAGGAAGTTTTAATTGTTGATTAAAACTTGTCCTCTTTTGTTTCCAATGATGTGGCCGGCCATCTCAAGTTAATTGAGAAATTTTGTTTTATTTTTCTCAATTAATTCATGTCAAGAAAAATTAAGGAAATTTTATTGTAATTAAATTTCCTAATTTGCCTAGGCCAAGGAATATAAAAGAAGGGGTAGGGGTGCCTTCATGAGACACAACCTCTATTGTTTTCTCTCCCTTTTTCCTTGGTGTTGTGGCCGACCATTACCCTCTCCCTCTCTTCCTCTTGTGGTGGCCGAATACTTCATCTCTCTTGGAGTTCTTGTGGTGGTCGGATACTACTTGGAGAAGAAGAAGAAGAAGGAGAGAAAGCTAGCATCTCTTGGAGCTTGGTTAGTATTTTGATTTTCTTCTTTGGTGAAGTTCTTCCTTTGTGGCCGAACCTTGCTTGGAGGAGAAGAAGGTGGTTGGTGGTTTCTCATCTCGGTAGATCGTTGCCCACACAACGTCCGAGGTTAGAAGAGGAATACGGTAGAAGATCAAGAGGTTTTTCTACAAGGTATAACTAGTAATTTCTATTTCCGCATCATGCTAGTTATTTATGGAAATAATACCAAATACAAGAGGCTTACGTTCTAGAATTTCGAATATGTTTTTTCAAAGTTGTGTTCTTTTGTTTTTTCTTTTCCTTGTGATTTGATTGTTCTCTTTGGTTAACCTAAAGTTATTTTAGGAAATTAAATATTAGCTTTCTATTAAAGGTTTTGTCTAGTCGGTGGTGGTTGCTCCCATATCCAAGAAGGCCATATGCCTCGCCACGTCAGTACTGGGAACCTTTTATGGAAATTAATATTTAATGAAATTAATAACTTAAGGAGACTTGGGTCGAACGTGTTAAGTTCCGCAGGAGATCCAAGTCAAAACCTAAAAGAACAAATAGATTAAGTTTTGGATCAAACGTGTTAAGTTCCGCAGGCGATCCAAAATTTAATTTAAAAGAACACATGGTAGCTAGGAAAAGGTTCAGACCTTTGTACAAAATTTTTGTACAATGGAACCTATAGGTTTTCCGAGTAGCAACCAACAATTGGTATCAGAGCTAGGGTTTTGCCTCTGTGTATTTGGTATTTAGTTTAATTATGCACATGTCATACATAATTTAGGCAGGATAATAGTAGGATGTGCTAACTTTGTGGATGCAGGATCCAACTATTATGGCTTTTAGTTATTATGTGTGTGATTGGACCCTTGGACATGTCAAGGGCATTTAATGTGTGTGCATGATTGTATTAAAATACAGCAGGAGCTGTATTTAGTTTTTATTAGGATTTTATTTTTGATCTAGATACATGTACATTCCTTTTATGGAATATAGGATCAAAATGTAAAATTCTATTTATGTCGCGGATCGAATCTTGCAAAGCGTGGAACCTTCTAAGGACCAGAGGCGCAGCGGAACTAGGAGCAAGATGGATGCGACAGCTAGACCCGGTGGCGGTGGCCAAATATGGCAGCAGCTTGGGATGACAACACACGGAGGACAATTAGAGATAAAAGCCATAATAGTTGAAAATTAAATTTTCTATTTATTGCTTTTATATTGTGCTGTGTGTGCATGTTAGTTTACAAGTTTAAGTAGGCTAGCATAGTTAAAATTCCTCATTTATAAATAACTAAGTGGGAGAGGGATTTTTAAATAAATCCCATGGTCTCCATTACTGGTTTGTAAGTGATGCAAACAAGCTTGCGCGTTGGCTCTGAGTGCCTTCCTCCATAACGGATGAGCTTGTTTGTGGATCACTAGAACAGACTTCTATTTTTGGATGACTATAGGAAGTTAATTAAGAGCGTGTGATCTTCCCCATCGGAAGGGGCACAATCTTATTAATGGACTTAATGTCAAGTAATGGTATACACTTAGACACAACTAATAGCATCCTCCTCATCGGAGTTACTGCTATTATTTGTGTGACCAAAGGATACCAACTATTAATTTTATTTGTCAAAAAGTTAGGTTAACAAGATAATAAAATTAATGGGTAAAACCCTCCTTTTACAAATGTTGAATTTGTATACGTCCACACTATCGTGGCATACAAAATTCACGGTGTTTTGAGGTGTTGGTTAATTTAAAATAGTATTGTTTGAGGAATCAATATTATTCTAAATTTAGAGTTCTGACCAAAAGTTATTTGTGATTCTTAGGATGACTTTCAACCCACTGTCCATCATACTACAACAGAATAGACTTACTGGTCCTAACTACATAGATTGGAAAAGAAACCTGGACATTGTTCTTACTGCTGAAAGCTATAAGTTTGTACTGACTGAGCCTTGTCCTGATGCACCCACTGGTGAATCTACCCAAGAGGAGATTGAATATCATAGGAAATGGGTAAAGGCAGATGAGATGGCGCGGTGTTACATTTTGGCTTCAATGTCAAATGTATTGCAACATCAGCATCAAGATTTACCAACAGCTTATGATATTATGAACAATCTCAAGGAACTCTTTGGTCACCAGGATCGGGCCTCTAGGCAAGAAGCCATGAGAAAGATAATGACGACCACCATGCAAGAGGGTACTCCTGTGAGGGATCATATCCTAAAGATGATGGCTTATCTGAATGAAATACAAATCCTTGGAGGAGAAATTGATGGGGAAACCCAGATCGATATGATCCTCCAAACGCTACCTAGAAGTTTTGAGCAATTCCGCCTGAATTATAATATGAATAAAAGGGTATATTCATTGGCGGAACTACTGACAGAACTTCAGGCAGCAGAAGGTTTGTTTCGTCATAATTCTCAGATTCACTATGCTGAAAATGGTTCTACTTCTAAACCGAAAGGAAAGAAGAAGAAGAAACAAGTTAGCTCAGCAAAGAAGGTGAATAAATCTCAGAGTACAGGACCTAAAGCTGGAGTGAAGAAGCTGAAGGGCATTGGAAGGCGGACTGTCCTCGTAGGAATCAAAACAACAAAGGTATATCTCATACTCTAGTTGTTGAAACATGTTTAGCTGTGTTATCTACCAGCACCTGGTGTGTAGATATGGGAGTCACTGATCATGTCTACAATTCTTTGCAGGGGTTCCAGGAAACCCGACGACTATATGAAGGAGAGATAACCGTCTACATGGGCAATGCTACTAAGGTGGCGGCTGTTGCAGTGGGAGACGTCTACTTATCTTTTGATAGGAATAGAAAATTGGTTTTAAGAAATTGTTTTTATGTACCCAGTTTTAGAAAGAATTTAATTTCAGTTTCTAAACTGTTTTTAGATGGATATTCAGTTTCCTTTAGTAACGATGTAGTTATTAAAAGAAATAAAGTGATTATCTGTTCTGGTGCATTAGTTGACAATTTGTATACTTTAAATCCAATTTCTTCCACAAAGCAAAACATGGAAATTTATAACTCATCTTCTAATTCTAATAAGAGAAAAGAACCTTCGGAAATGAACCAAGCATATCTTTGGCATCTAAGGCTTGGTCATATTAACTTAAGTAGGATTCAGAGGCTTATAGCCGATGGACTTTTGAGTTCATTAGAGTTGGAAAATTTTCCAACTTGTGAATCTTGCTTAGAAGGTAAAATGACCAAGAGGCCGTTCAAGGCCAAGGGGTATAGAGCCAAAGAAGTGTTAGAATTGGTTCACTCTGATTTGTGTGGTCCTATGTCTGTCCAGGCAAGAGGAGGTTTTGAATATTTTGTCTCTTTCATAGACGATTATTCAAGATATGGATACATTTACCTAATGCGCCGAAGTCCGAGTGCTTTGACAAGTTCAAAGAATACAAGGTGATGTGGAGAAACGATTAGGTAAAGTATCAAGACACTACGATCCGATCGTGGTGGCGAATACCTCTTAGAGAGTTTAGGAATTACTTATCGGAGGTCGGGATTCAATCCCAATTGTTCGCACGAACACCCCAAAGAATGGTGTAGCGGAACGAAGGAATAGGACTCTTATGGAAATGGTTAGATCGATGATGAGTTATTCAGATTACAAATTCGTTTGGGGATATGCTCTGAAACAGCAGTATATTCCGAACTTAGTACCTTCTAAATCGGTTTCTTCTACTCCCATAGAATTATGGAATGGGCGAAAACCCAGCCTAAGACATATTTGGATTTGGGGTAGTCCAGCACGTGTTGAAACCAGATCTTGATAAGTTAGAATCTCGCACGGAAGTTCGCGTGTTTGTAGGATATCCCAAAGGAACGAAAGGTGGTTTATTTTATAGTCCTAAAGACGAAGGTCATTGTTAGCACCAATGCCCGCTTTTAGAAGAAGACTATATAATGGATCACAAGCCCATGTAAAGTTGTTTTAGAAGAACTTAGAGAGGACATGTCTACTCCAGTAACAAGACAAGATGAAGTACCACAAGAGCCGCAACACGTGTCACACATGATACACAACCACGGACGGTGCCTCGTCGTAGTGGGAGGGTTGTGAGGCATGGAAGATTCATGTTTTGGGAGAGTCTTGGACTTGATCCGGGTAAACATGAACCTGATCCCCGGATTGAAGCACTCCAAGATATAGATGCATCTTGGCAAAAGGCAATGAATTCAAATAGAGTCCATGTACTCTAATAAGGTTTGGGAGCTTGTAGAACCACCGACGGTGTAAAAGCCGTTGGATGCAAGTGGATCTACAAAGGAAAAGAGGGATGACGGAAGGTAGAAACCTTCAAAGCTAGGCTTGTTGCAAAAGGGTACACTCAAAAGAGGGAATCGATTATGAGGAGACCTTTTCACCGTAGCATGCTTAAGTCTATCCGGATACTCTTATCCATTCTTGCTTATATGGATTATGAGATTTGGCAAATGGATGTCAAGACAGCTTTCCTTAATGGAAGTCTTGAAGAGAACATCCATATGAAGCAACCGTAAGGGTTCATTGAAAAGGCAAAGAGCATCTAGTGTGCAAGCTCAATCGGTCCATTTATGGACCGAAGCAAGCTTCAAGGTCTTGGAACATCCGATTTAATGAAGTAATCCATCATATGGATTTATTCAAAGTCCGGATGAGTCTTGTGTATATAAGAAGTGTAACGGAAACATGGTGGTATTTCTTGTACTATACGTAGATGATATTTTGTTAATTGGCAACAATGTCAAGGTATTATCGGACGTAAGGGTATGGTTGTCCAAACAATTTGATATGAAGGACTTAGGAGAATGTGCACACATTCTTGGGATCAAAGTTATAAGGGATCGTAAGAAAAGAATGTTGTGTCTATCCCAAGCTTCATATATAGATACAATCCTTGCTCGTTTTAGCATGCAGGATTCCAAGAAAGGTTTCTTACCTTTTAGACATGGAGTAGCTCTATCTAAAGAGATGTCTCCAAAGACATCAAAGAGATAGAGGATATGAAAGCAGTTCCTTATTCAGCTGTAGAAAGCCTAATGTATGCAATGTATGTACGAGATATCTCTTTTGCCGTGGGCATGGTCGGCAGATATCGAATAACCCTCGACAAGGACATTGGACTGTAATAAAGCATATAATTGAGAAAGACTAGAGATTATATGCTAGTTTACCAAGCAGACGATCGCTCCCCTGGGTTACACGGATTCGATTTCAATCGATAGGGATAACAGAAGTCTACATCGGGCTATGTGTTTACTTTAGGAGGTGGAGCCATTTCATGGAGGAGTGTTAGGCAAATGCGTTTGGACTCAACCATGGAAGTTGAATATGTAGCACCTTGAGGCAGCTAAAGAAGCAGTATGGCTCAGGAGCTTTCTAATGGACTTAGATGTGATTCCTGGTTTGCCCAAAATCATCACAATTTATTGTGATAATAGTGGTGCAGTTGCAAACTCGAAGGAACCACGAGCTCATAAGGCAAGTAAACATATAGAGCGCAAGTACCACCTGATACGAGATATTGTGAAGCGAGGAGAAGTTGTCATCGCCAAGATTGCATCAGCGGATAACCTGGCAGATCCTTTCACTAAGTCCCTTCCGGCAAAAGCTTTCGATCGGCATGTGGAGGGAATGAGAATCAGATGTATGGTAGAAGATATGGCAGCTTAGTCATTAGTATAAGTGGGAGATTGTTGGAATGTATACTGAAAGCCTAAGCTTTGTAAACATTTATTATGAATAAAGAATCACATTTGGTCTAATTGTCTACATTTGTTTGTAGTTGTTCATTTAATTTATATTGTAGATAACATAGTATGTGGTGTCACATACAGAAGATGATGTTATCAGTACCTTATAAATTATAAACAGTAGCTCACGACCAAAATGGAAAAGGAACAAACCATTAGAAGGTCGTAGTGTAATTAGGTATTAGTTTATCTTGACTATATAATTACACTAGTACACTCAGAGTGTATTGAGTAGGACCATTTGAGGTCGTTTCTTTTATACTGACTTTATAAAGGAACAAAGACCTCAGTTATTATGGAAGTGTATGCTCTTAATCCTAATATAATAACAAGCACATATATTTGATATTTATTTCTTTAATTTATCAATGGGTGAGATTTAGTTCGTTGAATCAATAAACCCGATAAGTTGGGAAATGGTATCACTTATAATGTGTGTTGTTGATTATAGAAGGAAACTGTGTCCTAGAGATACTAGGTTGATAATGTCCTCAAGAGGAGCTCATAAAGATTGTCATGTTAAACCCTGCAGGTGGACTTAGTCTGACATGACAATAAGGTTGAGTGGTACTACTCTTGAACTTAGATATTAATTAAATGAGTTGTCAGCAACTCACTTAATTAGTGGACATTCGATATCTTAAACACAGGGAGACTAACACACTCATAATAAGAAGGAGCCCAAAAATGTAATTTGGGATTGGTGCGGTAGTTCAATGATAGTTCTCTAGTGGAATGAATTATCATTGATAAAATTAAGTTGTGTGTTGGGCACGGGATGCTTAATTTTATCGGAGACCAAAACCAATTCCTCCTCTCGGTCCCTATCGTAGCCTCTTATTTATAGAGTTCTATACCCACCTATACCCACCTTCTATACCCACTAATAGGGGCGGCCAAGCTAGCTTGGGAACCAAGCTAGGGCCGGCCTAAAATTGGGTGGCGGCCCTAGCTTGAACCCAAGCTAGTAGGGCCGGCCAAATAAAATTAAAAAGAAATTTAATTTTAATTTTTATTATTATGTGGAAGATATATTTTAAAGAGAATTAAAATTAAAATATCTCTCTTGTAAAAGATCTACAAAAGATTAAAGAAAGAGATTAGATCTCTTTCCTTATTTGTAGATTGGAGAGATGTTTTATTTTTTCTTTAAAAATTATTCACATGTTGATAAAATTAAAATTATAGAAATTTCCTTTTATCAACCATGAAGAGATTTTAAAGAGAAATTTTATTTTTTAAAATTTCCGGAAACAAATTAGGAAGTTTTAATTGTTGATTAAAACTTGTCCTCTTTTGTTTCCAATGATGTGGCCGGCCATCTCAAGTTAATTGAGAAATTTTGTTTTATTTTTCTCAATTAATTCATGTCAAGAAAAATTAAGGAAATTTTATTGTAATTAAATTTCCTAATTTGCCTAGGCCAAGGAATATAAAAGAAGGGGTAGGGGTGCCTTCATGAGACACAACCTCTATTGTTTTTTTTTTCCTTGGTGTTGTGGCCGGCCATTACCCTCTCCCTCTCTTCCTCTTGTGGTGGCCGAATACTTCATCTCTCTTGGAGTTCTTGTGGTGGCCGGATACTACTTGGAGAAGAAGAAGAAGAAGGAGAGAAAGCTAGCATCTCTTGGAGCTTGGTTAGTATTTTGATTTTCTTCTTTGGTGAAGTTCTTCCTTTGTGGCCGAACCTTGCTTGGAGGAGAAGAAGGTGGTTGGTGGTTTCTCATCTCGGTAGATCGTTGCCCACACAACGTCCGAGGTTAGAAGAGGAATACGGTAGAAGATCAAGAGGTTTTTCTACAAGGTATAACTAGTAATTTCTATTTCCGCATCATACTAGTTATTTATGGAAATAATACCAAATACAAGAGGCTTACGTTCTAGAATTTCGAATATGTTTTTTCGAAGTTGTGTGTTCTTTTGTTTTTTCTTTTCCTTGTGATTTGATTGTTCTCTTTGGTTAACCTAAAGTTATTTTAGGAAATTAAATATTAGCTTTCTATTAAAGGTTTTGTCTAGTCGGTGGTGGTTGCTCCCATATCCAAGAAGGCCATGTGACTCGCCACGTCAGTATTGGGAACCTTTTATGGAAATTAATATTTAATGAAATTAATAACTTAAGGAGACTTGGGTCGAACGTGTTAAGTTCCGCAGGAGATCCAAGTCAAAACCTAAAAGAACAAATAGATTAAGTTTTGGATCAAACGTGTTAAGTTCCGCAGGCGATCCAAAATTTAATTTAAAAGAACACATGGTAGCTAGGAAAAGGTTCAGACCTTTGTACAAAATTTTTGTACAGTGGAACCTATAGGTTTTCCGAGTAGCAACCAACAATATCCCTAACCATTATGGCTGCTCTTAGTAAAAAAGAAAAACAAGAGCTGATTAATTAAGATAAGAGCATCCACAATAACATTAATATTTCTCCCAAATATTTATGGTCCCCACGTCTACATAATCAATCAAATATCTCACTTCTCAAATATCCCAAATCTCATAATCAAATATCCCCTCAACTAAATATTTATGGGTCTCATCTATCAAATATCTTACTCTCAAATATCTCAAATTATATAATAAAAATATCTCACCAACTAAAATAAAAATAAATCACTTACATACCACCTAAATTTTTTTTAAAAAATAAAGTAATCATGGCCCCTTGTGGGGCCCACTTGCATGCTACCTAAAATGAAATCACCGGGCATAAAATTATGTCCGATGATTTTTATTCACCTCTCAAATATTTAGAGAAATATCTTTTCCAAATATCTCCCATTGGAGATGCCCTAAATTTTTGTTAATTAATTTTGTTAATATAAAATTAAGATGTTTTTACAATAGATGAACTTGGTGAAGTGAGTTTAGGCATGTAAAAAATAGACCAACAAGATTAGTGGGACGGTAGACGACCCAAGTCAATTTCTTTTTAAGTTTAAATTTTTGTGATAAATAATAGACCCAAATTAAATTAAATTTAAAAATAAATTAAATCATTATAATGGTTGTTAAAATTTAATTTAATTTTTTTTTATATTAAATTCAACTTGGTTTGAGTTTGTCTTGAACTTCATTTAAATATTATCAAATGCGCTTCTTTGATAATTTTATAATTTTAAATTTAATTGATTAATTATTAACTTTGATAATATAAGCATTTTAAACTCTATTTATTTATATAGGAGTTTTATTAATGGAGATGATTCACATGTTTTATTAGTGAATATTAACGAATTAATCAATTAAACACCTATATATTTACCATCTTTATTTAATTTGATGAGTTATTTAAATGTATTTATTTAACTAATTTTATATATATTAAACCAATATAAATATATTCTTATCGACCAAACATCAAATTCTTGGGACATTCTAAATTGTTTTGTATTTTTTCGTTATTTTCCGTTTTTTTTGTCAGTTATTATTATTACATTTTAAACCTCTAATTTGTCTACTGCCTTTAATGGAAAATAGCAGTAAATCACCACCTGATTGGAGCTACACTATAATATTTGTTTACAGTTAAATTTAATAAAATTGATTTAACCATTCAATTTATCCGGCCTATTAGCTCAATTGGTTAGAGCGTCGTGCTAATAATGCGAAGGTGGCAGGTTATATTTTATATTTAATCATAACTAATTTTTTGAAATGTATCTTTTAAGAAACTTAAGTCGTGTACTAAAATAATATTTTTGAACTACTATAAATAATTTAATAAAATTGGTAAAAAAAAAAGTATTATCATCTAATCTTACTATTTAACCAAATCTTGGTGACGCCCCTTTTAAGATTTATTAGTAATTCAACATCTTATTTGGCAATATTAGATTATAGCTTAGGTAAAATTAGCATATAAGATGACTTTCAAATCAGCATATAAGATGACTTCCAACTCAGAAATTTTCCATTTATTTTGGCAATAAATTGTCCAACATTGTATACGAAAAGATAGAAAGTAGTTATTGCCATCATTATTATAAAATATTAATTTGATAAGATATGATTTCAATGCTAAAATACTCAGAGCCTTTATATATATGTTGATTGATTAGGTTAGTCTGTGCAGAGTAACTGCTTTCGGCTTTCTACAATCTCTTTCGTCCTGTCTTGTAGCCTGAGATCTCAACCAACAATGGAGGAAATTAGAAGAGCAATGCACAATATTCCCCTTGCATTAGCCCTTGCGGCTTTGATCTTAGCATCCTTCATGGCCACTGAAGCTGATGGATATCGACCTCTGCACGATGCTCCTGAAGGTCCTGATCCTATCCATAACGAAGAAAGGTTTAACTTTAAGCCTCTGCACGATGCACCTGAAGGTCTTGATCCTATCCATAACGATGCATACTTTAAGCCTCTGCATGATGTTCTTGAAGGTCCTAATCCTATCAACAATTGAGAGGGGTTTAACTTCGAGCCTCTGCAAGATACTCCTGATCAAGCTTCTAATCATTTCCATAACGAAGAAAGATTTAACTTTAAGCCTCTCCACGATGTTCTTGCAGGTCCTAATCCTATTAACAACGGAGAAGAGTTTAACTTTAAGCCTCTGCACGATGTTCCTGCAGGTCCTAATCCTATTAACAACGGAGAAGAGTTTAACTTTAAGCCTTTGCACGATGTTTCTGCAGGTCCTAATCCTATTAACAACGTAGAAGAGTTTAACTTTAAGCCTCTGCACGATGTTCCTGAAGGTCCTAATCCTATCAACAACTAATAAAGGTTTAACTTTAAGCCTTGATTGAAAGGAAGCCTTATTGCGACTGCATGATGATCCTGAAGGTTCCAGCATCATACGTAATTAGTATTATTGTTATGCAATAAATTATTATGCTTATGCAAACTATTGTATTGACGTCTGGTTTAATAATAAAGTTGATTGTTATTCTTATGCATTTGTTTTTCAGAACAATGTTGGTTTGTGTGTGCTGCTATATGCTAACTACTTCGGATCAATGTTTAAAATTTACATTTTAGCATTTCTTTCATTATATTTAAAATAATGTAAAACCAAAGTATGAAACATAATATTGAATTTAAAAGGTGCTAAATTTTTAATAAGGTTAAAATTATTTATACAAATTGTTTTTGACAAACAAAATTTCATGTATAAAAAAAGCATACTGAATTTAGGGATTATCCCTTATAAAATGTTATGGATCAATGTAAACATTTTTTTATTAATTAATTATTCTTTTAGACGTCACAAGCAGACAAATAGTTGTTTGATTAATTTTTCTTTGGAAATTAAATGACTGCAAATGCGATTATTTTCTTACCGCTCCTATTTTTCCAAAATCAAGTTTAATTTGAAAAATATATATAATATAAACATCTAAAGCGAGACAAATTCATGAACGATTGTCCGCTGAAGTCTTGCAGCTGGGAGTAAGGGACAACTAACAAATTACTCTGTCCACCGTCCTTGTCCACCGTCCTTGTCGATCGGACAGCATATCTGATTGAATAAATTGCAGTCCTCCAACAACAACAACAACAATCAAGCCTTTTCCCACTAGGTGGGGTTAAAAAAAAGTCAAGTGAAGGTCAAGCCAATAGCTTAGTTCGGAATGACTGAGTGTAGGAGTGTAAATGAACCAAGCCGCTCGCGAGATATTCGAATCTCGATTCGATAAAGGCTCGTTTGAGCTCGTTTAATGAGGCGCGTTAAGATAAACAAGCCAAGCTCAAACTTCGTAATATTCGGCTCGTTAGCTCGTGAACACGTTCGCTATGCTCATTAAGCAACTTTTAAATAAAAAATAATAATAGTTTTGATATTGAATTTATAGATTTTACATTCTACTTATGAAAAATATAGACAAATATATTAAATTTATTTATTAGAATAAAATTATAAATTTTAATAATATTTTTATAATTTTCTTTAAATATATAATTTAGTTTTTAATGAATATTTAAATTTATGATTTATATATATTAAACTCGTTTAGGCTCGATAAAAGCTCGAATAAGCTCGTGAGCCATGAATATATTTGTTAAATAAAGCTCAAGTTCGGCTCGATTATAAACGAGTCAAGCTCAAACATTCAAGAGTTCGGCTCGATTACACCCCTAATTGAGTGAGTAACATCCCCGTCGAGCGAATTCTGGTCGATCTATAGTGGGACCCACATACATATCTCTTCGTACTCTTTTATATGTTTATGTTGTTGATAACGGAGAATGTTCACCAAGCAAACAGTACTTTAGAAGTTTCTAACCTATCACATCAGAAATTTACATGCTCGCTTAAGGAAAAGTGTCATGCACACTTTTTGAATTGTCTTTTCCTATAACGCTTTGAAAAATATGCATACACTTTTATATACATGCATAGATGCTACAATAATACTATAAAAGAGGATCTCTATCCACTAGTAGAAGTATGCAAGACTTTACCATTCAACATGTTCTCTACTAGAGTTTATCTATTATTTCTCTCTAAACTTAGGACTAACTTGAGCATCGAAGGATCAACGTAGAGGACCCCTTCTTGACCCGATACTAACGCTCCTAATTTTACACGACAACAAGAAATCTTCATCCAGTCAATCACAAAACTACATTTCTAACCTACTTATTTTCTCAACTTTCAATATGTGATATTAACAGCCCCTTTATATTTTCTTCCATTCAACTCAGATATCAGATTTTCTACCTGTTCGATAAAAATTATTACCTATAAGCATAGTGAGCTATCGCAAGTACGAGAACAAAATGTAACTACAAAAGTGAGATAAAGTAAAAAAAAAAAAACATTTTTTCCGAAATATTTTTTATATGACTCTCTGTGTTTTTTTTCTCCTCTTTAATTCACTAGATAAACAATATTAACTGCACTTGCAAAAATATCATATCAAATTTATTGGCTTTAAATGAGTGTTAGTATCCTTTTATTTATTCACATTCGTTTTATAATTAGGGAAAATAATATGAGTCAGGTTAAACATTTTATTTTATAAATATATTTATTATGTTCATGGACGGAGTTAGATATTTTATAAGGAGACTTAGGAGTCAACGAGCTACTAAATCCTTTTTCTAAAAAATTTTGAGAGAAAGAGGACGGTGTTAACTGGAGATGGGCGATGGAGTCAACTAATTACTAAATCCCTCGGCCCTCTGCGCTCTCGATTGATTATGTTTCAGATTGATAACGACGGAAATATTAGCTCAGTTGGTTAGAGCATTTTTTTCATCATTTTTTATTTAATTTATTTTTCTGAGAGAATCGTAAATGGGCCTCTTTTAGACTTTTATAGCCCAGTTTTTTTTCTCAATTTCACGAATGATAATTCACGAATGTCATGCATGGGAATTAATTTTAGCAGTATAAATTTTTAAAAATTGAACCAGTTTGCATTAGAATTTAAATTAACTTAGCTATTATCATAAAAATTAACATGAAAGCAAATGACTAATCTCTATAAAATCATATATGCTAGATATATGTGAATGGAATACTGCAGGAATTTTTAGATTCACCGACAGAATATATTATTTCGTCGGTAATATTACGGACGGAATTAAGATTCTACCGGTAATATTGTAGATGGAATTAAGATTCCGTCGAAAAGTTTGTAAATTTTAGGAAAAAATAATATTACTGTTGGAATTATAATTCTATTGGTAATTTCCACTTATTACCGACAAAATCACGTGATTCCATTAGTAACACATTAGAATACCGACATAATCACAAGATTAGATACTAACATAATCATATGATTTGATTGGTAACACAGATTACTGATGGAATAAAGATTCCATCGGGAATCCCGAAAATAATTATAGCATGACCCTGTGCCCTTCTCCTCCTCACCCGTGTTTTTGATATTCGACGATTCTCTCCTCCCCACTCTTTTATCCCCTTCATGATCTCCACCGGCAGCTAGCATGTGGAGATCTATTTTGTCAGCCGCCAGCACACCCCTGGCAACTTTTTTGCCTGCCAAGCACGTGAAATTGACTTTGCAGGCTGCTAGCACACGACTGGCGACTTTTTCTACCACTAGACATGTGTTATTGGCTTTGCAGGCCGCTGGCCTTATGCTAGCGGCTTTGTTGGCCAACTACATGAGGCCGACGACTGTACCGATCGCTTGCTGGCAGCTGGCAGCCGACGGCTCGGCTGCTTGGCCGGTCACCAACCAACAGCATAGCTGGCTGCAAGCTCAAGCCAATAATTTCGTCTCACTCTGTTGCAAGCTCGCGACTATAAGCTACGGGTACAAGCTTGATTCACCATTAGGTATGACAACGGGGCAGGTTCAGGCTGGGTTTGGCCAATCTTATAATCTGCCCCGTCAAAATAAAATGAACCTGAATCCGGACCCGACCCACCTAATTTTTCAACTCGTCCTGCCCCGACCCCGCTCAAATTCAGCAGATCCAACAATAAATTATTATTATTATTATATATTTTATATTATATAATATAAATATAAAATATTATTATTATTATTATTATTATTATTATTATTATTATTATTATTATACGGGGCGAGTTTATGGTGGGTACATTGAAACCTATAACCCGTCCCGAACTCACTTCTAAACACGATCAACAGGTTTAGACCCGCCCATAACCCGTTTGACTGGGTTTAAACCCGCCCCAAATGGGACGGGTTTAATATGGGACCGGTTTTAAACTTGATTCATTGCCATCCCTATTCACTATATACTCTTTTGTTAAGTTTGTTTGTGTTTAAATTTCACTAATTTGTTTTATTGTAGTATATTATATTTACTGTTCTTCTCCGATTAGACTACTCTTCTTCATATATAATTTAATAAATAGTAAATATGTGCTATTTTAGATGTTTAAATTTAGATATGGTCATTTGATGATTATTGTGTTAGTATATATATATTTATGCTCATTTTAGAGTATCTTTTGGTTGGAGCCTAAAAGATAGCATTGTTTATTATTTGTTTGATCTAAAATATTGTTTTTTTTTTGTAATTTAGGTTGATAGACATTATAATTTTAAAATATGAAAAAATAATCTAGATTTCTTTTGGTAGTTGAATGTTCAATAGAAAGTGAACATTATGTTTGATCTATCATATTAGGTTGTAAAATGAAAACTACCAATGCTATATTATATATGTTTGGTTGCTTTAGTTAAGTTTAAATCAAATTTTTTAGAAAGACTATCCATGCGATGAATGCTGCAGTTGATTATTCTAATATAGATGAAATACAGACACCTAAATATAAATAACTATATGAAATATTAAAAGCTAGTGAAAAAGAAGTGTGGGAAGACATTTTCTCTAGTCACAAGGTTATTGAATATGAAATCATATCATTTTTTAGAAAGATATTACGATGATATATGTCAATTAATATTAGAGTGTCTTCCTAATGATAACATAATAATTGATAGTTTTTATAGTACAAAGAAATTGATTAAATGTTTAGGTTACCTTTAAAAAAGATTGATTATTATATAAACAGTTGCATGATATTTTGGAATGAAGACAACGATTTGAGTGAATGCAAAATCTGTACTCACCCTTGTTATAAGCATCGTACTCATATACTAGGGAAGAAGAAGAAAAATATTACTTGGAAAATGATGTATTACTTTCCTTTAACTACTAGATTTTAACAATTATATGCATCTGCCACTATTACTTGTCACATGATGTAACATCATGAACATGAGCACGAAGGAGGTATAATGTATCATCTTTGTGATTTTCTGCTTGGAAACATCTTGATACTGTATTTTCCTCATTTGCAATGGAACCACATAATATAAGATTGAGACTTTCCGCCGATGGATTTCAGTCATTTGATTAGTCGGGACAACAATATTCATCTTGACTAGTTATATTAACACTGTACAATTTACCACCATGAATGTACATGAAAGATAAATTTATGTTCCTTACTGTGCTTATTTCAAGTCCAACCAATCCTAAAGAGAAGATATATATTTTCTTACAACTTCTAATTGTCAAGTTGAATGAATTATGGAATGTAGGGTCGATCACTTATGATGTTACAAATAAACTAATTTTAAATTGCATGCTGCACTATTATGAATAATCAGTGATTTTTTAGCATACTTAATGTTGTCGGGATGGAGCACAGCTGATAAATTATCATTCCCACACTGCATGAGAGATTCTGATGCATTTTCGTTACCTTGTAGTGGGAAGGTATCTTAGTTTGATAATCACCATAAATTTTTACCTATTAATCATCTTTTCAGGCGAAATAAAAAAAAATCCTAAAGAATATTGTAGTCAGAAAACCTCCTTCAATAGTCCATGCTTCAGGTGAAGAAATTATTGAATAAATAGATAGTTATGAATTTCTACCAATATCTCGACCTACTTCCAATAAAATAAATTGTCACACCCTAAAAGAGTCCCTGCCCGACAAATGGACAACATCTCCCCTGTAACTATGATAATATGAATCATAAATACATACACAAACTATATACATTAGCCCACACGGCTGAAATATACACAACCACGCAGTTATATACTCAGCCCAATCGGCTGGAACAAAACAATCACAACCACGCAGTTATATATATTAAACAGCCCACACGGCTGCACTAAAAACACAGCGAAAAATGAAAGAAAAGCCCACACAAACCAAATAGAAACAATGTATGCCGGCACGGCTTAAATAGAAATACAACACCAAAAATGATAAAATAGTCACATGGCTAAACACCAATACAACGCTAATACAATAACGAATATATATATAAGATAAACAAGAGCGAGGTAAAATCATCTTTTAATGTGACATAGAACCGGCAGACAGGATACTCCAAGCGACTCCACGATCATGTATCTGCTACCTATAAACATAAAGATATAAACGGGGTGGTGAGTGCGGGTCACTCAGCGAGTAATAGACAAGATAGTGCTTAGTCTATATAAAATAAACATGGAGATCCAAGTAAACAGTCTCAGTAGGGAATAAAGAACATGATCATACTGACATAATCAATCCATCTAATATAATCGACATAATAATCATACATAATCATAACTGGCATACCAACTGCACATACCACAACTGACATAATGATAAATACATACACAATCTGGAATCAACACATGGTATAATGATCAGTAAACTCACCGGTAATCAGCAACAGGTTTGCTCGTAACACCTGAGCAATATAAATCAGCGTATACATGCATAATAAATGACAAATATGCAGCATGACAATCATATGTAATAATCATATCTCAAACAAGTGCAACATATCACAATCACATGCAACTAGTATCTACTAGGCATGTATGCAAATATATCTCCACAGATGCACCGCGCATCGTATGCAAATGTAAATGTATGTCACATGGTCACCCCCGCCACCTCTCCTGACACCACGACCCTTGTATGACCGAGAGGCTTGGGTCTGTGACAAACCATACTAGCCTCCAGTACATGCACTGCTATAGAGCGGTCGAGGTGAACGATTCGCTAAATAATTATCTAACTACATAACATCAGGGTCCCTGACTACTCACCTCACTAGCCCCCTGACTACTGAACCCTCCAGACCCACTACTCCAGAGTGGTCGAGGCGGACAGAACACTGAGCGACCTAGTGAGCAGAATAGGATTAGCTCCACACCTAGCTACCACTCTCCCACAGTGGTCGAATGGGCAACTATAAATGACTGACGACTATCTCACACCATAAGGGAAACAATGGTCGTCAGCATGCAATGAATGATGAACATGATAAATAATCATGATACCGACATGGTCATCATCGATCCAACATCCCCAATCCATATAAACACCTCCAGTATAAAAATCCATCTAACACCTATAGGTATAGGTAAATCCAATGGGTGTCTACTAAACAACAAAGTACATAAGTAGCATACCAAGCCCATAGCAACCATACACGTGCGCACTCTACAACGTAGGTATAATCAACATAATACCTCCAATATCACAACCAGATATATACACATAAGCACATATATATAATCAACTAGAATCCTCCGATAGCCATGCAAAACACATATGGTCATAACTATAAAGGTATAATCCACAAGAAACCCACCATAACCACACTGGACAGGTGTACACACACTACATGCAAATGGACAGTCAATCATGTGACTCCTACAACATATACCAATCATGTATACAATCAACAAAGATTTGCATGATCAGCATGTTAACCCAAATCAACTAGACATCCCTATGATACATACTCTACATGTGTATATACAACAGAGTTTAGGTATCAAGAATCGAGACTGTATAGAATATAACTAGATTACCTCAAATATCAAGCAAGAAAGCAGCAATCGTAAACAATCTAAGGTAAAGCAGCCTAATCATCCAGTAATAACCATGCTCTAAGTTCAAAAGAACTAATAGAAGCCAAGAAAGAAATGCCCGCCTTTATACGTAGATCATATCAACCATCTTCAACTAATCGAAAAGATCACATCCAACTCAAATCCCAAGTTTGAATATCCTTCTGTCAACTCACGGCCAGAAATCTTGCTGTTGGAAATTTATAGTCGTAACTATGGATTACCCTCAAACAGTGATGCTCGGATCCACAATGGAGCTGCTGATATCAAATGTAGCAGCAACACACTCTGGTGATCAATAGGGTGGCCTCGAGAGTGTGAGGATATACAACTCGTGGATCTGGTCATCTACTAGCTATGGCTGAGGGCTATCGCCGGTGGCTGCGATGCAACTCTAGTGAAGGAGTCCATGTGGCTGTGGAGATCAAAAGGGGAAATTGGGAAGCCAATGGTCTACCCCGCCTCACCGACTCAAGTGCCTAATTTCTGGCAAGCTCCAATGTCCATGAGTAGGAGGGGAAAGTCGATAGCTGAATCAGGGCTCAGGTGGTCGACATCAATCAGAGCGGAAGGGAGAGATCTAGGGCGCGGGGTGGCGATAGGGACAGGAAGAGGGTGATGTCACAACCACGGTGAGGGAGAAGGGAATCGGGCGAAGCTTGGAAATGAATCGGCGTGAGAGGAAGAGAGGAGAAGTTAACCCTAGCACACCCCCCTTTTGCACTCAATCCTTCCTCCGAAGACGGCGACACCGGACAATGAGGCAGCTTCGGTGTCGATCGAGTGGTGGCTCTCCACACCGACGATAGTGTATTCATCAACTGTGGATCGATCGGAGAAGAAACGACATCCGGGATGGACCCACGGCGAGGAAGCTCAAGCGGCAGCCTGCGTCCCACGGCCGGTGGTCACAGAAGGTGAAGAAGCGGAGAAGGGAGAGGGATCAGCGTGAGAGGGAGAAGGATGAGGGAATCCGCGACGTTGAGTTCGGGAGGAGAAAAAGAAAGGTTCAGATGATTAAACCTTGATTAAATCATCAAAACCTAACTTTATATTTTAATCAACTCCTAACTTAATTGGGTATTCCAAACAGGCCTTCACTTAACACAACCGATTCATCTCCTCAAAATGAGTCATACGAACTCCGTTTAAATCTCGATTTTTTTTTTAAAATTTTTCAAAAAAGCCAATAAGTCTATTTCTCAATAACACTTATTTTTAAATGTGTCGTATATTACATTCTCCCCTACTAATAAAAATTTGATCCCCAAATTTACTGCTCAACTCAGGGATCCTCATCCAAGGTAACCACATACTGATATACCACTCCATTTAAGTATAATGAATAAGTCCCCAATCGTAAGGGGTGACTCTGTGGGTTATGAGCTCACTCTGCTTCCGTTATTCCCACTCTACTACCTAACCAACTGAGGATAAATCAACTACATCTAAAATCCATAATCCACTATCAACAGATCCTCCAACATCTGTATAGGACGCTCAAACTATCCATCAGTCTGAGGGTGAAAATCTATACTAAAGCCAAGCTCCGAACCCAAAGTCTGCTGTAATCTCGGTCAGAACCATGATGTGAAATCGTGGATCTCCATCCGATACAATACTTATAAATATACCATGAGATCTAGTAATCTCTTCTCAGTATAATCCTGCTACTCTATCCAACGAATCCGTCCCATGAATCGATAGAAAGGGGTGAATTAATCAACTAAACAATGATAAACCAAATCGTATCATATCTCCTCCATATCCTGGGTAGCCTCACGATAACGTCCATCGTGACACGCTCTCAACTTCATTCTAGTATCTGAATCAACGTAAACAATCCTGCTAGTCTCTAATATTCAACCTCCACTTGCTGACACACTAGACATCAAGCTACAAAATCCATGATGTCTTTCTTTATGTCGTTCCACCAATAGGAACGCTCCAAGTCTATATATATCGGATGTCACCTGGATATATCACAAATCCAAATTGATGTATTTCCTATAGTAACTCCTCCAGGATAAGAAGTGGCTCAGAAACACACATAATCTCCCATGGAAATCAAAGAATCTCATTCCCATCACACGATAATTCGGTATACTGGCATGAGACTTCTCCACTCATGCTACATCGGAACTGCACCAATTCCCAGGTACGATACATCTGTTTAGAGTACAAATCCATCTACACTAGAAAGTACCACTAAGACGGGTGCAGTTATCAGCTTTTCGTTTCAACTCCTAAAATTGATCTCGTAAGCATTAGTCCAAATAAATTCTACTCTTCCTAGACAATCAAGTCAACGACATAATGCTAGAGAAACCCTCAATCAATCTCTAGTAATATCCAACCAGACCAAGGAAACTGCGAGTCTCCTGTATAGACTACAACTACTCTCAACTAGTAACAACCTCTATCTCCTGTGGATCCACTAATATCCCTCTACTAAAGACAATGTGTACCAGAAATCTCACAGAAGATAATCAAAATACGTACTACTAAACTTCGCATATAGATGTTCTCGTCGAAACATCTCTAGAACTATGCAAAGATGGTGTACTTGATCCACCTCGGATCAGGAATAGATCACAACATCATCAATGAAGACAATGAAAAATGATCCAACACCCTAAGCATATCAAATACATCGAGTCTATGAAAACATCTAGGGTACTATAAGCCTAAATGGTAAAACTAATGACTCATAATGTATGTACAACAAGCTAACTCAACCGTAAGATCCCCGACAACAAGTCTGTAACCTAATCACCAACTACAATTCACTAAATCCATAAATATCACACATGTGCTACTCTCCATATCATTATCAACATTAAACACCAAATAATAGATCCTCAAATTAGATAACCACTAACAAATCATCAAAGACAACATATCACCACACCTGATCTCACAATATCCACTAATCACAAATCATCCTCAATATCAATCAAATCTGACCAATGATAAAGAAAAGGAAGGCATCCATCCTTCAACCCTCACTGCAAACAAGCATAAATATATCCAACTTGGTTCAACATTGCACGTCTATGTTGTACCACTACAGGGATCATATCTAGTGGGAAAATTTATTATCGTATATCTTTAGTGAGACAGACTAGTCATGTACTCACCAATCTAACTCCTAGTGACCCATTCTCATCATGAGGTACTATCAAGCTGTAGAAATAATACACCATCCCACCTAAAAGTGTATGACTACTGAAGTCCAACGGATATCTCTTGACTTCCTGATCGATAATCAACAACTTTCCAAATGGTAGAGATACAATCAATCAACGAGATATGAGTACAAAAACTCAACTACTCGTATCCAAAAATGTCCAAAGAACATGTCGAATCTCATCTATTCAAATACTTAAAAATTCACCGTAAAAGAATGACAATCTAAAATCCAAAGGATCACTCAACCTCTTGACTGAGAGTTTACCCACCAAGAGTGTATCTCCACAACTCTCATAATCATGCCTGGAAAATGTCCCTCGATGAATGCCAACAAAAGGTCCAACCCTCTGATCTAAGATATAGACTACAAGACCATGGATAAAATGATCATGTGGTCAAGGTCTTGAGTTACTTGATAGAGACAATGTTAACTGAGTCATCTAACCATTGTCTTGTACCTCATCTTACTGTGATTGCTCCATCTGAGGTTAAGTAACCGCGAGTATAGAGCAATGAACACAAAGATAGAGGAAAACTATAACTAAATAGCTAGTCAAAATATATATCAATTGACGCTCTACCCCTCGAACATCATCATATGATATTTCCACTCAGAAATAGTGGATCCCATAGGTGTTAATCAACTAACACCACCTCCTCCGCACCATTACGGGCCATAAGTCTTTAGGTATATCAAGGATATCTAACCATATCTGATTAGTCCATGAGTCAGGATCTCCCATGGAACAATATTAGACAAGTTGACTGACCATCGCCTTATTATCAAACACCCTCTTCTGCACAAGTCAACTAGGTAAATCAATTCTAAACTGACCGAACCAACAGGAGTATGTTGGATTGAGATCGCGCTAGAGGGGGGTGAATAGCGCTCGTGGCTTTCACGTGTTTTGTAATTGGAAAACTCAACGAGTAAAGCAGCGAAATAATAAAAAAAAACACAAGCACAAGGGACACCAAGTATTCACTTGGTTCGGAGTCTTGGGCAACTCCTACTCCAAGGCCCGCGATCGTTGATCGCTTTCGGTGGGCAACAACTATAATATGGTGTAAAGTTTACAGAAATGCGATACAAATAAAACAACAAGTAATCTTATACCGACAACAGAAAAATAGTAATCTGACGCTCTTGGTTGTCGAGGCGTTGCTACAGCACTTCTGGGTCGTCTTGTTAGCAGCAAGCAGTAGAAGAATAGCTTAAGAGTTGATCGTAGTAGGTGTTGGTCGAGACTACCTTTTATAGGCCGTTGAGGGTGCCTCCAATGCCCCATGGAGGCGCCTCAAACCTAAGCTCTATCCCGAGTTGACCGTTGCAATAACCCTTCGAGTCACTACTGTTTATCCGCCTGGAGGCGCCTCCATCACCAGTCCAAGGCGCCTTCAACCAGCAGTCCAAGGTGCCTCAGCTTCCCATGAGGGTGCCTCCAACTCCTCTTCGCAACCAATCCTGCCTTGCACCCGAAGCGCCTCCAAGCTCCATGGAGGGCACCTCGGGTATTGTTCATCCAAGGCAAACTTTGTGTTTTAGTACCTGCAAGATTTGTTAGTCCCAAAATACCCTGCAGCACAACGTTAGCACATAATAAACATAATGAAATGTTTGGCAGCCTTCGGGTTGTCCGATTCTGACTTCGAATTTCCAACAGGAAATCCTAGGTTGAACCGACGCCTACTGTTCCCTCTTTCGGAGAATGCGTCCTCACCTACTCCACTCAGGAGAGCATACCTGATGCCAGTCCGGTCCTCCAGACCGACTGGGCTTTTTGCCTAGGGTTACCACCCCCTAGGATTTTTCGCCACCTAGGGTTACCTCCCCCTAGGACCTAAGGTTACCCCCCTTAGGATTTTACACCACCTAGGATTACCACCCCCTAGGACCTAAGGTTACCCCCTTAGGATTTTACACCACCTAGGATTACCACCCCCTAGGACCTAAGGTTGCCGCCCCTTAAGATTTTTCTTCACCTAGGGTTACCACCCCTATGACCTAAGGTTATCGTCCCTTAGAATTTTTCACCTGCCTAACTGCAGTTAGGACTTTCCTGAAACCTCATTTAAGCTTGTTAGATAACAATTAATCTTAACTTTGAATCCCTTTTTCCATTATCAAAACTAAAGTTCGATCGTTGGATGCTTCCCACACCAACAATCTCCCCCTTTTTGATTATGACAACTGAAATCCAAAGTTAAACAAAACAATATAATAAAGAGAAGATACAAAGCATCACCAACATAAACACAAGCATAAGGATAGCACAAATTCAGCACATACAAAGTTCCCTGTTAATATCAGCTCCCCCTTTAGAAAAATATCAAAATTTCTTTGAATTTTCTTATACTCTCCCCCTTTGCCATATATCAAAAATAAACAAGAGGGAAAACTAGAAATGAGTATAGGCTTTAGCATGTTCTGAAAACTTACTTAGCTTTAAAAACTTGAAGACTTTTAAATAGAGGAAAAAACTTTTTAGAAACATAAGGGTTTTAACTAAAAGTTTAAACATACTTTGATAAATACTTAATTCTCTTGTATAAATTTTAGCTAAGTGGATTATTTTGACTTCGAAAAGTAACTTAGCTGGAAGTACTTTGCCAAATTTAACAAGCTTTTGAAAGACACTTAGCATGAAATTTTCCTTTTCTTTTTAGAAATCGCTTTAAATGCTAAGTTTGAAACACTTTTAGCTAAGTGAATTATTTTGATTTTGAAAAGTAACTTAGCTAATTTTTGAGATACACTGACACAAAAAACTTAGTCAAATTTGGAAAATAAAATTTAGAAAATAATAATTAGATAATTTTAAAAAATGCTTAACTTGAAAAGCTTGTAAAATTTTAACTAAGGCCATTTTCACTTTGGAGAATAAAACAAATAGAAAAATATTCCTAAAGTCCAAGCATGAGTAACTGAAAGGTAAATACTTAAATTCCTTGGCCACATGTCTAACCATTAGTTATTAGCTGATTACCTAGAGGGCAATGACTTTCACTTGGTTAGCCAAGTTAAGTTAGTGATCCAGTTACATTTGACTAAGTCTGGATAACTTAACTTGATTATTGTTATTATGGTATTTATTGTCCAGACTTATTGTGATGCACAGAAATAAGTATTCTGAAGTCTAGACTGTACCCTATACATCTCACCCCATTCTAAGTGTTTCAAACACAAACAAGTATGCCTAGTGTGCTTGTGAGATGCTCTGGCTGAAATATAGGGGAACATGATTTCTAGGGTTAATGCTTAGGCTAAGTCCAAATTTTGAAAATCTAAGAAATTGGGATTTTTGAAAATATCATTTTTCCTAGAATTTTGAAACTAATTTGAAAAAATAAGTTAAGAAAATATAGTAAACAAAAAAAAAAGTTCTATTCTACTAAGCACATTCCTATTTGTCTTCTAAGTGTACTGAACTTAAGTTCAGGTAAGGGATTTGTAAATATGTCAGCCAAGTTTGATTTGGACTCAACATAGTTAAGTACAATATCACCCTTAGCTATGTGATCCCTTACAAAAATGGTATTTTACTTCTATATGTTTAGTCCTTGAGTGATGAATTAAGTTCTTAGTTAGATTAATTGAACTTATATTATCAATTAAAATTTTTATTTTCTGATATTCTAGTTGATAATCTTTAAGGGTATGCATCATCAATAATAATTGAGATGCACATTGTCACGCCCCCAGAGGAGTCCCTATCGATAAAATTTCGACAGCATCTCCCCTGTACCGGTGACAATATGGAGCATAAGTACATATAATCACAAACATACTCATCAGTAGTATATAACATCCCATACGACTGGATAAATAACACAACCACACAGTTTTAATAGCAGCCCATACGGCTGAAACATAACATAGCGGAAATCACAAAATCAGGAACATAAAATAATAGAACAACTAACTGCGAGCCGGTTCGGCTTGACACAATAATAACAAACCAAATACAGGATACCACAAACGATACTCCAAATAACAAAATACACAAATATAAGAACAAGTAAAAAATGAAAATACAAATAGCATAAGGAATACCAAAATCATAAGATCATCCTCGAATGTGACGTGGGACTGGCGGACAGGTTCTCCAGGTGACTCCATAAATCCTTTACCTGCTACTTGGCGAAATAACCAGTTTAAGGGGTACTGAGTATAAAGATTCAGCGGATAATAGACAGATAGTACATGAACATAATACAGAATTAGAGATATAAAGGTATACAATCTTGTAGGGAAAATAGCAGATACTGGGATATCATAATAAGTGTCCATACCTGAAACCATATCCTAGGCTAGTAATAGAAGGTAAGGTGTAGCAAAGACCTACTACAGTACTGCTCATATCTACATGGGTAACATGTGAGGTATATACATAATAACCGTAGGTAAGCCAGTGTCTAAACACATATCACAGGTATATATCTCAACCTATATCAGCATAACAGCATAAGTAAGAAACATCAGCATAAATAAACAACAACAGCATAAGTAAACAACAATAACAACATGTATAATAATAATTGCGTATGCACGGATGGTCACCCCGCCCACCTCTCTGCACCACGACCCCTGTATGGTCGAGAGGCCAGTACAATGACAGACTGTACACCACTCCAGCTACCACTACTCTCGAGTGGCTGAGGGGACAGTTGCATAGTAGCTGAATAGCTACGTCTGCGACGGGGGTTGATAACCATGATTTTACTATACTATTTTTATTCATACAATCATGGTTTGATGTAGTTTTCATATATAGAACCCATATTTATACTACATTTTTATACAGTGTATCAATTTTGAACTTAATTGTAAATTATGTTATTATGACTTTTTTATGCTAATATTTGTTTGTTATTTTGTAGGCATCAAGGGTTCTTGGATTGGGATGAATCTGAACCAAAGTTGTGCTCGGATCGGAGTTTTAATGAGGCGATCAAGCTCTGGATCGATTTGGACCGTCCATTGAAGATTGGAAAGATATGGGCCATCCGTCAAGCATCTGGTCCATCAGACCTAATGAGGAGCAGATCTGGATCGTAGATGAAGATCAGTACACTTGGATCGGATTTTAGGTCATCTTTCACCATTGATTTAGCTCCGAAGTATTCCAGTCGTCCGATCAGATTTGAGGGAGTTTAAAACCCGCGTGAGAAGCTATAGTGAAGCTGGGCTCGGCGTTTTCGCGACTATAGTACGTTCGTCTTCCTCTTCTCCGCGACGCCGAGACTCCATTCCATTTTCCAGATCCGAGCTTCTTCTTCTTCAACGACGACTATCTCCAATCTTTGGCGTTCACTTTCCGGTGATCAGAGAGCGGCAGAGGGAGGTTTCTCAGCTGCGCATTGATTCCATTCCACCGCCGCATTCCTTTGAGGGGAGGTTTCTGATCAGCGAATTTCGCGTCCATCAGAACTTGAGGGGAGGTTTCCGAGAGTTTCTGTCCATTTTCCGATCTTCAACCCACAGCAAACTTGGACGATGTGGCCATTCGATCCGGTTTGCGCAATCACAGAGTCAAACTCTGTTTTCTTCGGTTGGTGTGATTATCAGGTAGATGTGGGCTTAAGGGGAGGTTTCCAAGAGCCATGAGCACCTTCTGATGATAGTTGTAAGCTTGGTGATCGTTGTTGGATGCTTGAGGGGAGGTTTCCGATGGCATCACTGTTTTACAGCAGATTTGAGGAGTTTAAAGCTGGGATTCGGATTGTGGAATGTTAGGGTTTGTGTTTCCTTCATTTTTATTTTAGAATTGTGCTCAATTTTATCAGATCATCAGATCTGATCCTTTACTTTGTTATCTTGATTTGTTTGAGTTTTTCTTATGCAATTCATTTCTGATTTTCTTGCTGCAAACCCCATTTCTGATTTCTAATTTCTGATCTATAATTCTGATACTTCAGATTTCTGTAATGTTAGTCAAGTTTAGTTTCTAACTTCGTTTGCAATCTAATTCTAGTTTTTCATTACATGTTTCGGTTTCTACAAGTTAAAGCTTATTTCCATTTCGAAAGTTTAGGAAAACAATTGATCTATAGCTTGGATTCATTAATACTGTTATGAGGATTTAAGGTTGAATGTTAATGTGAGTTACTGATTGTTTACCTCAGTGAAAGGTTGTTGATCGTGTATAAGATTGGTAAATTAGTTTAGTTGAAGAATTTGAATTAATGATGCTTAATTAGTTATGAAAGTTGATGAGGTGAAGTTGAACCATGTTTGAATCAGTTATGAGTCTTCTTTGATTTACTTTCGGTTGTATAAGAATTTGGTTCGTAATGTTAATCAAAAGGAAGTGCTTAATTGATCTCATTAGAAGAACTCAATTTGAATCAAATCTAGGACATGCATACATACTTACTAGTTTATCCTTGGAAAAATATGACTTGGGACTCATTACTACACGTGTTTTCTTTAATTAGTTGAGTTCCTATTCTTTATTAATTTGATGTGCCACGTGACATGAAAATGGCAAACACCAAATTTTGGCGCCGTCGCCGGGGAATTAACTAGTAGTGTGTGTTTATTTTAGATTGAGCATTGATTGGTTTCTTTTGTTAGCATGTTGATTGATTTGATTGCTTATTCTTTTGAATTTTCATGTTGGTTAATTCTTGAATTTTTAAGTGCTTTTACTATTCATATTTTCATGTGATTGAAACTTTATGCTTTTGAGTCTTCTAACATTGATTTCTAGTGTTGTAGTGAAGAACAGGAGATTTCTTTAGCATGGATCCATATTTTCAGAATTTTGGAGGTGGAATGGAGAATTCTCAGTGTTTTCAACCTGAGTATCAATTTTACCCAAGCATGGATCAACAAAATAGGTATAAATCATTTTCTAATGGGTTTAATGCTTAATTGGGTGGATAATTCATGTTTCAGGTATGAAAGTGCACAATGACAATTTATTGAGTCATATCCAGCTTACCAGAGTTCATATGAGTTCCAAGAAGTTTCAACAAATTTTATGCCACAATCTTTTCAACAAAATGACCCTCAGATGGATGAGTCAACATGGAAACTCAAAGAGATAAGGCAACAAATGAGTGAGCATCAAGAGCAGCAATTTACAAGGATACAGAACATACAGATTCAGTTAGATCAAATTGCATCATCCATCAATCAGCTGCAAGCACAAAACTCCAGTGGAGAGATGGAAAGTAGCGATTCTGTCAGGCCTGACCCTACTTCTATCACTTCACATGATTTTTCTAATATTTTTTGTGATGATTATGTGATTATGCAAATTTCTGATTCTACTGATATTGTTGTTGAAAATGTTGTTAGTGATTCAGGTTCTGAACATATTTTTGAAGATGATTTAAGTGTAGGGGAGTGCTTACTGGAAGCATTACCTCAAGAATCACCAAGAGTTGAAGATGTAAATGTAGGGACTTGTGCTATGGAGCCAAGCACCCAAGAATCACTACATGAGGATGAACCATCACCAGAACCAGAGCTTGAGCCACATCATGATGAAGAGAAGGTAACAATCACCACTCCAGGTACCTTTCAACACAACGAGGTGAGTATTTCTTGTAATTTTTCAGGAAATTTAATTAAGGTACCAATTGTTGATTTTATTAGTTGTGATTCATTTCGTGATATATTTTATACCCACACTAATATTCTCCTATTTTCTTCTTATTCCACATGTGTGTGGGAGTTGTTTTCCTTTATTGATGTTGTAGGAGAATACAAGCTTTCGGAGTGGATGCTTGAACTGAACCACCTAAGACCTCCAGAAAGAATTTGCAATGGAAAAATGGTCAATAAAAAGAAGTTTATTACAACCAAGGATACTCCACTTCCGGCGTGGATTCTTTTATTAAACCTTCTTCAACCACCGGGAAAAAGGGGAGTTTGTTCCAACTTAATTTTCTTTTGCATTTTAATTCATGTTTAATGTTTAGCCTTTTCCTTAATAAATTCTTTGAGTGCAAAGGTTGATTTTCTTATTGCATTTGATTATGTTTACAATTGGTAATTTTCTTATTGCATTTGATTTTTAGAGTGAGTAAGGAAATGGCACCCCTAGCAATTTTTCTATAACTTGCTAGAGGTAAGGATTGTGAGATAGATTTGAGAATTTATTTTTTGGGGCTTAATGTCAAAAATGGACTTTAAATTTTCTCAAGGTTTCTACTTTAATGATGGACATTTGATTGATAAATTGAATTGATACATTTTCATGCCTAGTGAGGATGAGCTTTAATTGAGTGATGCACTTGTGTTATTGCACTCTAGAACTTGCTTTGATTCTTTCAAAACCACAATTCAATGGATTAAATCATGTTTATGAAGGTAAATCTATTTGTTCCTTTCTTCCACACAAAACCTTTCTATTCTTTTTGTTAATCATCATATCATTTTATATTCTCTCATTTCTTAATCTTTTGTATGTGGGTACTTTGTTTGTTATATGATGAATTATTTGGCCAAGATGAATAAGGATTCAAGTGTGGGGGAAATGTGAAGTGGTTTTGAATGTTTGGATGCATTTGCTAATGGCTGAAAATTAAATTCAAGACAAGGATGGAATTTTGGAAGGATGTTCTAGAGTAAATGTTATAGGCTATAGAGTTTGCATTAGGACAATTTTATGGGTTGAAGTTTACAGTGTTCAGCTCTCAAATAGCAAGGAAAGAACAGTGATTCTCTTACATTTACAGATTCAAATGGTAACCCAGTTCTTCCTGTGTTTTTCTATATTACTTTGAACAGAATTTTGGAAGTATCAAGAGGTTTAAATGGAAATTGGGAGCTATTTGTATATGATGAGTGTAATGGCTGGAAATCTGTTATGGAAGAGCAAAAATTTCAATTTAATTGGTGGACACTATGTCATTTATGAAACACTAGAAGATATTATCAATTAAATTGAAAAGGAAATCTGGAAGCTGAACAGGAGCAAGAGATTAATTGGATTTGGAAGCTTCATAACTGATGTTGGCAACACTACTGTGATTTTGAATAATTTTAAGCTGCAGTAAGAGAAGAAGACAGAAGTTAACAAAGGTCTGGGAATTTACAGAATTTGATATGGATCCTGCAGTTATAAAAATCAGAGAACTATAATTCTGGTATAAATTTTGTATTAGCAGCTAACAAAATATAGAAGTCAAATTCAGAATTAAGGACACAGTTTCATCTCTGGATACTCTGATAAGATGAATTATGTTTGCTTCAAGTTGAAATTGGTTTGAATTTTGTTAACAAGAGAAGGGAAGTTGAAACTTGTGAAGACTTGATTTAGGGGTTTAGCTAAGATCATTTTACCGATTGTAACTGAATTCCAGACTTCAGAAATTAGTCTTGATGAATCTGATGTTGGATATGTTTACTGGATCCAATGCTTTGTGTTGAAACTGATGTGGCTGGAAAACAGAAATGCAGAGCTAAAAATAGAGTGGCAAAATGATGGAACAGTGAGTTCTTGTAGTTACTGATATCTGATTTAAATGGATTAAAATTCGAAATTCCTTTGCAGAGCACCATTCCACTCATGGAGCACCTTCAATTGGAACAGGAATTCTGAAGAAATGAGGACTATAGCGACTACTTAATACAAAACTCATAACAGTGAAGAGAATTTGAGAATATTGAAGCTGGATACTGTGAATAAGGAGTGCTGAATCTGGGCAGTGCAAAAGAAGTGAATTGTTAATTTTTGATGAGTTCTGAAGGCAGCTGATTGGTATGTCATTCTAGATATTGTTTGGAATGTGAAGTGCTAATGATATATGTCATAAAGTGATCTTATTATAGCATCAAAATTCTGAAACTATTAATGCAGAAATCTGCAGATTTTTGTGCAGATTCTTTTAAAATTTTGGAAAATGTTTTGTAGCAAGCTTGAGTTGTTTAAATCCGGAAATCTTTGGAGGATGGTTTGATAAGGATCTTAAGAGGCCAGATGTAAAGAGATTGGAATTTTTAAAGGCTTAATGATGGTGATCACTGAGTTTAAAGGCTATTTGTTCACTGGTAATTTGTAAACTAGCTGTTTGTAGGTGTTGATTAAAGAAGACCTTGCATCTCCATAGTTTAACTGAATTTTAGAGTGAAAGTTTGATACAGAACAGTGACAAAAGCTGGAAACTGGAAGTTGAAACTTGAGATCTGATTCTGTCCATTCTGCAGTTGAGATGAAATACTGAATTTGCAAATGCTAAAAAGAGTAATCTGATCATTGCTGAAAATTTCATCCAATGTAGAAATTCAGGAAGTGCAGGGTTTAGTATCAAGTTGTATCAAAAATTAGGAAAGACATTTAAACAAGTGAGAGGTTTGAGTGATACATGTGATGTGCAGAAATTAATGGGATTCTTGCTTCAAAGTGACCTCTATCAACTTTATAATAGAATTTCAGTAGCCATAAATGTTCACTGTAAATTACAATCTTTTTGCTTCAGCAATTTGATTCTATACTCTGAGAGGAATTCTGTTCATGCAATTTAAATGTGTATAAAAAATCAGTTCAGCAGGTTTGGGAAGATATGTAAAATTCTGTTCAAGCTGAATTCTGTCAAAGCAATAGTGCAGTGCAGAATTGTTTAACAGAATTTAGTAACTGGAAATTTGTAATGAGGAATAGATGAGTTGCTTGCTATGGAGAAATATGGAACTTGATCATTGCTTTGAGTATCAAATGGAATATCAAAATTTCGGAACAACCTTAAAACCAATGTGAAACTCAAGTCAAGTTCTGTGTTGTGATGATACAAATGGCAAGATCAGAAATCCAGTGCAGAATTCTGCAACTCATCAATCAAATCCAGAAATCAGACTTGATCAGAAAAACAGAATTCTGCACTGTGCATGTTTAGCTTTTGGAGCAATGTGCCAACTTTTCAATCTATTTTCTGATTTCAGAAATCTGATCTGTGAAGTGCTGAATTCAGAATTGTTCTTGCTGAGACAACAAGTTCTAGCACGGAAGGACAAATTCTGAAATCTGAAATTTCAGAAGTGGTTTAAGAAATCTGCTGCTAATTTCAGAATTCAAAATTGAGCCTAATATAATGTTTGGAGTTAATTCATTGCATAGAATAGTTCTGGCTCAGAATTTGTTTCGTTAGTGATGTGGAAAATCTGAAGGAATTTATGTTCCTGAATTGATGATGCTGTATTTTCAAAAATCTGTTTCTGAAACAGAGTTCAAAAAGCTGAAAACTGTGATAGCAGAAGTCTTATGTGTATGCTGTGGTGCTCTACGATTTCTTCTTTTTGCTTTCAAGTAATGTAACATGAATGCGTCTTTCAAGTGGTTTGAATGGAGAATGTAAATCTCGGGAGTTGCAGGAACCAATGGTAATTCCAAATGTCTGAAACTGTGCCCTTGAATCTGTTTGCTTTGTCTAATAATTCATAATTTCTGAAACTTTGTTGAAACAGGTGCTCTGAAATTTTATGTGGCAATTTGGAAATGTCTACAAGCTAGTGTAGGGCTCAACTCAATATAAAGCAGGATGTTTGAACTTGTTGGTGCTGACCAAAATTGAGAGGCTGAATTTCTGATTGTTGCTGTTGACGACATCAATGTTGTCTGAATTCTGGAACTGAAGGCTAGATTCTGAAATACAGATTTCTGAACTGATTTTAGAGGGAATTTGATTTGTAAAATTTGTTGCTGAGAATGTTTATGTTCAAAGGGATGCTGCTGAACTTGATCTTTTGAAGAAGAAAAATACTGGCTGAAGAGTTATGCAAGCTAATCCATGAGAAACTCAAGATTATGGAATTGGAATGAATAAGCTCTAGTCAAATCTGCTGCTGTCTCTAACTAGTGACAACTTGACCTACATTATAGCGCCAAATCAGATTTGTGTTCATGTCAACATAGTGGTATATGAAACTTTCTCCTAATCTTCTTCATGGTTTAAAGTAATATTCTATGTGTTTACAAATTTAGAAATTGAAGCTCTGAATTTTGAAGCTTGGTTACATGATCTGGACAGTAATAAACTGCATAGATTTGAATTTCTGATCCGAGTTTCCGGAAAGCTGATAGCTGTAAATTTTTGAGAAGGAATTGGATTTTGGCTGTTTGTTTGATTTCTGGAATTCAATGCTGCTGGAAGAAGTTTGTATTTTCCTGGTTCTGAAAATGAGCTATAGATTTCAATATCTAGTTTAGTTGAATTTGAGTATTAGTCATTCTATGCTGCTTAACTTCTGCAATTTTGAATTTTTCTACTGATATGGTGAGAACTTGTACCTGCAATACACCATACAAAGCAGAATTGAAAAACACTGAATGCTGGAAACTTACATTATGTATGCTTACCCTATTAGTGAAGCCTTATTAGACATATGCATCAAATAGTTCATCTCTTTATGTTGCTTAACTTCTGAAATATTGAACTTTTCTATTGCAATTGTGAGGATTTTGTAGATGCAAAGCACCACAGAAATACAGGGAGAAAAGGGACTGAATCTGCAGAATTAAGAATGAAAACAGTGGTTTAAGTGTGTTAAGAATTGGGAAGCATGATGTTGTGTTTTCATTGTCCGAGACGACCAAGATTTCAAGTGTGGGGGAGGGAGTTATTCTTCATAAATTGATATTGAATTGTTTTAGTTTCAAAATGCTGAAATTGAAGTGCAAAAACAGTGAAGAAGAAAAGAGAAAAATGGCAAATCAAAAGATGTATCAAAGTTGGAGATAGAGTATCAAGATTCTTTGTTTGCCATCAAATTGAAGGAGAGGTTAGCTTGATACTTTGAAGTGGTAATAACAAATGGTATTCATCTCTTTTTACATCAAATTGCTCAACTCATCAAGTATATTCTTCCAATACTCTAATTCTCTCATTTTCTTCATTGAAACTTTTTCTTTTGCCATTTCATCCACTTCACTTGTTCTTTTTGCTTTCATTTCAATTCTTGTTGATAAATCTTTTTGATTCATGTATGCTATGTTTTATGGTGATGGAGAATTAGAAAATAAGCAAGCTTATGGTAGTGAAATGTTGTGAGTTGCATTGAGTTGAACTCCACTAATATGCATGTTTGAGTGTGAGGGCTAGAATAGGTGAATACCTTGTGAGATTATAACTTGCTTAATTCTTCAATTGGATTGAAACCACCATACCTACTGATTATTGTTTGAATTGTATTCATGAATGTTTGTGATCTTTAAGATGATCTTAGTTAAATTCTTTTTACCATCTTTTAGGTATTGCTAGGAAATTGTTGTGGAGATGATTTTTAATTTTCTTGACTTGAACGGGACATCCAAGACTAAGTGTGGGGGATTTGATAACCATAATTTTGGCTATATTATCTTGATTCATAATGCACATTTTTAATGGTCTTTTTATAGCTTAATCTCACATTTACATCATATTTCATAATTGCATTTGAATTTGGACTTAATTACAAATTGGCTTATAATTATGGTATTTGATGCTAATATTTGATTCTTATTTTGTAGGCATAAAAAGGGTCATGGACCCGATCAGATTGGACCACACTTGGGCTCGAATCTAGGGTTAAACGAACGATCAAGTTTTGGATCGATTTGGACCGTTCGTTGAAGATCAAGTAGATCTGGGCCATCCATTAAAGATCTAGTCAATCCAACCTAATGAGGAGCAGATCTCGTCCATTGATGAATATCCAGAAGTTTTGATCTAGATCTGAACTCATCCAGCTGTTGATCAAGCCCTGAATTGTTCTGGACCGTCCGATCAAGTTTGAGGAGGATTTAAAAGGGATGAGAAACTACAGTGTTCCCTGGACTCGGCGTTTTCGCGACTACAGTGCCTTCGTCGTCCTTCTTCCGCGACGCTGAGCTTCCCGTTCCTCAATTCCAGATCCGAGAGCGAGCTTCTTCATCGGCGACGATTGCGAGCTGATGGCGTCCATCTCCCGAGATCAGTGAGTGCCAGAGGGAGGTTTCTTTGGTGCAATTTTGGATTTGTTCACTGCCACGATTCTGAAAGAGGGAGGTTTCTCAATCAACGATCTTCGCGTCCACCAGAGCTTCGAGGGAGGTTTCTTGGAGTTTCTGATCATCTTTCCGATCGTCATTCCATAGCAAGACTGGCTCGATTTGATCAATCGGATTGGTTTGCAAACCATAGATTCATCCTCTGTTCTTCGGCTGTTTGGGGTTGCCAGATGATTGCGAGTTTGAGGGGAGGTTTCCAAAGACTGTGAGAGATCCCTGGTGATAGCTGTAAGCTTGTATATTGCTCGTTGGGTGTTGAGGGGAGGTTTCCAATTCACCTCTGTTTCACAGCAGATTGTGGAGGTTTGAGCTTGGATTCGGATGAGGAATGTTTAGGTTTTGTTTTTCTTTATCTTGTCTTTGAATTGTGTTCAAACTTTGCTCAGATCTTCAGATCTGATACCTACCTTTGCAATTTCAATTTCTGTTTGAGATTTTATGTTTATGATTTCAAATTCTTGTTTTCAAACCCGGATTATTGACCTGATACTGATATTGATATTGACCTTAGTGCTGTTAGGTTTATTCTACTACTAATGCTGATGGTTGTAGGCTATTGTGATGTAGTTAGTAATTCTTTGCTCTGATTTTGGTCTTTGAACTTGTAATCTTGCTTAAATGAAGATGGATCAACTTTAGTTTTGATTGTTACCTCTGTTTAAGGAGTTTATGAGTTCATCTATTTCTGTGAATGAGCTTAGTTGTAGAAAACTTAACTTGAGATTTGATTGTGTACCTTGTTATTGAGATTATAGATTGTGGAGATAGGAATTGAACCATTTGATTCAATGATGCATAAAAATCCTCATTTAAGTGATGCTCATTTGGTTGGAAGGAAGGTGATCAAGTTAAGAAGAGAGTGATATGTAGAGAAGAATAAACCTTATTTGATTTTAGTTTCAATTGAAGAAGAACTCAATTTGCTATGTGAATCAATTCTAGAATACTCACACAAATATTAGTTACCCTTGGAAAAAAAATACGACTTGGGACTCGTTACTACAACACTTGTCTATATTTTAATGAGTTTCAACTTTAATTAATTTGGAGCGCCTCATGACATGCAAAAAGGCCGACACCAGGAGTCCCTGTTGTCCATGACTCCAGCTATCACTACCCATGAGTGTACGAGTGGGGGGCACGACAAGACAAGCGGCACGCTCCAGCTACCACTACCCATGAGTGGCCAAGAGTGCGACCCAGACCAACGACCATCTCAACCACAAGGGAGCCAAAGTCACCGACAATGCATGCAATGACATGATGCGAACAATGCAACAGTCATCATATATATAAAAACAGAAACATGTATGCTATATGAAGCCAGTATGCTCAATAAGAAACATGAATAAATAGTAGTCAAGCAAGTAAACATGGTATCTAGTATCTATATATCCAGTATCTAGTAACTAGTATCTGGTGTCCGGTATCTGCTAAATATCATAGATAACAACAAGAGACTGTATAGATATAGAAACGAGTAGCTCAAAGATTGAGTGAAAGTATCAACCGCATGAAAAATAAGAGTGGAGTCAAGGTAAAAACAGTGTCTATCTAAAGATAGTTCATGCACTAAGATCAACATATACTAAAGAGGTAAAGCAAGAAGTACCCACCTTTATTCTGTCGATTGTGAAAAAGTAATCCCACGTCGAGATGCACATCTCGAATCCAAGTCCTACAATCATATAATATATTTAGCTAATTATATAGGTAACAAATAGCTAGATAAACTACCCAATTTAATTAGGGAAAGCTCTAATCGATCCATCATTAATTAATCATAATTAATGATTAACTTATATTAATCCCCTTAATCAATTATCCAATTCTATCCAACATTATTCAATGACTTCAATAATCCTCAATCTACCCAATCATTCCCTTTCGTTGATCAACTTATGATTAGCAATATGATCATCTCTAATAATCCAAGGATTAAATCTAATCTAACATGAATCAACTGTACTTAATTCATCTCAATAAGAATTTACTAAGTTTAATCCATAAACCATCACAACTACAATAGATTAAGCATTCCATAATCACATTATGTTAGGTTAAACATGAATTCATCATAACTCATCCAAATCTCATATGCTCTCATGTTGATTCACTACTGAAAAATATGTTCGTTGTCGAGTATTGTGGTCAAAACAAGATAGAGTTGTTTATTTCCAATTCAAATGCCCTACACAACAATCATCATAACCATGTCCAAGCATTAAACCCAATTCAACACCCTAATATGAGATCAAGCTTAAACTGAACTATAACATGTATACCTCATCAATCGCAACTGATTCATCGAGCCAAAGCTTGACCTAGTTACTGCATCGAAATCCCTAAACAAGAAAAAAATCAAGAATGAAAGCCCCAACTAAACAGAGATCGATTGGAGAGATCAAATAGAGATCCCTCATATCCATGGTGAAATCCAATCAAGAAGAAGGATGCTGCAATGAACCAAAACTAGGGATCGCACCTGGTCGCAATGGCTGGACACAAGAGAAAGCTGCAACAAGGTGTCGATGATCAGAGAATCAGGTTTGCGACATTCAACAAATCAGAGCTAGGGCATGGACCTCAGCATTGGGTGATCTCCACTGCGATCGGGAAAGAGGCGACGAGGGAGAGAGGAGAGGTCGAGGGATCGGGTGAGGTCAGCTCCCTCTCGAAACTTCGATGGTAGATTCCCGGAAGGAATGCCGAGGGAGAAAGAAGAATCGGCGATCGAGTGTGGTGAGATCGTGAGGAAGAAAAGTCGCGTGAGGGCTCAGTAGCTGTGGTGCTCCTGTGAGGAGGAGGAGAAGCCGGCGGTGTCCGTCGGGTGGCATTACATCAGCGGTGGGCTCGCAGGCGGCCGACGATCGGACGAGGAGAATTCAGAGAGGGGCTCAGGAGAGGTGAGGAATCAGGAAGGTGATAGTGGGGAAGAGGTAAGCTAGGTTTTATATCTAGGTTAATTAATCTAACCTTAGGGTAGATTTAATTGAAGTCTATGTTTACTCCTTAATCAACTCCCACTTAAATGGTGTTCCAAACAGGCTTCCACCTAGCCTCACCGATTCATCCCATCAAAACGAGTTATACGGACTCCGTTTAAATCCCGAAAAATTCCTAAAAAATCTTGAAAAATCCAATAAGAATATTTCTCAAATAACCTTATTATTTATTTATTATTTGGGTGTCATATTTTACACACATTCTCCTAGGCTATGTATTTAGGCTTAGTGGTAGATAAAGCAACACAATGTTGCTTTCTGCTTGACTAACTTACTAGGTATTGACCTAGAAATTGATAGCTGCCACTTGTGCTTTTTCTATCTAACTTGCACCCGGCATAGTCTAAGTTAGAATAGTCAGTTAGGTCAAAGGTGCAAGACCTAGGATACCAGAGTCCTATTTTTAAAGTTCCCTTAATATACCTAAGTATTCTTTTGACAAAGGTCAAGTGAGACTCTTTTGCACAAGATTGGTATCTTGCACACATTCCTACTACAAAAAGAATATATGGTCGGCTTGCAGTTAGGTACAATAGACTTCCTATCACACTTCGATAGTATTTCAAGTCTACTGGTTTACCTTCTAAGTCTGAGTCAATTTTAATATTAGTAGCCATTGGTGTATTAATATTTTTTGAGTTTTCCATTCCAAATTTCCTAACTAATTCCTTAGCATATTTAGTCTGATAAATGTAAATTCCATCTTTGGTTTGCTTAATTTGTAAACCTAAGAAAAAGTTAAGTTCACCTACTAGACTCATTTCAAATTCATTTTCCATTAATCTGGTAAATTCTTTTAAAAATTTTGAGTTGGTTGATCCAAAAATTATATCGTCTACATAAATTTGGGCTATAAAAATATTTTTTTATAAGGTTTTTACAAAAAGGGTTGGATCTATTTGACCTTGGTTGAACCCTTTTGATATTAGATAATTAGGCAAGCGTTCATACCAAGCCCTGGGTGCTTGTTTTAATCCATATATGGCCTTTTTTAGTCTAAAGACATGATTTGGATGTTCTAAGTCCTCAAATCCTAGGGGTTGACCTACATATACCTCTTCTTTGATAAATCCGTTTAAGATAGTGGATTTTACATCCATTTGATAAAGCTTAAATCCTTTATGTGCTGCGTAGGCTAGCAACATTCTAATGAATTCAAGTCTGGCTACAGGGGCATATATCTCATCATAGTCTAACCCTTCTATTTGGTTGAACCCTTTAGCTACTAACCTTTCTTTGTTTCTAACTATTTCACCCTGATCATTTAACTTATTCCTAAAAACCCATTTAGTGTCAATTATGGTCTTGTTAATGGGTTTAGGTACTAATTCCCAGACCTGATTTCTTTCAAATTGGGATAATTTCTCTTGCATTGCTAGTGCCCAGTCTGGGTTTGGTAGAGCTTCATCTATAGTTTTGGGTTCAATTTTTGAGATAAGGGCTATTTGGCTTAGGTTCCTATAAGATGACCTAGTTCTGACTCCTAGAGTTGGATCACCCAAAATTTAGTTAGATGGGTGATTGGTGCCAGTTGTTGTTGGTCTTATATTTGGGTTAGTAATTGGTTCTTCAAATTCATTAGGTTTAGGTTGAATTTCGTCATCATCTTCTATATTTCTTGAGTTAATATTTTTTGTATTATTATTTTCATTTATTATATTGGGAAGTTTATTTTCTTCATCAAATATTACATTTGTTGTTTCTTCAACTTTTAGGGTATATTTGTTATAAACTCTATATGCCCTACTGGTTGTTGAGTACCCTAGAAATATTCTTGGGGTTATTTTTGACGAAAATTTACTTAAGTAGTCTTTAGTGTTTAAAATAAATACTTTACACCCAAATACTTTTAAATAGTTTAAGTTAGGAATTTTATTATAGTATATTTCATAGGGTGTTTTATTATGAAATTTGTTAATTAAAATCCTATTTTGTATATAACAGGCTGTATTTGTTGGAACCCCAAGGTGTTTTGATGTGATCAAATGAGTTAAGTTAGGTCCTATTTTGTCTAATCTTTGTGTCTAAGTGTACAGGACCTTAGGAACACAGGAAGTCGAGTGGAAGATGCGGCTAGCGAGAAGGACGGCACGGGAGAGAGCCGACGGGCTCGGTACGTCCGATGGACGAGGTGACCGCGGAAGAGTACACCGACGGACGAGAAGAACGTATGCAACGTTCGAGGGACGAGAAACCGGGAAGGAAGGCTGCTCGAGGAGAAGGTCGGAACTTAGGTTCGGGTGAGCCCTATTCCGGATGGCCGAGATCACCCAAGCTAGCAGAGCCGAAACAGAAGACCCAGATTGAGACGAGCTGAACCGGAGCAGTGGAACCGGACCACAAAAAGTTAACTGGGTTGACTTAAGTGGTCCTGGTGCCCGGACCCATTTCGGGCGCCCAGACCGTTCGGGTGCCCGGACCCATTCCGGGCACCCGGACTGTCCGGGTGCCCGGAACCATTCTGGGCGCTCGGACCGTCCGGGTGCTCAGAACCATTCCGGGCGCCCGAAAGTGGATTTTGACCAGATCGAGTTTTAACTCGATCTGAACGTTGGGGAATAAAATTTTATCCCCCCAGTGTGCCCGGACCCTTCAGGGCGCCCCGACCAGTGCTATAAATATAGCACTGATTAGCGCAGATCATTTAACTCACTTGTAATCAGTTTCTTAGTGCTTTACTTTTCTGTCTATACTCAATGTTGTAAAGAGGCTACTCCGCCCGAAGGAGATCGTCAGATAGTGCACCATATTCTTCTTGGATTAGCAATCCTCTGATTGCAAACCAAATAAATCTCTTGTGTCTAATTTCTTTATTTAGTCTCTGTTTCTTTTATTACAAGTGTCTGTTATTAAGTTGAAAATCCGAGAAAGGTTTGTGTTTATTTTTGTATAGCAATTCACCCCTCCCCTCTTGCCGGCCTCTAAAGGGACCAACAATATACACACGATCTTCCTCCAATTCTTTTCCCTTTCGATGATCAATAGTTGAGACTACCGGATTATGAGCTACTGACAGAGTAGCTCCAGTATGAGCTTGTTGTTATTATTGTTGTTGTTATTGTAAAGCCTTCTGCACATGAGTGCTAATAAGGAAATCTAGATCTTCATGACTAATAGTGAGTAGGTTCAATTTTCCAGCGTCTTCCATATTGCAATCTCAGATTCAGGTGAAGTTCCCACAGACGACGCCAAATTTGATCCTGTTGGGTTTTTCGGGCCGCGAAAATCGCTTTTCGCGTCGCGGAAATCCTGAATCACCCAAAGCTGTAGATCCGTGCAAGGAAAACCGAACGAAATACAAATACGAGTTTCAAAATCTTTAGATCTACTCCTAGATTTATGTGTTGAGAACTTTACCCTTGTTGCGTGCCCTTTTGCGTTCCCGCTCTTCCAAGGAGTTGCCGGATCTCAAGACCATCAAGCGCCGGTCCTCTAGAAGTATCCACACGGACACGTAGGTGGAGAAACCTCACACAAAAGGTGTGCTAGCACCTTGGTGAGATTCGGCCAAGCAAAGAGGAGAGGGAGAGGGAGAGCTTGAGGAAGAAGAAAGGAGTAAATAATGCCTTGAATGAAAATCAAATTTCATTCACCACTTTTGTGTGGCCGGCCACTCCATGGAGTGTAACTCCCATTCCACATTAATCACAATTAATGTGAAGCCATTAAGAGGTGTTGTGTAACTCCTATGATGTGGCACATCATGAAGATGTGGAACAACACTATTGGTCCACATCTTGCCACCTCACAATGATGTGGCAAATGAGTAACCTCCACTCATTTAATGTGGCCAACCCACATTAAATGCAATGAAGGCTTGTAACCTCCATGAGGTGGCAAAACAAGATGATGTGGAACAACACTATTGGTCCACATCTTGCCACCTCACTCATGATGTGGCAAAGAGTCAAGTCAAACTTGACTCTTCCTCTTCCTCTCTAGTCAAGTCAAACTTGACTCAATCTCTCTCATGGTTGATCTAATCTAACCATTTGATTCAAGCCAACTTAATATAATGAATCTAATTCATTAAATTAAATTGATCTAATGAGTCATAATCTAAATTAGACTCATTAAATACATGAATCAACTTGAGTCTAACTCAATTAGCCCAATTTGGATTACTCTTAATCCAATTTGATTCATCAAATGAATCTAATCCTCTTGGTTCATCATATGAACCAAATCTCCATCTAAATGTCCTAAGTGTGTGACCCTATAGGTTCTTGTAACGTTGGCAATGCCCTAAACCCATTTAGGAGCATAAGTAATGAGCGGTATCTAGCAACACATCATTACTACCCAAGTTACAAGAAATGTCGAGATCCAACATCACCTTGTGACTACTAATTGTGACTTCTCACAATATGTGACATTGTCCTTCTATCCTAGACATCTAGATTGATCAATATGAGGCATAGACCGTGTCATCCTCTAATCAATCTAAATCTTGAACTCCAAGTAGACTCACTCGATCAAATGAGCTCAACATCTAATGTTGACTCATTTGGGCATGGTCATGCACTTCGTGGTCTAACTCTATCAAGAATATTGATGTCGCTCCCGTCATATGGGAGGGATAGATCCCATCTACATCACTCACATCCCTCTGCATAATTTGTTATATACCCAGTAATCGTCTTTATAGTCCACCCTTTTACGGGTGACGTTTTGACGAAACCAAAGTACATAACTCCTTATGTAGGGATCCATGGTGACTTCAGGTCAAAGGACTAATAGTCATACTAATAGCCACATGAGAATGTATATGACACTCATATAACGATCCATGATACTTTCTCATGGCTGGTCATTCAGTATACATTCTCTAATGCATACCGATGTGTCAACTTAATATCTCTATATCCATGACTTGTGAGATCAAGTCATCGAGCTGACCTACATGCTAGTCTTATTAACATTGTCCCTGAATGTTAATACTCGACTAGGAATGATTTAGAGTAGTGTTCCCTATATCATCTCACTATCGATTCAACCAATCGATTGATATAGGTAAGAATCTTCTACTCAAGGACGTTACTATACTTATTTTATCTGGCACTAATACAAATAAGCATAATAACCAAAACCAAATGCCTTAATATATATACAAGAATATGATATACATGAGTCCATACAATCATCAAATGATTGGCTCTAGGGCTCTAACTAACAATCTCCCACTAGCACTAGTGTCAATCAGTATAGGCTCTAAGGTCTAATGACCTAGTGTGACCATCATGCTTTCTTTGTGCCAAAGCCTTGGTCAAGGGATCTGTGATGTTAGCCTCTGTAGGTACTCTGCAAATCTTCACATCTCCTTTATCGATAATCTCTCGAATGAGATGGAAACGTTGTAGAACTGCTGTGAACTCTGCCAGCTCATAGCAATACCATTCAAGCAAAACACGAACCTCGACTGTGATCTTTAATTATCCTGATCGGTCTCGAAGCTGGCATCACTGTAACCCTTTACAATTAGCTCATCATTGCCTCCATATATCAAGAAATATTCTTTAGTCCTTCATAAGTATTTAAGAATATTCTTGACCGCTATCCAGTGACTTTCACCTGGATCTGACTGGTATCTGCTCGTCATGCTCAAAGCATACGAGACATCAGGTCGAGTACATAGCAAGGCGTACATGATAAAACCTATGGCTAAGGCATAAGGGATCTGATCCATGCGGTCTCTCTCCTCTCTAGAAGAGGGACCTTGAGTCTTCGAAAGACTCACGCCATGTGGCATCGGCAGAAATCCCTTCTTGAAGTTCTGCATGGCAAACTGAAGGAGTACCTTGTCAATATATGTACTCTGACTTAGGCCAAGCAATCTCTTAGATCTATCTCTATAGATCTGTATCCCTAGAATGCGGGATGCCTCACCTAAGTCCTTCATTGAGAAGCAACTCCCTAGCTAGGTCTTGATAGACTGAAGCATAGGGATATCCTTCCCAATGAGTAGTATGTCATCCACATACAATATGAGGAGGACAACTGCGTTCTCTACAACCTTCTTGTAGACACAAGGCTCATCTTCGTTCTTGATGAAACCAAACTGTTTGATTACATCATCGAATCAAAGATTCCAGCTCCGAGAAGCTTGCTTTAGTCCATAAATGGACCTATGCAGCTTGCATACTCTGTTAGTATGCTGTGGATCTACAAAACCCTCATAGATAAGTCCATCCATGTCAGTCTTTCTCTTAAAGACCCACTTACACCCAATGGGTTTTACCCCTTCAGGCGGATCAACCAAAGTCCATACTTGGTTGGTGTACATGGATTCCATCTCGGATCTTATGGCCTCTAGCCATTTCTCGGAATCTGGTCTCATCACAGCTTCCTGATAGGTGGTAGGCTCATCCTCTATGAGCACAATGTCATCATGGTCAGACAAGAGAAATGAGTATCTCTCAGGCTGACGACGTACTCTATCAGACCTGCGAAGAGGTATGTCTACTTGAACTGGTTGTTGTTCCTCAACTCCTTGTGGAACATCATCCACAACACTTTGTGGTTCCAGTTCAACTTCCATCGAGGCTTCAGTGCTAGTATTCGCATCTTGAACTTCTTCAAGATCGAACGTGCTCCCACTAGTCTTTCTAGAAACAAAGTCCCTTTCTAGAAAGACCCCAGTCTTTGCCACAACTACCTTGTGCTGACTGGGAATGTAGAAGTAATATCCCTTAGTTTCCTTGGGATATCCGATGAAATAGCACTTGTCAGATTTGGGTCCTAATTTGTCTGAGACTTGACGTCGTACATAAGCCTCACAGCCCCAAATCCTCATGAAAGACACCTGGGCATCTCTCCCAGTCCATATCCTATATGGTGTCTTTATCACGGCCTTGGATGGAACTCGGTTGAGAATGAAAGCTGCCGTGTCTAGAGCATAGCCCCTAAGGTATGTCGGAAGATCTGTGTGACTCATCATAGATCGTACCATATCTAATAGGGTACGATTCCTCCTTTCGGATACACCATTCCACTGTGGTGTTCCAGGAGGAGTGAGTTGGTATAGAATCCCACACTCAGCTAGGTAGTCACGGAACTCATGGCTAAGGTATTCTCCACCTCGATCGGATCGAAGTATCTTAATACTCTTGCCAAGCTGGTTATGTACTTCATTCTTGAATTCTTTGAACTTTTCAAAAGATTCTGACTTATGTGTCATCAAGTACACATAACCATATCTACTGAAGTCATCAGTAAATGTGATGAAGTACCTATAACCGCCTCTAGCAGCGACATTGAAAGGGCCACATACATCACTATGTATGAGTCCTAACAAATCAGTCGCTCTCTCGCTGTGCCCACTAAAGGGAGTCTTGGTCATCTTGCCTCGTAGGCATGACTTGCATATCTCATATGATTCAAAATTAAATGAGTCCAGCAAACCATCCTTATGGAGCTGGGATAAGCGCTTGTCATTTATATGACTTAAGCGACAGTGCCAGAGATAGGTTTGGTTCCAGTCATTTGACTTGAACCTCTTGGTACTAATGTTATAGATAGGGCTCTCAAGGTCTAGAATATAGAGTCCGTTTATTAGTGGTGCACTACAATAGAACATATCTTTTAAATAAACAGAACAACATTTGTCTTTTATTATAAAAGAGTATCCTTTCTTGTCTAAACAAGAAACCGAACCTATGTTCTTAGTAAGAGCAGACACATAAACAACAATCATCTAAATCTAGTACAAGCCCAGAGGGTAGAGATAGCTGATAAGTTCCTACAGCAACAGTAGAAACCCGTGCTCCATTGCCTACTCGTAGGTCCACCTCGCCCTTTGTCAATGCCCTACTATTTCTCAGCGCCTGCACATCAGTACAAATGTGAGAAGCGCATCCAGTATCTAATACCCATGATGTAGAAATAGATAGATTGACTTCTATAACATATATACTTGAAGTGGAAGTCTCACTTCGCTTCTTCTTAAGATCCTCCAAGTATACCTTGCAGTTCCTCTTCCAGTGCCCGGTCTGACTGCAGTGGAAGCAGGTAGCATCCTTGGCGACCCCTCCTTTAGGCTTCAGTGCCTTGCCTTTGCCCTTGGTTTGGGACTTTCCCTTACCTTTAGGCTTGCCCTTGCCCTTGTGCTTCTGGACCATCAGAATGGGCTTAACCTTCTTAAGGTTAATCTCAGCAGTTCGTAACATACTAAGTAGCTCGAGCAGTGGCTTGTCAATCTCGTTTATGTTATAGTTGAGAACGAATTGATTATAGCTATCCGGCAAGGATTGCAAGATCAAGTCAATGGCCAGCTCTTGGCCAAGTGGGAACCCCAGTCTTTGTAGGTTCTCTATGTACCCAATCATCTTGAGTACATAAGGACCTACAGGAGCCCCATCTGACATCTTGCACTGAAATAGTGCCTTCGAGATCTCAAATCTCTCATGCCTCGCTTGTCCCTGATATAGTTGGCGAAGATGCTCAAACATATCGTAAGCGCCCATCAACTCATGTTGCTTCTGAAGCTCTGAGTTCATGGTCGCGAGCATTAGATAGGACACATCTAATGCGTCGTCTTGATGCTTCTTATAAGCATCTTTGTCGGCTCACGGGGCATTGGCAGGAGGAGCCTCCGGAATGGGCTGCTCCAGAACGTACAGTTTACGTTCTTGGGTGAGAACTATTCTCAAGTTCCTGTACCAGTCCAGGAAATTCGCTCCGTTGGGCTTGTCCTTCTCAAGGACAGATCGCAGGGAGAAGGAATTCGTGTTCGACGTCATAGTTATCTACAACAGAAAAATTTGCAGAAATAAATATAATATTCTTAAAATCATTTAATTAGGCATTTAATTAAATGATGCTCCCACTGAATTCTATAATTCTTGTGGGACAAGATCCACATCATACTAATCCTTGAGTTAGCTTTGGCTAATACGCCCAAGGCTTAGCATGATCGGTAGGTAACGATTACCAATTACATCTCTATGCAACTCTTGTTTATAGAATCAATATCCGCATTTATATTAAAAACTCGAGTTAGCTTTGGCTAATACGCCCGAGAATTAATATAGATGTGATTTTGACCTATCTTTTCCAACCGTTGGAAGAATACCTATAGTTGACTCGATCCAACCGAGTAACTAGGAATACTCAATCTAATTGAGTTTGTATTCACCCATGCGTTGATAGGCGGGACCAAGATTGTCCCTCCGTACCCTACCAAGATAATATGTATTGCTCTGCTTTGGCAGATTCAATAATACATGTGATCGAGGTAGTGATAGGTATCACGGCATGGTTAGGCATTTAGAGTTGGTTCGATCGAGATCTAATCTAATCGAAAAGGATGCATCTTGTGCACGACTTAGATCTAATCTAATCGCAAGGGTGCATCATGTGCACGACTTAGATCTAATCTAATCGTAAGACACTAATTAATTAACTACTTATTAAATATGCATCACATACACAAGCAATTAATTAATCTATTTGTGATTTAGTCATGGCCCTACTACGATCTTCTCAAGCCAATGAGAAGATCAATTGGTCAACCTAGGGTCAACAGCTTCTCCAAGCTCCTCCCTTTGACCACCTTGTGTTGCTCGTGCCCGCCTCGGAACTCCGTCTCGTGTGGACCCTCCACCACTCCAATTTGTACATTACAATTTGAAACTCGAGTTACATTCGAGTCTAAATCTAATTTACAACAAGAATATAAGAGAAGGCACGACGCGCAGGTCACGAATATAATACAACACTCGCAAACACATAACGGCACGCAGGTCATATTATGAGTAAAATTGGTGACACAATCCAATCACATTAGGTTTTTGGGCCATGACTATCACAAAATTAATATATAATTCAAAATTATATATTTTCTTAATTTTCTGTAATTTTAAAATTAATTTTTACAATTTTTACGAGTAAAATTTCCCGGCGGACACGTTTAGCGGTTTCGGGCGCAATCGCGGAACGGATCCCCTTGCGGGGCCAGGGGCAGCACCCCTACCTGCGATCTAACCATCGCGAGGGTTCCTTTGCGATCCAACAGTGCCTAAACCCGCTGTCCCAAAACGATTTGGGCCGAGACATTGCCGTTTCGGAAAAATCTTCCCGGCGGGTTCGTTTTTAGCGATTTCGGGTGCAATCGCGGAGCAAATCCCCTTGCGGGGTTAGGGGCAGTACCCCTACCCATGATCTAACCATCGCGAGTTGCTCCTAAGCGATCTAATGGCACCCAAGCCCGCTGTCCCAAAAATTTTGGGGCGAAACGAAGCCGTTTTGGAAAAATCTTTCCGGTAGCCGAAGCCTACAAGCGACTAAACACTTGTGCTTCGATTACTCGAGAAAAATACTCATAAAAACCCAAAAATCATAATTTTACAGAAAATTACAGAAACTTTAGTTTTCATAAAACCAAAAAACAAACTCGTACTCGCCTTGCACGTGGCTCTAATACCACTGTTGGTTTTTCGGGCCGCGAAAACCGCTTTTCGCGTCGCGGAAACCCCGAATCACCCAAAGCCGTAGATCCGTGCAAGGAAAACCGAACGAAATACAAATACGAGTTTCAAAATCTTTAGTTCTACTCCTAGATCTATGTGTTGAGAACTTTACCCATGTTGCGTGCCCTTTCGCGTTCTCGCTCTTCCAAGGAGTTGCCGGATCTCAAGACCGTCAAGCGCCGGTCCTCTAGAAGTATCCACACGGGCACGTAGGTGGAGAAACCTCACACAAAAGGTGTGCTAGCACCTTGGTGAGATTCGGCCAAGCAAAGAGGAGAGGGAGAGGGAGAGCTTGAGGAAGAAGAAAGGAGTAAATAATGCCTTGAATGAAAATCAAATTGCATTCACCACTTTTGTGTGGCCGGCCACTCCATGGAGTGTAACTCCCATTCCACATTAATCACAATTAATGTGAAGCCATTAAGAGGTGTTGTGTAACTCCTATGATGTGGCACATCATGAAGATGTGGAACAACACTATTGGTCCACATCTTGCCACCTCACAATGATGTGGCAAATGAGTAACCTCCACTCATTTAATGTGGCCAACCCACATTAAATGCAATGAAGGCTTGTAACCTCCATGAGGTGGCAAAACAAGATGATGTGGAATAACACTATTGGTCCACATCTTGCCACCTCACTCATGATGTGGCAAAGAGTCAAGTCAAACTTGACTCTTCCTCTTCCTCTCTAGTCAAGTCAAACTTGACTCAATCTCTCTCATGGTTGATCTAATCTAATCATTTGATTCAAGCCAACTTAATATAATGAATCTAATTCATTAAATTAAATTGATCTAATGAGTCATAATCTAAATTAGACTCATTAAATACATGAATCAACTTGAGTCTAACTCAATTAGCCCAATTTGGATTACTCTTAATCCAATTTGATTCATCAAATGAATCTAATCCTCTTGGTTCATCATATGAACCAAATCTCCATCTAAATGTCCTAAGTGTGTGACCCTATAGGTTCTTGTAACGTTGGCAATGCCCTAAACCCATTTAGGAGCATAAGTAATGAGCGGTATCTAGCAACACATCATTACTACCCAAGTTACAAGAAATGTCGAGATCCAACATCACCTTGTGACTACTAATTGTGACTCCTCACAATATATGACATTGTCCTTCTATCCTAGACATCTAGATTGATCAATATGAGGCATAGACCGTGTCATCCTCTAATCAATCTAAATCTTGAACTCCAAGTAGACTCACTCGATCAAATGAGCTCAACATCTAATGTTGACTCATTTGGGCATGGCCATGCACTTCGTGGTCTAACTCTATCAAGAATATTGATGTCACTCCCGTCATATGAGAGGGATAGATCCCATCTACATCACTCACATCCCTCTGCATAATTTGTTACATACCCAGTAATCGTCTTTATAGTCCACCCTATTACGGGTGACGTTTGACGAAACCAAAGTACATAACTCCTTATGTAGGGATCCATGGTGACTTCAGGTTAAAGGACTAATAGTCATACTAATAGCCACATGAGAAAGTATATGACACTCATATAACGATCCATGATACTTTCTCATGGCGGGTCATTCAGTATACATTCTCTAATGCATACCGATGTGTCAGCTTGATATCTCTATATCCATGACTTGTGAGATCAAGTCATCGAGCTGACCTACATGCTAGTCTTATTAACATTGTCCCTGAATGTTAATACTCGACTAGGAATGATTTAGAGTAGTGTTCCTTATATCATCTCACTATCGATTCAATCAATCGATTGATATAGGTAAGAACCTTCTACTCAAGGACGTTACTATACTTATTTTATCTGGCACTAATACAAATAAGCATAATAACCAAAACCAAATGCCTTAATATGTATACAAGAATATGATATACATGAGTCCATACAATCATCAAATGATTGGCTCTAGGGCTCTAACTAACAGATCCTGTCTGAGAAGCTTAACAAAATGGAAAGCTGGGGAGAGAACTTACTGTTGATGAAGGAGAACACCTGAGAATTCAGATCCGAGAAAACCAAAGCGGATCTGGAAGAATAAAGCCACCGAACACCCTCCTTGTACGAAGACCTAAGGATGAAAGAAAGGATCCACTGAAGAATGCCGAGATCTGGAACTTCCAAGACTTCCTGCGCACAAAGACCAACCGACACTATCGTCAGTGACCTAAGACCGGGGTGGGAATCCCTGGCTAGACCCTCCAACGCTCAAGTCAGTGATCTCTCTTCGTGTGGAAAGAAGGAAGAAGATGAACAGTGATTCAAATTAGGGTTTGTAATGGATGATTGTGAGTCTGGTGAGCTGAGCATACCTTGCCAACGGAGAGGATTCCCCTTTTTATACCACTTCATATAACCTCCGTAGTCATGAAGTGGACCTCGATTTTTTAGAGTTTGTTATGAGATGACGTAAGCCATGCACTTGCAGAAAATAACTTTTAAGGAATCTTTTTTGTACCCCAGATGTACTTTCTTTGTCACCTAGTGCCTGTAGAAGAGTCTAGAAACATTCGTCCCGCCAAATTAGCAAACCTGTTATACAATCACATACTACATATATCTTCATTAAGCTATTTATAAATATTCTTGAAATATTTGTTCTCGCCCTGTCTTATAAGCTATATGAAGGTATATTTATCGTCCATACTTACTTACCCTATCTTTATCATGTTACAGATAGTCCGATCTTATACTATGATTTATATCGGACAGAATTGAACCTAAGTTATGTCCGGGCGTGTTACTACTATTGTTCAACATACGTCCTAATCATCCGATAATCTACTATAGATCTGGTAAGGCCTTGTATCTTTTCACATCCAGGTGATCATATAAGTCCGTCCAATGCCAATATACATCCAGATGTACTAGTTCAGACAATCTTAGTTTAGCTATCTTAAACATGTAAACCCAGTCGATATTTGACCCATCTTTCTTAAGGTCTTATACTGGCCGATATTGACCTATTTTCCTTAAGCATATTATCTCGGTCGATATTGGCTTATATTTCCTTAAGCACGTTACCTCGGCCGATATTAGCCTATTTTCCTTAAGTATATTACCCCGACCGGTATTGGCCTATACTTTCTTAAGCATGTTACCCCAGCCGGTATTGGCCTATACTTTCTTAAGCATGTTACACCGACCGATATTGGCCTATATTTCCTTAAGCCTGTTATCCCGGCCGGTATTGACCTATACTTTCTTAAGCATGTTACCCCGATCGGTATTGGCCTATACTTTCTTAAGCATGTTACCCCGGTCGATATTGGCCTATATTTCCTTAAGCCTGTTATCCCGACCGATATTCATACTTGCTTAATTCTGCTATCTCTTTTCCCCTTTTCACCGGCGACCTACTAAACCTAACCCATATCACTTTCCTTCCCTCCAAGTCTAGTCGAAGGAGGTGTAGCTGACTGACTAGACCCAGGTATATTTTTGTTTCTTTTCCTATCTTTAACCATGACTCTACTATGGCCACTGCAATAGACTCATGACCTTCTCTACAGTAGTCCTCGTGACTTCTAGTACAACAATCCCGTGAACCCAAGTATAGTGATCCCGTGAGTCCAAGTATAGTGATCCCGTGAGTCTTTTGGCCCTTTAAATAGGGTTGTGATCCTCCCTTCCTTCTTCACTTGCCTAAGTTCTTTTCCTCCTTGTTCACCTTCCCTTACCAAGTGTATGGCTTTAGGCCCCCCTTTCTGGGGGCAATTCTTGTTGGACAAGGTGAAATATATAGATGAAGCTGGCCAAGCTTTGGATCTAGTTAACTCTCTGTCACGAGAGCTGGAGGTATTTCTATCGATCACCCAGTTTCAAGTATGGTTGGGAATGACCTTGAGGAACAAAGTTCATCGAGATCTAGAACTTCAAGCCAAAGAAATGACTACTTTACAGACTCCACAGGCTTTAGAAGTGTTCACGTTAACCAAGGAGGTTCACATAACTAGCCTGTTAGCGTCACAATGGCAGCACAACCCAGGTCATCTGTAGGCTAAGGTGGACGCTCTAGAAGCAGCGCTTAAAATGTTCAAGCAGGAATTGCATTGTTTTATGACATGTCTGAGGGGACTTGAATAAGTTTGCACCTCCTTTATCCATGAGACCACTCTCTTTCCTACTTTCTCCAAGGCATAAAAGAACACACTGGCTCTTCTAAATGGGGAGGGGGGAGGGTAATTCCGTTGGATGACAGATTTTTCATCCTACCCTCATACTAGGCAAAATATTTCCACTTCTTCGACTTGGTCGGGTTTACCTTTATCCGGGTTGAAGTTTTCTAAGAAGTTTGAGAGCTCATGTTTTAGCGGGCTCCCTTCAAGTCTAGCCGAAGGAGGTGTCAGCCGACTGATTAGACATGAATTTATGTTTAGTTGAGTTACATAGCTTGAGCAATATTATGTGCTTGATCAGGCTTGGCCCATTGAGTATATGCAAAACTTATTTGTTTTTTATTTAACTGATGATATACTTCGAGTTATATAAGACTAAATGCCTCAAATGCAATCAATATGTTATACTCAATCGAACCCTTTTGACCTTGGTTGATACTAACCTATCTATAGTAGACATGTTATACCGGCCGATATTAGCCTATCTATGGTAGACATGTTATCCCGACCAAAATTAGCTTGTCTATTATAGACATGTTATCCTGATCGATATTAACCTATCTATTATAGGCATGTTGTCCCGATTGATATTAGCCTGTCTATTATAGTTATATTAATTCCTACAGTGCTTCACGCGTGATTGACTATTATTATTTCTTATATTCTGTCTTCGACCCGGGATCTGTCAAACCCAATCCATCCTCCTTTACTACACATAGTAAACTATGCCCCTTTTTTCTAGAATTTCCTTGATTATGATTGGCTTTTCAACGGTAAGAGAATGTTGGAGGTGCGCGACGAGGTGCCACCAACCCCTATATGATTCGATTTGTCGCGTCCATCATAAATGCCCATTTATGGTCATATGACACGTGTCTTTTCTCATCTTTTGTGTAACACCAGCATCTGCATGCTTCTATAATCAACGGTGTCTGTTGCAAAAAGGTATTCTAATCTGACGGTTATTATATGTTCCTTCAACCCTAAATCCTTCATCTTCTTGTCGACTTTGTTCCTTTTTCCTTACCTTAGCGTTTCTTCTTCGCTGCAATCTTTGATCAATCCTCGTGCTCACCGTCTTCCCATGATCCTCTTTCTTAGTTCTCAGTAAGTAACCTGTTGTTCTGTTAACCCTTACTTCTATCTATGGCTGAAGATACGATTGCCCCTTGGTATACTCAAATTTCATCTTCTTTCAACAAGGATGCTCGGCTTGCTATTTGTAGGCAATATGAAATTCTTAAGGAATATGACATCATAATTCCTAAACTAGATGAGCATCCTCACCATCTTCCTGCTAATTGTATAACTTTCTTTAGGGATCAGTTGATAGGGGGTTTAAGGTTTTCTATTCCTCCCTTTCTAATCGATGTAAGCCAATATTTTGATATTCTTCTTCAACAATTTGTGCCTAATGCCTTTCGTTATTTGTGTGACATTTGATATTCCTCCTACTCCTCAAAATGTTTTCATGTTTTCCTATCCAAAGGTAGCAGAACCAGGTGTTTTTCTTTTCCAATCTCGGACTAAGATGGTCCTTTTTGATGATATGTCTTCTTCTCTTAAAGCCTGGAAATCTCGCTTCTTTTTTATAAAGTTTTCAGGACCTATTCCTTGGTCCCATGCTTGGAAATCATCTCTACCTCCTTTGCCTGATATCAAGAAATTTAATCTTCACCCTTCTTTTCCCCTTTATTGTGAAAAGTTGCTATATCGTCGTCTTTCTATCACTAAATGGCTGCGAAGCGATCTTCTGTATTTGTTTGGTTTGAGCCCGGTCAGATATAAGATACACAACTCCTTAGGTAAAGTTCTATTTCTTCTTCTATCAATTTCTACTAACTAAAACATTTTCTTCTCTTTTGTGTAGTGGCTGGTTTTTATGCTGCTTTGATTGATGAAGAACTACGTCTGGAAGAGGTTGAACTTCATGCTAAAGAGCAAAGCTTCTTGCTACAATTAATCTGCCATCTTCAATTGGAGCTTCGGTTCCTCCGGTTGAAGCTTCTAGCTCTCAAGTGGCTCATGAAGTTCTTGAGATTCTTCCAGCAGGAGTTCCTGCTGTCTCTTTGCCAACTGTTTCTTCATCAGTGGCTGTTGCTTCTTTATCAGTGGTTGTTGCTTCTTCATCAGCCACTTCTCTTCCCGTTGTTGAGCTTACATCCCCTGTAAGCTCAGAAAAATCTCTTGCTGAAATTGCCCCTGGCAAATGCCCGGGACGCAAACTAACTAGAGCTCTCCCCTCTAAAAGGAGACTCATTCTTCCTGCTGAGGAATTACCCTCAGAAGGTTTTGCCTCTGCTATCCCTTCTTCTACATAGCCTACTTTGACTGATCTATATCCTTCCCTTCTTTTTTCTTCCTCTCCTTCTTCCAGCAATACTGCCCCTGGTAGTACTTCTTTTACTTTTCCTTTATCTGTTCCAGAATATGGGTCATTACCTCCTTCCTCCTCTTCTTATTTAGTTTTCGCTCTCCCTTCTATTCCAACTTCCTCTTTTCTACCACTTCCTCTTCTATCCCTGTTCTTCCTATACTGCTAAGAGGCTCTTTCACCACTGCTCGGGAGGAAATTCACCCTCTCTTTGGAAAACTTACCCCTCCCAAGATAATAGATCAATTCTCTCATGAGGAAACCAAGGTATGTCTGCTATTACTTATTTATTATTCATCCATGACTATCTTATGTTCGTAGCAATGTATGGCCAATATGGGTCTAGCTCGACTAATGCATAACTTATATTATGAGAACGAGAAGTTGAAACAACAAGTTGCTGAGATGTCCTCTACCACCCTCTCGGAAGAATCTAAGAAACAATATGAAGCTTAGCTTGAAAGCCTTCAATCTCAATTTAAATCGGCTACGGGCCTCAACACTGAATTATCTTCCAAATTAGAGAAGCAGATTATTGAGACAGACAAACTGAAATTTGATTACGAGTCTACCTTAGCTGACAAACTCAAAGCTTTACAGCTGAAGGATAATGAAATAGCTTCTTTAAACACTTCCCTGAATATAGCTAAAACAGAGGCCTCCATAAAAAATGCTGAATTGAGGTATTCCCAAACAACTCTGGTTGAGTATAAAGCTAGTGAAGATAATCGCTTTAAAGATTGGGTCATGACCCTAATTAAATCTATTGAATTCAACAGGCCAATAGTAAAGTCTATTTTGATAGCTTATACTACGGGAGCTGAGGGAGCTGTTTAGCAATTATATGAGCAGGGCTTCCTATCTCGCGATCCTCCTCCTAACTTCTTGGATCGACGCAAGTTAATTACTAATTGGCCTGATGATCTATTTCCTCAACTTTCTATAGAGTAACCTTTTACTCTAATTCTGATTATTGTAAAGTTAACTATGACTCGCTATGATAATTCTCATTAGAAACTGGTTTATTTGTGAGAGGTTAATCTTTTTATGTTAATGAATTTATCTGACTAATTGGTTTGTATTTGTATGTTTAGAATTATCCTTCCTCTACTATCCCACCTATTTTTCCCATTTACGATGGTTTGCTAACTCCTTTCTAAATTTATCCCCTTTTCATAACTGGCTTCTCATCCTTATCCTTATCATATTTACTAATCTATTACTATTTACACAAGGACCTAATTTTTACCAATATATTACAACATCATCACTCTTGACCGATTTACTATAGCATCACAAATCTCGATCGATTTACTATAGCATCATCAATCTCAATTGATCTACTATAGTATCATCAATCTCGATGGTTTATTATAACATTCTCAATTTCGACCGGTCTATTATAACCAACCGATTTACCGTAGCATCACCAATCTCGATCAATTTACTATAGCATCATCAATCTCAATTGATCTATTATAGTATCATCAATCTCGATCGGTTTATTATAACATTCTCAATCTCGACCGGTCTATTATAACCGATCGGTTTATTGTAGCATCACCAATCTTGACCGATTTACTATAGCATCATCAATCTCAATTGATCTATTATAGTATTATCAATCTCGATCGATTTATTATAACATTCTCAATCTCGACCGGTCTATTATAACCGACCGATTTACTGTAGCATCACCAATCTCGATGGATTTACTATAGCATCATTAATTTCAATTGATCTACTATAGTATCATCAATCTTGATTGGTTTATTATAACCGGTCGATTTACCTTTATGTTTACAAATATCGTTCGGTATATTTTACTTAGCCAGATTTCGTCCGATCTGGTATACTTGTATGGGATTATTGTTTAATCAGATAGATAGTCTTAAGTTACCCGATCGACCTTATACTAGACCGATTTTCCTCATACCTCTTTGATTCTTTAAGAATCAAGTGTAGAGAGAAAGAAAAACCTATCGCATTTTCCGAAGATGATTGCTAAGCTTACCTTCCTTTCCTTGGGATTCGACCTTCTTTTTGAATTTGATCCCCTTCTTCGAGGACATCCCCTTTCTATAGCGGTTATGATTACGTGTATTCTTCTTCATTGCTTTTATGACAACTATGACATTCCCCTCTTTTTGTACTTAAGTTTTTCACAAATTATTATTGATCTTCGGGTTTCTTCTCTTTCCAGTTTTTCCCTATCTTTTTAAGGGTTTTTGGTATAGGGCATAGAAGAAAAGCAAGGGTTTAAGATGCTCTCTTCTGCTCCCCGACTATTCCTTCTTCTTCCTTTGCTCGCCTTCCTTCTGCTATTCAGCCATGGCCGCTCCTTCCCCAGCATGGTTTCTCTCGTGTACTTCTAACCTTATTGATTTAGAAGAAGTGGAACTGCAAACGAACTATGATTTTTCTTCCTATATGGTTTTCCCTACTCCTTAGAATGACCCACATCTTCCTCCTTTAGGAAGTATATCAATCATCTGGGCTCAAGCTTTACAAGTTTTCCGATTCCCTCTTTATCCCTTTTTCGTCGATGTTAGTATCTATTTTGAGATTCCTCTTAATCAGCTTACTCCTCAATCTTTTTCTATTCTTGTGGGTTTTGTTGGGGTATATAAACTACTAGATTTTCCTCTGTCCCCCTCGCCTTTTTCACTACTTCTTCATTCCCCGCCAAGTAGACATTGGTGTCTTTAAATTTCAGTCTCGCCCTAAGGCTATTTTGTTTAGCGGGATTCCTCCTCAAGAGGAATGACGTCACAAATTTTTCTTTATGTGTCTTCCTTCTCCTCCTCCTTTTCCTACCAACTAGATATATGATCTTCCTCCAGTTCCTAGCACTGACGGCTTCCTTACTGATCCCTCAGTTTCTTCTGCCTTACCCAAGTTAAAGGGGGTTAAATTTTGCTTACCGACCTTGATTGTGGAAGGTCTCCATCGAAACCCCCTTGGAGGTCAATTTTGGTATGTTCAGACATTCTTGACTATGTTTATTAGCCATTTGTTAATTAGTTTCTATAATAACACCTAATTCTTATATTTCAGTTGATGCTCTTCTACCTGCTTTCATGTACAAGAACACAACTATGACCAAGTCTTTTTTGAATAAACTTGGAGAAAATGACTACAGGCTCATCGAGCTAATCCTACTACTTCTACTCTGGGTTTATTATCTAAGGAAGAACAAGTAGCAGAAGCTATTGCTTCCTTGGAAGAGGAAGAAGAACAACCTTTTGTTGTCATACACAAGAAACCCAGGCTTACTGAGGAAGTTCCCTTTCGTGACACTTTTGGTACTTTTGTGCAGATCCCCATTGTTCCTTCACCTTTTTTTTTTTGAGAGAGGTAAAGAACTAATGCCCCCTACTCACATTGTCTCCAACCTTTCTCTTAATATGATAAGACCAGGTCTACTTATTCCTTCCTCTTCTGTTATTATTTCAGTTACTTCTGCTTCTCAGATGGCTACTAGTACTCCTGCATCCTCTGAAACTCTTTCCTTGGCCTTACCTCCTCTAACTTCTGGCCCACGAGTTAAAGAACACCTTGCAGGAGATCTTCTCCGAGTCCAGGAGAATCACCTATCCGTGCCTTAACAACTGAATCAACTTTCATTGCTTTGCCATCTTCCATCCCCTCTAGCTCTTTCTCTGTTGTTCCCATTTCTACCACTTCCTCTCCTTCTCTTCCTTCTTCCTCCACCCGTCCCTCCCTTCTGCCCCCCGGGTCTATTTAGACAAGCTATGGGTCTGCCCTCTCAAATAGTACAAGTTTTGGATCCTCCTAGTTACGGTTTTCTACAACTACAAGGCCAGTTGTCTGAGTTTTGGCTACATACCCAAGAGCTGTTAAGGGGCACCAGTATTTCAAACCGCGTTGATAGTCATAGTCGTCAAGCTGTTGTCATAAGTGTTTTTCATTATATATTGTTAACGTCTTATTATTTCCTGCTAACTGCATTATTATTTTAGTTCCTTGCCTCAAGTCTTCATCTAGACCAGCTAGTCATTGTTTTGGAAAGGGGCAATAGCAAGTTAAAAGCTCAAGTAGAGGCACTAAAAGCCAATCTTCCTCCTTCCCACATTGAGCTTACTCAATTACAAGAGAAGATAGCTTTACAGACTCAACAAATAGAGGCTATGAAAAAGGAATTGCAGCATCAGCACCAGTTATTGAAAAACAAAGAGCTTGAAAGGAAAACCTTGGAGTTACAGGTGGATCGGTTAAATTCCAGCCTCTAGGTGGAAACTGCTTTGAAAGACAAAGCTATTTAAGATGTTTCTCATAAGAACACTGTTTTAGAGAAAGTGGAGAGACTTCACAATATCTTTCTTTCTGAGCAGGCTCAAGAATTAGCCTCAAGTGAGTTTGCTCTTCTACAAGAGCAAGAATAGTGAAAGGCTTAAGATGCAGAGATATCCTCACTCCGAAAGGAACTAGAGCAGCTTAAATTAGAAAGAAACACTTTCAAAGACCAAGCTGCTAAACTATAAACTGAATTTCAAAGTTATAAGGAGCATGAGGAAGACCGATAGGAAGATAGGCGCTTAACTTTTCTGAGGTCTCCGACGTTTGTTGGCGAATATGTTCGTCGAGTCATAGGGACTCTAAATCATTCTGTGACAGGGGTTATTCAACAATTAAGGGAAGATGATTATCTATCTCGTGAACCCCCTTCTCAATTCATAAACCATCGCAGACTTAACCAAGAATTACTCAAAAATTTAACGAGCCACTTTAAGTGAGCATGAATATGTATTTGTAAAAGACTTGTAATTAAGTACTTGAAAATTTGTAAAAAATTTGTACTTACCTATTTTTCCAGCCTTTATGATCTGTTTGCTGCTTCTTGAGAATAAGTATTATCTTGCTCAAAAGCTTTTCCTGTTGTGGTATCTTAATTGATCATATGGTTCTGAACAATAAAGCTTTCCATAAACCCCTTGATTTTTATTCGGGCATGGATGTATATAAAGAATTCCAAAGACCTCCGTGCTTCCGAAGGATGTGTAATCCCGAGCAACTTTATATGAAAAACTCCATAGGATTTATGTGCTTTGGGTCGGACGTACAATCACGAGCGATTTTTAATAGGGAACTTCATATGATTGTGACTTTTGATGGGGAATGTAATTTTGAAGGATTATATATATAAAGAATTCCCTTTGAACTTTGAACCCTGGTCGGGAGTGTAACACTGAATGATCTTTATAAAGAAAATCCAGATGACTTTGAGTCAAGGCCAGGCGTATAATCCCGAACGATTTAATATGAAGAATTTCATCAACCTTTGAATTTTTGGTTGGGCGTGTAATCCCGATTAATTTAAGTCAATAGAGTCCTGTGCTCTATCATATTTTGATCAGGTACTCAATCCTGCATGACTTTTCTCATGATAGTTTAAAGTCTCCGGTTCCTCCTGAGAAGGCCCGTCCGGATTTCTTCAAGAGATTTCCTGATCGACTATGCTTGTGATAGTTTAAAGTCTCCGGTGCCTCTCAAGAAGGCCCGTCCGGGTTTTTTCAAGAGATTTCTTGATCGACTATGCTTATGATAGTTTAAAGTCTCCGGTTCCACTCAAGAAGGCCCGTCCGGGTTTCTTCAAGAGATTTCCTGATCGACTATGTTTATGCTAGTTTAAAGTCTCTGGTTCTTCTCAAGAAGGTCCATCCGGGTTTCTTCAAGAGATTTCCCGATCGACTATGTTTATGCTAGTCTAAAGTCTCTGGTTCCTCTCAAGAAGGCCTGTCCGGGTTTCTTCAAGAGATTTCCCGATCGACTATGTTTATGCTAGTTTATAGTCTCCGGTTCCTCTCAAGAAGGCTCGTCCGGGTTTCTTCAAGAGATTTCCTGATCGACTATGTTTATGCTAGTTTAAAGTCTCCGGTTCCTCTCAAGAAGACTCGTCCAGGTTTCTTCAAGAGATTTCCTGATCGACTATGCTTGTGATAGTTTAAAGTCTTCGATTCCTCTCAAGAAGGCCCATTCGGGTTTCTTCAAGAAATTTCCAGATCGACTATGATTTGAGTGAAACTAAAAATGCTTTCACTAACCTTGTGATGGTTTAACGTCTTCGAGATTCGTTAAGGAAACCTGATCGGGCATTCCTTAAAGCTCCCAATTGACTGCCGCTTCAGCAGAATAACAACGTTTGCCCGGTAATCACCACGCTGTTTAAACCGTGTATATTTTTCGGACGATACTTGGCCTGCATTGTATTTACCAAATTAAATGAAGTACTTAAATTATGAGCATACTTGTTATCTATTCGCAAGGCCAAACGGAGGAAAATTTCTTAAAGTAAACTTGATTTTTTCTTTTGGACGTGCTAAGTTTCACATGACTGGATGATTGGAATATAATGAAGAGGCATCAGTCCGCTGGTTCAAGGATATCTATATTTCTTTAGTGATATAAGCTTGTTAAGTTCGGTAGGGTTGTAAATGATTTGCACTCCATGGGCGCCCGAGAATTCTTCCTTCTGTGTCTTGGAGATAATATGAGCCTGATGCCAGTTTTTCTACCACCTTGTAGGGTCCTTCCCATTGTGGTGCTAATTTATTAGCATTCCCAGCGGGCTTAGCACGCTTCCATACTAGATCCCCCGCTTGGAAGAATCTCGGGATGACTCTTTTGTTATAATTTTGTCTCATTCGTTGTCGGTATGATATGAGACGAGCTGTAGCTTTGTCTCGAATTTCTTCTATCAGATCTAGCACCATAAGTCGTCTACCTGCATTGTCATCGTCATATAGTTGTCTTCTATTGGATTCTACTCCCACCTCGATAGGAATTACAACTTCTCCTCCATAAACTAGTTGGAAAGGAGTAATCCCTGTAGCTTCTCGTGGTGTAGTGCGATATGCCCAAAGAACACTAGGCAATTCATCTACCCAGCTGCCTCTGATATGATCCAGTTTAATTTTTAGACCTCTTATAATCTCTCTGTTGGTTACTTCTGCTTGACCGTTACTCTGTGGATACGCCACAGAGGTGAATGCTTGAGTAATACTGTAGCTTTTACACCAATCTAAAATTCTGTCTCCTTGAAACTACCTTCCATTATCAGAGACTAACTTGTGGGGAATACCGAATTTGCAAATAATATTTTTCCACAAGAATTTAATAGCCGTATCTTCAGTAATCCGAGCAAGTGGTTCTTCTTCTACCCATTTAGAGAAATAGTCTACTGCTACTAATAAAAATCTTTTCTGTGCAGTTGCCATAGGAAATGGACCAACTATATCCATGCCCCATTAATCAAAGGGGCAAGAAACTATAGAGGTTCATAATAATTGTGTTGGATGATGTGGAATATTCTGATGGTTTTGACAAGAAATGCAAGTCCTTACAAATTTGGCAGCATCTTCATGTAAAGTAGGCCAGAAATATCCTGCTAATAAAATTCTACGAGCCAAGGATCTTCCTCCTATATGACTGCCACATGAGCCCTGATGAACCTCTTGCAAGATAAATTGTATATCTTCTGTTCCAATACATTTAAGCAAAGGTCTAGAGAAATCCCTTTTATATAACTGTTCCCCTATCATAGTGTATTGGGAAACTCTCTTCTTAAATATTCTTGCTTGTTCTGCATCAATCGGAAGAATGCCCTGCTGCAAATATAATATGATTTGTGCTCTCCAATCACCTTGTATCTCTATTTCAGCTTGTCTCTCAATACAAGATACTAATAATGTCTGCTTAACGGGTCGATCTAAACTCCATGGTGTTATAGCAGAGGCCAATTTATCTAATTCATCTGCTACCTGATTCTCAGATCGAGGAATTTTTTGTATATTTACTTCTTGAAACTAAGCCTTCAATTTATCAAATGCCTCAGCATATAACCTAAGTCTATCATTATTGATTTCCAAGTTACCTGATAATTGTTGGGCTGCTAACTGAGAGTCAGAATAAATATAAACCCGGGATGCTCCCACATGCCGAGCGGCCTGTAACCCTGCTATCAATGCTTCATTATTAGTGACCCTATAATTCAGCCTGATAGAAAGTTGAAGCTTATCTTCCCTTAGAGATATAAGGAGAATACCAATTCCACTACCTTGTCTGGTTGAAGATCCATTCACATAAACTTTCCAAGTACTCTCTTCTTCAGGACCTTAAACTTCTATGATGAAATATGCTAGAGCTTGTGCTTTGATGGCCGAGCGAGGTTGATATTGTATGTCATACTCACTAAGTTCGGTCATCCATTTGATCAACCGACCAGATGGCTCTCGGTTAAACAACACCCGTCCGAGAGTACTGTTGGTCAATACAATAATTACATGTGCTAAAAAATATGGACGCAACCTCCGAGCAGTTAACACTAATGCATAGGCCAACTTTTCGAGTGTAGTATATCTACACTCGGCTCCTTTTAATAAATGGCTAGAAAAATATACAAGTTGTTGCTCTTTCCCTTCCTATTTAACTAACACGGAGCCTATAGCATTTTCATTGGCTGACAAATATACCCATAGGGTTTCTCCTACTACAGACTTAGCCAACACAAGAAGGGTGGACAAGTAATGTTTCAATTCCTGGAAGGCTTTGTCACATTCTTCATCCCATTGAAATTTGTTAGCCTTCTGGAGTATTTTAAAGAAATGGAAGCTACGATCAGCCGATCTTGAAATAAATCTGGACAAGGCTGTGATCCGGTCGGTGAGTCTTTGAGCTTCCCTCATATTGTGTGGTGGCTCCATGTTTTGAAGTGCTTTGACTTTGCTCGGGTTGGCCTCTATTCCCCGTTCGGACACCATATAGCCCAGGAACTTTCCACCTTTTGCTCCAAACAGACATTTACCCGGGTTCAACTTGAGACTGTACTGCCTTAATGTTCCGCAAGTTTCTTCTATATCCCTGCAGAGATCAGTAGCCTGAAGAGACTTAATTAAAATATCATCGACATATACTTCTATATTCCTTCCAATCTGTTTCTGGAAGACCTTATTCATAAGTCTTTGATAAGTTGCTCCTGCATTTTTTAGGCCGAAAGGTATAACATTATAACAATAAGTACCTTCAGATGTCACAAAACTGACATTCTCTTGATCCTCCTTAGCAAGAGGAACCTGATGATAGCCTTGATAAGCGTCCAACATAGAAATATATTCACACCCGGCCGTGGAATCTACTAATTGATCGATCCGGGGCAAAGGATAATAATCTTTTGAGCAGGCCTTGTTAAGATCCCGGAAATCAATACATACCCTACATTTATTTCCTGGTTTAGAGACCAGGACGACATTAGCTAGACAGCTAGGGAATTGTACTTCCCTGATGTAATAGACCTCCATCAGTTTAGCAACTTCTTCTTTAATGATTTGATTTTGCTCCACACTGAAATTCCTCTTTCTTTGCATGACAGGTCGAGCACCTGGGAAGACATGCAAAGAGTGTTCCATTACTGAAGGAGAAACGCCCGTGACTTCCTTGGTCGTCCAAGCAAAGACATCATTGTTTTTTTCAAACATTGAACCAACTCTGTTTTCAGCGTAGGATCAAGATCGACTACGACATAAGTGATAGCTTCAGGCCGACTGGTCTGTATCTGGACTTCTTCCTTCTCCTCATAAACACGGACAGGTGACTTCTCTTGAATGCCATTGACCTCCATTCTTTGCATTTTTCGAGCGGCACTATCTTCAATTCTGACAATCTCTACATAACATTTATGAGCTGTCTTCTGATCACCACGTACTTCCCCGACCTGGTCATCAATAGGAAATTTAATTTTTTGGCAAAAAGTATAAACGACCACCCTAAACTCATTCATGGCCGGTCGACCCAGTATCACATTATAGGCGGACGAGGCATCCACCACCATGAAATGAGATCTCCTTGTTCTCATTAAAGGCTCCTCTCCCAAAGATATGACCAACTTTATTTGGCCGAGAGGTTGTACCTCATTACCAGTGAACCCGTACAGAGGAGTTACCATTTGTTGAAGTTCACTTGAGTCAATCTGCAGTTGATCAAAAGCTTTTTTGAAAATAATATTTACGGAACTACTAGTGTTTATAAAGGTACGAGAAATAGTGTAATTGGCTATTACAACCTTAATTATTAGCGCATCGTCATGGGGTATTTCTACCCCTTCAAGATCTCTGGGCCCGAAACTGATTTTTGGCCCTGCTGCTCTTTCCATACTGCATCCCACAGCATGGATCTCAAGTCTTCTTGCGTGTGCCTTCCTGGCCCTGTTGGAGTCTCCATCAATGGGCCCGTCCGCGATCATATTAATGCTACCTCGAGCGGCATTGCTTCTGTTTTCTTCTTGTCGAGCTGTCGTGGCCTTAGGCTGAGTTTTCTCAGGCACTTGATTTATACCTGCCGGGTTTGGTAATACACATTGTTGAGGTTCTACCGGGCGGTATTTTATCTTGAGTGGACTCTGCTCCTTGGGATATTGCTGTTGATAATAGTTTCACCTTTGATAACGATCCCTATTTGCTTTCTTATTTTTCAAGACAAAACAATCTTCTGTATGATGGCTGCTGGTCTTTTGATAAGTGCACCATCTTCTTGGTGCTTCTTGTTGCATCTCCATATGCTGTATGGCTTGTGCATGATACTCTGTATGACGATGGGGTGGAGGGATTACTCGAGGCCCCCTCGGTGGATGAACGGGAGCAGGAGCTTTCTCCTTAACAGGAACAGGAGAAGAGGTAGTATCTTCTTTTCTACATGTAGCTTGAGCTTCTTCAACATTAATGAATTCAGTAGCACGTCCAATTAATGAGTCAAAATTGGCAGGAGGATTTCTCACCAGATCTTTAAAGAAATCATTATCATTCAAGCCTTGAGAAAAAGCACTTACTAATATTTCAGTAGTAGCATTGGGTACATCAATAGCTACCTGATTGAATCACTTGATGTAGGCTCTGATGGCCTCTTTAGATCCTTGTTTAATTGAGAATAAGCTCCAGGGAGTTTTATGATACCTCTTGTTGCTAGAAAAATGATGCAAGAAAACCTTCTTGAAATCCTTAAACCTTCAGATAGAATTTTCAGACAATCTCTTGAACCAGCATTGAGCAGCTCCTCCAAGTATTGTAAGGAACATCCGACACTTTACTCCATCAGAAAATTGTTGTAATAATGCTACGTTCTCAAATTTTAATAGATGATCCTCTGGATCTGTGGTTCCAGTATACTCACCGATTTGAAGATTTTGATATCGTTTAGGAAGCAGATCATCCATTACACCTTGAGAAAATGGAGAAATAATTCTTTCTGGTGAGCTGTCACAAGTCACCATTATTTTAGCTTTGCGCTTCTCCTTGTCCGGTACCTCGTCAGAGGATTCTTGAAATACAGGCCTTCGTCCTTGATAACGATGTCTGTTACACTCGTAAATCAAATTAACAATGTATATTCCATAAACCCCTTAACCACACAATAATATTGTAATAACGAGCCCAGGATCAAACCTCGAGGAACCAACGGTAGGATGTAATCTAGGATTGTATTTTATTCCTATTTTTGGGGTTTTTAACATGAAAATGGGGGTTTAAACTTGAATCTAAGTCTAACAAAAGTGAAGCATAGCAATAAAGAAATTAATCTAAAGCAAGAGTGAAACCTAACTATGTGCCAATGATCAAACCATAATGCATTGTCACCCTACATTATAGTTAAACCATCAACACACTTAAACTAAATATGAAATAATGAAATGCAATTAAATCTGATATACAACACCAATTAAATCCCTAGCTTGAACTTAACAACCTAACAATTAAACGAGCACCAAATAAGACTTAAACTAAGCTTTAACAAGGTAATGAAATGCTAAACTACTACTAAAAACATAACAACATCAAAATAAATCTGTGCCAAGCTACAAAATAGGAATAAAAGGAACTAAAATGGTAAACCAATCCATTCTCACAATCAATCTATCAAGCAACACACTCTTGCCATCACACAAGAGTGCCAAAGTCGAGAACACCCAAATCCGGACCTCAGCGGAGAGTCTCTACAGCGTATCAACTCGAGGATTGCTCAACAGTGTCGACGGACCACCCTTGACACGCTGGAAACACCCAAAACCCCATGAATGGCCGAAAATATGGATTTTTGCTAACCGGAGCTCTCTGAATCTGGATGAAGGTTGTGGATGACGGATGATCATCGGATGAAGCTTAACAACACCGGAGGACCACTGCCGAGTGTCACTGATGGGAATCAGAACCTCAGATTGAAGGAACACCTCCAAATCTGAGGTGGAACAGAGATATGCCGGGAGAAGAATTCCACCGGAGGGAACACCCACCGATGGCTCCAGATGATCGGAATCAGCTGCCGAGAAGCTCACCACTAAGGTCGAAGCTTGAGAGATCGATTGGACGAAGAATCGGGGCCGGAATCGCCGGTGGCACTCGCGCGATGTGAAGAACAGTGCTGTGGAGATCGACAAAAACACACGAACACTGTAGCTTCTGTTTTAAATCTGATCCAGATCTAAACGGACGATTGAAATTGATTTGGAGCTTGATCAACGGTGGAAAGTCACCTAAAATCTTATCCAAAGGTACTGATCTTGATCTAGGGTCTGGATCTACTCTCCCTTAGGTCGGATCGACCAGATCTTCACTGAATGGTTCAGATCTGTCCAATCTTCGATGAACGGTCCATAATGCTCTGCAGCTTGATCTTCTCATTTAAACTCTGATTCGAGCACAAATTCAGTTCGAATAGATCCAAATCCACGATCCTTTGATGCCTACAAAATAAGAATAAAATATTAGCATCAAATAACACCAAAAACAAGATAATTTGCAATTAAGCTCAAAATAAAGACAATGTATGAAATGTAATGCAAATCTAGGTTTTATCTATGAACATAGCATCAAACCATGCATAAATAAATCAAAATAATACAGTAAAATCATGGTTATCAAATCCCCCACACTTAGTCGTGAACGCCCCATGAAAGTAAAGAAAACTAAAAATCATCTCCACAGAAAATTCCCTAGCAATACCTAGAAGATAGTAAAAAGAATTTAACTAAGAGCATCTAAAGATCACAAACAATCATGAATACAATCCAAATAATAATCAGTAGATATGGTAGTTTCAATCCAATTGAAAAAAATTAAGCAAGATGCAATCTCACAAGGGATTTACCTATTCTATCTCTCACACTAAAAAATGTGTATAAGTGGAGCTCACTAAATGCAACTCACAACATTTCACTGCCATAAGCTTGCTTATTTTCTAATTCTCCACTACTATAAAACATAGCATACATGAATCAAAAGAATTTTTATCAACAAGAATTGAAATGGAATAAAAAAGAACAAGTGAAGTGAATGTAGTAGGCAAAAGAAAAGAATTCAATGAAAAATTGAGAAGATGAGAGTATTGGAGGAATATACTTGATGAGTTGACCATTTTGATGTGAAAAGAGATGAATACCATTTGTCATTACCAATTCAAAATATCAAGCTAACCTCCCCTTCAATTTGATGGTCATCTAAAATTCTTGATACTCTATCTCCACACTTGCTTATCTTTTGTTTTGCCACTGTTTTTCCTTTCTTCTTCACTGTTTTTGCACTTCAATTTCAGCATTTTGAAACTAAAACAATTCAATATCACCTCATGGAGAAGAGTTCCCTCCCCCACACTTAAAACATTGGCCGTCTCGGGTAATGAAACACATCACGCATTCAAAAACTTGATACTCTTTTACCACTGTTTACTTATCTTCATTCTTCAGTTGCAGAATTCTCAAAATTACAACAGAAAAGTTCAAAAATTCTTCAGCAATAAAATGGATGAGGTGAAACTAATGGAGTTGCATACAAATCTTGCACAAAACAGTGTCAATAATTCTCTATTGTTAGTCAATACCAACTTACTGATTTAAGAACTTAAGTACAGCTAGCCAATTCCAGAAATCAACAGCTTCAACAATCTGCAGTTCCAGTAAAATCAGATTTAAAGCAATTACAAACTGCAAAACCCAAACTGTATATTTGGTTTGAGTTTTATTTTTAAAATCCTTCCTTCTAAAGCCTCATGTTCCAGCCTTTCAGAGAATTAACAATAGTAATCTGATTCTAAATTCCAAGGAGTTCATGCTTCAAATCATAAGAACTTGAAATGGCCAAAGATGAAAAGTTGCAAATTGAATTTACCACGTGTACTTGGTTCTCAACTTGATACACTTCCTTTGTGCCACTACAAAGTGTAATTGATGTTGATTTAATTCTTAATAGGAAGCTCAGCATAAACTGGAAGTGATTCATAATTCCAAGCTCCTTGCTGCTGTAAAAGTCCACTGTTGCAAACTTTAACAGCTTTTCATGATCAACAAATGTATTGAAAGGTTGACACAATTGCATGGCTCTGATTCCATATCCAGCATTCCATTACATTCTGAATTCTACAATCTTCAGAAACGGCAAAGTAAAGAACAGAATTCAGCAACAAAATTAGAATTTGGACCTTGATGAAATGGATACATCACTTGTAAAGTCCATTATGCAAAAATTTGGTTTTACTGGACTGGACTGGTTTTTGCATACAGGATAGATTTTGAGCTAATCTTCACCTTCACCCTTCATCTTCATACTTAGTTCATTTCTGCAAATGTTGTAGAATTCAACACCTAAAGAATTCAGCTATAATCAACATAGCTCCAACAACTTCAAACTATAATCAAAATCTGTTTTATGATTTCTGCATATTTTCTTTTACTGTTTCTGCTATTAATTCTATAAAGATTCAGATCTTATTAAAAAATTAGTTACTGATTCATAGTAAGTTAGAATCCAAAGTCATTTCAGCCTGACCAAAGTGGAATTCAGCTTAATAATAAATCTCCTTGTGCACTTGAAATCAAGAAATCAAATTCCCACTTGTTACTGTCCAAAAGCAAACTCCATATTTGGCACTATAATTTTACTAGCTGAATTCAGAATTATTGCTAGTTAGCATCCTCCTACCCACGTGCCAAATCTGAATATGATCTCTGAGTTGCAGAAATAAACAAATTTGACACTTAATTTTCAGAATTGATCTCTGCTGTAAATAAATTACAGTTCTGTAGAAATCCTTACTCATCTCAAACTACTGTATTAAGCAATTTCAATATTTGATAATGTCCATCACCTATCCTATCCAATCAACACTCAAAATACACAACATTCATACTTCAAATTGATTAAAAATCAGCAGGTATATAATTAGACAGATTTCTCAAACTGAAAACTTCTCCTTTCATTGATTTCCTTCTGAAATTGTTGAATTCTGGTTTTCCATATTCAGAAATTTAGTCGATTCAAGTTTATCAATGAATAGATAAAAAAATTAACTGGTGTTTCTTCATGTGCAGAAAACTGCACAAAGAATTGGGCACTCCACAAATTAGAATTGGCACAAACAATTTGCAACTCCAATTTTGTTCTGCACAACTCCTCTTGTTTCAATTAGCAACTAAAAGTCTGTTCTGCACATTCTTAGCTGCAGATTCTTCAAAATTCCCAAACAAATATGAGATTCTTTGATTTGGTTCATCACATGTAACAACCCGCCTTCTACTAACTAAGCTGTAAGGCCGGACCATCACATTATGTTGTGTTAAACTATTCCCTGACCATCATTAAATCTAGGTGCGGAAGCTGTACTAAATACAATTTTGCTAAACTATTATCATTTCTTTATTCCATATGTGCTAAGGGGTGTAATCTAAAGTATACCTAGCATATACTACATCCCCTATGGTCAAGGAACTGAATTAAACATTTTCCAACCGTTATCAGACCTCCCAATCGATCGACCGATCGATTGGAATGGTCGAATCGATCCGGTGATCGATCCAGCATGCTATTGTATGCGGAACTTGGGTTGGATCGATCCAGTGATCGATTCAGCACGCTACTGTACTCGAGCAATATTCTGGATCGATCGGCTGATCGATCCAGGCTAACCAATCGATCCAGTGATCGATTCCGGAGCTCTCTGTTCGCGATGAAACTAGGCTGGATCGATCGGCTGATCGATCCAGACGCAGTCTGTTCGCGGAACAAGCTGCCAATCGATCCATTGATCAATTGAGGACCCCCAATCGATCCACCGATCGATTGGGGTTTCTGATTTTGCAGCTAAGCTCTGATTTCAGCACTTGTTCGTGCCAAAATTACTTATATCAATTCTAAACTACATGCAAAACATTCTAACATCACACAAATAGTGTTCTAAGCATGATAGGGTGCATGATTAACTAATTCATAGCAATTAACATACTAAGGTGCAAAATAATAAAATGCTAAAAGGTTTTTGTGCTTAAAACAAGCTTGCTGAAATTCCCTAGGATCTTTATTCCAAGTTCCATCCACACACATCTTCATCACATTGCCCTCTAGCCCCCGCTAGTCCATCTTTCCTTTACCTTTATCTGCAGTATAAGGAAAAAGTATCTGTAAGCTTTCACTTAGTAAGAAACCATCTATCTCACAAAACATGCAATCTATGCAATATGCTTTTCAAACATGCTATTTGAATATGTACTGATTAAACTAAAACATGGCATGCTATCATACAATACATGGAAACCAAAAACTAGTCATGGCATACTATCATCTAAAGCATGTGTAACAAAAGCTGAACTGAAGCATAAACTGAGCTAATTCTAGCAAATGCTAAAGCTATACTGATTTCACCTAACTATTTTGTGAGAGTTTAAAACTACATATATAATAGATGAAAAATACTAATCATGCTGCTGTTTGGGCCCGGCAACTATACGTGATGTGCGCGCATCCCTAACTAGACCCGGGTTTGCAAGTCCTGAATTTAGTAGGGTTACTAGGTTATCTGAACCTAGGGATGACTGTGGGAGCCCAACCCAATGGATAGCTAATCCAGTACAGTGCCACTGAGAAAGTAAAATACTGAACATAAGCTAATAAATTCTTGTCTTGCTTTTACTAGGTTGTCTAAACCCAGAACTAGGTTATCTAAACCTAGAGGCGATTGTGGGAGCCCACCCATTGGACATCTAGTCCTGTAAAAGCTATAGCAAGACTATATGAGCTATGAAATGCTTCTATTGCATTTAACTAAGCTATTAAAATGCCTAAGTTGCATTTTAACTGTGCTAGTAATTTAATCGAACACTTGGTATGCGCTAATTCGCATCCTTTGTGCCGAAAAGCTATATACTACTAACTAAAACATGGAATTCACACGGAAGCTACTTATACTGCAGGTGAGGGGTTTATTACCTCATGTTCGGATTTTCTTACAATTCTAATCGCTAGATTTCCAGAGGAGACGATCTACTTGACGATCTTCTCACGTCTATGCGTTCTTCTCGCGAAGAGGAGCGTCCTCGTATCCTTTGTGTTGCCGGGAGGTGCTCCTAGAACACTTGGCTTGGTGCGCCAAGAGAAGGAGAGGAGAAGGGAGAGGGGTCGGCGGAAACTAGGGTGAGGAGGAGAAAAGCTACGTTAAAAGAAATAACTCTTCACTTAATTCCTACCTATTTATATTAAGTGGTAGATTCACCCAACTCAAATATAAATCTAATTGATTCCCTTTTCTTTCAGCACGACCCTGCTGGGTTCACTTGGTTACTAAGGTTCACCATAAGTCATAGGACCCATAGGTCTCGGGTTCAATTCCTGTGTAAGCTATTTTCGTTTCCTATTTATTTTTTGCTACTTCCGCTAGTCTAAAAATTCCATAAAAATATCCTAAAATTCCAGAAAAATACTAGGATATTTCTAATAATTATTTTGAGAATTTTTGGGCGTTACAATCCCCCATACCTTATAAAAAGTTCGTCCTCGAACTTAGAATAACTCTGGGTACTTCTGCCTCATACTAGCTTCTGTCTCCCAAGTTGTCTCTTCTGCTGAGTGATTTTTCCAAATGACTTATACTAATGGTACCTCCTTGTTCCGTAATTTCTTAACTGCTCGGTCTATTATCTGAATAGGCCGACTATCATAGCTGAGGTCTTCGCGGACTGGTACCGACTGGGGTGGCATCTGGGATATGCTTCTTCAGCATAGAGACATGAAATACATTATGGATGGTTGACATCTCCTGTGGTAGCTCTAGCTCATATGCTACCTTGCCAACTCTTCTGCTGATAAGGTATGGTCCCACATATCTGGGACTTAGTTTGCCCTTCTTCCCAAAACGCATTACTCCCTTCATGGGAGTCACTCTGAGGAATACTGTATCCCCAACTGAAAACTCTAAAGGTCTGCGCCGTGTATCAGCATAGCTTTTTTGGCGGCTCTGAGCTGTCTCTATCCTCTGGCGGATCTGCTGTATAGCTGCTGTGGTGGCTGCCATTAGATCTGTCTGGAGTTCTAGTTCTTTCTGTTCACCACTCTCATACGAGCAGATTGGAGATCTACACCTCCGCCCATAGAGAGCCTCGTAAGGTGCCATGCCGATGGTGGCCTGATAGCTGTTGTTGTATGCAGATTCTGCTAAACTCAGATATTTACACCAACTTCCCTTGAAGTCTAGGGCACATGCTCGGAGAATATCTTCGAGTACCTGATTTACTCGTTCCGTTTGTCCATCTGTCTGAGGATGGAAGGCTGTGCTGAACTTTAGCTTCGTGCCCAAAGCTGACTGTACACACTCCCAGAAGTGTGATGTGAACCTACTGTCCCTGTCTGAAATAATGATTCGTGGGACTCCATGTAGACTAACGATCTCCTTGAGATACAACTGTGCTAGCTGTTCCATGGAGTAGGATATCCTGATGGCTAAGAAGTGGGCTGATTTAGTCAACCTGTCGACTATTACCCAAATAGTATCAAAACCATTCATGGTTCTGGGTAGTCCCACTATGAAATCCATAGAAATATCTTCCCACTTCCATTCTGGAATCTGAATGGGCTGTAAAACACCTCCTGGTCTCTGATGTTCTGCCTTAATCCTTTGACAGGTTAGGCAGGTGCTGACATATCGAGCGATGTCTCTCTTCATCCCAGGCCACCAAAAACGTTTCTTCAAGTCCTGATACATTTTGGTGGAGCCAGGATGCATCATATAGGGAGTCTTGTGAGCCTCATCTAAAATCTTTCTTTGTAGTTCCTCCTGATCTGGAACACATAGCCTGTCACCAAAACACAACACCCCGCTAGCGGACACTCTGAATTCTCCACTTTCTGATTCTGCTAATCCTTGCTTGATTTTCTGAATTTCAGGATCCTGCTCCTGAGCTATCTGGATGTCATCAAGCAAGGTAGACTCTAATGTCATAGTAGAGAGCTGTCCAACTATGAGTTTGAGACCAAAATCTGTGATATCTTTCTGTAGGGATGGTGACATGGCTGCTAGAGATAATAAGGCAGCACTGGACTTTCTGCTAAGTGCGTCTGCTACCCTATTTGCTTTTCCTGGGTGGTAGAGGATGTCTATGTCGTAGTCTTTGACCAGCTCTAGCCATCTGCGCTGTCGCATATTCTGAGTGAAGCAGTACTTCAGACTCTGATGATCTGTATACACTCTGCACTGAGCTCCATACAAGTAATGTCTCCAAATCTTGAGAGCGAACACCACTGCTGCAAGCTCAAGGTCATGAGTAGGGTAATTCCTCTCATAATCCTTGAGTTGTCTGGAGGCATAGGCGATCACCTTGCCATTTTGCATCAGCACTGCTCCTAGTCCCAACTTAGAGGCATCACTATATATATCAAAGCTGTCTGTATTTTCTGGTACTGTCAGAATAGGTGCACTGGTCAATCTCCTCTTCAGCTCGCTGAAACTGTTCTCACAGTCCTCTGTCCACTGGAATTTTTTGTTCTTTCTGGTAAGAGCTGTCAGTGGGGAGCCTATCCTGGAGAAGTCCTCTACGAATTTTCTGTAATAACCTGCTAATCCCAGAAAGCTTCTGATCTCACTAGCGTTCTTGGGTCTTTTCCAACTACTCACAGCTTCTATCTTACTGGGGTCTACCATGATACCATCCCTTGAGATGATGTGACCCAGGAAGGACACCTGATCTAACTAAAATTCACATTTCGAGAACTTGGCGTACAGTTGGTTCTGCTGAAGGGTCTGCAATTCTATTCCCAGGTGCTCGGCGTGTTCTTCCTGAGTTCCTGAATAGATAAGGATGTCATCGATGAATACGATAACAAACTTATCTAAGTATTCTCTGAATATCCTGTTCATGAGGTCCATGAAAGTAGCTGGAGCATTTATCACGCCAAAGGGCATGACTACGAACTCGTAGTGTCCGTATCTAGTCCTGAATGCTGTCTTGGGTATATCCCCTTCTTTAACTTTCACCTGATGATAACCTGATCTGAGGTCTATTTTCGAAAACACTGCTGCTCCCTTTAGCTGATCAAATAGGTCATCAATTCTGGGAAGAGGATACCTGTTCTTGATTGTGATTTGATTCAGTGCCCGGTAATCTATACACAGGCGCATGCTCCCGTTTTTCTTCTTCACGAACAATACAGGCGCCCCCCATGGTGAGTGACTAGGGCGTATGAAGCCTTTGTCAAGCAGCTTCTGTAGTTGCTCATGAAGTTCCTTCAGTTCTGCTGGAGCCATGCGGTAGGGTGCTTTGGAAATAGGATTTGTACCGGGAATGAGTTCTATCTCTAATTCAATCTCCCTGTCTGGTGCTAGGCCTGGTAACTCTTCAAGGAAGACTGCTGGGTAGTCACATACGACTTGGACCTCTGCTAGCTGTTGGTCCTTGTCCTGACTGGTATTGACTACTTGTGCTAGGAATCCCGTACATCCTGAATCCATTAATCTCTGTGCTTTCATAGCTGAGTGAAACTTCTTGACTTTTCTCTTTGGTTCTCCGACGTATTCAAACTGCACTTCTGCTTCAGGTTGGAATACGACTTTCTGTTTACGGCACTCTATAGAGGCACCGTATCTGATCAGGAAGTCCATCCCAAAAATGACATCGTAATCAGTCATGTCTAGCACTATCAGATCACAAAAGAGTTCTCTATCTGCTATAATGACTGGCACTGCTCTGAGCCAGTGCGTGGATGCCATAATTTCTCCTGAAGGTAACGTCGTCAGAAACTGACTACGGAGTACCTCTGGAGGTATTGCTAACTTCTCGGCAAATGTCCTGGATATATAAGAATGGGTTACCCCAGTATCGAATAAGACAGTTGTACTTTGCTGTAAAATACTGATCTGACCTGTAACAACTGTCGAGGCATTTGCTACGTCCTCTCTGGTGAGTGCGTAGATCCTCGCATTGGTCGTAGCTGGAAGAGCTTCTAATCTGCCCTGGCTGATGTGTGGACCATCTAAAGCGGCCTGCATCTGATGTAGCTGTGTTGGCTGGCCTCCATGATGTATCGGCTGTGGTTGAGGAAGACTTGTCTTGTTCGGGCATTGCTTAGCCATATGCCCTTCCTGTCCACATTCAAAGCATCCTCGTGTGCCCTTGCGACAAATTCCTGGGTAAAATTTCCCACAAGTAGCACACTTGGGATGACTAGGCTGTTTACTAGCTGGTCCTCCTTTCGGGTAACTCCCTGGTTTCCGCTTGTTGCTGGAGTTCCCCTTTCAGTTAGAGCTGTGGCCCTGTTGTTTCTGAGTACCTGAGCCTCCTTGCCCTTTGGACTCTGAGAGGACTTGCTTCTGCTGCTTGATATTGTTCTGGTAGTGCTCGGTGGTCAGAGCACTGCTGACTAGTTCTTCGGTGGTTTGCGACCTATGTACGCCGCCAGCCACGTTCATTGCTATTTCCGACCTCAGCATCTTGAGCATCAACCGGACTCGTTCTTTTTCTGTGCTGACTAGTTCAGGGCATAGACGAGCCAATCTATTGAATTTCTTCACGACTTCCTCAACTGATAGGTTGCCCTGACGAAACTCCATGAACTCGTCGTAGTGGCGGTTTGTGACCCGCGTGTGAAAGAACTCCTCGAAGAATTCTTTCTCGAAGTTGGCCCACGTCATCTGGTTCACTGGGCGCTTCGCTCTAATTCTCTCTCACCACATACGTGCATCTCCTGTCAAGCAGAAGGAGGCACACTTCACCTTTTCATGTTCTGGCCAGTCCAGAAGCTCCATCGTGCTCTCCAGTGTTTTGAACCAGGCTTGAGCATCCCATGGTTCACTGGTGCCAGAGAAGTTCTCGGGCTTGACTCTCTTCCACTGGATCAGATAGACTTCTCCTCTTGCCTCTGTTGCTGGGGTTACTGGTGCTGTAGGCTGGACTGGTGGAACCTCTAAGACTACTGGCATTGCTAGGTTTGGTTCCGGGGTGACTGTGGGAGTATTCTGCTGATTAGCCTTTAAGGTGGCTATCTCCTGTTGCTGTTCAGCTAGCTGCTGCTGTAGCTGAGCCACTAATGTTGTAAGGTCTGGGGGAGGCACTGAACTGCCTGCCTCGTGCTGGGGCTCAGTAGCTGGTGCCCTTCTAGCTGGGCGTCCTCTTGCCATTTCTAAAGGAAGAGAGGACATACATAACTAAAGCATCATGTTTACATAGCTAATACTATCATGTTAGTTACTACCACAGATAAGCATACTTTAGTTATCTACAAACAGGAAAGCAATAAACATAACAAAGTGAGAGGTATTCTTACTTGGAAGCTGCAGGTTCAATGCTGATGTGTGTGAAGGAAGTATGGAACTTTGCTCTGATACCATTCTGCAACGACCCGCCTTCTACTAACTAAGCTGTAAGGCCGGACCATCACATTATGCTGTGCTAAACTATTCCCTGACCATCATTAAATCTAGGTGCGGAAGCTGTACTAAATAAAATTTTGCTAAACTATTGTCATTTCTTTATTCCATATGTGCTAAGGGGTGTAATCTAAAGTATACCTAGCATATACTACATCCCCTATGATCAAGGAACTGAATTAAACATTTTCCAACCGTTATCAGACCTCCCAATCGATCCACCGATCGATTGGAATGGTCGAATCGATCCGGTGATCGATCCAGCATGCTACTGTATGCGAAACTTGGGTTGGATTGATCCAGTGATCGATTCAGCATGCTACTGTACTCGGGCAATATTCTGGATCGATCGGCTGATCGATCCAGGCTAACTAATCGATCCAGTGATCAATTCCGGAGCTCTCTGTTCGCGATGAAACTAGGCTGGATCGATCGGCTGATCGATCCAGACGCAGTCTGTTTTCGGAACAAGCTGCCAATCGATCCATTGATCAACTGAGGACCCCCAATCGATCCACCGATCGATTGGGGTTTCTGATTTTGCAGCTAAGCTCTGATTTCAGCACTTGTTCATGCCAAAATTACTTATATCAATTCTAAACTACATGCAAAACATTCTAACATCACACAAATAGTGTTCTAAGCATGATAGGGTGCATGATTAACTAATTCATAGCAATTAACATACTAAGGTGCAAACTAATAAAATGCTAAAAGGTTTTTGTGCTTAAAACAAGCTTGCTGAAATTCCCTAGGATCTTTATTCCAAGTTCCATCCACACACATCTTTATCACATTGCCCTCCAGCCTCCGCTAGTCCATCTTTCCTTTACCTTTATCTGCAGTATAAGGAAAAAGTATTTGTAAGCTTTCGCCTAGTAAGAAACCATCTACCTCACAAAACATGCAATCGATGCAATATGCTTTTCAAACATGCTATTTGAATATGTACTGATTAAACTAAAACATGGCATGCTATCATATAATACATGGAAACCAAAAACTAGTCATGGCATACTATCATCTAAAGCATGTGTAACAAAAGCTGAACTGAAGCATAAACTGAGCTAATTGTAGCAAATGCTAAAGCTATACTGATTTCACCTAACTATTTTGTGAGAGTTTAAAACTACATATATAATAGATGAAAATACTAATCATGCTACTGTTTGGGCCCGGCAACTGTACGTGCTGTGCGCGCATCCCTAACTAGACCCGGATTTGTAAGTCCCGAATTTAGTAGGGTTACTAGGTTATCTGAACCTAGGGACGACTGTGGGAGCCCAACCCAATGGATATCTAATCTAGTACAGTGCCACTGAGAAAGTAAAATACTGAACATAAGCTAATAAATTCTTGTCTTGCTTTTACTAGGTTGTCTAAACCCAGAACTAGGTTATCTAAACCTAGAGGCGACTGTGGGAGCCCACCCATTGAACATCTAGTCCTGTAAAAGCTGTAGCAAGACTATATGAGCTGTGAAATGCTTCTATTGCATTTAACTAAGCTATTAAAATGCCTAAGTTGCATTTTAACTGTGCTAGTAATTTAATCGAACACTTGGTATGCGCTAATTCGCATCCTTTGTGCCGAAAAGCTATATACTACTAACTAAAACATGGAATTCACACGGAAGCTACTTATACTGCAGGTGAGGGGTTTCTTACCTCCTGTTTGGATTTTCATACAATTCTAATCGCTAGATTTCCGGAGGAGACGATCTACTTGACGATCTTCTCACGTCTATGCGTTTTTCTCGCGAAGAGGAGCGTCCTCGTATCCTTTGTGTTGCCGGGAGGTGCTCCTAGAACCCTTGGCTTGGTGCGCCGAGAGAAGGAGAGGAGAAGGGAGAGGGGTCGGCGGAAACTAGGGTGAGGAGGAGAAAAGCTACGTTAAAAGAAATAACTCTTCACTTAATTCCTCCCTATTTATATTATGTGGTAGATTCACCCAACTCAAATATAAATCTAATTGATTCCCTTTTCTTTCAGCACGACCCTGCTAGGTTCACTTGGTTACTAAGGTTCACCATAAGTCATAGGACCCATAGGTCTCGGGTTCAATTCCCGTGTAAGCTATTTTCGTTTCCTATTTATTTTTTGCTACTTCCGCTATTCTAAAAATTCCATAAAAATATCCTAAAATTCCAGAAAAATACTAGGATATTTCTAATAATTATTTTTAGAATTTTTGGGCGTTACATCACATGCTCTGAATTGCATCCATTCCTCATCAACACATTAAAATCTTGATAACTTGTAGCTTCTGTACAGGAAACATGAATTTGTCTTTTAGTTTGCTGATTTTGTCTCAACAACTCCATCCAAATTTACCTAGCTAATAAGCCTTGAAAGATATCTCATTTAATAATGAATCAAAATGACTTAAATTCCATTCATTTCAGATTCGAATGATCAGAAAGTTTGGCACAAATCAGCACATCACCAATGACACAAAACTTATCTGCATTTAAATCAGAATTCAGTTCCTTTTACATATGTTCACTTCTTTCCTCCTAACATTCTCTTCTGAATTTGACCTGCAGTAAGTCTTAACCTCTTTACTTACATTGGCACAAAAATTCAGCTTGAATTTTAACTTCCCTCTGTTGCAATTCAGTCCATGACCCAAAGCTGCAGATTTCGGTTGGTCTTTAATTTTCAACTTAATTTTCCTGTTTGGTATCAAGTTTCTTGGCTTAAAGTCTTGAAAACTCTGGAGAATAAAGTTATCCATTTACCACCACTCAAATAACAACTGGGTTTCAAAATTTTTTTATGAACTAATAGCTTTAAACTCCTTTCCACACAGCAAAGTGCAGATTTCAGCCTTTTCTACATAACTTTGTCTCAACTTTGCATTGTTAAGCCACCAAAAATCTCAATACTTCTTCATCTTGTTTCTTAAGACCCCTATCAATGCATACTTGAAAGCTTTATAGGTTTCGACAACTCCAACTAGTTACAATTCATTCCCAAATTGGCACAAATAGCCCCAATTCATTTCTACAGAATCTGCATTTCCTAGGTTACTGCTTCTTTGTTCTTTCTGTCATCTCAACAAACATTCCCTATTGTTTCCATTTGTTCCATTCTAGATCTTAAATTCCATTCATCACTAACTTCATTTATCCTTCTTATTCAACCAAATTCAGCCATTAATTGCTATTAAGTGTCATTTCTATTCCATCTTTGCAGTAGTTGAAATGAATCTTGGTAGAAGCTATTGATGTCAAAATTCCATTTGTTACTTCATGTACAAGACTCATCTAAGCTTCTCCTTTCCTTGATATCAATTTTGAATTTTTTATACTCCATCCATTCCAAATTTGCACAGCTTCCAACTCTTTCCAGAATTGCTCAATTCTGCATTGAAGATCTCATCTCTTTACAGATTTCCAATTCAATAGCTCTAATTGTCCTTCTTTTGTCTAAGTAACTGAGTGATTAACTTAAGTTCAAATATTGTTAACAAAGCACCATTCAAACAAAAGTTCAGACTCCTTATTTTCTGAATGAAAATCCAAAACTTGTTGTAACAGTTTAAAAATCAGTAATTCTGTTCTGTTACTAGATTTAATTCCTTCCTGATCTTTTCTGAATTTCCATCACAGCTCCAATCATCCAGTTTTTCATATTATCTTGTAATCCTCTTTATCTATCTACTCCATTGTTATTGAGTAAAGTTCCTGCCACTGAAATTCCAGCATTTCTGCAAAACTCTAACTCTTACATATCTTCTCTTTTTGGCACACAATGTCCTTGGTTGATACATCAATTCACAGCTTCATCGAGTTAGCCCTGGATCTAGAGTTCCATCAGTTTTGAGTTCTTTCTCTGTTCTGTATAAGTGGACTCCTTGAAGGCAATCAATTATCTCAAATAAGCAATAAGAATTGTTAGAAAGCAGTATACTTTCCAGAATCAACATACCTCATTTTTTTTCTTCATTCCTGCTGATTTTTCCATTTCTGATGATTCCTGTAAGTTTCTGTGTATCAGACAATTTATAAATGCATTCATTTTGCATACACCTAGCTTTGCTTGAGCCTTCCATTGATGCAAGAATTCCAAGGAAAACTTGACACACACTAATCAGCAAGTTGCAAAGAACTTAATATACTTGGTTAAAAGCTATCTGAATTTCTTAATATACTAATCATGTTTCGAGAATTTAGAATATTCAGAGTTAAGGATCCAATTCAAAATTCATCTTCAAATTCAAGCTTGAGAAATCCCTGAATGTCTAAACTTAAGAAACAAATTCAGCAAAACCCAATGACTTAAGTCCACAGCTCAACTTACAACAGCAAGTTCCAGAAATCTTAATGTATTTCTGCAATTTCAAGCTTCAGCACTTAGAATTCAAAATCAAAATTTTCAGTATTAAGGTCTAAGTTTCAACATTGATATTCTGAGGTGGCTTCATCTTAAATCAAATAGAATGCAGCTAAGATGAAGGTATCATTTGGCTCTGGAATGTTAGAAGTTCAAATTCAGATTGCTGCTGGTTAGCATGCACTTTTGGCACAAAATTTGATATTGCTTAATCTGTAAATATAGTTTTTTCCATGAAAAGCAATTCCTACCTTTCCAATTCAGATACTTAAGTGATTCAGTTAGACTTTTTACTATTTAGCAACTCGCACCAAATACTTGGCACAAAAAATTCAATCTAATGCATTTTCAGTAGCATTCTTCAGATCTCAATAAAACTAAAATAAGAAATGAATTATTTTTTTTCAAAACTGTTCAGCATCCTTAAACTTCAAACAATGTATCCATCAACTTGGATTCTCAACTTCAGAATTTCCAAACCATTTGAAGTAATAAAACTCATGAACCTTAAGCATATACAATTCTCCCTCACACTTAAATCTTTGTCCATCTAATTAATCAAACTCATCAAGAATTCAACCAAAAACTCTCAATAAAAGATTGACAAGCAAAAATAAACAAGGGTTAAAATGCTAGATGAAAATATTTCATGAAAATTGTGGAGAAAGAAATGGAAAATAATGGGGGAACAAGAATGAAAAATATCCTTCATCTCCATACATACTTATGCTATTGTGACTTTGAAAAGAAGCTAAGCAAGTTCTAGAGTTTCAATTGTTGTAAGTGCATGTTACACAAAGAAAATAATAGAATATACGCTTGAAATGCTCCTTTCTAGGTATTTTTATGCAATCAAACTTAATTAATCAAAATGGAATCCACCACCATTTTAACCAATATCATGTAAGAAAAACATCCAATCATGTCACATGACCTAAAATTGATGGTCAAATTTAAGAAACTTTTACTATCTTAGAAATATTACTTATAAAATTCTCATGGAGAATTTTATTCCAATTGAAATGCTATGTATACTAGACAAAATGTAAAGTATGAAATTAAAAAACATATAAAGAATTTATTAGACACAAAACATGAATTAAAATGCAAAAGGAAGCGAAATTGGAACCAACTCCCCTTTAATTCCTGGTGGTTGAAGAAGGTTTAAAAGAAGTATCCACACCGGTAGTGGAATACTCATGATTCCACTCAAATTCTTTTTATTCACTATTTTTCCTTTCACCATTCTTTCTGGAGGTCGTAGACGGTTCAGATTTAGTACCCATTTCAAACATCTATTGTGTCCTGCAAAAGCAAAGATAAGCAACACATTTCGAACACTATCATGAAAAGATAAATGGGTATCACATTCTACAAATTCAATTAATGGTACCTCTATGAAATTTTTGGATAATTCACAAGAAATTCTCACCTTGTCGTGTTGAAAAGTACCTAAAGTAGTGATTGTTACCTCCTTTCCACCTAGTAAATGCTCAAACTTAAGTTCTGGTGAATGTACATCTTCATGTAGTGATTCTTGGGTGCTTGGCTCCATAGCACAAGTCCCTACACTTACATCTTCAATTCTTGGTGATTCTTGAGGTAATGCTTCCAGTAAGCATTCCCCTACACTTAAATCATCTTTTGCAACAATACCTGCATCTTCAACAACATCTAAAGCAACTCTATTAGTAGAATCAGAAATTTTAACAACTACATCATCATCACAAATAATACTAGAAAATTCTTGTGAAGAAATAGGAGTAGTGTCAAGCCTGACAGAATCACTACTTTCCATCTCTCCACTGGAGTTTCATTCTTGTAAATGATCGATAGATGATGCAATTTGATCTAACTGACTCTGTATATTCTGTATCCTTGCAAATTGTTGCTCTTGATGCTCTCTCATTTGTTGCATAACTTCATTGAATTTCCAAATTGACTCTGCAAATTGTTCTTGTACCTCCTCATACCTATTCCGCTGCTCCATAGGTAGGTAGTACCGAGATTCAAGCTGATAGAACTGAGTCTGAGGCTGGTAGTAATAACTCACCATCCCATCTCTAGAATATGAATAATATGGATCCATGGTCAAATAGAATTTCCTGTTCTTACACAACAACTAGCAAATAAAATCAGAAGACTCAGGAACAAATAAAATCAAACACATGGATATATAATCATGAAAGCAATCAAACAACAATATTTTTAAAGTTTTCCAAAATAAAGAACAATCCTAAAATTACCAAATATTGCATATGTTCCCAGCAATAGCGCCAAAATTTGATAACGATGTCTGTCACACTCGTAAATCAAATTAACAATGTATATTCCATGAACCCTTTAACCACACAATAATGTTATAATAACGAGCCCAGGATTGAACCTCGAGGAACCAATGGTAGGATGTAATCTAGAATTGTATTTTATTCCTATTTTTGGGGGTTTTAACATGAAAATGGGGATTTAAACTTGAATCTAAGTCTAACAAAAGTGAAGCATAGCAATAAAGAAATTAATCTAAAGCAAGAGTGAAACCTAACTATGTGCCAATGATCAAACCATAATGCATTGTCTCCCTATATTATAATTAAACCATCAACACACTTAAACTAAATATGAAATAATGAAATGCAATTAAATCTGATCTACAGCACCAATTAAACCCCTAGCTTGAACTTAACAACCTAACAATTAAACAAGCACCAAATAAGACTTAAACTAAGCTTTAACAAGGTAATGAAATGCTAAGCTACTACTAAAAACATAACAACATCAAAATAAATCTGTGCCAAGCTACAAAACAGGAATAAAAGGAACTAAAATGGTAAACCAATCCATTCTCACAATCAATCTATCAAGCAACACACTCTTGCCGTCACACAAGAGTGCCGAAGTCGAGAACACCCAAATCCAAACCTCAGCGGAGAGTCTCTATAGCGTATCAGGTCGAGGATTGCTCAACAGTGCCGACGGACCACCCCCGACACGTTGGAAACACCCAAAACCCCATGAATGGCCAAAAATTTGGATTTCTACTAACTGGAGCTCTCTGAATCTGGATGAAGGTTGTGGATTACGAATGATCGTCGGATGAAGTTCAACAACACCAGAGGACCACCACCGAGTGTCACTAATGGGAATTGGAACCTCAGATTGAAGGAACGCCTCTAAATATGAGGTGGAACAGAGATATGCCGGGAGAAGAATTCCACCGGAGGGAACACCCGACGATGGCTCCAGATGATCGAAATCAGTTGCCGAGAAGCTCACCACTAAGGTCGAAGCTTGAGAGATCGATTGGAGGAAGAATCAGGTTCGGAATCGCCGGTGGCACTCGTGCGACGTGAAGAATAGTGCTGTGGAGATCGACAAAACACACGAACACTGTAGCTTCTATTTTAAATCAGATCCAGATCTGAATGGATGGCTGAAATTGATTTGGAGCTTGATCAACGGCGGAAAGTCGCCTAAAATCCGATCCAAAGGTACTAATCTTGATTTAGGGTCTGGATCTACTCTCCCTTAGGTCAGATCGACCAGATCTTCACTGGATGGTTCAGATTTGTCCAATCTTCGATGAATGGTCCATAATGCTCCGCAGCTTGATCTTCTCGTTTAAACTCTGATTCGAGCACAAATTCGGTTCGAATAGATCCAAATCCACGATCCTTTGATGCCTACAAAATAAGAATCAAATATTATCATCAAATAACACCAAAAATAAGATAATTTGTAATTAAGTCCAAAATAAAGACAATGCATGAAATGTGATGCAAATATAGGTTTTATTTATAAACATAGCATCAAACCATGCATAAATGAATCAAAATAATACAGTAAAATCATAGTTATCAGTCCTCCTTGTTCAAAAGGAGTACGAAGAAAAGCTTGAGGGCGTCTCGTTGGAGAAGCCATGGCCGGTGCAATATACACACGATCTTCCTCCAACTCTTTTCCCTTTCGATGATCAGTAGTCGAGACTGCCGGATTATGAGCTACTGGAAGAGTACCTCCAGTATGAGCTTGTTGTTGTTGTTGTTGTTGTAAAGCCTTCTGCACATGAGTGCTAATAAGGAAATTCAGATCTTCATGACTAATAGTCAGTAGGTTCGATTTTCCAACGTCTTCCATCTTGTAATCTCAGATTCAGGTGAAGTTCCCACAGACAGCGCCAAATTTTATCCTGTATGAGAAGCTTGACAAAATGGAAAGCTGGGGAGAGAACTTACTGTTGATGAAGGAGAACACCTGAGAATTCAGATCCGCGAAAACCAAAGGGAATCTGAAAGAATAAAGCCATCGAACACCCTCCTTGTACGAAGACCCAAGGGCGAAAGAAAGGATCCACTGAAGAACGCCGAGATCTAGAACTTCCAAGACTTCCTGCGCACAAGAGACCAACTAACACTATCGTCAGTGACCTAAGATCGGGGTGGAAATCCCTGGCTAGGCCCTCCAACGCTCAAGTCAGTGATCTCTCTTCGTGTGGAAAGAAGGAAGAAGATAAACAGTGATCCAAATTAGGGCTTGTAATGGATGATTGTGAGTTTGGTGAGTGTGAGCATACCTGGCCAATGGAGAGGATTCCCCTTTTTATACCACTTCATATAGTTAGAGTTTGTTATGAGATGACGTAAGCCATGTACTTGCAGAAAATAACTTTTAAGGAATCTTTTTTGTACCCCAGATGTATCTTCTTTGTCGCCTAGTGCTTGTTGAATTGTCTATAAATATTCTTCCCACCAAATTAGCAAACCTGTTATACAATCACATACTACAGATATCTTCATTAAGCTATTTATAAATATTCTTGAAATATTTGTTCTCACCCTGTCTTATAAGCTATATGAAGGTATATTTATCATCCATACTTACTTACCCTGTCTTTATAATGTTACAGACAGTCTGATCTTATACTATGATTTGTATCGGATGAAATTGAACCTAAGTTATGTCCGGGCGTGTTACTACTATTGTTCAACATATGTCCTAATCATCCAATAATCTACAATAGATCTGGTAAGGTCTTGTATCTTTTCACATCCAGGTGATCATATAAGTCCGCCCGATGCCAATATACATCCAGATGTACTAGTTCAAATAATTTTAGTTTATCTATCTTAAACGTGTAAACCCAATCGATATTTGACCCATCTTTCTTAAGGTCTTATACTGATCGATATTGACCTATTTTCCTTAAGCATATTATCTCGACTGATATTGACCTATATTTCCTTAAGCACGTTACCTCGGTCGATATTAGCCTATTTTCCTTAAGCATATTACCCCGGCCGGTATTGGCCTATACTTTCTTAAGCATGTTACCCCGGCCGGTATTGTCCTATTTCTTAAGCATGTTACCCCGGCCGTTATTGACATATATTTCCTTTAGCCTATTATCTCGGACAATATTCATACTTGCTTAATTCTGCTATCTCTTTTCCCCTTTTCACTGGGGGCCTATGAAACCTAACCCATATCATTACATTAAACTTTAAACACTTCAAGAGTTTCATCTTTAGTTTTTATAAATTTTACCCAAGTAAATCTTGAGTAGTCATCGATTATTACTAAGAAATATTGGTTTTTACTTAGTGACTTGGCTCCATGTGAATCAAATAAGTCTAGGTGAAGGAGTTCAAGTATTGAAGTTGTTCTATTTAAGTTGGTTAACTTATGATTTATCTTAGTTTGTTTGCCTTGTTGACAAGCATCACAAATTGAATTTTCAATAAACTTTAATTTGGGCAAACATTTAACTAGACCATTTTGACTCATTTTTGAAATGAGTCTAGTATGAGTGTGACTCAGTCTCCTGTGCCACGACTCTATTTCCTCTTGTTGTGTCATTAGGCACTCTAGTGAGGAGGTAGGTAGGTCTATTGTATAAATGTTCTTTTTTCTAATTCCCTTAAGTGTGATTTCAGGATTATTAATATTCTTAAATTTGCATTCAGTTTTTGAAAACGTGACCAAGTAACCTGAGTCACATAATTGGCTAATACTAAGTAAATTGAAGCTAAATTGTTCAACCTAGGTCCATCTCACCTGATTCTAAGTTATCAATCAGGGAACCTTGAGTAGCTTTGTGAGATGGTTATCTTTGATTTAGATTATTTTTAAGGATTAATTTACATTTGAGTTAAGCTTAGGTTTTCCAATTGGTTAACTAAATATACATTTCGAAGATCGACTCCCAGGCTATGGCGAGGCACTAGGCTTTCTTGCGTATGGGATCATCCATCACTTCTAGACAGAGCCTTTCAAAGAAAATATATATTTAATTTTCCTTTTGAGACCCCTAGGTTTAACTAAACAAGTATAAATTACGCCTAGGTCCTTAGTCTAATTTAAGCTAAACATGCATAATACAAGGAATAAAATAAAAAATCATCAAACAATTCTATCTATTTATTAAGATAGTTTTTCTATTGGCTCCCCCTGGATCATAGCCTCGATATGGTCTATCAAGGTAATGAACTTGATCCTTGGGGACCCAATATTGACCAAGTCCAACTTGATTGACCAAGTTGGACTTAGGTACCCATGCTTGGACTATCTTACTATCCGATTTGTTAATAAGCGATAAATAAGATCGATGTTTCTTTTTAGTTTTGAATCCTAATCTGGATCTGTTGTAAATGATTCTTTGTTTTCCAAGAATTAGGTCAAGGTTCTTGGAGCCCAAAGAAAAATGTTCCAACATTTTCTTCAAATTCTTGACTTGAGTTTTCAGGCTGGAATTTTCTTCCTCAAGCTTTTAGACTTGAGTTGAGTTTCCATTCTGAACTGGGTTAGGCAAGGATTCGAAGTTAGTCACTTCTTTAAGGGTTGTTACCTCCTTTAGAAGTGACTTGATCCTAATATTTGATTTTGCTAATTTTCATATTAAATAATTTACTAAATTGTGTAAACGCGGGATACTTACAGCGGGGTCAGGCCCTTCAGAAAAGGATACGGGTTCGTGGCTTCTCTCGGACTCAGCTTCTGATTCGTCCTCGCTTTTGGATTAGTTGATGTAGCCCTGGGCTGTCATCGCAAGAAAACTCGTCTGTTCGAGTTCTTCGTCGTCGGATTCTTCCGAGGATGACTCATCTCAGGTCGCCTTCAGAGCCTTCTCTTTCCGTTGCTGCTTCTTTGCATCCTTTGACTTTGGTTGAGCCTCCTTGGATTGAATTACCTTCTTGAGGTCCTTCTTGTTGAAGCCTTTCTTTTTCTTGTAGAGTTTCCTTACTAAGTTGACGAGTTCAGTCGTAAGTTCGTCACCTTCATCATCTGAGTCAGGTTCTTCTTCTGACTCTGGTTCGATTCTACGCTTCGATCTCGGTTCGCGCATTCTGCTACTACCTACGACCAAAGTTATACCCTTCTCGACCGGGGGTGCATTAGTCTACTCATGCAATTCAAATTCAGAGAAGAGTTCATCTAATTTAATTGAAGATAAGTCCTTGGATACCTTGTACGCATCTACCATGGATGCCCACAAGGTATTCCTAGGAAAGGCGATGAGTGCATACCTTATTACGCCCCTGTTCTCCACTTTCTGTCCTATGACGTGGAGTCCATTCAGCAGGTCTTGAATTCTGGCGTGAAGCTGACTTGCTATCTCTCCTTCCTGCATCTTGATATTATATATTTATTGAAAAGCAAATCTCGTTTACTTACCTTGGTGTTTGTTGTACCCTCGTGTAGTTCGATTAGCTTTTCCCACAGCTCCTTTGCACTTGAGAAGGGTCCTACTCTGTTGAGTTCCTCCTTTGTCAAACCACACTGGAGTATGCAGGTTGCCTTTGCATTCGCTTCTACTTTCTTGATTATGTTTGCATCCCAGTTCTCGTAAAGTACCAGTTTGCCAGCACCGTCAAGTGGGAGTTTGAGGTCTGTCTTGGCGATCATCCAGACTTCGAACTGGGTTTGCATGTATAACTCCATTCGGCCTTTCCAATCCGAAGTCTTCGCCGGAGAAGAGCGGGGGATGGACTATGCTGTAGCCTTCTTGTTGGGCCATTGAAAAACTTGCACAAACAAAAATAAAAAGATCTGTTCCAAGACTTGGTCTTGGATTAGTAGTGCTGGATGTATAATAAAAAGAAAACTAACTCGAGTGGTGTTGCACCAACTTCGAGAAAAAATTGATTCGAACGAAGAAATAGATCAGAATATAGCAATTATACTAATTCCGATCGATCTGAAAAACTGAAAATACCACGAAAAAGTGCTTGATTGGTGGTTGCACCAAATCGAAGCTACCCCGTTCTGATACCAATTGTTGGATCGAGATCGCGCTAGAAGGGGGTGAATAGTGCTCGTGGTTTTCACTCATTTTGTAATCGAAAAACTCAATGAGTAAAGCAGCGGAATAATAAAAACAAGCACAAGCACAAGGGACACCAAGTATCTACTTGGTTCGGAGCCTTGGGCGACTCCTACTCCAACGCCCGCAATCGTTGATCACTTTCGGTGGGAAACAACTATAATATCATGTAAAGTTTGCAGAAATGTGATACAAATAAAAAAATAAGTAATCTTATACCGACAACAGAAAAATAGTAATCTGAGGCTCTTGGTTGTCGAGGCATTGCTACATCACTTCTGGGTCATCTTGTTAGTAATAACTTAGAGATAGCTTTAGAGGTCGTTGAGGGTGCCTCGAGACTGCCTTTTATAGGCCATTGATGGCACCTCCAATGGCCTATGGAGGCGCCTCAAACCTAAGCTCTATCCCAAGTTGACCACTGCGATAACCCTTCGGGTCGCTGCTGTTTATCCGCCTGGAGGCAACTCCATCACCAGTCCAAGATGCCTTCAACCAGCAGTCTAGGGCGCCTCAGGTTCCCTTGCGTGTGCCTCCAACTCCTCTTCGCAGCCAATCCTGCCTTGCACCCTAGGCACCTCCAAGATCCATGGAGGGCACCTCGGGTACTGTTCATCCGAGGCAAACTTTGTGTTTTAGTACTGGCAAGATATGTTAGTCCCAAAATACCTTGCAGCACAACGTTAGCACATAATAAGCATAATGAAATGTTTGCCAGCCTTCGGGTTGTCCGATTCTGACTTTTGATTTCCAACCGGAAACCCTAGGTCGAACCGACGCCTATTATTCCCTTTTCCGGGGAACGCGTCCTCACCTACTCCACTCAGGAGAGCATACCTGATGCCAGTCCAGTCCTCCAGATCGACAGGACTTTCTGCCTAGGGTTACCACCCCCTAGGACATAGGGTTACCACCCCCTAAGGGTTTTCGCCACCTAAGGTTACCTCCCCCTAGGACCTAAGGTTACCCCCCCTTAGGATTTTACACCACCTAGGGTTACCACCCCCTATGACCTAAGGTTACCGCCACTGAGGGTTTTCCTTCACCTAGGGTTACCACCCCTAGGACCTAAGGTTACCGCCCCTTAGGATTTTCCACGTGCCTAACCATAATTAGGACTTTCCTAAAACCTCATTTAAGCTCGTTAGATAATAATTAATCTTAACTTTGAATCCCTTTTTCCATTATCAAAACTAAGATTCGATCATCGGGTGCTTCCCGCACCAACAGAGTAAACCGGTACTCTACTAACTGAGTCAACATGAGTATACAAATATCATCCACTACCCAATTAATAATAACATAGACTGGTATGTGACTCTAACTCTCAACCAATTAGTAGTAACAGAAGCTAAAACTACTAGTAGTATGATATGACGAATCCCCTGAGACTGTAATCCTTGATCTCCAGTAGGGTCAATTGTGATCAGTAATTGACCCAACACATGAAATGCATGCTACAAATAACTAGACAGGTACTAATAAAAGAGTACTAATACATGACATAACTATCATAGATCACTATGCATGTACTAAAAGAAGTGCATGATAACAGTAAACAAACATACCTCATATAGCTTGGAGATGTCCTACGGCTTCCTGGTCATAAAACTCGAAAAGTCACATCGAGAAAACTCAAAACATGAAATCCAAAACATAAGAAATAAGCCTCATAAACCTGTGGCTCCGATACCAATAAATTATAATGCCCCAGAAGAGTCCTTGCTCGACAAACGGACAGCATCTCCCTTGTAACTATAACAATATAAATCATAAATACATACACAAACTATATACATCAGCCCACACAGTTGGAATATACACAACCACACAATTATATACTCAGCCCACTCGGTTGGAACAAAACAATCACAACGACATAGTTATATATATTAAACAGCCCACACGGTTGCACTAAAAATACAACGAAAAGCGATAGAAAAGTCCACATAAACCAAATAGATATAATGCATGCTAGCACAGCTTAAACACAAATACAACACTAAAAATGATAAAATAGCCACATGGCTAAACACCAATACAACGCTAATACAATAATGAATATATATATATATATATATATATATATATATATATAAGATAAACAAGAGCGAGGTAAAACCATCTTCTGATGTGACATAGGACCGACAGACAGGATACTCCAAGCGACTCCACAATCATCTATCTGCTACCTGTAAACATAAAGATACAAACGGGATGGAGAGTGCGGGTCACTCAACAAGTAATAGACAAGATAGTGCATGATCTATATAAAATAAACATGGAGATTAAAGTATACAGTCTCAGTAGGGAATAAAGAACATGATCATACTGACATAATCAATCCATCTAACATAATCGACATAATAACCATACATAATCATAACTAACATACCAACTACACAAACCACAACTGACATAATGATAAATACATACTTAATCTGGAATCAACACACGGTACAATGATCAGTAAACTCACCGGCAATTAGCAACAGGTTTGCTCGTAACACCTGAGCAATATAAATCACAGTGTATACATATATAATAAATGACATGTATGCAACATGATAATTATATGTAACAATCATATCTCAAACAAGTGCAACACATCACAATCACATGCAACTAATATCTACTAGGCTTGTATGCAAATATATCTCCACAGATGCACCGCGCATCGTATGTAAATGTACATGCATGCCATATGGTCACCCCCGCCACCTCTCCAGATACTATGACCCATGTATGGAAAAGAGGTTTGGGTCCGTGACAAACCGTACTAACCTCCAGTACATACACCGTTATAGAGCGGTCGAGGCGAACGGTTAGCTAAATAGTTATCTAACTAAATAGCATTAGGGTTCTTGACTACTCACCTCACTAGCTCCCTGACTACTGAACCCTCCAGACCCACTACTCCAGAGTGGTCGAGGTAGATAGAACACTGAGCAACCTAGTGAGCAGAACAGGACTAGCTCTACTCCTAGCTACCACTCTCTCACAGTGGCCGAATGGGCAACTATAAATGACTGACGATTATCTCACACCACTAGGGAGATAATGGTTGTCAGCATATAATGAATGATGAACATGATAAATAATCATGATACCGACACGATCATCATCAATGCAACATCCCCAATCCACATGAACACCTCCAGTATAAAAATTCATCTAACACCTATAGGTATGGGTAAATCCAATAGGTGTCTACTAAACAACAAAGTGCATCAAGTAGCATACCAGGCATGTAGCAACCATATACGTACGCACTCTACAACGTAGGTATAATCAACATAATACCTCCAATATCACAACCAAATATATACACATAACCACACAGATATAATCAACCAGAATCTTCCGATTGTCATGCAAAACACATATGCTCATAACCACAAAGGTATAATCCACAAGAAACCCACCATAACCACACTGGACAGGTGTACACACACTATATACAAATGGACAGTCAATCATGTGACTCCTACAACACATACCAATCATGTATACAATCAATAAAGATTTGCATAATCAGCATATTAACCCAAATCAACCAGACATCCCTATGATACATACTCTACATGTGTATATACAACAGAGTTCAGGTATCAAGAAACGAGACTATATAGAATATAACTAGATTACCTCAAATATCAAACATAAGTATCAAGCAAGAAAGCAGCAATCGTAAACAATCTAAGGTAAAGCAGTCTAATCATCCAGTAATAACCATGCTCTAAGTTCAAAAGAACTAATAGAAGCAAATATGAAATACCCGCCTTTATCCGTAGATTATATCAACCATCTTCAACTAATCCAAAAGATCACATCCAACTCGAATCCCAAGTTTGAATATCCTTCTATCAACTCACGACCAGAGATCTTGTTGTTGGAAATTTATAGTCGGAACTGTGGATTACCCTCAAACAGTGATGCTCGGATCCACAATAGAGCTGTTGATCTCAAATGTAGGAGCAACACACTCTGGTGGTCAGTAGGGTGGCATCGAGAGTGTGAGGATATACAACTGGTGGATCTGGTCGTCTACCAACTATGGCTGAGGGCTATCGCCGATGGCTGCGATGCAACTCCAGTGAAGGAGTCCATGCAATTGTGGAGATCAAAAGGGAAAATTGGGAAGCCAATGGCCTATCCCCCCTCACCGACTCAAGTGCCTAATTTCTGGCAAGCTCCAATGTCCATGACTAGGAGGGGAAAGTTGGCAGCCAAATCAGGGCTCAGGTGGTCGACATCAATCAGATTAGAAGGGAGAGATCTAGGGCACGAGGTGGCGACAGGGACAAGAAGAGGGCGATGTCGCAACCACAGTGAGGGAGAAGGGAATTGGGAGGAGCTTGGAAATGAATCGGCGCGAGAGGAAGAGAGGAGAAGTTAACCCTAGCACACACCCCTTTTGTGCTCAATCCTTCCTCCGGTGATGGCGGCACCAGACGACGAGGCAACTTCGGTGCTGATCGAGTGGTGGCTCTCCACACCGACGATAGTGGATCCATCAACTGTGGATCGATCAGAGAAGAAACGACATCCAAGACAGACCCACGGCGAGGAAGCTCATGCGGTAGCCTGCGTCCCACGACCAGTGGTCACCAAAGGTGAAGAAGTGGAGAAGGGAGAGGGATCAGTGTGAGAGGGAGAAGGATGAGGGAATCAGCGACATTGAGTTCGGGAGGAGAAAAAGAAAAGTTCGGATGATTAAACCTAGGTTAAACCATCAAAACCTAAGTTTATATTTTAATCAACTCCCAACTTAATTAGGTATTCCAAACAGGCCTCCACTTGACACAACCGATTCATCTCCTCAAAACGAGTCATAAGGACTCCGTTTAAATCCTGAAAAATTTCTATAAAAATTCCCGAAAAATCCAATAAGGCTATTTCTCAATAACACTTATTTTTAAATTTGTCTTATATTATATAAATAAATATATTGCTAGGATGTGCAAGTGTGGTTGGAAGAAAAAGAATATTTTTTGGGAGCTTCCCTTTTGGATGTATCTACTTATTCAACATAATTTAGATGTCATGCATATTGAGAAATGTTTTTTCAATAATATCTTCAACACTATGATAAACGTGCCTGGAAGAACTAAAGACACTACAAAATCATGTGATGAATTAAAAAATTAGTAAACAGATCCAAGTTGCATTAGAATGACATAACTAATAGATTTTCAAAGGCTTGTTATATATTGGACAAAGATGGTAAGCAAGCTTTATGTAGTTGGGTGAAAGAAATAAAATTCTTAGATGGGTATGCCTCAAATATAGCTCGATGCGTGGATATGAACAAATTAAAGATATTTGGAATGAAAAGTTATGACTACCATGTATTCATGCAAAAACTTATTCTAATAGTTTTTCATAATTTACTTTCTCAAAATATTTGGCAAGCACTCACATAATTGAGTCTATTTTTTAGATATTTGACAGCGAGATGTATAATAATGGATGATATATTTCGGCTAGAAACATACATTTCTCTTATACTATATAAGCTAGAGCACATATTTCTGTTGGTGCAATCATGCCCTAGGAAGAAATTTTGATGATTGACAATTATTTAAGTTTAAGCTAATATATTGGATCTATATGAGTTTGAGTTTGCAGACCAAGAAGATTGAGGATCGGATACCTAGCATGAGAAGTCCTTGTAGGTCGGAAGATCAGATTCAAGGTAAGAGAAGTCCAAGGAGGTCAGGAGACCAGATCTTTAGCATAGGAGAAGCCTTTGCAGGTCGGAAGACCGGATGTAAGGCAAAAAAAGTCTAGGGAGGTCGAGAACAAGACTCTTGGCGAGGCAAATTGATAATCAGTGTGTTGATCGATTAAGAAAAATGCTTAATCAATTAAGAGGGTGTTAAGCGATTGAGCCAATTGCTTAACAAACCTTTTGTTTAAGACAGAAGGTTTCCTAATCAATCACAGTAATTGATTAGGAAATCGTAAGCTATTGATTCAATCGCTTACGGTGGCGTTTTGCTCCGAACAGAAGCATTTTGTTCAAAGCTTAAGCGATTGGCTCAGTCGATTAAAAGAGATTATGTTCGAAAATAGAATAACTCCTAATCGCTTAAGCTAGTCGATTACCCTAATCTTAATCGATTAGAGTAGGCGATTTGGAGGAGTCTTGTGAATGTAACATGCATCCAAATCAACTACTTTAATAGATTAACATCTGATAATCAACTAAGATCACTTCTTAATCGATTAAGACTCATAAAATGACAAGAAAAAGGACTCTTTCTCTACTGTTTAAGAACCTCCCGGAGCGTTGTTTGAAGGTAACTATTCCATTACAATCAGGGTTGTAACGACCCACCTCCTACTAACTAGGCTGCGAGGCTGGACCGTCACATTATGTTGTACTAACTTACCCCCTAACCTTTACTAACGTCTAGGTGCGGAAAGCTGCACTAATTAAAACATTGCTAGTTGTTACCACTAATCTGGAGCTAATACTTAAATCACTATTTTTTCCCCATCAATCATATGTTAAGGGGTCTCATCTATGATGTACCTGTCATGTCTTACATCCCTTATGGTCAAGGAATTGAACTACAAGGTTTCTTGATCGAAACCCAGCTTCCCAATCGATTGGGATCGAACTCAATCGATTGAAAGCTATTGGATCAATTCATTGATCGATTCAACTAGCTACTGTGCACGGGGTAAATTCTGGATCGATCGACTGATCGATCCAGGCTTGCCAATCGATCCAGTGATCGATTCCAAAGCTCTCTGTACGCGAGGCTAATTCCCCGATCGATCCAGTGATCGATTCCAGAGCTTACTGTTCGCGACAATAGCTCCGATCGATCGGCTAATCGATTGAACTTAGTCCAATCGATCGGCTGGTCGATCCAGGAGCTTACTGTTCGCGGAAATCAGCTCTCAATCGATCAACCGATCGATTGAGGTCCCTCCAATCGATCGGTCGATCGATTGGAGTTTCTGATTTCGCTGCAGTACTCTGATTTCAGAGCTCGATCATACACAACTCAATATAATAAACTTAAAATACCTAGAGAACATTGTAATAGGTCTTCACTAACATTATGCATGATTTACTACTCATCAATAAGCTAGCTAGTGTCCTAGGCATGGCATAAGCATGGTTTCACAATTCAGAATTCTTAAACATTCCAAAGGTGCATAAACATTAAAAAGAACAAAAGGTTCTAATTCTTTAAATTTGCTAGTTCCCAAGAGTCTTCATTCCAAGTTCCTGCCCACACACATCCTTGTAGCATTGACCTCCAACCTCCGCTAGTCCATCTTTCCTTTACCTTTATCTGCAGTATAAGGAAAAGAAGTATTTGTAAGCTTGGGAGCTTAGTAATAAACCATCTACCTCACAAAACATGCATATGATGCAATTTATGCTTTTAAAACATGCTATTTGAAATATATGCTGAACATTGCTAAACATGGATTCTAAAACATGGCATAATCACATCCGATACATGACAATCATAGCTAAGCATAAATCATCATGTGGATCCATAAGAACTAAACTGAAATAAAAGCTAAGCTACACTACTGCCAACTGATGCTAAGCTGCTCTATATTCACATAAACTATATTGTGAAGTTTTGAAACTATTTATCATAAATAGATGAAAATACATAATCATGCTGCTGATGGGTCCGACAACTGTACTTGCTATGCGCGCATCTCTAACTAAACCCGGGGTTGCAAGTCCTGAATTTAGTAGAGTTACTAGGTTATCTAAACCTAGGGACGACTATGGGAGCCCAACCCAAGGACAACTAAAGTCCAGTACAGTGCCACTGAAAAGTAAAATACTGATTTGTAGCTAATATACCTTATCTTGCTCTTACTAGGTTATCTGAACCTAGAACTAGGTTATCTGAACCTAGAGGCGACTATGGGAGCTCACCCATTGGACCGTAGTCCCATATAAGCTGGAACAAGACTAATTATGTTATTTTAAATGCTTCTACTACATTTACTGAGCTATTAAAATGCCTACTATGGAATTTTACTGAGCTAAGCATTAAAGCAAACACTTGGTGTGCACTAATTCACACCCTATATACTGAAAATTCTGCATATGACTAAACTAATGCATAGAACACACGAAAAGCTACTTATACTACAGGTGAGGGGTTTCTTACCTCCTGCTCGAAGTTTCTTACAGATCTAAATGCTAGGTTTCCCGGAGAAGAGACCTCTTCGACAAACTCCTCGTGTCTACGTGCCCTTCTCGCGGAGAGGAACGTTCTCGTGCTGGAGTCGCCGCCGGAAGGTGCTCTTATGGCCCTTGAAACCGAACCCTAAGTTCCTAGGTCTTGGGCGCCGAGAGGGTGGAGAGGAAGAGGGGCGAAGTGTGAGGGTTTTAGGAAGACAAGAGTTGCATTAAAGCAATTCCCCACTTAATAATTTTCCTATTTATATTAAGTGGTTAATTCGGCCCAACTCTAACATAAATATAATTGATTCCCTTTTCTTTCAGCACGGCCCTGCTGGATTCACTTGGTTACTAAGTCACCCTATAAGGCATAGAATTCGCTAGGTCTCGGGTTCAATTCCCGCTTAAGCTGTTTTACATTTTTATTTATTTTTGCTACTTCCGCTACTCCAAAAATTCCGTAAAAATATTCTAAAATTTCAGAAAAATCATAGAATATTTCTAAAATTGATTTGAGAATTTTCGGGCGTTACAATCCCCCAAACCTTATAAAAAGTTCATCCTCGAACTTAGAATAACTCTGAGTACTTTTGTCTGATACTGGTTTCTGTCTCCCAAGTTGCCTCTTCTGCTGTGTGACTTTGCCAAATAACTTTTACTAATGGTACTTCCTTGTTCCACAATTTCTTAACTGCTCGGTCTATTATCTGAATAGGCCGACTGTCATAGCTGAGGTCTTCGCGGACTTGTACCGACTGGGGCTCAATCACCTGGTTAGCACCTGGAATATGCTTCTTCAGCATAGAGACAGAAATACGTTATGGATAGCTGACATCTCCTGGGGTAGTTCTAACTCATAGGCTACCTTGCCAACTCTTCTGGTAATAAGGTATGGTCTCACATATCTGGGACTTAGCTTGCCCTTCTTCCCAAAATGCATTACTCCCTTCATGGGAGCTACTCTGAGGAATACTGTATCCCCAACTGAAAACTCTAAGTGTCTGCGCCATGTATCAGCATAGCTTTTCTGACGGCTCTGAGCTGTCTCTATCCTCTGGCGGACCTGCTGTATAGCTACTGTGGTATCTGCTACTAGATCTGTCTGAAGTTCTAGTTCCTTCTGTTCACCACTCTCATACCAGCAAATTGGAGATCTACCCCTCCGCTCATAGAGAGCCTCGTAAGGTGGCATACCGATAGTGGCTTGATAGCTATTTTTGTATGCAAATTCTGCTAAACTCAGATATTTGCACCAACTTCCCTTGAAGTCTAGGGCACACGCTCGGAGCATATCTTTGAGTACTTGATTTACTCGCTCCGTCTGACCATCTGTCTGGGGATGGAAGCTGTGCTAAATTTTAACTTGGTGCCCAATGCTGACTGTACACACTCCCAGAAGTGTGACGTGAACCTACTGTCTCTGTCTGAAATGATGGTCCATAGGACTGCATGTAGTCTGACAATCTCCTTGAGATACAACTGAGCTAGCTGCTCCATGGAGTAGGATATCCTGATAGCTAAGAAGTGGACTGATTTAGTCAACCTATCGACTATTACCCAGATGGCATCAAAACCATTCGTGGTTCTGGGTAGTCCCACTATGAAATCCATAGAAATATCCTCCCACTTCCATTCTGGGATCTGAATGGGCTGCAGAACTCCTCTTGGTCTCTGATGTTCTGCCTTGACCCTCTGGCAGGTCAAACAGGTACTGACATATCTAGCGATGTCTCTTTTCATCCCCGGCCACCAAAAATGTTTCTTTAAATCTTGATACATCTTGGTGGAACCCGGATGCATCGCATAGGGAGTCCTGTGAGCCTCGTCTAAAATCTTTCTCCTTAGTTCCTCCTGATCTGGAACACAAAGTCTGTCACCAAAATGTAATGCCCCACTATCGGATATTCTGAATTCTCCACTTCCTGATTCTGCTAACCCTTGCTTGATTTTCTGAATTTCAGGATCCTGTCCCTGAGCTGTCTGGATGTCACCAAGCAAGGTGGATTCTAACATCATAGTAGAGAGTTGTCCCACTATAAGTTCGAGACTGAAATCCGTGATCTCCTTTTGTAGGGGCGGTGACATGGCTGCTAGGGATAGTAAGGTGGCGCTGGACTTCCTGCTAAGTGTGTCTGCCACCTTATTGGCTTTTCCTGGATGGTAGAGGATGTCTACGTCATAATCTTTGACCAGTTCGAGCCATCTACGCTATCGCATATTCAGATCCTTCTGAGTGAAGAAATACTTCAGACTCTGATGATCTGTATACACTCTACACTGAGCTCCATACAAGTAATGTCTCCAAATTTTGAGAGCGAACACAACTGCTGCAAGCTCAAGATCATGAGTAGGATAGTTCCTCTCATAGTCTTTGAGTTGTCTGGAGGCGTAGGCGATCACCTTACCTTCTTGCATCAGAACTGATCCTAGTCCCAACTTAGAGGCATCGCTATAAATATCAAAACTGTCTGTGTTTTCTGGTAGAGCCGGAATGGGTGCACTGGTCAGTCTTCTTTTGAGTTCCATAAAACTATTCTCATAGTCCTCTATCCACTGAAATTTTCTATTCTTCCTGGTAAGAGCTATCAGTGGGGAGGCTATCCTGGAGAAGTCCTCTATGAATTTTCTATAGTAACCTGCTAGTCCCAAAAAGCTTCTAATTTCACTGGCGTTCTTAGGCCTTTTCCAGTTGCTCACAACCTCTATTTTACTAGGGTCTACCATAATACCATCCTTGGAGATGATGTGACCCAGGAAGGCTACCTGATCAAGCCAGAATTCATATTTTGTGAACTTGGCGTACAATTGGTTCTGCTGAAGGATCTGCAGTACTATCTTCAGGTGCTCTGTGTGTTCTTCCTGAGTTCTGGAATAGATAAGGATGTCATCGATGAATACGATAATGAACTTATCTAAGTATTCTCTGAATACCCTGTTCATGAGGTTCATGAAAGTAGCTGGAGCATTTTTCACGCCAAAGGGCATGACTACGAACTCATAGTGTCCGTATCTGGTCCTGAAAGCCGTCTTGGGTATATCACCTTCTTTGACTTTAACCTGGTGATATCCCGATTTGAGATCTATCTTAGAGAACACTGCTGCTCCCTTTAGCTGATCAAACAGGTCATCTATTCTGGGAAGATGATACCTGTTCTTAACCGTGACTTGGTTTAGTGCTCTGTAATCTATACACTGGCGCATGCTCCCATCCTTCTTCTTCACGAACAATACAGGCGCTCCCCAGGGTGAGTGACTAGGACGTATGAAGCCCTTGTCAAGCAGCTCCTGTAGTTGCTTATGAAGTTCCTTCAGTTCTGCTGGAGCCATGCGGTATGGTGCTTTGGAGATGGGATTTGTACCGGGAATAAGTTCTATCTCAAATTCTATCTTCCTGTGTGGTGCTAGGCCTGGTAACTCCTCAGGAAAGACTGCTGGGTAGTCACATACTACTCGGACCCCTTCTAGCTTTTGGTCCTTGTCCTGACTGGTACTGACTACATGTGCTAAGAATCCTATACATCCTGAATCCAGTAGTTTCTGTGCTTTCAGAGCTGAGAGAAACTGCTTGGCTCTTCTCTTTGGCTCTCCGCTGTACTCAAACTGCACTCCTGCTTTGGGTTGAAATATAACTTTCTGTTTACGGCACTCTATGGAAGCACCGTACTTGATTAGAAAGTCCATTCCCATGATGACATCGTAGTCAGCCATATCTAGCACTATCAGATCGTCAAACAGCTCTCTGTCTGCTATAACGACTGGCACTGCTCTAAGCCAGTGCGTAGATGCCATAATTTCTCCCGAAGGTAGCGTCGTCAAAAACTGACCCCTGAATACCTCTGGGGGTATTACTATCTTTTCAGCGAATGCCCTGGATATATAAGAATGGGTTGCCCCAGTATCGAATAAGACAGTTGCACTTTGCTGTAAAATACTAATCTGACCTGTAACAACTGTCGAGGCATTCGCTACGTCTTCTCTGGTCAGTGAGTAGATCCTTGCATTTGTCGCGAGTGAGGGGGCTTCCAGTCTGCCTTGGTTGATGTGTGGACCATCTAAAGTAGCCTGCATCTGGTACAACTGTGCTGGCTTGACCTCGTACTGAATCGGCTGTGGTGGAGGAAAGATGGTCTTGTTTGGGCATTGTTTAGCCATATGTCCCTCCTGGCCACATTCAAAACATCCTCGGGTGCCCTTGCGACAAACCCCTGGGTGAAATTTTCCACAAGTGGAACACTTGGGATAGCTGGGCTGTTTACTAGCTGGTCCTCCTTTTGGGTAACTCCCTGGTTTGCGTTTGTTACTGGAGTTCCCTTTCCAGTTAGAGCCATGGGAGCTGTGGCCCTGGTGTTTCTGAGTACCTGAGCCTCCTTGGCCTTTCGACTCTAAGAGGACTTGCTTCTGCTGCTTGATACTGTTCTGGTAATGCTCGGTGGTTAAAGCACTGCTCACTAGTTCTTCCGTAGTTTGTGGCCTACGGACCCCGCTGGCCACATTCATTGTTATTTCCGGCCTTAACATCTTGAGCATCAACCAGACTCGTTCTCTTTCAGTGCTGAGTAGTTCGGGGCATAGACGAGCCAATCTGTTGAATTTCCTCACGGCCTCCTCGAATGAAAGGTTACCCTGACAAAATTCAGTGAACTAGTCGTAGTGGCGGTTTGTGACCCGCATGTGGAAAAACTCCTCGAAGAATTCCCTTTCGAAGTCAGCCCATGTCATCTGATTCACTGGGCTTCGCTTTAATTTTCTCCCACCATATACGTGCGTCTCCTCTCAGGCAGAAAGAGGCGCATTTCACCTTCTCATGTTCTGGCCAGTCCAGAAGCTCCATCGTACTCTCCAGCGTTTTGAACCAAGCTTGAGCATCCAATGGTTCACTGGTGCCTGAGAAATTCTCTGGCTTGATCTTCTGCCACTGGATCAGATAGGCATCTCTCATTGCCCCTGCTGCTGGGGCTACTGGTACTGCAGGTTGGACTGGTGGAACCTCTATCACTACTGGAGTTGCTAAGTTAGGCTCTGGGGTGACCGTGGGAGTGTTCTGCTGGTTAGCCCTTAAAGTGGGTATCTCCTGTTGTTGCTCAGCTAGCTGCTTCTGTAACTGAGCCACTACCTCTGCAAGGTCTGGAGGAGGCACTAAGCTGCCTTCCTCATGCTGGGGCTCAGTAGCTGGTGTCTTTATAGCTGGATGTCCTCGTACCATTTTCTAAAAGAATAGAGGGCATACATAACTAACAGAATCATATTGCATAACTATTGTTATCATGTTTAATTAGCTACCAAAATCACGTTAGAGGCTATCATACATAAGCATGCTTTAGTTATCTATAAACATGAAAGCAAAACATAAATGAAGTGAGAGATGTTCTTACTTGGAAGCTGCAGGTTCAATGCTGATATGTGTGTAGGAAGTATGGAACTTTGCTCTGATACCATTCTGTAACGACCCACCTCCTACTAATTAGACTGCGAGGCTGGACCGTCACATTATGTTGTACTAACTTACTCCCTGACCTTTACTAACGTCTAGGTGTGGAAAGCTGCACTAATTAAAACTTTGCTAGTTATTACCACTAATCTGGAGCTAATACTTAAATCACTATTTTTTTCCCATCAATCATATGCTAAGGGGTATCATCTATGATGTACCTGTCATGTCTTACATCCCTTATGGTCAAGGAACTAAACTACAAGGTTTCTTGGTCGAAACCCAGCTTCCCAATCGATTGGGATCGAACTCAATTGATTGAAAGCTATTGGATCGATCCATTGATCGATTCAACTCGCTACTGTGCACGGGGTAAATTCTGGATCGATCGGCTGATCGATCCAGGCTTGCCAATCGATCCAGTGATCGATTCCAAAGCTCTCTGTACGCGAGGCTAATTCCCCGATCGATCCAGTGATCGATTCCAGAGCTTACTGTTCATGACAATAGCTCCGATTGATCGGCTGATCGATTGAACTTAGTCCAATCGATCGGCTGGTCGATCCAGGAGCTTACTGTTCATGAAAATCAGCTCTCAATCGATCAACCGATCGATTGAGGTCCCTCCAATCGATCGGTCGATCGATTGGAGTTTCTGATTTCGCTGCAGAACTCTGATTTTAGAGCTCGATCATACACAACTCAATATAATAAACTTAAAATGCCTAGAGAACATTGTAATAGGTCTTCACTAACATTATGCATGATTTACTACTCATCAATAAGCTAGCTAGTGTCCTAGGCATGGCATAAGCATGGTTTCACAATTCAGAATTCTTAAACATTCCAAAGGTGCATAAACATTAAAAAGAACAAAAGGTTCTAATTCTTTAAATTTGCTAGTACCCAAGGGTCTTCATTCCAAGTTCCTGCCCACACACATCCTTGTAGCATTGACCTCCAACCTCTGCTAGTCCATCTTTCCTTTACCTTTATCTGCAGTATAAGGAAAAGAAGTATCTGTAAGCTTGGGAGTTTAGAAAGAAATCATCTACCTCACAAAACATGCATACGATGCAATTTATGCTTTTAAAACATGTTATTTGAAATATGTGTTGAACATTGCTAAACATGGATTCTAAAACATGGCATAATCACATCCGATACATGGCAATCATAGCTAAGCATAAATCATCATGTGGATCCATAAGAACTAAACTGAAATAAAAGCTAAGCTACACTACTACTAACTGATGCTAAGCTGCTCTATATTCACATAAACTATATTGTGAAGTTTTGAAACTATTTATCATAAATAGATGAAAATACATAATCATGCTGCTGAAGAGCCCGACAACTGTATTTGCTATGCGCGTATCTCTAATTAAACCCGGGGTTGTAAGTCCCGAATTTAGTAGAATTACTAGGTTATCTAAACCTAGGGACGACTATGGGAGCCCAACCCAAGGACAACTGAAGTCCAGTACAGTGCCACTGAAAAGTAAAATACTGATTTGTAGCTAATATACCTTATCTTACTCTTACTAGGTTATCTGAACCTAGAGGCGACTATGGGAGCCCACCCATTGGACCGTAGTCCCATATAAGCTGGAACAAGACTAATTATGTTATTTTAAATGCTTCTACTGCATTTACTGAGCTATTAAAATGCCTACTGTGGCATTTTACTGAGCTAAGCATTAAAGCAAACACTTGGTGTGCGCTAATTCACACCCTATATACTGAAAATTCTGCATATGACTAAACTAATGCATAGAACGCATGAAAAGCTACTTATACTACAGGTGAGGGGTTTCTTACCTCCTGCTCGAAGTTTCTTACAGATCTAGACGCTAGGTTTCCCGGAGAAGAGACCTCTTCGACAATCTCCTCGCGTCTACGTGCCCTTCTCGCAGAGAGGAACGTTCTCGTGCTGGAGTCATCGCCGGAAGGCGCTCTTATGGCCCTTGAAACCGAACCCTAAGTTCCTAGGTCTTGGGCGCCGAGAGGGTGGAGAGGAAGAGGGGCGAAGTGTGAGGGTTTTAGGAAGAGAAGAGTTGCGTTAAAACAATTCCCCACTTAATAATTTTCCTATTTATATTAAGTGGTTAATTCGGTCCGACTCTAACATAAATATAATTGATTCCCTTTTCATTCAGCACGGCCCTGCTGGGTTCACTTGGTTACTAAGTCACCCTATAAGCCCTAGAATTCGCTAGGTCTCGGGTTCAATTCTCGCTTAAGCTGTTTTACGATTTTATTTATTTTTTCTACTTCCGCTACTCCAAAAATTCCGTAAAAATATTCTGAAATTCCAGAAAAATCATAGAATATTTCTTAAATTGATTTGAGAATTTTCGGGCATTACAAGGGTTCTTCATTACTCTCTAGTGTGCTCAAGTTCAAACTCAAGTGCTCAAGCTCCCACTAGTGCTACAATCTCAAGCCACTTAAAGAAGAAGAAGAAGGTGTACTCAAAACCCAAATCTCTTGACTTCTTCCTTGTGAGGTACTCTATTGAGAGGGAGATTTGTATATCATTGTGTAAGGTTTCTCCACCTTCGGTGTTGATCTAAGAAGGAGAAGTTTTATAGTGCAAAAGTGTGACCGTGGTGTGGAAACTTGGATTAGTCAACTCTAGGAGGTGGATACCAAGTAAATACAAGGAGTTAGTATTGCCTTCAAGTTTCCGCTGTGAAAATTCAAGTTAATCAAGCTAGTTCAACTAGTCCTAATAAGTGGTATCAGAGCGAGGTTGCTCTTGAGGATTCACTTTCAAGGAAGCACAAGTTTATAGCTACATGATGTCATTGAAAGAGGGACACAACACTTCACGACTGTCATTCTATGAAGGCAATAACTTTGCTTACTGGTAGAGCCGCATGGAACACTATCTCATGACCAAAATTGACATGCGGTTCTCAATCATGGAGGGATTTACGATGCTAACCGAGGATGAAAAAGTGCTTGAATCATCAAAATGGACTATTGAATAAAAGATGAAGGCTCAAACAAATGCTAAGGCAATCGTGACTCTTCAATGTGGGTTGAGTTCGAAGCAACTCAACAAGGTTGGACCCTTCAAGAATGCCAAGAATTTGTGGGATAAGCTCATTGAGCTAAATGAAGGCACCAAGGATTTAAGAATTGCAAAGAGAAATCTTCTAATAAATCAACTTCAGAACTTCACAATGAAGGACGAAAAACAGTAAGCTCACTACATGAGAGATTCAAGGAACTCCTAAACGGTCTCCATGCAGTTGGAGAAAGTGTGGAGAACCGGGATCTCATAAAATATACACTAAAATCCTTTCCAAGAAACTTATTATGGTCATCCATGGTGGATGCCTATAAGGTTTTAAGGGATTTGTCAATAGTAAAGTTAGATAAATTATTTTGTAAACTTAAATTTCATGAACAAGCTAACACAAACCATAAAGAGAAAGGTATATCATTGGTTGCAAGTGAAAACAGTAAGAAGAAGCACAAAGAAAAGAAGAAGGAAAAGAAGGAGAAGTCATCTTTAGAATCGGAGCAAGATAGTGATTGTGATAGCAATGAAGAGCTATCATCAAGTGAAATGATAAATTTTGTTTGAAGAATGATGAGACACTCAAGGAAGTTTGACAAAAAAGGATCTTAAGAATATCTTCAATAATGACAGAAGAAAAGGTAAATCTCTTGTGGATTCAAAGTATAAAACTGATATAATTTTCTATGAATGCAAGAAAAAGGGGCACTACAAAATGAAGTGTCCAAAATTGAAGAAGCAGGAAGAAAAGATTAAAAAGAAGAAGAAGGCTTTGAAAGCCACATGGGATGAATTATCTTCAAGCTCATCGGAAGAAGATGAAAGGAAGAGCTCAAGGCATGTGGCACTCATGGCTTTAAGTCATGTGGAAGATAGCGAAGGTGAAGATAGTCATAGGGAGAATGAAGAATCTTCAAGTGAGTCATCATCAAGTGAGTCCAAGTAAGAAAGTATTTAAATTCTTTCTTTATTCTGCTTTCCTTATTATTAACTGCAGTATAGAGTACTTGTTTTTTTTTTGTACTTAAGTAAGATCAAAGATTTAGTTTTCTCTTTTCTTTATTCGTATTTACGTATTATTAGAAGGGTTAAAGTAAGATATCAAGCCTTTACCTTGCATAATTAGATGGCAAGAAGAGGACACCCCCGTACTGAGGAACCAACTCAGGAGAACGAAGTGCCCAGAGCAACTGAGCCCAATCTCTTCGAAGTTGTTGCCCAACTCCAGAAACAGGTAGCAGAGCAGCAGCAAGTGATTGCCAATCTGATGGCAAATCAACAACTAGTTCCTCCCACTCCTCCAACAGTAATTGTAGAGACTCCAGGGGTAACCGAGGTTCCAGCAGCTACCCTAGGAGTCGTCACAGCACCTCAGAGACAAGAAGCTTACCTCATACAGTGGTTGAAATTGAAACCGGAGAGCTTCTCAGGCACTACTGAGCCCTGGGATGCCCAGGCTTGGTTCAAAACACTGGAGAGCACAATGGATCTTCTTGACTGGCCAGAAGTCGAGAAGGTCAAGTGCGCCTCTTTCTGCCTATCAGGAGATGCTCGGATGTGGTGGGAGAGGATAAAGACCAAGAGGGCAGTCAATCAGATGAGCTGGGCTGATTTCCAGTCAGAGTTTTATGAAGAGTACTTCCACCTACAAATCACCAACAAGCACTATGAAGAATTTATAGAGTTCAAGCAAGGTGACCTAACAGTGGAAGAAGCAGTCAAGAAGTTCAACAGGCTAGCTCGTCTCTGCCCAGAGCTAGTAAGTACAGAGAAGGAGAGAGTCAGACTGTTGCTCAGAATGCTGAGACCACAAATAGCACTGAATGTGAGTAGTGGAGCTCACCGGCCCCAGACTGGTGAAGAGTTGATCAGTAGAGCATTAATTGTGGAGCACTACCTGAATGACATCAAAGCGCAACGAGCGCAGCACAAGCCTGTGAAAATAGAGGGCAAGACAGTGGGGAACCAGAAATCCCAGTCAAGTAAACAGAACTGGAAAGGCAAGGGTGACAAAAGAAAGCAGTGGAACTCAGGAAGTAATCAGAAGGGAGGACTAGCAAACAAGCAGACCAAGTTCCCTCCCTGTCCCAAATGTGGGAGAATGCATCCAGGAGCCTGTCTTTTAGGTAAGACTGGATGTTACTCCTGTGGCCAAGAAGGACACATGGCTAAGGAATGTCCTAATAAGCTCAAAGTACCTCAGCCACAGCCATTGCAATATGGAGGCCAGCTTGCACAGTTGCACCACATGGAAGCAGCATTGGAGGGACCCTATATCAGTCAAGGAAGGTTAGAAGCTCCACCAGTTCCAGCCTTTGATAGTGCCAGAGTATTCTCCCTCACCAAAGAAGAAGCTGCTAGTGCCTCTACGGTCGTAACAGGTCAAGTAGTTATTTTTCGTCATTTAGCTACTGCACTATTTGATATTGGAGCGACCCATTCTTTTATATCAGTGCCCTTTGCCAAAGAATTACAGGTACCTACAAAAGTATGAACTCCATGATCTCGACGACCCTACCTTCTGGGGAAGTCATGGAATCCAACCAGTGGCTTCGGGCTGTACCAGTCAGAACTGCAGACTGAGAGCTATACGTTAACCTGGTAGTCCTCACCATGCAGGATTTCGGTACCATTTTGGGTATGGACTTCCTCAACAAGTACAATACCTCAGTGGACTGCCGCAGAAGGAAAGTAATCTTCAGTCCAGAGGGTGAATCATTTTTTTTTTTAAATTCACGGGAGTGCCAAGGAAGAAGACCTAGAAACTTTTCTCTTCTCTTGCAGCTCACCAGATGTTAGATAAAGGGTGTGCTGGTTTACTTGCATTCATTGTGAGTATAGGAGAACAAGAAAGACCCAAGCAGGAGAAAGTTTGGATAGTCTGCGAGTATCCAGAGGTATTTCCAGAAAAGCTACCTGGACTACCTCCTAACAGAGAAGTGGAGCCAATTTCAAAAGCTCTATACCGCATGTCTCTAGCGGAGCTGAAAGAGTTGCAAGAGCAACTTCAGGAGCTACTTGACAAAGGCTTCATCCGCCCTAGTCACTCACCTTGGGGAGCTCCTGTGTTGTTCGTTAAGAAGAAAGACGGATCCATGCTAAGGTGCATAGATTTTAGAGCGCTGAGCAAAGTAGCAATTAAGGACAAGTACCCTCATTCCAGAATAGATGATCTATATGATCAGCTAAAAAGGGCAATAGTGTTCTCTAAAATAGACCTACGCTATGGGTATCATCAGTTGGAAGTGAAAGAAAGTGATACACTTAGAACAGTTTCCAGGACCAGATATGGACACTACAAATTTATAGTTATGCCTTTTGGAGTGACTAATGCACCTGCGGTCTTCATGGACTTAATGAACAGTGTTCGAGAATATTTTGACAAATTTGTCATTGTATTCATCGACGACATTCTGGTCTATTCAAGGACCCCAGAGGAGCATGACACGCACTTGAGGATGGTACTGCAGACTCTGCAGCAAAAGCAGCTTTATGCTAAATTCTCAAAGTGCGAGTTCTGGTTAGATCAGGTGGCGTTTTTAGGTCACATTATTTCTAAAGAAGGTATTCAAGTGGATCCAGCCAAAGTTGAAGTGGAACTGGGCATTCAGACAAAGCTGATAGATGCGACAACTCAGGCTATTCAGAAGATCAGACAGAGAATTGAGACTGCCTAGAGTAGATAGAAGAGTTATGCTGACACACGCCGTAGGCCACTTGAATTCCAAGTAGGGGATTCAGTCTTTCTCAAGGTCGCTCCTATGAAGGGAGTGATGAGATTTGGCAAGAAGGGCGAATTAAGTCCCCGCTACGTAGGACCTTACCTAATCATAGAAAGGATTGGGAAAGTAGCTTACAAGTTAGACTTACCACAAGACATGTCAGCAATACATAATGTATTTCATGTCTCTATGCTAAAGAAGTGTCTCCACGACCCGAGCCAAGTGATTCAGCCTCAATCAGTGCAGATCCAAGAGGATCTTAGTTATGAGAGTAAACCTACACAGATAGTGGACAGAGCAATTAAGAGATTAAGAAACAAAGAAGTACCACTAGTGAAGGTCGTCTAGCAGAACCAGAAGCACGAGGAAATCACTTGGGAGAAGGAGGACAGTATGACACAGAAGTATCCAGAGCTATTCTAAGTTCGAGGACGAACTTTTTATAAGGTATGGGGGATTGTAACGACCCAATTTTCCTTATTTCGAGTTCCAAATGTCCATAAAAATATTTGGAAATGCTTTTAAAATATTCTAGAGATTTTTAGAAATTTTTAGAGTATTTTTATACAATTTTTGGAGTTCATTTGGTATTTTTATCAAGAGGAAGAAGTTTAAAAAAAAAAATAAATAAATGCGTTGAAGGCGAGGCTCGAACCCGTGACCTCGGGTCGAACCCAACCTAACCGGACGCAGCCGACCAGCTGAGCTACGCGGGTTTTGTTAACCCAATATGGAACGAAACGTATTTAAGTTATGATTGATACATAAATACCTTAGTTTTAAAAAAAAAAAGGTTGCAGAGAAATTGCCGAGCCGAAGCTCGACCCGGCGACCTGGGGTTTCGGCGGAAACGCAGATAACCAGCTGTGCCAATGAGTTTTTGTTAATTAAGGAAAGAACGGGTTATATTTAAGGTATAGTTAGTAATAAAAACCCTAGTTATAAAGGGATTAGGTTTTCCCTTTCTCGCCGAAAAATTCTCGTTCCTTTCTCCTCTTCCTCCCGACGCGAGCGGCGTTTCTGTGCTTGGGCGAAATCGAAGCCGAGTTAGGTTCTCTCCTCCGGCGGCCGGCGAAGGCTTCTTCCGGCAAACCTTGCGGATCCGAGCTTCTTTCGTCGAAGAGAGCCCGCGGACACAGAAGAAGCGCTGAGATTTGAGCCCTCCGAAAACCCTAAGAGCCTTCTCCTTCCTCCTTCTCGGTTGTAAGTGCAAGAACAAGGGGTAAGTACTACTCACCTGCGGTAGGAGTTGTTTCCGGCTTTGTTTCTCTTTGTTTTTGAATTTGCCGTGATCTTCAAAGAAAGCATAGGGATGAGTTCTGGTTTTCTACCGTGCCATCCATTCTGGGAAGAATTGTTTCATTTGGGTTTTTCTCCAGAACTTTATTAGTAGAGAATTATGATGTTAGGGTTTGCTGCCGTGAGGTGATTGTTTCGGTTTTTGCTGTGCCTCAGTTCCGAGAGGATTATGTTTTGGATGGCTACAGATTTTGGGCTGTGGGAGATGATGAGGTTAGGGATCTTAGAACAAGTTCATAACACTTCTTGTTTTGTGTCAATCGGATGCAACAGAATTGGGGAATTTAGAGTTGCCTTACAAGAAAGGAGTGAAGCTGTGAATTTTGATGTTTATGCTTGTTTTAGCTTTACAGTAAGTTGAATCTGACCTTATGCAAAGAAAATGAATGAAGAACCGGATTATGTTTTTCTAATAGCAAGTGCAGAACCGGATTATATTTTGCCTATTAGCAAGTGCAAACTTAGTCTAGTTTCTTTAAACAAGTGTAGAATCGTTTATATTGTAGTGTTGTTTCTAATAGCAGTGCAAATTTGGTTGCTTGTTTATTTTATAAACTTGAGCAGTTTTATTGTTATGTTAGTAAGTGCAGAATACATCCTTAATGTCATTAGAAGCAACCTTTCCTTATACTTTGCTTAATTGGAGATAATCCAACATGAGTAGATTTTAGTGATATATGCTTTAGTATATCATGCGTAGATGTTTGATAACAGCAGTATCCCTTCTTATATCTCGGTTTCCATGAAAGGTGCTTATTTTCAATTATGTTAAGGATTATAGCATGTAGTAGTATGCTGTTTGAGTTTTCCTTGCCACTAAATGAGCATGCACAACTTAGTGTACTAGTAAGCTTGGATAGATTATTTGTTACTGTTTTAAGGGCAAGAATAACCTTGTTATAACAGTTCAGAGTTAGTTTATTTTGTCCTACTTTACACCATGTATAGAAAGTTTAAAGTCACTTCCTTTTTGCTCCATTTTGTAGCATGATTAGCAAGTTTGAGTTAGTTTTCTTTTGCTCTATTTTACGGCATGTTTAGAAAGTCCAAGTTAGCTTTCTTTTGTTCTATTTTACGACATGTTTAGAAAGTCCAAGTTTGCTTTCTTTTGTTCTATTTTATAGCATGATTAGCAAATTTGAATTAGCTCTCTTTTGCTCTATTTTATAGCATGATTATTAAGTTCAAATTTGCTTTCCTTTGCTTTGTTTTATAACATGCTTAGAGAGTTTAGATCTGTTTTCCTTATGTTATTTTTATATAGCATGCTTGGTTAGTTGTAACCCTATACTTGTTAGATATACCTATAGGATTCTAATAGGCTCCAATAAAGGATTATAAGAAGTATGAGTAAAGAAAAAGACTAAAGTCTAGTTAAAAAGAGATAACAAGTAAATTAAAGTAAGAGGCTAGTACCCGACTTCCGAGGTTGTCGTTAAACAAATCCAGGTGACCAATTCCGAGGTCTTGGCCCTGGTAAGACCGAGGTCTTTATCCTCATAGGGCTGGAGGCTCGCTACCCCAGTCACTATTAGAGAGCGCGCAAAACAAAGATGGTACTAAGCCTGGGCCCAAAGAAGAAAAGAAGAAAAGAAAAGTAAGAAGAAAAGAAAAGAAAGAAGAAAAGAAAAGTAAGAAGAAAAGAAAAGAAAGAAGAAAAGAAAAGAAAGAAGAAAGTGAAAAAGAAATTAAAAGATTAATTTCTAGTATAAGAAAAGTAAGAAGAACAAGAAGAAGAAAGTGAAAGAGAAATTAAAAGATTAATTTCTGGTACAAGGATATAAGAAAATATAATAAGTTTTATGCTTAGAATAAATAAAAAGGCAGTTTCTTTAATTCTAGGCTTACAGTGTTGATTTCTTATTATCCTGTTAGATAGTGAGCATGTTTAGTATTCAGTTTCATTTTCTGTATACCATGAGCACATGCAGATTTTCTTTAGCATTTCAGTTTCAGTATTATTGCATTATTTTTTTATGCACTTCGAGTTTTGTGAGATAGATTAGTACTTACTAAGCGTTTTCGCTTATAGATCTATTTTTCTTTCCTCCTACTGCAGATAAAGGAAAAGCTAAGATATAAAAGGGAGGCGACAGGGTGGTGGTGGTGATGAAGGTGTGTGATGACTGGACTATGGAGAGATCCAGAGTTTGCTAGCAAATTTTCAGGACCTACCTGTTTAGAGTTTCAGTTTATGTTTTTAGTTTTCTTCTTAAATGCTATTATGAAGTTGAGATTGTAATGAAGTTTAATTCGTATTTGTAGCTTGATATGTCCTACTGTTGGAGTTATGCTTGGTTACTATTGCTAGAATAGCTTTCTTTTAGTTATAGTGTGTATTATTGCTGCGTGGTTGTGAAAATATATGTTCCAGCCGCCTGTGGCTGAGTATAGATTGTTTGTATTATGGATTTGGTCACCGGTACAGGGGAGATTCTGTCGAAATTTTTCGGTAGGGATTTCTCGTACTTAAGTAGCGTACCGGTTAAGTAGAGTTAGCGGTTAAGTAACGGTCACTCTTAGAGAGTAGTAGTAGTAGTAAGAAGGGTGGTCGTTACAGCTTCACTCACTAGGGTTTTCCATCTGCCTAGCTTCACTCACTAGGACTTTCACCTGGCTTCACTCACCAAGATTTCCATCTGCCTAGCTTCACTCACTAGGACTTTCACCTGGCTTCACTCACCAGGATTTCCATCTGCCTAGCTTCACTCACTAGGACTTTCACCTGGCTTAACTCACCAGGATTTCCATCTGCCTAGCTTCACTCACTAGGACTTTCACCTGGCTTCACTCACCAGGATTTCCATCTGCCTAGCTTCACTCACTAGGACTTCCTTCTGCCTGGCTTCACTCACCAGGACTTTCATACTGCCTAGCTTCACTCACTAGGTCTTTCATTTTGCCTAACATCCCAGTTAGGACTTCCCAGTCAAGTATCCGGTCAACCTTGACCTACTTGACTCTTCTTCAATCAATATCTTATTGTCAAACATCTAAACCCAAACCAAGACTCAGCTTGGTTACCCAGGTCAACCTTGACCTGAGGGATATTGCACCAACAGAGACTTGCTCACACCAACATAAGGAACATCAAAAAGCTCTCAAAGAAAGAGTTGGTGCAAGGATTACCAAAGTTGAAATTTCAAAAGGACAAAATGTGTGACCCATGTCAAATAGGTAAGCAAATCAAAGCTACCCATAAAGGTAAAAATGTTATAAGTATTTCAAATGCATTGGAACTCATTCACATGGATTTGTTTGATAGTAGTAGATATGTTTCTTTAAATGGTAATAGGTATTGCCTTGTGATTGTGGATGATTACACTAAATATACATGGGTATTTTTTTGAAACATAAGGATCAAACTTTAGATACCTTGATTGCTTTTTAAAAAGGGTAGAAAATGAAAAGAATCACAAGATACACAAAATAAGAAGTGATCATGAAGGTGAATTTGAAAATGATAGGTTCATAAGTTTTTGCATGGAAAAAGGTTATAAACATGAATTTTCCACTCCTAGGACTCCTCAACAAAATGGAATTGTTGAGTAAAAAATATGGTTTTGCAAGAGGCCACTAGGAGAATGTTAAATGAATATTCAATTCATAGCTACCTTTGGGCCAAAGTAATTAATACGGCTTGTTATGTACAAAATCGAACATTAATATATATGTTTATAGGGAAAACACCCAATGAGTTGTGATTTGGTGAACCACCTATAATTAAACATCTTATAGTGTTTGGATGTAAGATTTATATTCTAAACACCAAAGATCAATTAGAAAAATTCTCCGCTAAGGTGGATGAGGGTATTCTTGTAGGTTACTCAAGTCATAACAAAGCATATCAAATTTATAATAAAAGATCAAAATTAGTTGAAGAATCATTAAATGTTGTGTTTGAAGAAAATCCTCGATCAAATCCTACTAGATCAAATGAGAAAGAATTACAATTTGGTTTAGAGAAATTAACATTAAACGAAGGAAATGATCAAGGGAGAGAAAACCAAGAGAGTGATAGTGAGAAAATTGAAACTTTTCCACTTGAACCCAAAATTACAATAAATCAAGAATCAAGACCTACTAGGATTCATGTGAATCATCCCTTCAATCAAGTAGTAGGAGATATCACACAAGGAGTGAGAACTCAATCTTATTTTAGAAATGAAGGAAGTCAAGTAGCTATAATCTCTCAAATTGAACCAAAAACCATTGATGATATCCTGCTTGATCTAGATTGGATTTTAGTAATGCAAGATGAATTATCTCAATTTGAGAGAAGTCAAGTTTGGGATTTAGTTCCTAAGCCTAAAGAAAAATCAATTATTGATACAAAATGAGTCTTTTGGAACAAACTTGATGATAAGGGAGTAGTTGTAAGAAATAAAGTTAGATTAGTTGCTAGAGGCTTCAATAAAGTAGAAGGGTTGGATTATGATGAAACTTATGCATCCGTAGTTAGATTGGAGTCTATTAGGATGATGTTGGCATTTGCCGCTCATAAGGGATTTAAATTGTATCAAATGGATGTAAAATTAGAATTTTTAAATGGTTTTATAAAGGAAGAGGTAAATGTCAAGCAACCATCGTGGTTTAAAAATTTAAAATATCCAAATCATGTGTATAAGCTTAAAAATGTCTTATATGGGCTAAAACAAGCTCCACGTGTTGGATCGCGTTGGCCAGCTAAAAAGGGGGTTGAATAGCCTGCACAAATAAGAACAAACCCTTCTTGAACTTTCAAAATAACACTTGCATAAATATAATAAACAGAAAGCAACAAAAGAAAGAGGCCCAAGTATTTACTTGGTTACAACCGGGGAGGTTGTTAATTTAAGGAATGAATCGTGCACTAGAATATCTCTTTCAGGCGGAGAAGCCTCTTACAGCAATGATGCACAGAAAATTAGAAGCTAAACTCTAAAGAAAGCGTACAAGTGTTGGAAATGTTAATTACTTGTCTTCTTGAGCTTCTTGGACCAAAGCTATATTTATAGCCTTGGTCAGGGCACCTGTAAGGGTTCTAGGTGCCTGGGAGGGGATAAAACTTTATCCCTTCTTGCATAGATCATGTTTGACCGTGATCTGGATAAACTCCAGGTTTGGGCTCCCGGAAGGGTTCTAAGCACCCCAAATTGGTCCAGGCGCTCGGAATGGTTCCGGGTGGCCAAACCAAGAAGTCAACAGAGTTGACTTTTTTTGGTCTGGGCCCTCTACTCCGGTTCAACTTGCCTCGGTCCTCCCGGTCTTCCGCTCCGGCTTCGCTTACTTGGGTGATCTCGGCCATCCGAAATAGGGCTCACCCGAACCCAACTTCCGGCCTTCTCGAAAAGGCTTCCGCTCCGGCTTCTCGTCCCTCATAATTGACGCGTGCTTCCTTCTCGTCAGCCAGCGTACTCATCCGCAGCTCTTCGCCCCTCGGATGTACTCTCCCGTATCGACCTTCTCGCTAGTTGCATCTCTTTCTCCCCAAGCAATCTTCCGCTCCGGCTTCTCATCCCTCAGAAACACCGCACTCTTCCTTCTCGTCCGCCGGTGTACTCTTCCACAGTGCCTCATCCCTCTGACGCACTCTCCCATATAGTCCTTCTCGCTAACTGTGTCTTCTACTCGACTCCCTGCGCTCCTAAGCTCTTGCACACTTAGACACAAGGTTAAAACACCACAGGACCTAACTTAACTTATTGATCACATCAAACAACCTTGGGGTTCCAACACCACGTGCTTGGTATGAACGTTTGTCAATATTTTTAGTGTCAAAAGGATTTCATATAGGGAAGATTGATCCTACCTCATTCTTGAAAAATAGTGGTAATGATATTTTTGTGGCCCAACTCTATGTAGATGATATTATTTGTGGTTCCACAAATAAGGATTTCTTAAATGAGTTTATCAATCACATGGAGAATGAGTTTGAAATGAATTTGGTCGGTGAGTTGATTTTTTTCGTAAGTTTACAAATTAAACAAACAAGAGAGGGAATTTACATTTATCAATCTAAATATGCTAAAGAATTATTTAAGAAATTTGAAATGGAAAATATCAAAAATATATCTATTCTCATGGCCATTAGCACTAAATTAGATAGCGATCTTAAAGGAAAAGAAGTTGACTCTACGGTGTATCATACTGCTATAGGGAGTCTTCTTTATCTCACGGCTAGTAAACCCAACATACTATTTACCGTGGGTATGTGTGCAAGGTATAAATCGTGTGCCAAGGAGTCACATTTGAGTATTGTTAAGTTAATTCTCCAATATCAAGGGAACTCAAAATGTAGGCCTTTGGTATCCTCAAACCGAACTTTTGATCTAGTGGGATATACCGATTCTAATTTTGTCGGATGCAAATTGGATCATAAAAATACTAGTGGTGGATGTCAATTTCTAGGGTCCTCTCTAGTTAGTTAGTCAAGTAGGAAACAACATTGTGTAGCTCTCTCCATAACGGAAGCGGAATATATTGCTATGGGAGAGTGTGTATCACAATTATTGTGGATGACTGTAACACCCCTAGTTTTTTTAATAATACATAAACTGTGGACGCCACATTCTCATACTTCCATAGCGGTTCTTTGTTCAAATAAAATCACATAAAGGACTTGAAGAAAATAAACATAGTTAAACGTGAAATTAAACTAGAAGGTTTTCAGATTGTAATGTCGTTGTTCCGAGCTGACTCACTGGTCAATGCCTCCTGCCTTATTGGTTTCGTTGTCTGAAAAAAAAAAAAGAATCAAAGTCTGTGAGTCAAGAGACTTAGCATATTCAAAACTATATTAAGCAGTAGTTAGCATCTATAATCCAGTGTATTAAGGGATACCACATTCAAGGTAACTTGGGACCTCCCTACTAACATACCATGAACGTAAGCATTGGCATCGTACATAAGCAAGAGAGAATAAACATAAGCATGCATATGAACAAACATAATCATGAGCATGTACACAAGCATAACATAAGCATAAACATGAGCATACGGATAGACTTAATCATGAGCATGCATATAAGTATAACATAAACATACTTGCATGGTATAAATATACACATAAGAATATACTTTATCATGAACATATACATGGGCATACATGAGCATGGACATAGCATATCATGAACTTAACATATTTATAACATATCATGAACCTAACATATTCATAGCATACCATGGACTTAACGTATTCATAGCATAACATAAACTTATACATAGCATATCATGAACTTAACATATTTGTAGCATAACATGTACTTATACATAGCATATCATGTTCATAGCATAACATAAATATGCACTTAGCATATCATGAACCTAACTTATTCATAGCCTAACATGGAAATTGATATTGGGCTCCCTCTTGGGCCTTGTCCCGTCAATAGAATCCCTCTAGGGCCTTTTCCCTCACATTATTTTCATCAAATACTCATCATTTTATCACAGTCGACTTATCTGATATTGGACTCCCTCTGGGGCTTTTTCCCTAAACGTGCTCCTTCTAAGGCCTTTTCCCGTAGACGAGCTCCCTCTAGGACATTTTTTTCTCATGGTATCCTCATTAAATTTTTATCATTATCATTATTACTTTGTTATAGTCAACTTACCTGATATTGGGCTCCCTCGGGGGCCTTGTCCCTCACGGTATTCTCATTAAGCAATTTTCATTATCATGATAAGATGTAAGAGGAAACATAACATCCACCTAAACCTAGATCATATTAAGGTATCATAATGAGACATAAAGAAAACATGAACATGATCTTAGACACAAGCATGCAATTTCATATCATACATATAGCCTACTAAACTATCATGATGTGGAGCAAGAAGTAACTTGAACTTGTTGGATCAAAAGCGCTAGAGGAGGGGTGAATAGCGCTCGTGGCTTTCACTATTTTATTTTCAGAAATCGTTTGAGTAAACTCAGCGGAAAAGAAAGGAAGTAACACAAACACAGAAGACACAGTCGTTTACTTGGTTCGGAGCCTGTGGCGACTCCTACTCCAAGGCCCACGCTCGTTGAGCGTTTACGTTGGGCAACAACTATAATATCGAAAAAGGTGATTACAATATGAATTACAATTAAGTGCAATAAAAGAAACTATACCAACGAAATGGAAAACAAGGAACTTTTGGAGCTTCGATTAGTTGGAGCAGCAGGGCGTTGTTGAAGAGTACAGGGCAGCACACAGGAGCGCAGGTTCTTCTGTTCGAGTTGTGTTATGAAGCTGCACCTCGAGGCCTCCTTTTATAACTCTGCAAAGTCTGATCCAGATCCCCAAGCTTCGGGATCGAGTTTAACCCGAGGCGGATCGGTCAACCGATCGCTTGTTCGGTCGACCGATCAGGCGATCTCTTCCTATCTGATCCGCCTGATCCTTTCGCTCCGCTTTATTCTAGTCAAACTTCATCCAATGTTCGGTCGATCGATAAACAGGTTCGGTCGACCGATAAACTGTTCTGACTCAGCTCAGTCAGCCTGATCCAGTCCACACCCAACCCAGGTTCGGTCGACCGATCCCAAGGTTCGGTCGACCGATCCCAAGGTTCGGTCGACCGATCCCCTGGTCGAGCCCGGTTCAACCTCTGGAGATTTGATCTGCTGGCTTGTGGGTCCGGTCGACTGATCCCAAGGTTCAGTCGACCGATCCTGGTCACTTCTAACTCTGCACAAAAACGTTAGTCTCCTGCAAAACAGAGTTAGAACACAATAGATAATATATAAACAAATAAATTGACAGCCTTCGGACTGTCCGGGTTTGACTTCGGGTTTCCAACTGAAAAACCTAGGTCAACCCGACGCCTACTGTTCCCTCTACGGGGAACGCGTCCTCATCTACTCCACTCAAGAGATTTACCTATTGCTAGTGTGATCCTCCAGATCGACTAGACTTTTGTTCGGCGCTCGATGCCTCCGGACTTTCTGCTGGACGCCCGCTTCCCGACCTGTCTAGTCTTCCATCTAGTTCATGACACCAGTACTTTCCACCTAGGGTTACCACCCCCTAGGATTTTTGCCTGAAGCACTCGACCCGCCAAGACTTTCCGCATAGGGTTACCGCACCCTATGACCTAGGGTTTCCACCCCCTAGGGTTTTCAACCTGCCTAACCGCAGCTAGGTCTTTCCTGAAATGCTCAATCAAACTGTTAGATCACAAATAAGCTTAACTATGAATTCCTTTTCCATTATCAAAACAACGGTTTGATCGTCGGATGCTTTCTGCACCAACAATCTCCCCCTTTTTGATTATGGCAACTGAAATTCAAGGTTAAGTAGTATGGATGCATAAAGTTTAAGTAAATACGCTTAAATAATTTTAAATGCAAGCATAATTAAGCTAAAACTTAAAATTTGTGAGGCTCCCCCTTAATGAAGGCTCTCTTTTCCTACTCTCCCCCTTTTCCATTTATCAAAAACATGTTTGAGAAAATACCACTTTTCAAAAGGATTTGATAATCAAATAGATAGAGAATCAGATAAATATTTTTTATAGAGTTTATTATATTTGAAATAAAATTTTCTCAAAAATTGACTAAGTTTGAAAGTATTTGCTAACATATTTGTAGACAGCTATAGAGATCACGTTGCTAAGCCTTTTGCAAATACTTTAGTTGAAACTATTGAATTTTGAGGGATCCTAAAAGGATATTATAAATTTGACAAGATGGTTTAGCATAAATTTAAAAATGTAGCTAAAGTTGAAAAGCTTGATAACAACATTTTTAATTTTGAAAGATGTTTAGTTTTAACAAAACTTAGTTATCTTTCAGTTGCAAAGAGGGAGTAGCTATACTTATAAAAATTTAAGTAAGGTTATTCTTTCAAATTCAGTTGGTCCTTAAGTCCAAGCATGAGTCAAGTTAAATATATTTCAAATTATCCAATTTACTTTAGAGAGGTATCAGAGCTCTACAGGTCAAGCATGCTTAGCCTTAAAATCTTAACATTGTTTACCAACTGTCTAACCTTTAGCTACTGGCTGATTGCCTAGAGGGCAGCAGTTTTCACTTGGTTAGTCAAGTTAAGTCATTTGGTCCAGTTAGATTTGACTAAGACTGGAAGACTTGACTTGATTACTGTAAATAAAGTATTTAACGCCCAAACTCATATTGATGCACAGATATAAGCATTCTTGAGTCCAGGTTGTACCCTATGCATCTAGTAGTTCTATGTTTTTCAACCACAAGCAAGGTAAGCCTAGGTGTTTGTGAGATGCTCTGGCTAAATTCTAGGGGAGCATGATTTCTAGGGGGGAACCCTATGCTAAATCAGATTTTGAAAAAAACTAACAAAATTTGGAGCTTTGAAAATCATTTTTCCTAAGATTTTAAAGCCAAACTGATTTAAAGATAGAATTTCAAGAAAAGATAAGTCCTATTCTACTAAGTACATTCCTATTTATCTTCTAAGTGAGATGAATTCAAGTTCAGGTAAGGGCTTTGTGAAAATGTTAGCTAGGTTTGATTTTGACTCAACATAGTTGAGTACAATATCACACTTAGCTACGTGATCCCTTACAAAATGGTGCTTCACTTCTATATGTTTAGTCCTTGAGTGATGAATTAGGTTTTTCTTTAGATTTATTGAACTTATATTATCAATTGAGATTTTTTGTTTTATGATATTCCAGTTTATAGTCTTTAAGGGTATGCATCATCCATAGCAACTGAGATGCGCATTCACCTAAGGCTATATATTCAGCTTCGGTGGTAGATAAAGCAACACAATGTTGCTTTCTACTTAACCAACTTACTAGGCATTGTCCTAGAAATTGACAGCTACCACTTGTACTTTTTCTATCTAGTTTGCACCCGGCATAGTCTGAGTCAGAGTAGCCGGTTAGGTCAAGGGTGCCAGATCTAAGGTACCATAGTCCTACATTTAGAGTTCCCTTAACATACCTAAGGATTCTTTTGACAAGGGTTAAGTGAGACTCTTTTGCACAAGATTGGTATCGTGCACACATACCTACTGTGAAAATAATGTCTGGTCGACTCGCAGTTAGGTACAGTAGACTTCCTATCGCACTTCGATAGTATTTCCAATCTACTGGTTTACCTTCTAAGTCTGAGTCAATTTTTGCATTAGTAGCCATTGATGTATTAATTATTTTTGAGTTCTCCATGCCAATTTTTTTAATTAATTCCTTAGCATATTTAGTTTAATAAATATAAATTCCATCTTTAGTTTTCTTAATTTGTAAACCTAGGAAGAAATTAAGTTCACCTACCAGACTCATTTCAAATTTATTTTCCATTAGTTTCATGAATTCTTTTAGAAATTTAGAGTTTGTTGAATCGAAAATAATATCGTCGACGTAAATTTGGGCTATGAAAATGTCATTTTCTAAGGTTTTTACGAAGAGGGTTGGATCTATTTGACCTTGGTTAAATCCTTTTGATGTTAGATAATTGGACAGACGTTCATACCAAGCCCTAGGTGCTTGTTTTAGTCCGTATAGGGCCTTTTTTAGTCTGAAGACATAATTTGGTTGTTCTATGTCCTCAAATCCTGGGGGTTGACCTACATATACTTCTTCTTTAATAAATTTGTTTAAAAATGCGGATTTTATGTCCATTTGAAATAGCTTGAATCCCTTGTGTGCTGCATAGGCCAGCAACATCCTAATGGATTCAAGTCTTGCTACAGGGGCATAGGTCTCATCATAGTCTAACCCTTCTACTTGACTGAACCCTTTGGCTACTAACCTAGCTTTGTTTCTAACTATTTCACCTTGATCATTTAATTTGTTTCTAAAAACTCATTTAGTGTCAATTATGGACTTATTAATGGGTTTAGGCACTAATTCTCAGACCTGATTTCTTTCAAATTGGGCCAATTCTTCTTACATTACTAGAGTCCAATCTGGGTCTGGTAGGGCTTCTTCTATGGTTTTGGGTTCAATTTTTGAAATCAAGGCTATTTGGCTTTGGTTTCTATAAGATGACCTAGTTCTAACTCCTAAAGTTGGGTCACCTAAAATTTGGTCAGATGAGTGATTTGTGCTTGTTCTTGTTGGTCGTATACCATTTGAGTTAGTGATTTGTTCTTCAGATTCGATAGGTTCAGGTTCAATTTCGTCATCTTCTCTGTTTCTTGGGTTGTCAACATTTTGGTCTATATTTGGTAGATTATTTTCTTTATCAAATATTACATTAGTTATTTCTTCAACTTTTAGGGTATTTTGATTATAGACTCTATAGGCCCTACTGGTTGTAGAGTACCCTAAAAAGATTCCTTGGTTTGATTTGGGTGTAAACTTTCCTAAGTAATCTTTAGTGTTTAAAATATGAGCTTTACATCCAAATACTTTTAGATAGTTTAAGTTGGGAATTTTATTATAATATATTTCATAAGCGGTTTTATTATGAAGTTTGTTAAGTAGAATTCGATTTTGAATATAGTTTGTCGTATTTATTGCTTCAGCCCAAAATTGATGATTTAGATTATATTCGTTTAGCATGGTTCTAGCGGCTTCTTGTAGGGTTCTATTTTTTCGTTCCACTAGACCGTTCTGTTGAGGGGTTCTAGGCCATGAAAATTCATGTTTGTATCCATTGATTTTACAAAATTGGATAAACCTATGATTTTCAAATTCTCCCCCATGATCACTTCTTATCTTTTTAATTTTAGTATCTTTTTCATTTTCTGTTAATTTACAAAAATTACAAAAGACTTCAAAGGTTTCATCTTTTGTTTGTAGAAATTTTACCCAGGTGAACCTGGAGTAGTCATCAATTATAACTAAGCAATACTGGTTCTTAGTGACTTGGCTCCATGTGAATCAAATAGGTCTAGGTGAAGGAGCTCAAGTAAAGAGTTGGTTCTATCTAGATTGGTTAACTTGTGGGTTGACTTGGTTTGTTTTCCTTGTTGACAAGGATGACATATTGTATTTTCTAGGTTTCTTAATTTGGGCAATCCACTAACTAACCTATTTTGACTCATTTTTTAGATGAGTCTAATATAAGTGTGACCCAGTCTTCTGTGCCATAATTTGGTTTCCCCTTGTTGTGTCAAGAGACACTTTATCGAGGGTGTGGGTAGGTCAATGGTGTAGATATTATTTTTTCTAAGTCCCTTAAGTGTGATTTCAGTGTTTTCAATATTTTTAACCAAACATTCAGAATTATCAAAGGTAACTAAGTATCCACTATCACACAATTGGCTTATAATTAATAGATTAAAGTTCAAATTTTCAACTAATAAAACTTTTCGAATAATAAAATCGAAACTAAGTTCGATATTACCTTTTCTGATTACTTTCATTTTACCATCGTTGCCGAATGCAACTGATCCTAGGTTCTTTAGTTTTAACTTAGTGAACTTCAACCTATCTCTAGTCATATGTCTGGAGCATCCACTGTCCAACATCCATTGATCCAATTCCTACACATAAAGTAGTTGAATTGGTTTTTTTTTCGATGGATCAAAAGACAGTTTGATTGAAGTAAGTCCTTAATTTTCCATCTTACCCAATCTAAGTTAATAATTAGTTAATCCTATGAGTGTTTGACCTTAATTGAAGAATTTTTGAAAAATATTTAAGTTAATTTAATTTTGAAAAATATTTAATTTAAATTTGATATTGAAAAATATTTAAGTTAAGTTAATTTTGAAAAATATTTTAAGTTATTTTTGAGAAATATTTTAAGTCAATTTATTTTGAAAAATATTTAAGTTAATTTTGATTTTTAAAAATACTTAAGTTATTTTTGAAAAATATTTTAAGTCAATTTATTTTGAAAAATATTTAAGTTAATTTTGATTTTGAAAAATATTTAAGTTAATTTAATTTTGAAAAATATTTTAAGTTAATTTTGAAAAATATTTAATTTAATTAATTTTGAAAAGTAATTTAAGTTAATTAATTTAAAAAAAATAATTTAAGTTAGTTAAGTAATTTAAGTTGATTAATTTTGAAAATTTAAGTTAATTAATTTTGAAAAGTAATTTAAGTTAGTTAAGTAATTTAAGTTAATTAATTTAAAAAAGACTTAAGTTAATTAATTTTGAAAAGTAATTTAAGTTAGTTAAGTAATTTAAGTTAATTAATTTAAAAAAGATTTAAGTTAATTAATTTTGAAAAGTAATTTAAGTTAATTAATTTTGAAAAGTAATTTAAGTTAATTAATTTTTTAAAAAAATAATTTAAGTTAGTTAAGTAATTTAAGTTGATTAATTTAAAATTTTAAGTTAATTAATTTTGAAAAGTAATTTAAGTTAATTAATTTTGAAAAGTAATTTAAGTTAATTAATTTTTAAAAAAAATAATTTAAGTTAGTTAAGTAATTTAAGTTGATTAATTTTGAAAATTTAAGTTTTTGAAAAAATAATTTAAGTTAATTAATTTTGAAAAATAATTTAAGTTAATTAATTAAAAAATAATAATTTAAGTTAATTAATTTTGAAAAATAATTTAAGTTAGTTAAGTAATTTAAGTTAATTAATTTAAAAAAAATTTAAGTTAATTAAATTTGAAAAGTAATTTAAGTTAATTAATTTAAAAAAATAATTTAAGTTAATTAATTTTGAAAAAATAATTTAAATTAATTAATTTTGAAAAAATAATTTAAGTTAATTAATTTAAAAAACAATTTAAGTTAATTAATTTTGAAAAATAATTTAAGTTAATTAATTAAAAAATAATTTAAGTTAGTTAAGTAATTTAAGTTAATTAATTTTAAAAAATTTAAGTTAATTAATTTTAAAAAAATAATTTAAGTTAATTAATTATGAAAAATAATTTAAGTTAGTTAAGTAAATTAAGTTAATTAATTTAAAAAAGATTTAAGTTAATTAAATTTGAAAACTAATTTAAGTTAATTAATAAGTTAATTTTAATTACGAATTTAATTTGAAATTGAATTAATTTTAATTACGTATTTAATTTGAAATTGAATTAATTTTTATTCCTTAGTCATCTCACCTGATCTAAATTTTCAATCAGGGAATCCTATAATTGTTGTGAGATGAATTATGGTTCAATTTTAGGGTTTTGTTTAACTTTGTGTTAGATTCAGGTTTAGCTTTGGGTTCAACAAGTAGGCATTCTTTGGATAAACTTCTGGGCTATGGTGAGTCACAAGGACATCATTAAAGTAACCATGCCTTAGAGGTTTTCCAAATAGTCCTACTCATTGAACTTAGTACAAAACCTTGGTCTAACTGGTTATGATCCATAAAGGGTAGCTTCGGTCAGTTCCACTTAGCCAAATGCACCAGGTCGAAGCCATATCTTTCTAGACATGCGATGACTAAGTTTCCCCAACGTACTATCATCCAATACTTCACCAGTACCGTGGGTCAAGTTAAACCTAGCCCATTTTAATCTAACCTTAATTACTCGGCCGGGTAGTCTACTTTTGTTTACCCTTATCGGGTAGATTAATTTCGGAGGTGCCAGAAATTCTGGAGCCTTCCTTTGGATTTTGTTTTAGTTTAAATTTAATTTGATTTTATTTGAAGTTCACTTGATTTAATTTTTAATTTAATTTAAATTTAATTTGATTTTATTTTAAGTTCACTTGATTTAATTTTTAATCTAATTTGAATTTGATTTGATTTAATTTAATTTGAATTTAGTTTTATTTTTATTGTCTTTCTTCTAGCTCCCCCTGGATCATCGCCTCGATATGGTCTATCGAGGTAATGTATTTGATCCTTAGGGACCCAATATTGTCCAAGTCCAACTTGATTGATCAGGTTGGACTTGGGGACCCATGCTTGGACCATTTTTCTATTTGTTCTTTGTATAAGTGTTAAATATGATTTATATTTCTTTTTCGATTTGAATCCTAGTCCAGTTCTATTGTAGATTGCCCTTTGTGTCCCAAGAATCAGGTCAAGGTTCTTGGAACCCAAGGAGAATCGTTCCAATGTTTTCTCCAGATCCTTGACCTGAGTTTTCAGGCTGGAGTTCTCTTTCTCAAGTTTTTGGACTTGAGTTGAGTTTCCAGTCTAAACTGGTTCAGTCAAAGATTCGGAGTTAGTCACTTCTTTAAGGACAGCTACTTCCTTTAGAAGTGACTTAATTCTAAGATTAGACTTAGCTAATTTTCGTAACAGGTAATTGACTAGATTGTTTAGTCGAGGGATACTTACAGTGGGATCAGGCCCTTCGGAAACGGATGCGGATCCGTGGCTTCTTTCCGATTCTGCTTCCGATTCACTCTCGGACACATCGATCTGGTCCCGGGCCATCAGTGCAAGAAGACTCGTCTGTTCGAGCTCGTTGTCGGTATCCTCTTCTGAAGATTCGTCCCATGTCGCCTTCAGGGCCTTTTTCTTCCTTTGTTTCTTCGGATATTTTTGATTTGGGCAGTTCACCTTGATGTGCCCCTTTTGGTTGCACCCGTAGCAAATTACCTCAAACTTGACCTTTGAGCTCAGTTGACCCTCCTTGGATTGGACTGCCTTCTTTAGGTCTTTCTTGTTGAAGCTCTTCTTCTTCTTGTAGAGCTTCTTCACCAAGTTCATGAGTTCGGTTGTTAGTTCGTCGTCTTCATTATCTGAGTCTGGTTCTGGTTCTGAATCTGGCTCAGTTCTTCGTCGTGATCTTGATTCGCGTGTTCTACTGGTACCTGCAAGCAAAGCTACACCTTTCTCGGATGGTTGTGTATTAGTTTGCTCATGAAGTTCAAATTCAGAAAATAGTTCATCTAATCTAATGGAAGATAAATCCTTGGAGACTTTGTAGGCATCTACCATTGATGCCCACAATGTGCTCCTCGGAAAAGTATTAAGTGTGTACCTTATGATGTCCCTGTTCTCGGCCTTTTGCCCGATCGCGTGGAGGGAGTTTAGGATGTCTTGTATACGAGCGTGAAGTTGGCTAGTCGTCTCATCTTCCTGCATTTTTAAATTATACAGTTTATTAAACAATAGATCACGCTTACTTACTTTGGTTTCAGAGGAGCCCTCGTGTAGTTCAATTAATTTCTCCCACAGCTCCTTTGCAGTTGAGAATGGACCAACTCTATTGAGCTCCTCCTTGGTCAGTCCACACTGGAGGGTGCATGTAGCTCTTGCATTAGCTTCCACCTTCTTGATTAGGGTTGGTTCCCATTTTTCGTAGGGAGTTGGCTCGCTATCTTCATCGGTTGGTAGTTGAAGTCCAGTCTTGACGATCATCCAAGTTTCGAATTGGATTTTCAAAAATTTCTCCATCCGTCCCTTCCAGTATCCGAAATCCTCTCCGATGAAAAGTGGGGGATGAACGGTGTTGTAACCCTCTTGTTGGGCCATTGAAACCTTGCATGGCAAAAACAAAGAAAATCTGTTCCAAGACTAAGTCATGGATTAGTAGTGCGGGAGAAAAGGAAAAAAAATATTACGGACTTGATTGTGTTGCACCTGATTCGAACAAAACCGATTCGTAAAAAGAATTAGAATGTAGCTACAAAGCTAATTCTAATTGACTCCGAAAAGATTAAAAAGACCACGTAAAATTGCTTTGAATGGTGGTTGCACCAATTCAAAACGACCCCGCTCTGATACCAATTATTGGATCGAAAGCACTAGAGGGGGGGTGAATAGCGCTCGTGGCTTTCACTATTTCATTTTCGGAAATCGTTCGAGTAAACGCAGCGGAAAAGAAAGGAAGTAACACAAACACAGAAGACACAGTCGTTTACTTGGTTCGGAGCCTGTGGCGACTCCTACTCCAAGGCCCACGCTCGTTGAGCGTTTACGTTGGGCAACAACTATAATATCGAAAAAGGTGATTACAATATGAATTACAATTAAGTGCAATAAAAGAAACTATACCAAGGAAATGGAAAACAAGGAACTTTTGGAGCTTTGATTCGTTGGAGCAACAGGGCGTTGTTGAAGAGTACATGGCAGCACACAGGAGCGCAGATTCTTCTGTTCGAGTTTTGTTATGAAGATGCACCTCGAGGCCTCCTTTTATAGCTCTGCAAAGTCTGATCCAGATCCCCAAGCTTCGGGATCGAGTTTGACCCGAGGCGGATCGGTCGACTGATCCCCTGTTCGATCGACCGATCAGGCGATCACTTCCTATCTGATCCGCCCGATCCTTTCGCTCCGCTTTATTCTGGTCAAACTTCATCCGATGTTCGGTCGACCGATAAACAGGTTCAGTCGACTGATAAGCTGTTCTGACTCAGCTCAGTCAGCCTGATCCAGTCGACACCCAACCCAGGTTCGGTCGACCGATCCCAAGGTTCGGTCGACCGATCCCCTGGTCGAGCCCGGTCCAACCTCTGGAGATCTGATCTGCTGGCTTGTGGATCCGGTCGACTGATCCCAAGGTTCAGTCGACCGATCCCGGTCACTTCTAACTCTGCACAAAATGTTAATCTCCTGCAAAACAGAGTTAGAACACAATAGATAATATATAAACAAACAAATTGACAGCCTTCGGACTGTCCGGGTCTGACTTCTGTTGGTGCAGTGAGCACCAGATGATCGAACCTGAGTTTTGATTATGGAGAAGGGCTCAAAGTTATGCTGTGGTGTTATCTAACAAGGTTCATGAAGCTTACAGGAAAGTCCTAAGTGATGCTTAGGCAAAAGTCCTAGCTGCGGTTAGACAAGGTGAAAATCCTGGGGTTAACCTTAGGTCCTAGGGGGTGGTAACCCTAGGTGAAGGAAAAATCCTAAGGGGGGTAACCTTAGGTCCTAGGGTGTGGAACCCTAGGTGGCGGAAAACCCTAAGGGGCGGCAACCTTAGGTCCTAGGGGGTGGTAACCCTAGGTAGAGGAAAATCCTAAGGGGGGGGTAACCTTAGGTCTTAGGGGGTGGTAACCCTAGGTAGAGAAAAACCCTAGGGGGCGGTAACCCTAGGTCCTAGGGGGTGGTAACCCTAGGCGGAAAGTCCAGTCAATCTGGAGGACTGGACTGGCATCAGGTAAATCTCCTGAGTGAAGTAGGTGAGGACGCGTTCCCCGCAGAGGGAACAGTAAGCGTCAGGTCGACCTAGGGTTTCCGGTCGAAAATCCGAAGTCATACCCAGATAGTCCGATGACTGCCAAACTTCATATTTATGATATTATATGTGCTAGCTTTTGTTTTGCAGGATATGTTTGTGTTTTGGAAACAACATGTCTTGCAGGTTTGAAAGAACAAGGTTAAGCCTCGGATGAACAGTGTCCGAGGCGCCTCCATGGAGCTTGGAGGCGCCTCGGGTGCAAAAGATGAGCTGGCTGTGAAGCAGGCTTGGAGGCGCCTTGAAGGAGGCTCAAGGCGCCTTGGATAGGTGGATGAAGGTGCCTTGAGGAAGCATGAAGGCGCCTTGAACCTGATAAGGTTCGACCAGTTTAACCCTTATTGCAGCGTGTGACTCGGCCAGCATGGAGGCACCTTAGATGGCTTTCAAGGCGCCTTGAACACCCTTTATAAGAGGGTTTCGACCAGCAGCTCAGAACAACTCACTCCAAGCAATCCTTCTGCCACTAGCTACTAACGACACGATCCCGAAGTGCTGCGACGACCCCTAGACGACCCGGAGCTCCGAATCTTCAATTATTTATATTGTCGTCGGTATAATTTAATTATTTCTTATTGATTATTGTACTTCACTTGTAATTCTATTCAAGCTATTAGTTGTTGCCCACGGTAAGCGATCAAGGATCGCGGGCCTTCGAGTAGGAGTCGATCTAGGCTCCGAACGAAGTAAATTCCCCTGTGTCTCTGTGTTTGTTTCTTTATTCCGCTGCGTGTTTTAACTATGATAGTTTTACGAATCGAACGAAATAGCCACGAGCGCTATTCACCCCCCCTCTAGCGCTTCTCGATCCAACAATTGGTATCAGAGCGGGGTCGCTTCGAATAGGTGAAACCACCATTCGAGCATTTTCTTTTGTGGCTTTTTCGTCTATTCGTCTATTTACACCTTTCGTTTTTTCCCTCCAAAACTGTTTTCAAAAAATTCATTTTCATCTTTTCACAATTGATTGGGATTAACGAAATATCGCATTTAGCAAATTTTAAAATAATATTTTTTATATTATTTTAATAATATTTTTTATTATTTTATTATTTTTTTAAAATTTGTAAATTGCTATTTCTATCTTTATTCTGCACTACTAATCCAAGACCAAGTCTTGGAACAAGTTTTTTGTTTATATTGCGTGCTAGGTTTTTAAATGGCATATGAAGATGGATACAACACCGCAAGCCTACCACTCTTGTCCAGCGAAAATTTTGGTTACTAGATAGACCAGATGGAGCACCAACTGAAAACCCAAGTGGAGACATGGACCATAGTCCAGATCGGACTCATTCTCCCAACTAAAGAAGGTGTATCCATCACCTGTGACAAGTGGGATGCACAAACGATAAGAAACTTCGAGACAAATGCAAAGGCAACATGTATTCTCCTAGGCCGACTATCAAATTCAGAGCTTGATCGAGTCGGAAGGTTCGACACTGCTAAAGGGCTTTGGGAGAAACTACTCAAACTTCATAAGATTCCTTCAGAGTCAGAAATTGAACAAGACTGTGAACCCAAATACGAATCTTCAGAGTCAACCTCCGAACCAGACTCAGAAGAATTAGATCAGACCGATTTCATAGCACTAATGGCTAGAGAGGAAATTGTTGAATCTGAGTCTGAACTCGAGGTGGCAACAGTCAAGGGGGAGGATCCTGTCATGAATTTGAGAGGTAAGATTGTAAATTCAAAATGAAAATGTCACATAACTTGTTTTAAGTGTAGGGAGAGAGGGCACTATAAAAACGAGTGTCCTACTCATAAGACTCGGCCGGTACAATCGAAGGAGAAGGAGAAAATGATCAAAAGAGGGAAGGAAATGCTCTAAATGCAAACAAATGGGTCACTGCAAAAGACAATGCCCAGAAAGAAGACCCAAGAATCCAGAGGGAGAAATCAAGGTAAATAAATTTACATTATATGAAAATCCAATTTTTACAACACATGATTGCAGTAGTTCAACTAATCTTGCTTGCTCTAGTATAGATTTTTCTTCAAAATTAGATACGCATGCTAATAATACTTTGATTAAATTTGATTCATATCTAAACAAGACTAACTCAAAATTATTAAGTAAAAATAAGAAATTAACTTTAAGAAAATTAGGAATACAAAATAATATTTTAAAAGATAAAATTGATAAATTAGAAAAGATTGTTAATAATTTAGTCAAATCACAAAATCTAGATTTAGATTACAAGTCTAAAGTAAAACTTAAACACTACAAATCAAGCTATAATCAAGTATCTTTTATTTACTAAACTTAATTTAAATATAACTCTAACCTAATTTAAATAAAATTATCAATAATGTAGGGGGAGGCTCCAGAATAACTGGCACCTCCAACTAAACTACCCGACTGAGTAACTCAACTTAATCTACCCGAAATGGGTAAACAAGAGTAGACTACCTGACAGGGTAATTAAGGTTAGATTAAAATGGGCTAGGTTTAACTTGACCCATGGTACTGGTGAAGTTTTTGGATGATAGTACGTTAGGGAAGCTTGGGCATCGCATGTCTAGGAAGATATGGCTTCGACCTGGTGCATTTGGCCAAGTGGAACTGACCGAAGCTACCCTTAAATGGATCATAACTAGTTAGACCAAGGTTTAGTATTAAGTTCAATGGGTAGGACTATTTGGAAAACCTCGAAGGCATGGTTACTTTAATGAGTTCCTTGTGACTCACCATAGCCCAGAAGTTTATCCAAAGAATGCCTACTTGTTCAACCCAAAGCTAAACCCGAATCTAACACAAAGTTAAACCAAACCCTAAAATTGAACCAAAATTCACCTCACAAAAATTATAGGATTCCCTGATTGAAAATTTAGATCGGGTGAGATGACTAAAGAATAGGAATTCATAATTATAATTAACTCAAATTCAAAATTAAATTCGTAATTAAAATTAATTCAAATTCAAAATTAGATTCATAATTATAATTAATTCAAATTCAAATTAAATTCGTAATTAATATTATTTTTCAAATGAAATTAACTCAAAATTATTTGAAAAATGTTTTTAAAAATTATTTAAAAAACTTTTAAAACTTAATTTCAAAATTATTTGAAAAATGTTTTTAAAAATTATTTTAAAAACTTTTAAAACTTAATTTCAAAATTATTTGAAAAATCTTTTTAAAAATAATTTTAAAATCTTTTAAAACTTAATTTCAAAATTATTTGAAAAATCTTTTAAAATTATTGAAAAATCTTTTAAAAATTAATTTCAAAATTATTTGAAAAATCTATTTAAAATTTATTTTAAAAAATTTTAAAACTTAATTTCAAAATTATTTGAAAGTCTTTTTAAAAATTATTTAAAAAACTTTTAAAACATAATTTCAAAATTATTCTAAAAATCTTTTAAAATTATTTAAAAATCTTTAAAAACTTAATTTCAAAATTATTTGAAAAATCATTTTATAAATTAATTAAAAATCTTTTAAAACTTAATTTCAAAATAATTTGAAAAATCTTTTAAAATTATTTAAAAAATCATTTAAAACTAAATTTCAAAATTATTTGAAAAATCTTTTAAAATTATTTAAAAATCTTTTAAAACATAATTTCAAAAGTATTTGAAAAATCTTTTAAAAAATTATTTAAAAATCTTTTAAAACATAATTTCTAAATTATATGAAATATCTTTTAAAAATTATATAAAAATATTTTAAAACTTAATTTCAAAATTATTTGAAAAATCTTTTAATAAATTATTTAAAAATATTTTAAAACTTAATTATTAGACAAATCTTTTAAAAATTATTTAAAAATCTTTTAAAACTTAATTTAAAAATTATTTGAAAAATCTTTTAAAAATTATTTAAAAATCTTTTAAAACTTAATTTCAAAATTATTTAAAAAATCTTTTAAAAATTATTTAAAAATCTTTTAAAACTTAATTTCAAAATTATTTGAAAAATATTTTTAAAAATTTTTTAAAAATCTTTTTAAAAATTATTTAAAAATCTTTAAAAACTTAATTTAAAAATTATTTGAAAAATCTTTTAAAAATTATTTAAAAATATTTTAAAACTTAATTTCAAAATTATTTGAAAAATCATTTAAAAAATTATTTGAAAAATCTTTTAAAAAATTATTTAAAAATATTTTAAAACTTAATTATTTAAAAAATCTTTTTAAAAATTATTTAAAAATCTTTTAAAACTTAATTTCAAAATTATTTTAAAAATCTTTTAAAAATTATTTAAAAATCTTTTAAAACTTAATTTCAAAATTATTTGAAAATTCTTTTTAAAAACTTTTAAAACTTAATTTCAAAATTATTTTAAAAAAAACTTTTAAAAGTATTTAAAAATCTTTAAAACTTAATTTCAAAATTATTTGAAAAATCTTTTAAAAATTATTTAAAAATCTTTTAAAACTTAATTTCAAAATTATTTGAAATATCTTTTAAAATTATTTTAAAATCTTTTAAAACTTAATTTCAAAATTATTTGAAAAATCTTTTAAAAATTATTTTAAAAACTTTTAAAACTTAATTTCAAAATTATTTGAAAAAAAAACTTTTAAAATTTTTTAAAAATCTTTAAAACTTAATTTCAAAATTATTTTAAAAATCTTTTATAAATTATTTAAAAATCTTTTAAAACTTAATTTCAAAATTATTTTAAAAATCTTTTAAAAATATTTTAAAACTTAATTTCAAAAATCTTTTAAAAATCATTTTAAAAATCATTTTGAAAACTATTTCAAAATCATTTCAAAATTTATTTTAAAAATTATTTCGAAAATTATTTGAAAATCTTTTTGAAAACTATTTCAAAATCGCTTAAAAATCATTTTAAATTATTTGAAATCATTAATTTTAAAATTGTAAATCTTATTTAAGTCTATATCATGTCAAAAATCTTATTTAATTCTTTAATTATTAAGGTTCGAATCACAATTAACATTTAAAGGCTAATCAAAGTATTAATTTTTAATATTCAAGAAAATTCTAAATGTTCATTCATTTGAAAATCAAACTTAAACTTAGTGTAACGACCCGCCTTCTACTGACTAGGTTGCAAGGCCGGACTGTCACATTATGTTGTGCTAAACTACATCCATGACCATTACTAAATCTAGATGCGGAAGCTGTACTAACTAAAACCTTGCTAAGCTCTTATCATTTCTTTATTTTAAATGTGCTAAGGGGTGTAATCTAAACTATTCATGACATATTTTACATCCCCCATGGTCAAGGAACTGAACTAAGGGTCTTCCGGCTATTGTCAGGCCTCCCAATCGATCCATGGATCGATTGGAATGGTCTAATCGATCCAGCGATCGACCCAGCATGCTACTGTATGCGGAACTTAGGTCAGATCGATCCAGTGATCGATCCAGCACGCTACTGTGCTCGAGGCAATATTCTGGATCGATCGGCTGATCGATCCAGGCTAATCAATCGATCCAAGAATCGATTCGGGAGCTCTTTATTCACGAGGCTAATTCCCCCGATCGATCCCGCGATCGATCCCAGGGCCTTCTGTTCGCGACGGACTGCATCCGGATCGATCGGCTGATCGATCCAGAAGTTTTTTGTTCGCGGTACGAGCTTCTCAAACGATCGGCTGATCGATTGAGAAGCCTCCAATCGATCGACCGATCGATTGGAGTTTCTGATTTCGTGCCAGAAGTCTGATTTCAGCACTGTTTCATGCCAAACGCAACTACAAGAGTTCTATAACAGCTAGGAACATACTAATAACACATAACTATAATTATGAGCATAAATACTAACAATCTAAGCAAGTCTTTCATGATTCAAGGCATTAAAATAACTAGAGATGCGGAAAATAACATTATATGAAAACTAAAGTCTTAGTTTGCTAATTTCTCCAAGATCTTTATTCCAGGTTCCATCCACACACATCTTCATCATTGCATTGACCTCCAGCCTCCGCTAGTCCATTTTTCCTTTACCTTTATCTGCAGTATAAGGAAAATAGTATCTGTAAGCTTGAGAGCTTAGTAAGAAACCATCTACCTCACTAAAACATGGATACGATGCAATTTATGTTTTTAAAACATGCTATTTGAAATACGTACTAAGAATGCTAAGCATGGCATGGCATACAACACATAGGACCAAGAAATTGATCATGGCAATAAAAACTAATCATAAACTATCATGTTGTATCAACAGAAAATTAAACTGATACAAAAGCTGAATTAAGCTAACACTAAGCTGATGTTAAAGTTGTACTGAACTCACATAACTATTTTGTGATGTTTGAAAACTATATTCATAGGTAGATCAAAATAATAATCATGCTGCTGTTTGGGCCCGGCAACTGTACTTGCTATGCGCGCATCCCTAACTAGACCCGGGTTTGCAAGTCCTGAATTTAGTAGGGTTACTAGGTTATCTAAACCTAGGGACGACTGTGGGAGTCCAACCCAATGGATATCTAATCCAGTACAGTACCACTGAGAAAGTAAAATACTGAACATAGCTAATTATTGCTTGTCTTGCTCTTTCTAGGTTATCTGAACCTAGAGCTAGGTTGTCTGAACCTAGAGGCGACTGTGGGAGCCCACCCATTGGACATCTAGTCCTATAAGAGCTGTAGCAAGACTAAATAAGCTGTGAAAATGCTTCTATTGCATTTATCTAAGCTAATAAAATGTCTAAGTTGCATTTTAACCGTGCTAACAATTTATTCGAACACTTGGTATGCGCTAGTTCGCATCCTTTGTGTCAAAAGTCTACATACTACTAAACTGAAGCATAAAATTCATACGGAAGCTACTTATACTGTAGGTGAGGGGTTTCTTACCTCCTGTGCTAGGTTTCTTACGATTCTAATCGCTAAATTCCCGGTGGAGACGATCTTCACGACGATTTTCCCGCGTCCACGTGTTCCTCTCGCGAAGGGAAGCGTCCTCGTGTCGGGGTCGTCGCCGGAAGGTGCTCCTAGAGCCTAGGGGCGAAACCCTAGCCTTTGCTTGTGGTTGGCGCCGAGAGATAAGGGAGGAGAAGGGGTCGGCGTGTAGGGGTTTGAGGGAAAGGTTTTCTCCTTTAAGAAAATAACAATTTCTCACTTAAATTCCCTATTTATATTAAGTGGTTAAATTCACCCAACTCAAATATAAATATAATTGTTTCCTTTTCCTTTCAGCACGGCCCTGCTGGGTTCACTTGGTTTACTAAAGCTATCTATAAGTCATAGGGTTCGCTAGGTCTCGGGTTCAATTCCTGCGTAGGCTGTTTTCGTTTCTATTTATTTTTGCTACTTCAGTTATTCTAAAAATTCCGTAAAAATATTCTAAAATTCTAGAAAATTCATAGAATATTTCTAAAATAATTTTAAGAATTTTCGGGCGTTACACTGAGTTTTTTAAACTAATATGAAGGCAACTCCATCTCACACTTACACATAAGCTAAACATGCTTGATACTCTAGAATGAGTGAGATGGTAAATTAGGAAAATAATTACCTTTGAAGACATGTTTGGACTCAGGATCCTCAAAACTTTAAAAGCATTAATCAAGAAGGAGTGAAGGGAGTCGAATTTTTTTAATTTCAATATATATATATATATATATATATATATATATATATATATATATATATATATAAAATTCATGATCTACAAAAACTAAGTGTTTTCTTTCTCAAATCACTTAAGCAGGTTTTTCAAGAAAATATTTATTGAAATTCTATTTCAAATATCTTTTCAAAATCTATTTTAAGTTGAGAACTTTTTCAAAGTTTTTTAAAAAGGCTAAGTCTTAACCTAAGTCTTTTTAAGGCTATATACGTGACAAAACTATTATTTTCAAAAGCCTTATAAGTACTTAACCAAATTTTTTAACAAAGTCAAAGTACTTAACTATGCTACCTTTTAGGGGGAGCTTAAAATTAAATAGACTATTTCTCTCTTTTGTTAATTCTTTTTGATTTATGTCAAAGGGGGAGAGAAAAGTCAAAGTTAAGAAATCAAGAAATTAAATATAATGAAAGGGGGAGCATAAACTTTAAATTGCATTGATGCTCATGGTTAACTTCCATTATTTATTCCTTTATATAATGTTATGTTTTCCTTAACTTTGAACCAAGGTTGTCATAATCAAAAAGGGGGAGATTGTTGGTGTAACGACCCGCCTTCTACTGACTAGGCTGTAAGGCCGATCGCTACATTATGTTGTGCTAAATTACTATTGCAGAAATCTGGATTGATTAAAATTTTACTAAACTGATTATTGTAAAATCTGAACTTAATATTCTAGGTGTACCTAGGAGTTGTACACATGCTAGGGAAGATAATCTATGCCTCTCGGATGTCCTGCTAGCTGTAATCAGGAATTTCAATCGATCCATGAATCGATTGGGCTGTCGGATCGATCCAGTGATCGATCCAACTTGATACTGGCACGGAGAAAAAACTCTGGATCAGTCGGCTGACCGATCCAGTGGCTATATGGCTTCTGTATGCGACTGGATCGGTCTACCGACTGATCCAGGAGTACACTGATCGGTCGGTAGACCGATCCAGTGGCTCACTGATCGGTCGGCTGACTGATCAATGAGCTTCTGTACCCTCTGCTAACTCTCTGTTCGCGACTAGATCGGTCAGCTGACCGATCCAGTGGCACAACCCCAATTCTGATCGATTTGTAGATCGATCTGGGTTTCTGATTTTTGCACTGGACCTCTGATTTCAGCACTAGTTCATGCCAAAATCTCATATAAGAATTCTAAACCGTTTGAAATAAGTTCTAACATCTATTAACTAACATTCTGACATAATTGCCAACAATTTAAACAAATCTTCCATGGGTTAACATTCTAAGGTCTAAAAGTGCATAAAGGTACTGAAGAAAAGATAACTAAGTTCTTAATTTGCTAACTCCCTAAGGATCTTCATTCCAGGTTCCTGCCACACACACCATCACTGCATTGACCCTCAGCTTCCTCTGCTAGTCCATCTTTCTTTTACCTTTATCTGCAGTATAAGGAAAAGAAAGTATCTATAAGCTTTCGCTTAGTAAGAAACCATCTACCTCACTAAAACATGCATTCGATGCAATATGCTTTTAAAAGAATGCTATTTAAAAACATGCACTGAATTTGTTAAAGCATGGCATACTGAAGTTACATGGCATAATTACTGAAACATGGTATAAATACTGAAACATGGCATGCATAATAAAAATCTAAGCATGGAGCTATCTCATGGTATCAACTAGGAGAACTAAACCGAAACTGAAACTAAAACTTAGCTAACACTATATTCACATAACTAGATTAAGAGTTTGAAAGCTATTATCATAATAAGTGAAAATAGTAATCATGCTGCTGTTTGGGCCCGGCTACTGGACTTGCTGTGCGCGCATCCCTAACTAGACCCGGGGTTGCAAATTCCTAATCTAGTAGGGTTTACTAGGTTAGCTAAACCTAGGGACGACTGTGGGAGCCCAACCTAATGGATATCTAATCCAGTACAGTGCCACTGAAAGTAAAATATTGAACGTGAACTAATAAATTCTTGTCTTGCTTTTACTAGGTTGTCTAAACCTAGAACTATGTTATCTAAACCTAGAGGCAACTGTGGGAGCCTACCCATTGGACATCTAGTCCTGTAAAAGCTGGAGCAAGACTAAATAAACTATAAAATGCTGCTACTGCATTAATCTAAGCTACTAAAATGCCTAAGTTGCATTTTTCTGTGCCAAACAACTAAAACGAACACTTGGTATGCGCTAATTCGCATCCTTTGTGTCGGTAGTCTACATATTACTAAACTAATACATGGAATTCACACGAAGCTACTTATACTGCAGGTGAGGGGTTTCTTACCTCCTGTTCGTAATTTCTTACGATTCAAATCGCTAGGTCTCCGGAGGAGACGATCCTTTCGACGATCTTCTCGCGTCTATGCGTTCCTCACACGGAGGAGAGCGTCCTCGTGCACTTGGTGTTGCCGGGAGGTGCTCCTAGGGCCCTAGGATTGGTGCGCAGAGAGAAAAAGAGGAGGGAGAAGGGGCGTCGGCGGTGAGGGTTGGAGTGGAGGAGAAATTGCTGAACCAAACAAAATAAACCAAACCCCACTTAAATTTTCTATTTATATTAAGTGGGTAATTTCACCCAACTCTAATATAAATTTAATTGCCTCCCTTTTCTTTCAGCACGGTCCTGCTGGGTTCACTTGGTTTACTAAAGCTATCTATAAGTCATAGGGTTCGTTAGGTCTCGGGTTCAATTCCCGCGTAGGCTATTTTTATTTTCTATTTATATTTTCTACTTCCGCTATCCTAAAAATTCCGGAAAAATATCTAAAAATTCCAGAATAATTATAGAATATTTCTAATATAGTTTTGAGAATTTTCGGGCGTTACAATCCCTCATACCTTATAAAAAGTTCGTCCTCGAACTTAGAATAACTCTGGGTATTTCTGTCTCATGCTGGCCTTTATCTCCCAAGTTGCCTCTTCTGCTGTGTGACTGTGTCAAATAATTTTGACTAATGGTACTTCCTTGTTCCACAATTTCTTAACTGCTCGGTCTATTATCTGAATAGGCCGACTGTCATAGCTGAGGTCCTCGCGAATCTGTACCGACTGGGGCTCAATCACCTGAGTGGCATCTGGGATATGCTTCTTCAGCATAGAGACATGAAATACATTGTGGACAGCTGACATTTCCTGGGGTAGCTCTAGCTCATATGCTACCTTGCCCACTCTTCTGCTAATAAGGTATGGTCCCACATATCGGGGACTTAGCTTGCCCTTCTTCCCAAAACGCATTACTCCCTTCATGGGAGCTACTCTGAGGAACACTGAATCCCCAACTGAAAACTCTAAAGGTCTGCGCCGTGTATCAGCATAGCTTTTCTGGCGGCTCTAAGCTGTCTCTATCCTCTGGCGGATCTGCTGTATAGCTGCTGTGGTATCTGCCACTAGATCTGTCTGAAGTTCTAGTTCTTTCTATTCACCACTCTCATACCAGCAGATTGGAGATCTACACCTCCGCCCATAGAGAGCCTCGTAAGGTGCCATACCGATAGTGGCCTGATAACTGTTGTTGTATGCAAATTGTGCTAGACTCAGATATTTGCACCAACTTCCTTTGAAATCTAGGGCACATGCTCGGAGCATATCTTTGAGTACCTGATTTACTCGCTCCGTCTGTCCATCTGTCTGAGGATGGAAGGCTGTGCTGAACTTTAACTTTGTGCCCAAAGCTGACTGTACACACTCCCAGAAGTGTGATGTGAATCTACTATCTCTGTCTGAAATAATGGTTCGTGGGACTCCATGTAATCTAACGATCTCCTTGAGATACAACTGAGCTAGCTGTTCCATGGAGTAGGATATCCTGATAGCTAAGAAGTGGGCTGATTTAGTCAATCTGTCGACTATTACCCAGATGGTATCAAAACCACTCGTGGTTCTAGGTAATCCCACTATGAAGTCCATAGAAATATCTTCCCACTTCCATTCCGGAATCTGAATAGGCTGCAAGACTCCTCCTGGTCGCTGATGTTCTGCCTTAACCCTCTGACAGGTTAGGCAGGTGCTGACATATCGAGAGATGTCTCTCTTCATCCCAGGCCACCAAAAACTACATTGTCAGCTGCTACCTCCCAAGATAAGGGACTGTTGAGGTGAGTTTTGTACTATGAATTAGGGTTTCAGCAAATCATTTGCTATATGGTTGGATTATGGATTGATTCTTAGAAGGATAGGTGTGTGTGTGCTTGTAGCTTATGGACAGGGATCATGGTGTTGTGAGCTACTGGATTAGCTGCTTCATCTTAAGGTAAGTGTTTTTCCAGTGATGTACTACTAGTTTTCTTATTAGAATGCTACTCTATTAGGTTTTCTAAGGGATTGTAGAGTTGATTCTTGATGTTAGTAGATGACACGTAGATTAAACGATGGTGTTAAATGAATTAATTGTTTTGAATTTGGGATTTGGTTGTGATAAGTTGATTTGTGATGGTTATTTGGTGAATGATTTATGTAAATGGATACATGATCATTATTGGTATGTGTTGGATTGATTGAGGTTTGTATTGGGTTGAAATTTGTGGATATGATGATTGGTTGATGTGGATTGTTATGTGATCATTCTTGAGATCATTGGATTGCTTGTTGGTTGGATTATCTGATGTGGTGGGTTGGTTAGTTGTAGATGATGATGTTAGGTTGTTGTGGATTTAGGATGAGTTTGGATTAGTGAGTTTTGGATTGATTAATAGATTGTGGATTATGTTTGGACCTAGAAAGAGTTGAATTAAGGAATTAGGTAAGTTACTTCGATTAGGGTTTTCCCTAATTAGATTAGGGAGTTTATTTAGCTATTTGCTACCTATGTAATTAGCTAAATATATATTATGTGATCGCAGGACTTGGATTCGGGACGAGCGTCTCGACACGGGATTATTTGGCACGATCTACACTTTAAGGCGGGTATTTCTTCCTTGGCCTATACGTAGTTTTTCTTGATCTTAGTGCATGGCTATTATGTGATGGTTTAGGCTGCTTTATCTTATATCCTGATCGGATGCAGTTTTTCCTGCATGATACTTATGCTTGACCCTTGTGATAATCTATTTAATTCATATACAGTCTCCACTCTTGATTTCTACTCTGTCGTGATTACACGTGTAGAGTATGTCTTGTAGGGATTGTCGGGCTGTTAGTATTACCATGTTGATTGGGTACATAATGTGGATTGTATGTAGCTTGGTATGTGTTTTGGGAGTCATCAGGTTGACCCTACATTTGCATGTTGTATGTACACACGTGCTTGGTTATGTACTTTTGGAGGAGTTATGTTGATTGTATGTTTGTGGTTTGTACACGTGTCTGATGTGTTTATTATTGGAGGATACATGTTGATTGTATTTACGATCTGTGCATATGCGTCCAGGGGGATTATTGGAGATTTTTGGTTGTTTATACGTGTGTAGTTGTGTACATGTGTTCGGTGGGATGTGTGGATTTATCATGATGATTATACTCATGTTGTGGGGTACTTAGGTGGATTTAGAGTTGCATGGATGATGACGGTGTTCGTATCATGATTATATATATATCATGTCATCATTCATTGCATACCGACGACTATTGTCTCCCTTGTGGTGAGAGAGTCGTCGGTTGTTTATAGCTGCCCATTCGGCCACTGTTGGAGAGTGGTAGCTAGGAGCTAGTCCTGTCGTGCTCATTCAGCCGCTCAGTGTTCTGTCAGCCTCGACCACTCTGGAGTAGTAGATCTTGAGGGTACAGTAGTCAGAGGGTTTGAGTTATGAGTGGTCAGGGACCCTTAGCTATGTAGTTAGATAACTACTTAGCTGATCGTCCGCTTCGGGCGCCTATAGCGCTGCATGTACTGGAGGCTAGTACGGTTTGTCACGGACCCAAGCCTCTCGGCCATACAGGGGTCGTGGTGTCTAGAGAGGTGGCGAGGGTGACCATGGAGCATGCATGCACTTTTGCATTTGATGCGCGATGCATCTTTGGAGATATATTTGCATACATGCCTAGTAGTTACTAGTTGCATGTGTTTGTGGTATGTTGCATTTTTTTGCGATATGATTGTTGCATATGGTTGTCATGCTGCATACATGTCATTTATTTTACATGTATTTACAGTCGTATTTATATTGCACAGGTGTCACGATTAGGTCTGTTGCAGATCTGGTGAGTTTACTGATCATTGTACCATGTGTCGATTCCATATTGGGTATGTATCTGTCATTATATTAGTTGTGGTTTGTACAGTTTATATGTCAGGTTATTATGTCAGTTATGTTTAGGTGCATTGATTATGATAGTATGATCATGTTCTTTATTCCCTACTGAGACTGTATACTTGTGATCTTGTTTATGGACCATGCACTATCTTTTCTATTACCCGCTGAGTTACCTATACTCACCACCACATGTATATCTTTATATTTTCAGGTAGATGGTTGGAGTGTCGCTCGGAGTATCCAGTCTGCCGGGTCCTACGTCACATCCGAAGACTGTGTTCGTTTTCTATTGTATATTCTTTTCTTATTCGTGGCATTGTATTTGTGTTTAGCCATGTGGCTATCTTATTCTTTTGGTGTTGTATTTGTGTTTAAGCCGTGCCGGCATGCATTGTATCTATTTGTCTTGTGTGGACTTTCCGTTTTCATTTTTCCGCTGTGTTGGTTTTTGGTACAGCCGTGTGGGCTGTTTTATATATAACTTCGTGGTTGTGATTGTTTCATTCCAACCGTGTGGGCTGTTATTATAACTGCGTGGTTGTGTATATAAATAATCCAGCCGCATGTGGCTGATGTATATTTTGTTTGCAGTGATGCTTCATATTGTCACCGGTACAGGGGAGATGCTGTCGGATTTTTGTCTGGCAGGGACTCCTTTGGGGGCGTGACAATTTTTGGTATCAGAGCAGGTATACGGTACTTGCTATGTGTTCTGGATTTTTTTGAGATTTATCTGATACCAATTTAGTGGTATCAGAGCAGGTACGATGCCTGTTATTCGTGTTTTGGATTTCGTGATTCGATTTTCTTGATGTGACTTTCGGGCTTTGGGACCAGGCAGCAGCAGGACATCTCCAGGCTATAGGAGGTATGTTTGCATATTGTTAGCATACATTTCTGTTGGTGTACGTATTGTTGCCCGTGATAGTTAGTTATGACATGTGTTAGTACTCTTGTTAGTATCTGCCTATTTGTTTGTAGCATGCATTGCATGTGTTGGGTCAATCACTGATCACGGTTGACCTACTGGAGATCAAAGATTACAGTCTCAAGGGATTCGTCATATCATGCTACCAGTAGTTTAGTGTCTATTACTACTAGTGGGTTGAGAGTTTGAGTCGTATACCAGTCTCGGTTATCATTAGTGGGGTAGTGGATGGTATCTGTATCCTCATATTGACTCGGTTAGTAGAGTACCAGTTTACTCCTCTTGAGGATTGATTTACATGGTTGACTTATTACCCTTGTTGACTTGGGTAGTTGTGTATCATTTACCTTAGTTTAATTAGTGGAAAATTGATATACTCTTGTTGGATCATATAGTAGTTGATCGATTTGTTTATGTTGATCCGATCAGTAGGAGGTCAACTTACTCTATTTTTAGAGATTCTGATCTTTGGGGTTACTTGTGTTGGGTTAGATATTTGGGAGACTCACTTGAGTACGTGACTTGTACCGTCATGGAGAGAACTGAGTTAGCCGTATACCATTGTCGGCTTGGTCAGCCTGTAGAGGGTTGTCGTATCATATTCCATGGGGACTTTGACCATGGACTGTTTGTACCTGATAGGATGACTTAGAAGGTACATTCGGATAGGATACCTCCACTGATGTGGAAGTGTAAAGCTACCTGCTTAACACTTATGAGATGGATCCACTACTAGGGTGTATGAGTTGGGGAGTACATTTGGATATATGATTTGTACTGACGTGGGAGAGTTGAAGTTAGCTGCTTAACCTTTACGTGACCCGGTACCACATGAAGGAAGAAGCAGAGAATGTTTTTGGAGATCAGGTCATCACTTAGTGATTTCCTTGAGGTGTTCGGAGAGAAAGTAGTTCTCTACTTCTCCGTTAGCATGATGGATTATAAGGCGGTGATCAGTCGACTCGCCTAACGTTGTTCCATGGGAGATCCTGACTCATGGAACTATTGGATATGATTAGATCTCCTTGATGTACCTAGTGATCTACGACCTGTAATGATACGGAGGTAGTGGTATTAGTTGAGTAATACCTAGAATTTTCGATCATAACTAGGTATAATTTCAGATGATGATCTTCGACGGGTAGAGTGTTGATTGACAGATATTTTGATCAGCTATTCAGTTGTAGCATTCCTCTATCTTTGTGTTCATTGCTCGATACTGGAGGTTTCTGAACCTCAGGGTGGAGCAATCACAGTATGATGGGGTACAAGACAATGGTTAGACGACTCAGCTAACATTGTCTCTATAAGGTGGCTCAAGACCTTGACCACGTGATCATTTTACCAGGTCTTGTAGGTTATATTTCAGATTGGAGGGTTCGACCTTTTATTGATATTTGTCGAGGGACATATATAGGATGATTATGAGGGTGGTGGATATATCTTCTTGATGGTTAGGCTCTTAGTCAGCAGGTTGTGTGACCCTTTGACTCTGGATTGACATCCTTTACTATGGATATTTGATTATCAGAAAGGATAAGATGACGAGATTTGGCAGACTTTTTGGATACATTTAGTATGTTGGTAGTGGGTGTTGAAGGTTGGATGCATTCCTTTTTATTCTATCTTTGTTTAGGAGACGATATGGTATGATTGATTTATATTGAGGATGATTTTTGATTAGTGGATATTTGACTTGATGATAAGGTGTGGTGATATGGTGTTTGATGTTGATAGTGACATGGAGTGATAGGTCTGTGATATTTATGGATTTGGTGATTTGTAGTTGGTGATTTGATCATAGGCTTGTTGTTGAGGATCCTACGGTTGAGTGCGCCTATTGTACGTACATTATGGGTCATTGGTGTTACCATTTTAGGCATACCGTGCCCTAGACGTTTTATGGACTCGATGTACTTGGTATCATTAGGGTGTTTGGATCAGTTTTCATTGTCTTTATTGGCGATGTTGTGATCTATTCCCGGTCCGAGGTGGATCACGTACACTAGCTTCGCATAGTTCTAGAGATGTTTCGACGGGGAACATCTATATGTGAAGTTAGTAGTACGTATTGTGATTGTCTTTTACGAGTTTTTGGGACACATTGTCTCTGGTAGAGGGATATCAGTGGATCCACAGGAGATAGAGATTCGTTGTTCCTTTCGTGGTCTGGCTGAATATCAGAGATTAGCAGGATTATCTCCGTTGATTTGAATACTAGAGTGGAGTTGGGAGAATGTTTTGATGGACTTTGTTGTGGGATTACCCAAGACATGGAGAGGATATAATGGTTTGGGTAATCATTGTTGGGCAACGTCTTACTCCCTAGCTATTGATTTGTAGGATAGATTCTTTTGGATTGAGTAGCAGGATTATACTCTAGAGGGATTTCCAGACTGGATGATGTATCTCTGAGTATTGTTTTGGATGGAGATCAGTGATTTCATGTCATGGTTTTGATTATGGTTACAGCAGACTTTGGATTAGGAGTTTCACTTTAGTATAGATTTTCATCTCAGACTGATGGATAGTTTGAGCGATCTATATAGGTGTTGGAGGATCTATTGATAGTGGATTTTGGATTTTTGAGGTGTTTGATTTAGCCATAGTTGATTAGGCAGTAGTGTGGGAGTAGCAAAAGCAGGGTAAGCTCATAGCTCACAGAGTCATCACTATTTACTAGGAGGTGGATTGTCATGGTTGGAGATTGGTTCATGATATTTGGATGGAGTGGTATATGAGAATGTTGATTGGTGGTTACTTTGGATGAGGATCCCTGAGTTGATCAGTAAATTTGGGGACCAAATTTTTATTAGTGGGGGAGAATGTAAGATTCCGTAAAATTTAATAATAAATATTATTAGACGAAAAATCTTATTGGATTTTTTGGAAATTTTTAGAAATTTTTCGGGATTTAAACGGGATCCGTATGACTTGTTTTGACGGGATGAATCGGTGGGGCTAAGGGGAGCCTGTTTGGGATACCCATTTAAATGGGAGTTAATTAAGGATTTATAAGGTTTAATTAACTTTTAACCTAGGTTTAAATTTCGATTCCCTAAATTCCCTTCCCCGATTTCTTCTCCCCCTCACACGAGATTCCTTCTGCCGAGCCCCCTCTCGCGACTTCTTCTCGCTCGATCGCTGGTTGCCACGGGCTCATCGCCGGCAATGATCCCTCCTCTAGCATGCCTCGGCCGAGTCTCCCTCCTCCCTCTCCTTCTCGAGGCGTGGGGTCTTCCCCCTCTTTCTTTCTTGCGGGCGATCGACGGTGATCCGGCGGAGCTAGGGCACGACAAGGGGGAGTCGATTCACATCTCTCTCGGTGGATCACGCCCCTCTCAGTCCTTCTCTTGGATTTGTTCACTGGAGGGGGTTGCGGATCGTCATCGGCAAAGATGGATAGCGCGATACCGTTTGTAGGCGATGATTGAGGTAAGCGTCGGAAAAATCTTGTGGATTCAAAGATTTTGGTTTATAGGGTTCCAATGTGATGTTTCTCTGGTTTTGGATTAGGGGAAGACATAGGAACAACTCGATGGTTTTCCTTGACCGATCATTGTCCTCTGCGTTCTTGCGGCTGGGGGTCTTTGGTAGCTCTCGGATGAAGAGGTAAGGGATCAATTGGCGTGAGTGTGGTTCTGGTTGTAGGATTCATCAGATGCATTGCTGTACGATTGCTTCTTGGACAAATTTTTGGAAGGATTGATGTATGAATGCTTCTTTGGCAGCTATTGGCAGGGTTCTGGTGGGTGTTGAGTGTTGATCAGCTGTTGCCTCCCAAGATAAGGGACTGTTGAGGTGAGTTTTGTACTATGAATTAGGGTTTCAGCAAATCATTTGCTGTATGGTTGGATTATGGATTGATTCTTGGAAGGATAGGTGTGTGTGTGTGCTTTTAGCTTATGGACAGGGATCATGGTGTTGTGAGCTACTGGATTAGCTGCTTCATCTTAAGGTAAGTGTTTTTCCAGTGATGTACTACTAGTTTTCTTATTAGAATGCTACTCTATTAGGTTTTCTAAGGGATTGTAGAGTTGATTCTTGATGTTAGTAGATGACACGTAGATTAAACGATGGTGTTAAATGAATTAATTGATTTGAATTTGGGATTTGGTTGTGATAAGTTGATTTGTGATGGTTATTTGGTGAATGATTTATGTAAATGGATACATGATCATTATTGGTATGTGTTGGATTGATTGAGGTTTGTATTGGGTTGAAATTTGTGGATATGATGATTGGTTGATGTGGATTGTTATGTGATCATTCTTGAGATCATTGGATTGCTTGTTGGTTGGATTATCTGATGTGGTGGGTTGGTTAGTTGTAGATGATGATGTTAGGTTGTTGTGGATTTAGGATGAGTTTGGATTAGTGAGTTTTGGATTGATTAATAGATTGTGGATTATGTTTGGACCTAGAAAGAGTTGAATTAAGGAATTAGGTAAGTTACTTCGATTAGGGTTTTCCCTAATTAGATTAGGGAGTTTATTTAGCTATTTGCTACCTATGTAATTAGCTAAATATATATTATGTGATCGCAGGACTTGGATTCAGGACGAGCATCTCGACACAGGATTATTTGGCACGATCTACACTTTAAGGCGGGTATTTCTTCCTTGGCCTCTACGTAGTTTTTCTTGATCTTAGTGTATGGCTATTATGTGATGGTTTAGGCTGCTTTATCTTATATCCTGATCGGTTGCAGTTTTTCCTGCATGATACTTATGCTTGACCCTTGTGATAATCTATTTAATTCATATACAGTCTCCACTCTTGATATCTACTCTGTCGTGATTACACGTGTAGAGTATGTCTTGTAGGGATAGTCGGGTTGTTAGTATTACCATGTTGATTGGGTACATAATGTGGATTGTATGTAGCTTGGTATGTGTTTTGGGAGTCATCAGGTTGACCCTACATTTGCATGTTGTATGTACACACGTGTTTGGTTATGTACTTTTGGAGGAGTTATGTTGATTGTATGTTTGTGGTTTGTACACGTGTCTGATGTGTTTATTATTGGAGGATACATGTTGATTGTATTTACGATCTGTGCATATGCGTCCAGGGGGATTATTGGAGATTTTTGGTTGTTTATACGTGTGTAGTTGTGTACATGTGTTCGGTGGGATGTGTGGATTTATCATGATGATTATACTCATGTTGTGGGGTACTTAGGTGGATTTAGAGTTGCATGGATGATGACGGTGTTCGTATCATGATTATATATATATCATGTCATCATTCATTGCATACTGACGACTATTGTCTCCCTTGTGGTGAGAGAGTCGTCGGTTGTTTATAGCTGCCCATTCGGCCACTGTTGGAGAGTGGTAGCTAGGAGTGGAGCTAGTCCTGTCGTGCTCATTCAGCCGTTCAGTGTTCTGTCAGCCTCGACCACTCTGGAGTAGTGGATCTTGAGGGTACAGTAGTCAGAGGGTTTGAGTTATGAGTGGTCAGGGACCCTTAGCTATGCAGTTAGATAACTACTTAGCTGACCGTCCGCTTTGGGCGCCTATAGCGCTGCATGTACTGGAGGCTAGTACGGTTTGTCACGGACCCAAGCCTCTCGGCCATACAGGGGTCGTGGTGTCTAGAGAGGTGGCGGGGGTGACCATGGAGCATGCATGCACTTTTGCATTTGATGCGCAGTGCATCTTTGGAGATATATTTGCATACATACCTAGTAGTTACTAGTTGCATGTGTTTGTGGTATGTTGCATTTATTTGCGATATGATTGTTGCATATGGTTATCATGCTGCATACATGTCATTTATTTTACATGTATTTGCAGTCGTATTTATATTGCACAGGTGTCACGATTAGGTCTGTTGCAGATCTGGTGAGTTTACTGATCATTGTACCATGTGTCGAATCCAGATTGGGTATGTATCTGTCATTATATTAGTTGTGGTTTGTACAGTTTATATGTCAGGTTATTATGTCAGTTATGTTTAGGTGCATTAATTATGATAGTATGATCATGTTCTTTATTCCCTACTGAGACTGTATACTTGTGATCTCCATGTTTGTTTATTGACCATGCACTATCTTGTCTATTACTCGCTGAGTTACCTATACTCACCACCGCATGTATACATTTATGTTTTCAGGTAGATGGTTGGAGTATCGCTCGGAGTATCCTGTCTGCCGGGTCCTACGTCACATCCGAAGACTGTGTTCGTTTTCTATTGTATATTCTTTTCTTATTCGGGGCATTGTATTTGTGTTTAGCCATGTGGCTATCTTATTCTTTTGGTGTTGTATTTGTGTTTAAGCCGGGCCGGCATGCATTGTATTTATTTGTCTCTTTCCGTTTTCGTTTTTCCGCTGTGTTGGTTTTTAGTACAGCCGTGTGGGCTGTTTTATATATAACTGCGTGGTTGTGATTGTTTCATCCCAGCCATGTGGGTTGTTATTATAACTGCGTGGTTGTGTATATAAATATTCCAGCCGCATGTGGCTGATGTATTTCGCTTGTAGTGATGCTTTATATTGTCACTGGTACAGGGGAGACTCTGCCGGATTTTTGTCTGGCAGGGACTCCTTTGGGGCGTGACAATTTAGGTATGCGAATTTATTTTTAGGGTTATCGTGGAATAACCTTAGGAAATTTTTTAAGAATTTTTAGAAATTTTTCTAGAGTTAAACGGAGTCCATATGACTCGTTTTAAAGGATATATCGATAGGGTTAGATGGGGGCATGTTTGGAATACCCAAATTAAGTAGGAAATGACTAAGGTTAAACTTAGGTTTTAATTTAAGCTAACCTAAGGTTCGGATTAACCTCGCTATAAAGCCCCGAAGCCTTCCTATTTTCCTTCGACTTCTCTGTTCCTCATCTGCTCCTCGCGATCTCAGACGTCACGCGACCGAGACCGGCGACTTCGTCTTCTCTCGGTGGCGCCGGCGAGGAGGGGACCTCGGAGCTTCGACAAGAAGAGAGGTTAGTTATAGCCGAACCTTCTTTCTCCCCGATCCCTTCCTCCCTTCGCTGATCTCGGTGAACAACAGCGACGGAGCTGCGATTTGGGGATTTTGGCCGGCGGTCGAAAGGGGAGCGAGGGCACCGACGTTGGATCTAGCCAGTGACGACCGATTGAGGGAGGTAAGAACCCTTGTCTTATTCCCGATCTCTTCATTAGTTCGTCGGCAAACACGGACCGAGCCCTAGCTGTGATTCCTTAAGGTAAGCGGTGGGTTTTCGTCTTGAAATCGATCCTCTGATCTTCTTCTATTTTTGATTCGGGTAGGTTTTGGCTGTGAATCAAGGTTTCTGATCCCTTCTCTGTTCGTTAGCAAGAAACAGGACCGAGCCCTAATCGAAGGATTGGAGGTAAGGGGGTTGTTCCCTGCCTTGAATTTGGGTTCTGATTCTTCCTATGGTATTGATTCGAGTGGTTTTGATTCTGTGGACAGAGGTGATGTGGTGATTCCGGCCACCACAGATTGATTGGATTAGTTCTTCCACCGGAGTTGTGATCATCTCCGGCGATAGAAGAAGTAGAGGTAAGGACATCGACTTCTTGTTGTTGTTAACAGATTGGGTGATGATTTCTAGCTGCTCTTATTTCTTGTTCTGTTGGTAGATATTAGGAGTGATGTGCAATTCTTGTTCTTTCCTCGTGATCGAACCCAAGTAGCATTAAAACCAGTGTAATGCTTGAAGCTGGATCCAGGACAGCAGCAGTAAGAATTGTGTTGTCTAGGTGTTAGGAGTTCTAGTGTGCTGGTGCACTAGAATCTCTATGGCAATTGATCGGTTTTTGGTTAGCAGGAGTGAGAATCTCTGTGCTGGGTAGTTGAGGGTGGAGCATGTAGTTTAACCAGAATCTGCAACATGTTAGGTAACGTTTAGGATTGCTTTCTGTTAGGTGTTTGTGGGAACCTACGGTTTAATCAAAATCTGAAATGGTTTTGGTGAGGTTTAGGTTGGTTTCTGTTTGGTGTGTGAAAGGGGTTAAGGGGGATTTAATTCTTGAAGGAGTTAAGCTAAGTAGAAAGTTAAACTAACTTTATCAGTGGAAGGAGTAGTAATTATAGCTAGCTACTATTGTAGAATTGGTTATTTGTTCATAGGTGATTCATTTATGTGTAGTATATGTATATGTATATTACATGAACTGTATGTGTGATACAGGACCTTGATTTATACGAGCAGCGTGACGTGGGGTGGTTCTGTTGATTGCGGGATATATCGAGGCGGGTATTTCTTCCTTAAGTTCTATTTAGTTCTTTGAACTTTAAAAGCATGGTTATATTTGGACAAGTAGGTTGCATTCCTTAAATCAGATTATTTGTTGTTTTCCTGCTTGTCACTTTTGCTTGATCTTTGATATAATCTGGGTTGATTCTTTACAGTCTCTATTCTTGTTATCTGTGACTCTATTGTTCATACACATGTAGAGTGTTGTAGGGATGACTGTATTGGGTATTTGTGGTCTATACCTGTCTAGGTTGTGATTGGTACGTGTTATGGGTTGTACATGATTAACATTCTATTTGCATAGTGGTATGTGTAGTTACGTTGGTTATGGGTATTGGAGGTGTTTATGAGGGTTGAGGTTGTGGCATGGATGATGATTATATATATATATATATATATCATGTTCATCATTCATTGCATCTGATGACCGTTGTCTCCCTTGTGGTTGAGAGAGTCATCAGTTTGGTTCGCACCTCGGCCACTCATGGGTAGTGGTAGCTGGAGCAGTTGCCGCTTGTCCTGTTGTGCCACCCGGTCACTAGGTTTTTGTGAGATCCGGCGTTGTGAGCAGTCAGGGACCCTGATGCTATGTAGTTAGATAGCTACTAGCGGACTGTCCGCCTCGACCACTCTATTGTGGGCTGGAGGGTAGTACAGTCGTCACAGACCCAAGCCTCTCGGCCATACAGGGGTCGTGGTGTCTAGAGAGGTGGCGGGGGTGACCATGGAGCATGCATGCACTTTTGCATATGATGCACGGTGCATCTGTGGGGATATTTTGCATACATGCTTACTAGATATTAGTCGCATGTGATTGTGTATTGTTGCATTTGATTGAGCTATGTATGCTGCATATGGATGCCATGTCGCATACATGTCATTTACTTTACATATATTTGCAGTCGTATATGTATTGCACAGGTGTCGGGAGTATGTTGTTGACTCGGTGGGTTTACGGATCATGGTAGCAGGGTATTGGTTCTGTTCGGGTATGTACATTTATGTTATGTGCATTTATTATGTCAGGTATGTTCATGCACAGTTATTTTATCAGATATGGATAGATGAGTTATGTTATGATAGCATATTCTTATTCTTTACTTATGGAGACTGTATTCTTTGATTCCTATCTCATTATGTAGACCATGCTTTATCCTGTCTGTATCCGCTGAGTTCCCTGTACTCACTACCCCGTCTATATTATGTTGGTTTCAGGCAGTAGGTAGATGATATGGAGATGCTTGGAGTATGCTGCTGGCCGGTCCCCTTTCCCACGTCATATCCGAGGACCTTTGTCGGTTTTGTTTCTCTTTTCTTACACTTCGTATTTGTTGGATTTAGAGTTGTGAGAACGAATTGTGTTTTTGATACGTGTATTGTGGACTTGTATCTGTGATGTGTTTCGTGGACTTTTGTATTTGTGGGGTTTCTCTTCGCCTTTCCGTTGTGTTTTGATATGGCCGTGTGGGTTATATATTAGTCGTATGCTTGTTTTCATTTCTTTTATCCAGCCGTGTAGGCTATGGATTTTTAACTGCGTGGTTGTGTTTCATTTTGTGCACATATATTCCAGCCGTATGTGGCTGATGTATTTTGCTTGTATGTGAGGTTCAGATTGTCACCGATACAGGGGAGATGCTGCCGAAATTTTTCGGTGGAGACTCACCCGGGGCATGACAATCCCACTATGAAGTCCATAGAAATATCTTCCCACTTCCATTCCGGAATCTGAATAGGCTGCAAGACTCCTCCTGGTCACTGATATTCTGCCTTAACCCTCTGACAGGTTAGGCAGGTGCTGACATATCGAGCGATGTCTCTCTTCATCCCAGGCCACCAAAAACGTTTCTTCAAGTCCTGGTACATTTTGGTGGAGCCTGGATGCATCGCATAGGGAGTCTTGTGAGCCTCATCTAAAATCTTCCTACGAGTTCTTCACGATCTGGAACACATTGAGTGCGTACCTTATGAACACTCAATTCTCCACTTTCTAATTCTGCTAATTCTTGCTTGATTTTGTGAATTTCTCTGTCTGGATGTCACCAAGCAAGGTAGACTCTAATGTCGTAGTAGAGTTGTTCGACTATGAGTTCGAGACCGAAATCTGTGATCTCTTTATGTAGGGGTGGTGACATGGTCGCTAGAGATAATAAGGTAGCACTGGACTTTCCGCTAAGTGCATCTGCCACCCTATTTGCTTTTCTGGGTGGTAGAGGATGTCTATGTCGTAGTCTTTGACCACTCTAGCCATCTGTGACGTATTCGATCCTTCGGTGATGAAGTACTTGACTACGATGATCATACACTCTGCGAGCTCCATACAAGTAATGTCTCCAAATCTTGAGAGCGAACACCACTGCTGCAAGCTCGAGGTCATGAGTAGGATAGTTCTTCTCATAATCCTTGAGTTGTCTAGAGGTTGGCGATTACCTTGCCATCTTGCATCATCACTCTAGTCCCAACTTAGAGGCATCACTATATATGTCAAAGCTATCTGCGTTCCCGGTAGCGTAATAGGTGCCTGGTCAATCTCCTTTTGACTCGTTCTCACAGATCCTCATCGCCTTGATATTTTTGTTCTTTCGGTAGGCTCGTTGGAGAGGCTATCCTGGAGAAGTCCTCTACAAATTTTCTGTAATAGCCTGCTAATCCCAGAAAGCTTCTGATCTCGCTAGCGTTCTTGGGTCTCTTCCAATTGCTCACAGCTTCTATCTTACTGGGGTCTACCATGATACCATCCTTTGAGATGATATGGCCAAGGAAGGACACATGATCTAATCAAAATTCACATTTCGTGAACTTGGCGTACAGCTGATTCTGCTGAAGGGTCTGCAATACTATTTTCAGGTGCTCTGCGTGTTCTTCCTGAGTTTTGGAATAGATAAGAATGTCATCGATGAACAAGATAATGAACTTATCTAGATATTCTTTGAATACCCTGTTCATAAGGTCCATGAAAGTAGCTGGAGCATTTGTCATGCCAAAGGGCATGACTACGAACTCGTGATGTCCGTATCTAGTCCTGAATGTTGTCTTGGGTATGTCCCCTTCTTTAACCTTCACCTGATGATAACCTGATCTGAGGTCTATTTTAGAGAACACTGCTGCTCCCTTTAGCTGATCAAACAGGTCATCTATTCTAGGAAGAGGATACCTGTTCTTGATCGTGACTTGGTTCAGTGCCCGGTAATCTATACACAGGCGCATGCTCCCGTCCTTCTTCTTCACAAACAATACAGGTGCTCCCCATGGTGAGTGACTAGGACGGATGAAGCCCTTGTCAAGCAGCTCCTGTAATTGCTCATGAAGTTCTTTCAGTTCTGCTGGGGCCATGCGGTAAGGTGCTTTGGAAATAGGATTTGTGCCGGGAATGAGCTCTATCTCAAATTCTATCTCCCTGTCTGGTGCTAAGCCTGGTAACTCTTCAGGGAAGACTGCTGGGTAGTCACATACGACTCGGACCTCTGCTAGTTGTCGGTCCTTGTCTTGACTGGTACTGACTACGTGTGCTAAGAATCCCGTACATCCTGAATCCATCAATTTCTGTGCCTTCATAGTTGAGAGAAATTTCTTGGCTTTTCTCTTGGGTTCTCCGATAAACTCGTGCTTTTGAGGTTGGAATCGACTTTACGCACTTTTCGATGGAGGCACCATATTTGATCAAAGTCCATTCAGAAGATGACATCGTAGTCGGTCATATTAAGCACTATCGGATCACAAAAGAGCTCTCATGCTGCTATAATGGCCTTTGCTACGAGCGCGTGGGCGTCGTGATTTCTCACGAGTAACGTCGTATGGCGGCTATTGAGTACCTGGGGTATCGCTAATTTCTCGACAAATCCCCGGATATATATATGAATGGGTTGCCCGATGTCGAATAAGACAGTTGTACTTTCTGTAAAATACTAATCGACATGTAACAAGCCGAGGCATTTCTTTGCGTCCTCTCGGTGAGTGAGTAGATCCTCGCATTGTTCATTTGGAGGGCTTCTAATGCGATATGTGGACCTTCTAAAGTGGCTGCATCGATGTGTGGTGGCCTCCATCTTGAATCGGTTGTGGTGAGGAAGGCAGTCTTGTTTGGACCTTTGCTTGGCCATATGCCCTTCCCGTCGCATTCAAAGCATCCTCGTGTGCCCTTAAGACAAACTCCTGGGAATTTCCCACAAGTAGCACACTTTGGATAACTGGGCTGCTTGCTGGTCCTCCTTTTGGGTAACTCCACGGCTTGCGCTTGTTGCGAGTTCCCTTTCCAGTTAGAGCCATGAGAGCTGTGGCCCTGCTGTTTCTGAGTGCCTGAGCCTCCTTGACCTTTAGCTTCGAGGACTTGCCTGCTGATGCTATTCGGTAATGCTCGGTGATTGAAACCTGCTCACTAGCTCTTACGTGGTTTGTGGCCTATAAGCGCCACGACCATTCATTGATATTCCGGCCTCGGCATCTTGAGCATCAACCGGATTCGTTCCTTTTCTATGTCGACTAGTTCAGGGCATAGGCGAGCCAATCTATTGAATTTCTTCACGGCTTCCTCGACTGATAGGTTGCCCAAACTCGGTGAACTCGTCGTAGTGGCGGTTGGTGACCCGCATGTGAAAGAACTCCTCAAAGAATTCCTTCTCGAAGTCAGCCCATGTCATCTGATTCACTGGGCGCTTCGCTCTGATTCTCTCCCACCACATGCGTGCATCTCCTATCAGACAGAAGGAGGTGCACTTCACCTTCTCATGTTCTGGCCAGTCCAGAAGCTCCATCGTACTTTCCAGTGTTTTGAACCATGCCTGAGCATCCCATGGTTCACTGCTGCCTGAGAAATTCTCTGGCTTGACTCTCTGCCACTGGATCAGATATGCTTCACTCTGCGCTCCTGCTGCTGGGGCTACTGGTGCCGTAGGCTGGACTGGTGGAACCTCTAAGATCACTAGTGTCGCTAAGTTAGGCTCCGGGGTGACAGTGGGAGTGTGCTGCTGACTAGCCTTTAAGGTGGCTATTTCCTGTTGTTGTTCAGCTAGTTGCTGCTGTAACTGAGCCACTAGTGCTGTAAGGTCTGGGGGAGGCACTGAACTGCCTGCCTCATACTGGGGCTCAGTAGCTGGTGCCCTTCTAGCTGGGCGTCCTCGTGCCATTCTAGAGACATAGAGGACATACATGATTAACACAAGCATAATAGAGAAACTATTGTTATCATGTTAACTACTATCATAAACAAGCATGCTTTAGTTATATCTGAACATGAAAATAAGAAACATAACGAAAGTGAGAGATGTTCTTACTTGGAAGTTGTAGGTACAATGTTGATGTGTGTGTAGGAAGTATGGAACTTGCTCTGATACCACTCTGTAACGACCCGCCTTCTACTGACTAGGCTGTAAGACCGATCGCTATATTATGCTGTGCTAAATTACTATTGCGAAAATCTGGATTGATTAAAATTTTACTAAACTGATTATTGTAAAATCTGAACTTAATATTCTAGGTGTACCTAGGAGTTGTACACATGCTAGGGAAGATAATCTATGCCTCTCGGATGTCCTGCTAGCTGTAATCAGACATTTCAATCGATCCATGAATCGATTGGGCTGTCGGATCGATCCAACTTGACACTTGCACGGAGAAAAACTCTGGATCGGTCGGCTGGCCGATCCAAGCTATATGGCTTCTGTATGCGGCTGGATCGGTCTACCGACCGATCCATGAGTACACTGATCGGTCGGTAGACCGATCCAGTGGCTCACTGATCGGTCGGCTGACCGATCAGTGAGCTTCTGTACCCTCTGCTAACTCTTTGTTCGCGACTGGATCGGTCAGCTGACCGATCCAGTGGCACAACCCCAATTCTGATCGATCTGTAGATCGATCTGGGTTTCTGATTTTTGCACTGGACCTCTGATTTCAGCACTAGTTCGTGCCAAAATCTCATATAAGAATTCTAAACCGTTTGAAATAAGTTCTAACATCTATTAACTAACATTCTGACATAATTGCCAACAATTTAAACAAATCTTCCATGGGTTAACATTCTAAGGTCTAAAAGTGCATAAAGGTACTGAAGAAAAGACAACTAAGTTCTTAATTTGCTAACTCCCTAAGGATCTTCATTCCAGGTTCCTGCCACACACACCATCACTGCATTGACCCTCAGCTTCCTCTGCTAGTCCATCTTTCCTTTACCTTTATCTGCAGTATAAGGAAAAGAAAGTATCTATAAGCTTTCGCTTAGTAAGAAACCATCTACCTCACTAAAACATGCATTCGATGCAATATGCTTTTAAAAGAATGCTATTTAAAAACATGCACTGAATTTGTTAAAGCATGGCATACTGAAGTTACATGGCATAATTACTGAAACATGGTATAAATACTGAAACATGGCATGCATAATAAAATCTAAGCATGGAGCTATCTCATGGTATCAACTAGGAGAACTAAACTGAAACTGAAACTAAAACTGAGCTAACACTATATTCACATAACTAGATTAAGAGTTTGAAAGCTATTATCATAATAAGTGAAAATAGTAATCATGCTGCTGTTTGGGCCCGGCTACTGTACTTGCTGTGCGCGCATCCCTAACTAGACCCGGGGTTGCAAATTCTGAATCTAGTAGGGTTTACTAGGTTAGCTAAACCTAGGGACGACTGTGGGAGCCCAACCCAATGGATATCTAATCCAGTACAGTGCCACTGAAAGTAAAATACTGAACGTGAGCTAATAAATTCTTGTCTTGCTTTTACTAGGTTGTCTAAACCTAGAACTAGGTTATCTAAACCTAGAGGCAACTGTGGGAGCCTGCCCATTGGACATCTAGTCCTGTAAAAGCTGGAGCAAGACTAAATAAACTATAAAATGCTGCTACTGCATTTATCTAAGCTACTAAAATGCCTAAGTTGCATTTTTCTGTGCCAAACAACTAAAACGAACACTTGGTATGCGCTAATTCGCATCCTTTGTGTCGGTAGTCTACATATTACTAAACTAATACATGGAATTCACACGAAGCTACTTATACTGCAGGTGAGGGGTTTCTTACCTCCTGTTCGTAATTTCTTACGATTCAAATCGCTAGGTCTCCGGAGGAGACGATCCTTTCGACGATCTTCTCGTGTCTATGCGTTCCTCTCGCGGAGGGGAGCGTCCTCGTGCACTTGGTGTTGCCGGTAGGTGCTCCTAGGGCCCTGGGCTTGGTGCGCCGAGAGAAAAAGAGGAGGGAGAAGGGGCGTCGGCAGTGAGGGTTGGAGTGGAGGAGAAATTGCCGAACCAAACAAAATAAACCAAACCCCACTTAAATTTTCTATTTATATCAAGTGGGTAATTTCACCCAACTCTAATATAAATTTAATTGCCTCCCTTTTCTTTCAGCACGGCCCTGCTGGGTTCACTTGGTTTACTAAAGCTATCTATAAGTCATAGGGTTCGCTAGGTCTCGGGTTCAATTCCCGCGTAGGCTATTTTCGTTTTCTATTTATTTTTGCTACTTCCACTATCCTAAAAATTCCGGAAAATATCTAAAAATTCCAGAATAATTATAGAATATTTCTAATATAGTTTTGAGAATTTTCGGGCATTACAGTTGGTGCAGTGAGCACCAGATGATCGAACCTGAGTTTTGATCATGGCAAAGGGCTCAAAGTTAAGTTGTGGTGTTATCTAACAAGGTTCATGAAGCTTACAGGAAAGTCCTAAGTGATGCTTAGGCAAAAGTCCTAGCTGCGGTTAGGCAAGGTGAAAATCCTAAAGGGAGGGGGGGGGGGGGTTAACCTTAGGTCCTAGGGGGTGGTAACCCTAGGTAAAGGAAAAATCCTAGGGGGGTAACCTTAGGTCCTAGGGGGTGGTAACCCTAGGTGGCGGAAAACCCTAAGGGGTGGCAACCTTAGGTCCTAGGGGGTGGTAACCCTAGGTGGAGGAAAATCCTAAGGGGGGGTAACCTTAGGTCTTAGGGGGTGGTAACCCTAGGTCCTAGGGGGTGGTAACCCTAGGCGGAAAGTCCAGTCGGTCTAGAGGATCGGACTGGCATCAGGTAAATCTCCTGAGTGGAGTAGGTGAGGGCGCGTTCCCCGCAGAGGGACCAGTAGGCGTCGGGTCGACCTAGGGTTTCCGGTTGGAAATCCGAAGTCAGACCCGGACAGTCCGATGATTGTCAAACTTCATATTTTTGATATTATATGTGCTAACTTTTGTTTTACAGGATATGTTTTTGTTTTGGAACTAACATGTCTTGCAAGTACGAAAGAACAAGGTTAAGCCTCGGATGAACAATGTCTGAGGCACTTCCATGGAGCTTGGAGGCGCCTCGGGTGCAAAAGATGAGCTGGCTGCGAAGCAGGCTTGGAGGCGCCTTGGATCGGTGGATGAAGGCACCTTGAGGAAGCATGAAGGCGCCTTGAACCTGATAAGGTTCGACCAGTTCAGCCCTTATCGCAGCGTGTGACTCGGCCAACATGGAGGCGCCTTGGATGTGTAACGACCACCCTTCTTACTACTACTACACTCTAAGGATGACCGTTACTTGACTACTAACTCTACTTAACCGGTATGATTAAAAATCACATGGAAACCCTACCGAAAAATTTCGGCAGAGTCTCCCCTGTACCGGTGACCATATCCGTAAATACATACAGAGTATACTCAGCCACAGGCGGCTGGAACAGATATTTTCACAACCACGTAGTTTAATAAATCAAAACATGCAGGTAATGAAAAGCAGAAACATAACTTCTTACTATAAAATTTTCTTATCAACTTAATAAGGAATTAAACTAAACAAATTCTTAAACTAAGTGAGTTCTTTAGCTAAGTCCAAAGGATCTCCATAGTCCACACATCACACACCGTCACAGCATCTCCTTGTCGCCTTCTTCCTTATACTTTAGCTTTTCCTTCATCTGCAGTAGGAGGAAAATAGTATCTATAAGCTAAAAGCTTAGTGAGCGCTATTCTACTCACAAAAACATCGATATGCATGTATATAAATAAAACATGCTAAAACTGAATGCTAACATGTAAAGCTACTCATGCTCATAAATAGCAAAGAAATCAACTAACTGAAAAGCTAACATGTATAGCTACTCATGCTCATAAATAGCAAAGGAATCATGCTAACTGAAATACTAAACATGTATAGCTAATCATGCTCATAAACCAATAAAGGAATCATTCTAACTGAAATACTAAACATGTACAACTAATCATGCTCATAAATAGCGAAGAAACTAACTGAAAAGCTAACATGTAAAGCTAATCATAGAACTATATGTGTATCAATAAGAAACTGAATTGCTACCTAAGCTAAACTAATTAATGCTAAACTGAGTCTAACTTGTATTCACATAACTAATTTGTGAAGTTTTGAAAACTATTTATATAATAGATTAAAATAATAATCATGCTGTTGATGGGCCCGGCAACTGTACTTGCTGTGCGCGCATCCCTAACTAAACCCGAGATTACAAGTTCCGAGTCTAGTAGGGTTTACTAGGTTATCTAAACCTAGGGACGACTGTGGGAGCCCAACCCAATGGATATCTAATCCAGTACAGTGCCACTGCTGAAAATAAAATACTGATTTCATAGCTAATTTTCTTACCTTGCTTTAACTAGGTTATCTGAACCTAAAACTAGGTTATCTGAACCTAGAGGCGACTGTGGGAGTCCACCCATTGGACCGTAGTCCCATATAAGCTGAAGCACGACTAAATAAGTTATTTTAAATGCTTCTACTGCATTTACTGAGCTATTAAAATGTCTACTGTAGCATTATATTGAGCTAAGCATTTTATCAAGCACTTGGGGTGCACTAGAACACACTCTACGTACTGAAAATCTGTATACAAAGCTTAACATAGATCTGCATGTAAAGCTTAATAAAAATCTGCATACTAAGTTTATCAAAATCTGCATACTAAGCTTACCTAAAATCTGCATATTAAGCTTATTAAAATCTGCATACTTTACTTATAAAAATCTGCATGCTATAAAAATAGAACTGCTCATGTTATTCCAATAGCAAATAGGAAACTAGAACAACTTAAGCATGCTGTGAAAGTAAAACAACTTAAGCACACAAAGAGATCTAACTATACTAAAATTCTGCACTATACTACTAAATTCTGCATACTATAAGCTTAACAAAATCTGCATACTATGTTACTAAATTCCACATAACATTCTGCCCTATCATGCTTAACAAAAAATGTGCTATATTACTAATTCAACTACTAAGCATGCAATAGAATCTAGAAAATAAGGAATCGTTGTTGTATGGAATTAACAGAATATCATGCTTCACGGAACTTAAACTAGCTTCAAAGGAACTAACAAACGAAAATCTAACTCTTCTCATATCTAATTTCCTTTATGCAGAATTACGGCAGGTTGAGGAAGATATAAATGAACAATTAAAACCCACAGTAAGCTCCTCTGTTCGTGCCCCTCTTGTAACACAATTTAAGCTATAACCTACTGGAATTTAAGAGAAAACTAGGTGAAGCTTGTTCACAATAATTCTAACATACATAAATCTGTGCACAAATTTATAGCATTCACAACTCTGTCACAAGGTTCAGCAAATACTAACTCGTTCATAAAAACAATTCCAGTATGTCAATCTGTTCCAGAGATTTCAGAACAATAGGAAGCTTAAGCATTATCTATCAAGACTAAATCCCCTAGCAATCTGTCCAAAACTTTCGGGAGCAGTGGGAAGGATCCGAACATCACCAAATCCCATAGAATCCATCAACCTCTTGATCCAGAATCCCAAACTAATTGAAGGAAAATTGCTACTAAAAACCTAAATTTTATAACTGTTCTTCATGCTTAAAATCCCTATCTTCTTTCTTTAGGGTTCATGGCAGTAAGCATCAAAAACAAAACCCCTCAAACTTGCTTCGAAATCCAAAAGAAAACAAGAATCCGAAAGCCATGAAAACGAATCAAAGCTCGAAACAACTCCTACTGCAGGTGAGAAGCAACTCACCTCGCTGTTCTTGGACTTACAACCGAGAAGAAGGAGGCTTCTAGGGCTTCGGATATATGCTTCCTCGACGATCTCTTGGTATGTTCTTGCTCTCCTCGACGAGAGGATCACAAAGGTATGAAGAACTCACGGAGAAGGGTGCTCGCCGGCCGCCGGAGACGCCCTAAAGCTCGCTGTGTTTTTCGCCCGAGAGAAAACGCCATCGCCGAGAGAAAGGGGAGGAGAAGATTTTGTCACGGGGGAAAACTAAGTTCTCTTCTTATAACTTTAATATTCTGTTAACTAACTATTGCTTAAATACAACTTGATTCGGGTTTTATTAACAAACCCGCGGCTGGTCTGTTGGTGGGCTGCGTTCTGCTTAAGGCATAGCGCATGGGTTCGAAACTTGGCTGCAACCATTTTTCCTTCCTATTTATTTCCTATTCATTAACTACTTCTTAAATAGAATATTTCTCTTTTCTTAATAAGAAACGATCGCTAGCACACTTGGTCAGCCCGGCTTTAACCAAATCCCAGGTCACAGCTTCGATTCCTCATCCGCGCACTTTTATTTTCAATTTATTTAAACATTCCTAAATACTGCTTATATATATTTCGCCCCATATAAGGTTAACAAAAATCATGTAGCTCAGCTGGTTGGCTGCATCCGATTTAAACCTGGTTCGGGTTCGAGGTCTTGGGTTCAAAATCCAGCTTTAACACTTTCTTTTTAAAACTTCTTTCTCTTGGTAAAAATACCAAACGAACTCCAAAAATTTCATAAAAATACTCTAAAAATTTCTAAAAATCTTTAGAATTTTTCTAAAGCATTTCTAGATTTTAATAAGGTCTTTTAGGACTTCAAATAGTGAAATTTTGGGATGTTACAATTCTCCCTCCCTTATAAAAAGTTCGTCCTCGAACTTAGAATAATTCTGGATATATTTCTGTCTCATGTTGTCTCCACGCTCCCCTAGTAACTTTCTCGTGCTTCTGGTTCTACCAGATGACTTTTACTAATTAATCTCTTGTCTGCTCTGTCCACTATCTGTGTCTGCTCTTATAGCTAAGATCCTCTTGGATCTGCACTGTCTGAGGCTGAATCACTTGGCTAAGGTCGTGAATACACTTCTTAGCATGGAGACATGAAACACATTGTGTATTGCTGACATATCTTGAGGTAAGTCTAGCTTGTAAGCTACCTTCCCAATTCTCTCTGTGATCGGGGTAAGGTCCTACGTATCGAGGACTTAACTTGCCCTTTTTTTTCTTGGGTTCTCCGATGTACTCGAACTGTGCTTCTGCTTCAGGTTGGAATACGACTTTCTGTTTACGGCACTCTATGGAGGCACCGTATCTGATCAGGAAGTTCATTCCAAATATGACATCGTAGTCAGTCATGTCTAGCACTATCAGATCACCAAAAGAGTTCTCTGTCTGCTATCATGACTGGTACTGTTCTGAGCCAGTGCGTGGATGCCATAACTTCTCCCGAAGGTAATGTTGTTAGAAACTGACTACTGAGTACCTCTGGGGCATTGCTAACTTTTCGGCGAATGCCCTGGCTATATAAGAATAGGTTGCCCCAGTATCGAATAAGACAGTTGTACTTTGCTGTAAAATACTAATCTGAACTGTAACAACTGTCGAGGCATTCGCTACATCTTCTCTGGTCAGTGAGTAGATCCTCGCGTTGGTCGTAGCTGAGGGGGCTTCTAGTCTGCCCTGGCTGATATGTGGACCATCTAAAGCTGCCTGCATCTGATGGAGCTGTGCTGGCTGACCTCCGTACTGAATCGGCTGTGGTGCAGGAAAACTGGTCTTGTTCGGGCATTGCTTGGTCATATGCCCTTCCTGTCCGCATTCAAAGCATCCTCGTGTACCCTTGCGACAAACTCCTGGATGGAATTTCCCACAAGTGGCACACTTGGGATAACTGGGTCGCTTGCTAGATGGTCCTCCTTTTAGGTCACTCCCTGATTTGCACTTGCTGTTGGAGTTCTCTTTCCAGTTAGAGCTGTGGCCTTGCTGTTTTTGAGTGTGAGAGTTTCCTTGGCCTTTGGACTCTGAGGAGACTTGCTTCTGCTGGTAGTGCTCGGTAGTCAAGGCACTGCTCACTAGCTCCTCTGTGGTTTGTGGCCTATGTATGCCACCAGCCACGTTCACTGCTATCTCTGGCCTCAGCATCTTGAGCATCAACCGGATTCGTTCCTTCTCTGTGCTGACTAGCTCTGGGCATAGACGAGCCAACCTGTTGAATTTCTTCACGGCTTCCTCAACTGAAAGGTTGCCCTGACGAAACTCCGTGAACTCGTCGTAGTGGCGATTCGTGACTCGCATAGGGAAGAACTCCTCGAAGAATTCTCCCTCGAAGTCTGCCCATGTCATCTAGCTCACTGGGCGCTTCGCTCTGATTCTCTCCCACCATATGCATGCGTCTCCTGTCAGACAGAAGGAGGCATACTTCACCTTTTCCTGTTCTGGCGAGTCTAGAAGCTCCATCGTCCTCTCCAGTGTTTTGAACCACGCCTGAGCATCCCATGGTTCACTGGTGCCTGGGAAGTTCTCGGGCTTGATTCTCTGCCACGCTGGGGCTACTGGTGCTGTAGGCTGGACTGGTGGAACCTCTATAACTACTGGGGTTGCTATGTTTGGTTCCGAGGTGACGGTGGGAGTATTCTGTTGATTAGCCTTTAAGGTGGCTATCTCATGTTGCTGTTCTACTAGTTGCTGCCATAACTAAGCCACTAATGCTGTAAGGTCTGGGGGAGGCACTGAATTGCCTGCCTCATGCTGGGGCTCAGTAGCCGGTGCCCTTCTAACTGGGCGTCCTCATACCATTTTCTAAATGGGTAGAGAACATGCATAATTAATACTATCATGTTATAGGTAACTACTACTATCATGTCAAATGCTATCAAATATTAACATGCTTTAGTTATCTATAAACATGAAAGCAGAAAACATAGATAAGAGAAGAGGTATTCTTACTTGAAAGACGGCAAGGATGGTGCTGATGTGTGATGATGGAGAATGGGAACTGCTCTGATACCAATTGTAACGACCACCCTTCTTACTACTACTACACTCTAAGGATGACCGTTACTTGACTACTAACTCTACTTAACCGGTATGATTAAAAATCACATGGAAACCCTACCGAAAAATTTCGGCAGAGTCTCCCCTGTACCGGTGACCATATCCGTAAATACATACAGAGTATACTCAGCCACAGGCGGCTGGAACAGATATTTTCACAACCACGCAGTTTAATAAATCAAAACATGCAGGTAATGAAAAGCAGAAACATAACTTCTTACTACAAAATTTTCTTATCAACTTAATAAGGAATTAAACTAAACAAATTCTTAAACTAAGTGAGTTCTTTAGCTAAGTCCAAAGGATCTCTATAGTCCACACATCACACACCGTCACAGCATCTCCTTGTCGCCTTCTTCCTTATACTTTAGCTTTTCCTTCATCTGCAGTAGGAGGAAAATAGTATCTATAAGCTAAAAGCTTAGTGAGCGCTATTCTACTCACAAAAACATCGATATGCATGTATATAAATAAAACATGCTAAAACTGAATGCTAACATGTAAAGCTACTCATGCTCATAAATAGCAAAGAAATCAACTAACTGAAAAGCTAACATGTATAGCTACTCATGCTCATAAATAGCAAAGGAATCATGCTAACTGAAATACTAAACATGTATAGCTAATCATGCTCATAAACCAATAAAGGAATCATTCTAACTGAAATACTAAACATGTACAACTAATCATGCTCATAAATAGCGAAGAAACTAACTGAAAAGCTAACATGTAAAGCTAATCATAGAACTATCATGTGTATCAATAAGAAACTGAATTGCTACCTAAGCTGAACTAATTAATGCTAAACTGAGTCTAACTTGTATTCACATAACTAATTTGTGAAGTTTTGAAAACTATTTACATAATAGATTAAAATAATAATCATGCTGCCGATGGGCCCGGCAACTGTACTAAACCCGGGATTGCAAGTTCCGAGTCTAGTAGGGTTTACTAGGTTATCTAAACCTAGGGACGGCTGTGGGAGCCCAACCCAATGGATATCTAATCCAGTACAGTGCCACTGCTGAAAATAAAATACTGATTTCATAGCTAATTTTCTTATCTTGCTTTAACTAGGTTATCTGAACCTAAAACTAGGTTATCTTAACCTAGAGGCGACTGTGGGAGTCCACCCATTGGACCGTAGTCCCATATAAGCTGAAGCAAGACTAAATAAGTTATTTTAAATGCTTCTACTGCATTTACTGAGCTATTAAAATGTCTACTGTAGCATTATATTGAGCTAAGCATTTTATCAAGCACTTGGGGTGCACTAGAACACACTCTACGTACTGAAAATCTGTATACAAAGCTTAACATAGATCTGCATGTAAAGCTTAATAAAAATCTGCATACTAAGTTTATCAAAATCTGCATACTAAGCTTACCTAAAATCTGCATGCAATACTTATGAAAATCTGCTTATTAAAAATCTGCATACTTTACTTATAAAAATCTGCATGCTATAAAAATAGAACTGCTCATGTTATTCCAATAGCAAATAGGAAACTAGAACAACTTAAGCATGCTGTGAAAGTAAAACAACTTAAGCACACAAAGAGATCTAACTATACTAAAATTCTGCACTATACTACTAAATTCTGCATACTATAAGCTTAACAAAATCTGCATACTATGTTACTAAATTCCACATAACATTCTGCCCTATCATGCTTAACAAAAACTGTGCTATATTACTAATTCAACTACTAAGCATGCAATAGAATCTAGAAAATAAGGAATCGTTGTTGTATGGAATTAACAGAATATCATGCTTCACGGAACTTAAACTAGCTTCAAAGGAACTAACAAACGAAAATCTAACTCTTCTCATATCTAATTTCCTTTATGCAGAATTACGGCAGGTTGAGGAAGATATAAATGAACAATTAAAACCCACAGTAAGCTCCTCTGTTCGTGCCCCTCTTGTAACACAATTTAAGCTATAACCTACTGGAATTTAAGAGAAAACTAGGTGAAGCTTGTTCACAATAATTCTAACATACATAAATCTGTGCACAAATTTATAGCATTCACAACTCTGTCACAAGGTTCAGCAAGTACTAACTCGTTCATAAAAACAATTCCAGTATGTCAATCTGTTCCAGAGATTTCAGAACAATAGGAAGCTTAAGCATTATCTATCAAGACTAAATCCCCTAGCAATCTGTCCAAAACTTTCGGGAGCAGTGGGAAGGATCCGAACATCACCAAATCCCATAGAATCCATCAACCTCTTGATCCAGAATCCCAAACTAATTGAAGGAAAATTGCTACTGAAAACCTAAATTTTATAACTGTTCTTCATGCTTAAAATCCCTATCTTCTTTCTTTAGGGTTCATGGCAGTAAGCATCAAAAACAAAACCCCTCAAACTTGCTTCGAAATCCAAAAGAAAACAAGAATCCGAAAGCCATGAAAACGAATCAAAGCTCGAAACAACTCCTACTGTAGGTGAGAAGCAACTCACCTCGCTGTTCTTGGACTTACAACCGAGAAGAAGGAGGCTTCTAGGGCTTCGGATATATGCTTCCTCGACGATCTCTTGGTATGTTCTTGCTCTCCTCGACGAGAGGATCACAAAGGTATGAAGAACTCACGGAGAAGGGTGCACGCCGGCCGCCGGAGACGCCCTAAAGCTCGCTGCGTTTTTCGCCCGAGAGAAAACGCCGTCGCCGAGAGAAAGGGGAGGAGAAGATTTTGTCACGGGGGAAAACCTAAGTTCTCTTCTTATAACTTTAATATTCTGTTAACTAACTATTGCTTAAATACAACTTGATTCAGGTTTTATTAACAAACCCGTGGCTGGTCTGTTGGTGGGCTGCGTTCTGCTTAAGGCATAGCGCATGGGTTCGAAACTTGGCTGCAACCATTTTTCCTTCCTATTTATTTCCTATTCATTAACTACTTCTTAAATAGAATATTTCTCCTTTCTTAATAAGAAACGATCGCTAGCACACTTGGTCAGCCCGGCTTTAACCAAATCACAGGTCGCAGCTTCGATTCCTCATCCGCGCACTTTTATTTTCAATTTATTTAAACATTCCTAAATACTGCTTATATATATTTCGCCCCATATAAAGTTAACAAAAATCATGTAGCTCAGCTGGTTGGCTGCATCCGATTAGAACCTGGTTCGGGTCCGAGGTCTTGGGTTCAAAACCCAACTTTAACACTTTCTTTTTAAAACTTCTTTCTCTTGGTAAAAATACCAAACGAACTCCAAAAATTTCATAAAAATACTCTAAAAATTTCTAAAAATCTTTAGAATTTTTCTAAAGCATTTCTAGATTTTAATAAGGTCTTTTAGGACTTCAAATAGTGAAATTTTGGGATGTTACAGGATGGATTTCAAGGCGCCTTGAACACCCTTTATAAGAGGGTTTCGACCAGCAGCTCAGAACAACTCACTCCAAGCAATCCTTCTGCGACTAGCTGCTATCGACACAATCCTGAAGTGTTGCGACGACCCCCCGACGACCCGGAGCTCTGAATCTTCAGTTATTTATATTGTCGTCGGTATAATTTAATTATTTCTTATTGATTATTATACTTCACTTGTAATTCTATTCGAGCTATTAGTTGTTGCCCATGGTAAGCGATCAAGGATCGCGGGCCTTCGAGTAGGAGTCGATCTAGGCTTCGAACGAAGTAAATTCCCCTGTGTCTTCGTATTTGTTTCTTTATTCCGCTGCGTGTTTTAACTCCGATAGTTTTACGAATCGAACGAAATAGCCACGAGCGCTATTCACCCCCCCCCCCCTAGCGCTTCTCGATCCAACAACTTCAAGTTTCCAACCGGAAACCCTAGGTCGACTTGACACCTACTGTTCCCTCTACGGGGAACGCATCTTCACCTACTCCACTCAGGAGATTTACCTGTTGCCAGTGCGATCCTCCAGATCGACTAAACTTTTGCTCGGTTCTCGATGCCTCCGGACTTTCTGCTGGACGCCCACTTCCCGACCCGTCCAGTCTTCCACCTGGTTCGCGACACCAGGACTCTCCATCTAGGGTTACCGCCCTCTAGGATTTTTTCCTGAAGCACTCGACCCGCCAAGACTTTCCGCATAGGGTTACCACCCCCTATGACCTAGGGTTACCACCCCCTAGTGTTTTCAACCTGCCTCACCGCAGCTAAGTCTTTCCTGAAACGCTCAATCAAACTGTTAGATTACAAATAAGCTTGACTCTGAATTCCTTTGTCATTATCAAAACAACGGTTTGATCGTCGGATGCTTTCCACACCAACAGAACTTACCTAATCTAGAGATCCAAAACCTAGACATAGCATATATACATAGTCATCATGATAAGTATAACATAAATCAAAATCGTGAACTCATTTAAGGTACCTAAACATACATAAACTTGAGGAACTAAAATAAAACAAGAAGTGGAAAAAACATGGAATAATGATAGCACAACATCATGATGAATAAGACCCCCTAAACAGAATTTAGAACTACTCCTATAACTCTGAAATTTACAAGTTTAATACTTAGAATTAAGCATGGATCTTCTAAGGGAGGAAGACAACTAGAAGCATGGCCCAAATTGTAATGCAACATTCATATTCATAACTCTTAAAACAAAATTTAAACCTACATTTATCATGTCCGAAACTTGCAAGGACTATAACTTATTTTGAGCATGTATAGTTCTCTAGTTCCTAAGGGTTTACAATTAGTAAAATATGAAATAACTCGTTGAGCAAGATCATGATGACTAAAGCTCTAAAACAGGATTTAAAACTCACCGCAACAAAATCAAAAGCAGCAAGGTCACAGCATAATTCCAGATTCGTCAATCAGTGGTATAAAAATCATATGTAATTCATCTTTGATCCAAAAAAGGTTTTGTAAATTGGAAATAAAAGCTAACTAAATTTCCTACATTTCAACAGAAGATCCTGAAGTGAAATTCATTCACCCATTGAGGCTAATTTATACCACAATAGAACCAAAAGCAGCAGGGTCACAGCATAATTCCAAATTCATCAATCAGTGGTATAAAAATCATATGAAATTAATTCTTGATCTGAAAAGGATTATGTAAATTGGTAATGAAAGCTAACTAAATTTCCTACATTTAAGGCATCAAAGTGAAATTCTTTCACCCATTGAGGCTAATTTACACCACAATAGAACCAAAAGTAGCAGGGTCACAACATAATTCCAGATTCGTTAGTCAGTGACATAAAAATCATATGTAATCATCTATCATCAAAAAAAGATTTTATAAATTGGTAATGAAAGATAACTAAATTTCCTAAATTTCAACATTCAACCATTGAGGCTAATTTGCATCACAACAAAACCAAAAGCTTCAAGGTCACAGCATAATTCCAGGACATCTATGAAACATCAACTCAATCTAAGGTACTCAAAATTCACAAGACATAGAAGCTAAATAAAATAATAACATGGTTGAGAATATGCCTTAAGCAGTTAGCCACACACTCCTTGTCTTCCTTGGAAATCCTAGCACCGGTGGAGAACAAGAGGGTGAGGAGGTCTTCCTAGGGCCGGTGGCAACAAAACCAAGAGGGGGCTTTAGAAGGTAAGGTTTAAATAGATAGGGGGACTTAGGACTTGGTCTACATTTTCTAGTTCCATATCTATCTATATATAAAAATTAGTAACACATACAATTTGCTAAGTTATTTATTTTATTTTTATTCCTATGGGTGTAACATTTCCATCTCTATCCCAAAAATTCGTATATGAATGCCAAGTCATTTATTTCATTCCTTTTTTTTGTAAACTTAATACGATATCATGGTTATAAAATTTCCATATATAGTCTACTTATTTAATTCTATTTATTCTTTGTAATTAACCCTTATATATCAAGTAATATTTTATTTCCATATTAATTAGATAAATATTCTCTACAAATTTGTACATACTAAGTTTTGGCATTATATATATATATATATATATATATATATATATATATATATATATATATATATATATATATATATATATATATATATATATATATATATATAGTGATTAGTTATTAATCTTTTATTTAATTTTGTGTGTACCATATAGATTTATATTTCTCTTCTACATCGTTTAAATGAATAACCTAAAATAAAATTTATAAGTCTTTCTAAATTTTACACATATTTGTATTCTACCATCTTCTTAATATAAGATAAATAAATCCATAATTAAATATGAATTAAAATTAATTCGGACACTACAATGACTCATACACTAGAAGACTATAAACTCACTTATAAAAAATATCCAAATTCTTTGTAATAATGTGAGTACAATAAATTTGACAAAAAAAATCCCGTCCATCATTCAAGAATAAAACACATAGAGATTAAACATCATTTTATTCTTGATCATGTGACTCGAGGTGATATTATTCTAAATTATATTAAGTCAAAATCAAACTTGACCTACATTTTAACTAATCCCAAAGTTAAATTTAGTTTTCTTCAAAGAAAATTGGGAATGTATTGTATTGACTAGACTATAATTCTCCATGATCATCTCAAAGATAAAATTCTTGAAGTCTCCTTAATTGTTGCTTTGTCTCTCACAAAAAAATAGGATTTCCATATTTTTTGTCCTTTTGATATGTTTAGATGGAAGTGTGAGGTTAGGATCAATTCTCTTGGTCATAATGCTTGTTATGATGTATTACTTTGGTCAAGAGGATTGAATTTTTCCATTGATCATTTATTTGACCAATCATGGGGAAGATCAATACCTGTCCCAAGGGCATAACACAACTGGGGGTGCATGATTTCGTGACCGAGAGGTCCAGGGTTCGATCCTCGAGATGTCATTACCTAGGGTTAGCATCTCGACCATGCGCTTTCAGCTGTATACCTGCATTTACCTCCCTCCATGTTCGTGGGACCAGCTCTAAGGGGGTCGCTGATGTGGCAGTTCCATATTTTTTTCATGGGGAAGATCAATACATAATTAATGTGTATTTGGTCCAAAGATCATGATTGGACATTTTAAACCTCCCCAACAATCTCAGTCCAATTGAATCATTTTATTCTTTTTAGTAATCATCTTGAAGTACTTGAATCCAAAGTGGGCTCAAGTTATGACAAATCGATCAAATCTATCAATTTGTGGAGTTATTAGACCTTAAGCGATTGATTTCAGCTATCAATCGCTTAAGAATTCAACTTTTTGTACCTGCTCAAGTCGGAACCAATTGAGCCAATCGATTAGGACAACCCAAATTGATTGGATCAATCGATTTGGAGCCATCGTCTGTGCCAAAAGGTGTGCCGAATCGATCACGGTAATCGATTCAGCCTTTGTAATTCATTACGGTAGTCGCTTACTGAACATTCTCGTGACACACAAAATCCGTCTAAAGCATTTGTCATAATCGTTTACCACCGTTCTTAAGTGACTATGGTATTCCCTAATCGATTACGTTCTAGTTTTTGTGATCCCACGTCTTAAATACAACACCTACCCACTTTCCCCTTTTTTAAACCCTCTTGTCTCATGTCTTTGCTCTAGCTGACCTCTTCTCTTCCATCGTCGATCGAGTGCTCAAGCCAACCCCTTGACGCCATCGGAAGTTCTCTACTTCGACAGCACACATCAGTGCCTCCTCCTTCTCAGCCATGCCTCTGAAAACTAAGTAACTTCTACACCCTAGACCTCGATTTTCAGTGTTTATTGTTGCTTTATGCCATGGCTAATTAGTTGCTTCTGATGTCTTCATTCTAGTCTCATTTGCATTCATGTTTTGTGTTTACTTTTCATTGAAGGTGCATCATTCACATATTGGCAACTGGTTGCATTTCATTCTCATATTAGATAAAAAAATTGTTGCAGGTGAGGGTTCTTCCAACTCTCCTCAGTCACCTACATATTCCAGATTTCCCAATGCATCATTACAACACAAATTCAACGCCCATAAGTTCAAGCTTATTTCTCCTCGCTTCATAGATCGACAGTTCTTTCATGATCATTGCTCCAATGTAGTAAGTGTTCTATGCCACTATCAATTAGAAAAATTAGTGTATCTTGAGCGTGGCATCCATGAGGATTATGTATCCCAATTTTGTAACAACCTCCATCCTCATGGTGACGAATATCACTATTGGACTCGCGTTGCTAAACGCACTTTGGATGTTTCTCCTTCTATATTATGGTCATTCTAAGAGTGTCAGTCATCCATTGATACATTTGTTTTTTACCCTACATTGCTAGAGCTTTTGTTGGTGCAATCTGTTGGTGCGGTTAGCACTAACGATTTAACCCAGGTTTTGATGAATGACAAATCAGGTTAAGTTAGTCTATTGTTGATCTAACACCCTGATCGAGTGTGCAGGAGAAGTCCAGACAGGTCGACGGGCTGACCGGATGTCTGGCACGAAGTCCAGCTAGGTCGACGGGCTGACCGGATAGCTGGCGAGAAGTCCAAGCGGGTCGACGGGCTGACCGGACGCTTGGCAAGAAGTCCAGCTAGGTCGACGGGCTGACCGGATAGCTGGCGAGAAGTCCAAGCGGGTCGACGGGCTGACCGGACGCTTGGCGAGAAGTCCAGCTAGGTCGACGGGCTGACCGGATAGCTGGCAAGAAGTCTAGATGGGTCGAAGGGCTGACCGGACGTCTGGCAGGTAAGTGAGGTAAGTCACTGGAGGGGAGTGACTGCGAGGACGCGTTCCCGGGAAGGGAACATTAGGCGTCGATCCGGCTTAAATCCATTTCGGATATCTAAGTCGAGATCGTGACTAGATTCCGGTCTCGAAAAGACGGAATCTAAGTCATACTCCTTTTTGCTAATTCATACTCACTTTGCTTTTGCTAACAATCTGTGTTGCAGGGTAAATTTGCCTCCGGACTAACATTTGTCTTGCAGGACGGATTCTGCGGGAAAACAGGGTCCGGGCGCCCGGAAGGAATCCGGGCGCTCGGAGGTCCGGGCGCCCGGAAGGGATTCGGGCGCCCGGGAGGGAAATTTCATCCTGATCGCGCATCGCCACGTGGAGCTCGCTGGTTGGACTTGCCACGTCTCACCAGGGCGCCCGGAAGGCATCCAGGGCGCCCCGAGACTCATATAAAAGAAGGGTCAGAGGAGAGCTTCAGAAGAACAACAAAAAGAAAAGTCTTCCACTGCTCTGCACTTCTGCGACGCGAACAAAGCTCCGACACTACGCTCCTTTCTTGTCTTTATTGTTGGTATTTGCTTTTCATTTTCATTAGCATTCATTGTACTGTTTTTTGTAATCATTATTTCGAACTGCTAGTGAATTGCCCAACGAAAGTACTCACGGAGTACGGGCCTTCGAGTAGGAGTCGTCACAGGCTCCGAACGAAGTAAAAAACATTTGTGTCTATTTTACTTTTCCGCTGCGTTTATACTCTAAGTTTTCGAACCGATATTCACCCGTCCCCCCTCTATCGAATCTAACGGTCCTACAAGTGGTATCAGAGCAGGTACCGCTCTGATTTGGTGCAACCACCAATCAGGCAAAGGGGGGACTTTTTGAAAGAAAAATTAGATATCGTTTGTCTTTAAAATAAAACCTTTCGTTTTTTCCCTCCAAAATTGTTTTTGAAAAATACATCGCCATCTCTTCACCATTTCTTAGTATTGACAAGATATTACATTTTCAAAAATTTGAAATAATATTTTTTATTAATATTTTAATAATATTTTATTATTTTTTTCGAAAATAGTGAAATATTATTTTTTTTCGGCACTGCTAATCCAAGACCAAGTCTTGGGATCTTTTGTTTGTTTCTCTGTGTGCAAGAAATTATGACTCTTCTAGAAGGACGGAACCCCTGTGAACCGCCACCATACGATCATGAAGACTTCAACTACTGGAAGCGATTAATGGAATGCTTCTTAGGAAGCGTAGACATCGATTATATGCTAATTTTGAGGAAACCTTCTCAAAACACGGAACTGAACAAAAAGGTAAGTAACATTATTTGTAATGTTTTACCTAACAATATTTTATGCAGATTAGAAAAGTACAAGAATGCATATGAGCTGTGGACCCAGTTGATCAAGCTTCACGAGATGCCGATGGAGCTAGAAGATCAAGTTAAAGTCGAATCCGGACTCGAGTCAGATCCAACGGAGAAGCCTGCTGAATTAGGGGTTGCGCTCAAGGTTAGTAATATTTACCAAAACACCCTTGCTAGTAGTAGTTTAAAATATGCGACTGTTAATTTGGATATGTCTGAAAGTATATGTGAAAATAGTGTACATGACAATACTTGCAAAAATACCTCTAGGATATTTTCTGATAAAACAAATATAATTAATTTAGAAAATACAGAAAATCTGAAAATAATTAATAAATCTAAAAATTTGAATTTAAACCTAAACAAATTTGAAAATTCAAACAAAAAAAGATGACAAGGTCAATATTGATCTAGATAAAATTAATAAATTATTTAATCTAGAAAATATTAATCTAGAAAATTCTATCCAAAACCAAGATAATTTAATTAATAAGAAATTAAACTTTAAAGATAAAACTAATCTAATAAATTCAATTAACCATATCAATTTAAAAGGCAAAGAAAATATAAGGATCAAATCAAACACTTTGATAAAATCAAAACGGAATTTAACAAACTTAAAATTAAATGTTAAAGATAACATATTAAACAAAAATAATCTAGAAATTTCAAAATTAACAATTAATAAAAAGATAAAAGATAAACCATTAAGAAAATATAATTCAAACAGTTTAGTTAATTCAAACTTAAAAATAAATAAAAACTTAAACTTTAAAAATAAGCTATTAAAGAAAGATAATTCAATTAACCCAATAAAATTGAAATTGAAAGAACATTCAAATATTAAATACACTCTCTTAAAGAAAGATAATTTGACCAATTTAATTAATTCAAAATTAAAAACTTAAATTTAAATTACAAATTAAACATTACAACTTAACTAAAACCAACTCTAATTATACAAAAATCTTAAATTAAAGACCAATGATTTAGGGGGAGGCTCCAGAATAGCTGGCACCTCCAAAACTAACTTACCCGACAGGATAACCCAAACAAACTAACCCGGTAGGGTAATTAGGATTAGTTAAAAAGAGACCAAGTTTAACTTGAATCATGGTACTGGTGAAGTTTTTGGATGATAGTACGTTAGGAAAGCTTGGGCATCGCATGTCTAAAAAGATATGGCTTCGATCTGGTGCATTTGGCCAAGTGGAACTGACCGAAGCTACCCTTAAATGGATCCTAACTAGTTAGACCAAGGTTTAATACTAAGCTCCGTGGATAGGACTATTCGGAAAACCTCGAAAGGTTGGCTACTTCTAATGACGTCCAAGTGACTCACCAAGCTTAGAAGTTTATCCGAAAAATGCCTATTTGTTGAGACTAAAGCTAAACCTGAATCTAACAAAAGTTAAACCAAACTCTGTAATTAAATCTAATTCATCTCACAAAATTATAAGATTCCCTGATTGATAATCTAGATCGGGTGAGATGAATAAGGATCAAATTAATTTTCAAATTAAATTAAAATTAATTAAACTTAAATTTCAAATTGAAATTCAATTTCAAATTTCAAATTGAATTTCAAATTAAAATTAAATTTTGAATTTCAAATTAAATTAAAATTAAATTTTGAATTTCAAATTAAAATTAAATTTCGAATTAATTATAAATTAAATTTCGAATTAAAACTAAATTAATTTAAAAAAAATATTAAATTAACTTTAAAAATTATTTTAAAAATTAAATTAACTTTAAAAAATTATTTTAAAACAAAAATTAACTTTAAAAAATAATTTTAAATTTAACTTTAAAAATTTTATATTTAACTTAAAAATTTTATTCTAAACTTAAAAATTATTTTAAAATTATTTCCAAATTTTTTAAAAATTATTTTAAAAACTCTTTTAAAAATCATTTTAAAAAATTTAAAAAATTCTTTTAAAACATTTTATAAATTATTTTAAAAACTATTTTAAAAATCATTTTAAAAACTTTAAAAAATTCTTTTAAAACATTTTATAAATTATTTTAAAAACTATTTTAAAAATCATTTTAAAAACTTTAAAAAATTCTTTTAAAAATTATTTTAAAACATTTCAAAAATTATTTTAAAAACACTTTTAAAAATCATTTTAAAAACTTTAAATTTTTTTTTAAAAATTATTTTAAAAAACTCTTTTAAAAATCATTTTAAAAACTTAAAAAAAAAATTCTTTTAAAAATTATTTTAAAAACTCTTTTAAAAATCATTTTAAAAACTTTAAAATATTCTTTTAAAACATTTTATAAATTATTTTAAAAACTATTTTAAAAATCATTTTAAAAACTTTAAAAAATTCTTTTAAAAATTCTTTTAAAACATTTTAAAAATTATTTTAAAAACTATTTTTAAAATCATTTTAAAAACTTTAAAAAATTCTTTTAAAAATTCTTTTAAAACATTTTAAAAATTATTTTAAAAACTATTTTAAAAATTATTTTAAAAACTATTTTAAAAATTATTTTAAAAACTATTTTAAAAATCATTTTAAAAACTTTAAAAAATTCTTTCAAAAATTCTTTTAAAACATTTTAAAAATTATTTTAAAAAATATTTTTAAAATTATTTTAAAAACTATTTTAAAAATCATTTTAAAAACTTTAAAAAATTCTTTTAAAAGTTCTTTTAAATCATTTTAAAAATTATTTTAAAAACTATTTTAAAAATTATTTTAAAAACACTTTTAAAAATCATTTTAAAAACTTTAAAAAATTCTTTTAAAAATTCTTTTAAAACATTTTAAAAATTATTTTAAAAACTATTTTAAATCATTTTAAAAACTTTAAAAATTATTTTAAAAAACTATTTTAAAAATCATTTTAAAAACTTTAAAAAATCTTTTAAAAATCATTTTCAAAAACTTTAAAAATTCTTTTAAAAATTATTTTAAAAATTCTTTTAAAACCTTTTAAAAATTATTGTTATTTTAAAAATTATTTTAACATAAAAATCATTTTAACTTAAAAATTATTTTAACTTAAAAATATTTTAATATAAAAATTATATTTTCAAATTGTTTTAACTTAAAAATTATTTCAAAAATTATTTTAAAAACTTTTAAAAATCATTTAAAAACTATTTTAAAAATTATGTATCATTTTGAGAAATTCTTCTTATTTTTTCACTATAATAAAATTCTTTTAACTTAAAAAAATAGTAATAATAATAAATTATTTCTATAGACTATTTTCACTTTAAAAATTATTATTTTGACTTTAAACTCATTTTTAATCTTAAACATCATTTTAACCTTAAAATTATTTTTTAATTTAACTTAACTGAAAATTAGATCTTAAATTAAAACTCATTAAAACTTAATTTAAACATTACTTTTCAACTTAATTTAACCTAACTGAAAATTAAAACTTAAAAATTTAACTTAAACTTAAAACTTAAACCTAAATTAATCACTGATATTAATTTTAATCTAAAATCAAAACTGAATTGAACGTATATTAATTGTCATTTAATTCCTGTTAGAAATCCCTTAAAAATAATAATTATTATAATTCTTTTAAATTCATTTAAAACTTAGACACCTAACTTAAAAACTTAAATTCCGTTAACTTCAACTTTAAACTTAATTATGTAATTAATAAGTAGAACTTAACTATTTAAGTTTAACTTTATTTGAGAGCTAAGCTTGATTTGATCAGAACCTAGGTTTAACCTTAGTAAAAATATTAAAATTACTCTAAGTCATTTTTCTTAATCAACCTTTAAAATATTAATTATTTTTATTAAAACATAATTAAAGTTTGACTTAAATTGAACCTTACTTAACCTTGTTTAATAACGAGTTTAACTTCAAATTACTACAAACTTTAAACTAAGTCAATCCAACTTAAAAGGAAGTAACTGAAAAGTTAAATTATAACTAACACCTTCATCAATTAATACAAAATTTAGATTATAGCAAAATTTAATCAATAAATTATTAATATTGATTTATTATTGAATTAATAACAACTTATCTTACTTAACATTACACTAAAGGTTAACTCATTTCAACTGAATCTAACGTTAATTACGTTTAGTCAAATTTAAATGAACAATTTTATAAAGATAATTATACAATCGCCTAAAACACTTAGGTACGAAAATATGTTACGGTTGTAAAATTTTATATTAAAGGGGAGTAATAAATAAGGAGGATTAATAAATTAAAGGAGTATTAAATTCAGGGGGAGGTTTTTAATTATCTCCTGAAGTGTTATTTTTTTTAATCTTCTCTTTAAAATCTCTCTAGAAAATTCTACCTCAATTTAAAAAATAAATATATATCTACTTTGAATATTTTTAGCAAATATTTTCAAATTTTATGTCAGGTTCAGGGGAGGAATTAATTAAAAATTTCCCTTTATATAAAATATTTTAAATTTTGTTTGAAAAATGTTTTCTTAAAAATTTCTTAAACGTACTTTTGAAAACTAACTCTTATAAAACTAAGTTGTTTTTAAGAATTGGGTTTTACTTTTTATTGAAAATTGATTTTGAAAATTAGATTTAACTTAGTTTTGAAAATTGTGGAAATTAGATTTTTCAAAACTTAAGTTTACAAACTAAGCTTCTCAAAATCATTTTCCTTAATTTTGAAAATCAAAGTTTAAAAATCAATTTTCAAAATCAACTTGCTTAAAATTGTGAAATTTTTTTAAAAATTAGTTCTACCAAACTCCTTTGAAAACTAAAAGTAAAGTTCAAAATCAATATTTGCAAACTGAAATTTGATTTGCAAAAACTCAGTGTTGAAAATTATGAAAGTTAGATTTTTCAAACTTAAATCATTGTCAAAACTTAAGTTTTAAATTAAATCGTTTACAAACTTAGTGTTGAAAAATAAATCAGTTTTTGGAAAAATAAATTTTTCAAACTTAGTTTTGGAATTTTGGTTTTTGAAAACTTATGTTTGAAAATTACTTGACATATTTTTTGTCTGAAGTCTATAATTACTTAATCCATGCTTATTTTTGATGAATGCCAAAGGGGGAGGGTTAGGTGGTTAAGTTAGGTTAAGTTAGCTAAACCAGAATTGAAAATACAAACTAACTTAAAAACCCTTTAATGCTTGTTTTTTCTTGCATATGTTTTCACTAACTTAACCAGGTTGTCATTCCATCAAAAAGGGGGAGATTGTTGGTGCGGTTAGCACTAACGATTTAACCCAGGTTTTGATGAATGACAAATCAGGTTAAGTTAGTCTATTGTTGATCTAACACCCTGATCGAGTGTGCAGGAGAAGTCCAGCTACGACCGGATGTCGGCACGAAGTCCAGGTCGACGGGCCGGATAGTGGCGAGAAGTCCAAGCGGACGGTGACCGGACGCAGCAAGAAGTCCAGCTAGGTCGTGGCTGACCGGATAGGGCGAAGTCCAAGCGGTCCGACGGGCTGACGAAGTCGGTCGGCAAGAAGTCCAGACGGTCGAAGGGGACCGGACGTCTGGCGTAAGTGAGGTAAGTCATCGGAGGGGAGTGACAAGGCGAGGTCGGAAGGGAACATTATGCGTCGATCCGGCTTAGATCCATTTCGGATATCTAAGTCGAGATCGTGACTAGATTCCGGTCTCGAAAAGACGGAATCTAAGTCATACTCCTTTTTGCTAATTCATACTCACTTTGCTTTTGCTAACAATCTGTGTTGCAGGGTAAATTTGCCTCCGGACTAACGTTTGTCTTGCAGGACGGATTCTGCGGGAAAACAGGGTCCGGGCGCCCGGAAGGGATCCGGGCGCCCGGGAGGGAAATTTCATCCTGATCGCGCGTCGCCACGTGGAGCTCGCTGGTTGGACTTGCCACGTCTCACCAGGGCGCCCGGAAGGCATCCAGGGCGCCCCGAGCCTCATATAAAAGAAGGGTCAGAGGAGAGCTTCAGAACAACAACGAAAAGAAAAGTCTTCCACTGCTCTGCACTTCTGCGACGCGAACAAAGCTCCGACACTACGCTCCTTTCTTGTCTTTATTGTCGGTATTTGCTTTTCATTTTCATTAGCATTCATTGTACTGTTTTTTGTAATCATTATTTCGAACTGCTAGTGAATTGCCCAACGAAAGTACTCACGGAGTACGGGCCTTCGAGTAGGAGTCGTCACAGGCTCCGAACGAAGTAAAAAACATTTGTGTCTATTTTACTTTTCCGCTGCGTTTAGACTCTAAGTTTTCGAATCGATATTCACCCCCCCCTCTATCGAATCTAACGGTCCTACACAATCGACCTCTAGGGTTTCAATGTTTGACAATATGACCAAGGGTTGACCCAAACATGACTTGATGTTTGGGAGAGAGAAGTCTAGTCAGGACTAGATGACTAGCAAAGGTAAGTCCTAACCAAAGGTTAGGAAAAGTGGAAGTCCCGGTGAGTGAAGTCGGGCCCTAGTGAGTGAAGCTAGGTGGTGGAAGTCCCGGTGAGTGAAGTTGGGCCCTAGTGAGTGAAGTCGGGCCCTAGTGAGTGAAGCTAGGTGGAGGAAGTCCTGGTGAGTGAAACCAGGCCCTAGTGAGTGAAGTTAGGTGGAGGAAGTCCTGGTGAGTGAAGCCAGGAAATAGAAGTCCTAGTGAGTGAAGCTAGGCAACCTTAGGAGGTAACCCTAGGTTATACTTGAATTATGTTAATACTGTGCTAACTCAGTGTTGCAGAGAAGCTCAGCTAGGTCGATGGGCTGACCAGGTAGTTGACACGAAATCCAAACGGGTCGAAGGGTTGACCGGACGTCTAGAAGATAAGTAAAGGTAAGTCACTGGAGGGGAGTGACTGTGAGGACACGTTCCCGGGAAAGGAACATTAGACGTCGATCCGACTTATATCCATTTTGAATATCTAAGTCGAGATCGTGACTAGATTTTGGTCTCGAGGAGACGGAATCTAATTACTATTCTTTTCATAAATTGTGCTAACACTCTATTTTGCAGGATATTTTGGCGCCCGGAATGCAAAATTTATCCACAACGTCACTTCGCCACGTGGAGCACCCTGGTTAGCTCGGCTACGTCATATTTGTTGGGATCGAGGGGGGGGGGGGTTAAAAAGCTCTTCGCAATCTTGTGCTCTTCATTGCTTTGTTAATACAAGAAACAACAACTACAATGCTAACACAAGGGATTTACTTGGTTTCCACTTCAAGAAGAGGTGACTAATCCAAGGATCCACACACTCACACACCCTCCACTATGAAATCACTCATTTACGGTAACTACCAAAGGCAAAGAAGTCTTACAACACTCTCAATACAAGAAGAAAGAAAGGGAAGACAAATACAAGAAATATCTTACAAGATATGCAATGAAAACCCTAACCCTAGCTTCTTCTTCTTTGCTGTAGATCCGCCTCTTGACTTAGAAATGCCTCCAAGAACCTTCAAGATCTGGCGATGAGAGCTCTATAGAGAAGCTGTGGAATCGCTGTGGAGAAGAGATGGAAGTCGTACTGAAGAAACGCTCACCAATGGCTTTATCTACATCAACGGTCGAATCCCAATCGATTGGATTACTCCCAATCGGTTGGGGAGGCTTTGGATCGATCGACCGATGGATCCATAGTACCTTTGTACTCTCTGGGAATTGTCTGGATCTATCGGCTGATCGATCTAGGGCTTATCGCGCAGAATCGCTGCTCCCAATCGATCGGCCGATCGATTGGAGGCTCTGAATCGATCGGTCGATCGATCCAGAGCTGTTCTGTGCGATCGCGAGCTTCTCCTAATCGATCCGCCAATCGATTGAGAGGAGGCTTGTTGCGGGGACTCACCCAATCAATCAGCCGATCGATTGGGCATGAGCCAATCGATCCAGCTTATGATTTTTTGCCGAAAACCAAGTCTCATGATTTTTTCCGAAAACCAAGACTTTAATCCACTTAGAGTTTCAAGACATGTTGATTTATATGGATTCATTAATGTTTTGAATAAATACAAATGAATGGAAAGAGACTCTCTCTCACATATGGGTCACAGAGGTTATAAATTCAGGACTCGAATTGCACTAACCCAAAGATAACTTGTGTTTGAGTAGGACCTACATGCATCAAATACTAAACCGATCGAGGCAAAAGTTTCTCAAGTGAATCAACCTATGTTCAATGCAACGGATACATTAATCATTAATTAATAGAGATTCAATAACCTCGGGCCTCGACAACTCTTTCTTCTAGCTCAGACTTAACTAATTCTGACCACTCGATCACTACCAATTCGGACTCAACTGACTCTGCAGACTCAGCACTTAGTTCGGCCATACAAGACAGCTTAGCTCGATAATACGAGGTAGCCTAGTATTTCAGGCAGTTTAATTATCCCAAATAATTTATTTTATCAGTGACGGAACCAGAAATTACATTTTATCAGAGTTAAAAAGACCCCGAACTGATATTGAACTGATGACGATATGGATCCGGACTCATAGTGGGTAAATTGCCTTAAAAATTAAGAAATATGAAGCAATAATTGATAAATTAACGTGACATTTGAATGGAGCCCGCGGGCTACTGGTAGGTACGTGAAGTTGGGATCCGCCTTTGATCCTACCTACTTGGCAGCATTAGATTATAGCTTAGGTCAATTCAATAAGATGGATTTCAATTTAGAAATTTACCCTTTACAATAAATTGTTCAACATTATATACGGAAATATAGAAAGAATTTATTGCCATCATTATTATAAAATATTAATTTGATAAGATATGTGATTTCATTACTAAAGTAGTCAGTCTCTCTATATATATGTTGATGGATTAGGTCTTTTCAATGCAATTGCTTTTGGCGTTCTACAATCTCTTTCTTTCTTGTAGCCTGAGATCTCAGTGAACAATGGAGGAAATTAGAAGAGCAATGCACGGTATTCCCCTTTATTAGCCCTTGCAGCTTTGATCTTAGCATCCTTCAAGGCTACTGAGGTTGGTGGATGTCGACCTCTGCACGATGCTCCTCAAGGTCCTAATCCTATTAACAACGAAGAGAGGTTTAACTCCAAGCCTTTCCGATTTACTCCTGGAGGTCCTAATCCTCTTCATAACAAAGAAAGATTTAACTTTAAGCCTTGACACGATGCACCTGATCCTGATCCTATTAACAACGAAGAGAGGTTTAACTTCAAACCTCTGCTAGATACTCTGAAGGTCCTAATTATATTCATAACGAATTGAGAGGTTTAACTTCAAGCCATAATTGAATTGAGAGGAAGTTAATCATAACCGGTCCATGCAGTCCCTGAAATCCCTTATTGTCCTTATTATAGCTACTGCATGATCATCCTGAAGGTTTTTATGCTCATGCAATAAATTCTTATGCGTATGCATAAACTTTTGTATTGTCGTCTCGTTTAAATAAGGCGGTAAATAAGCCCAGTTGAGTCAAATAGTAACAGACTCAAGCTTGAGCTCGATTTGTTATTCTCAAACTCAAGTTCGATTGAATTTGATTCAAGCTTTACTTTTTAAATTCAAGCTCAGTTTGTAATAAAAAAAATAATAATCTCAATTAGTTTCATTAATTATTTCTGGATGATCGATCCAGTCCCATGAAAATTTTTTACCGGTCACAAGTTCAGTATCCTTTGACTCGTAATAAAATTAAATAGCTCAAGTTTAATTCAAGCTCAGCTTGAAAAAAAAATTTAATTTAAAAATTAAACGAATTTAGTTTGAGCTATATGATAAGATTAACTAGTCTCTCAACGAACACGTTCCAAGCGTCTAAACGAACATGTTCCCGAGCTCATGAATTAAATATTAGTTCGATTTGTTAACTTAATCGAATAAATTTAGATAATTTTTTTTAAAAATCAAAACCCAAATAGCTGACTAAGGACTTGACCACATATCCCATATTTAAATATCAAAGTTGACTGTTATTCTTATGCATTTGTTTTTCAGAACGGTTTCTCTGTGTTGCTTTATGCATGAGTGCATCGTACTAATGTTTAAAATTTACATTTCAGCATTTCTTTCATTATATTTAAAATAATCTAAAAACAAAGTATGAAACATAGTATTGAATTTAGAAGGTGTTAAATTTTTAATAAGGTTAAAATTATTTATACAAATTGTTTTTAACAAATAAAATTTCATGCATAAAAAATCATACTGAGTTTAGGGATTATCCATTATAAAATGTTATGGATCAATGTAAACTTTTTTTATTAATTAATTATTCTTTTAGACGTCACAAGCAGACAAATAGTCGTTTGATTAATTTTCCTTTGGATATAAAATGACTACAAATGAGGATATCTTTCGTTTATTTTCACATTTACACGTATTAAATGAATAAAATTCTTTAGTTACCACTCCTATTTTTCCAAAATCAAGTTTAATTTGAAAAATATATAATATATAACATCTAAAGTGAGACCAATTCATGAATTGACGTGTCTAGAATATATAAAAATTAAAATAAAATAAAATAAAAATAAACCAAAAAGACTGGCTAAAGATATAGCTTTTGGGTTGATCATACGTAGACTTCATTTTGATCTATAATACAATATATATATATATATATATATATATATATATATATATATATATATATATTAGTATATGGTTAAGGGGTTTTTGATATTGGCCTCCGATGTTCAAATCAGTCACTAGAAAAATAGAAGAAAATGGGATAATAATAAGTATAGGTGTGAATAGTTAATAACGCGTACCTCCGTCGGTACATAGACCCCCTCCCTTTATATAGAGACATAGCGAGTGATGTACAAGCATCTCAAGGTTTGAGCACACTTCCCTAACTGTCCTATGAAAGGACTTGTCAGGAAGTATCTCTGACACCATATTTTAATAGGGCATGCAAATCCCTGATAAGACAATAGAATTTTTTGTCGAACGATCTATCTGTTAACCATGTTTCATTGTTAGCGGCATTAATAACTAAAGGGATATCCAGAGATATGAGAGGGGTCCCACTGTTTTGCCGAGCGGAGGAGCCGCTTGGTCGAGGATCCCCGCCCGGTTGACCTCTGCTGCATTTCTTGTAGTGACTTGGTTCAATAGATTGTTTCCATCCGACCAGACGAGCGCTCTGGTCGTCTTAACGTTCCTCCAATCCGTGATGAGCATATGATATTTTTTCCATTGTGCTCTTGTCTATACTGCCGTTATGCTAGGACCAGTCATTTGTTGATGGGACACTTCATGCCCAATCGACAACTGCAGTAGACCTCCGCTTGACCCACCATTGGTGAGTACGTTGGTTCTCTGGCGTTGATCGCTTTGACTTTGACCTCCACACTGGCTGCTTTCTCTACCCTTGACCCGCACTTGGTAGCCCCCTCTTTTTCATGCATCACAAGAATTCCTTTCAAGTCTAGTCAAAGGAGGTTGTAAGTCCAATTGACTGGACAAGTAGTGTCTTTGGTGGCCTTCACGTCCAATCGGACATTCTGGGCTTATATGCGCTGCTTGGCCATCATTTACCGACATAGGTTTAGAGCCTCCATTCGACTATTTCCTGCTAAATTGGAGTTAGAGTCGCAGCTCAGCTATTTCTTGGTCAGAGCTTTGTGCCAATTGGGATGGTTGGCAGCGACACTTAGCAAGTTTTCACATCTTGTCGCTTTCTCGGACGAGCGCCTGGTAATGGTTGCTTACGCCTCTCAATTTCTATAAGACTACGCAAATCTTTAGTCATTATGGCTGAGCACGCTGCCTATGCCTTTTAATTAAGCCCTATTAATGCCTCCCCGTCGCTGGCCACCATGTGTCTTGATCGCTGCCACGGTACATTTGATGTGATAGGCGTATTTCCATAGTTGATTTGACAAGCACTGCTTTGAATTCAACGATCAAATCTCAACCTTATTTTACGTAACCTTTGATCGGACGGCCCAGAGTTGCCCTCCCTTAGGTTTATAAACCCTCTTCACCGTCATATTCCTCCTGCCTCACTTCTCCTTTCCATCGCGCAAGGTCTTCGTCATCCTCCTTCTTCGTCGTCCTTCACCATCGATATTCTGCAGTAAGCTCTTTCTCCCCCCCCCCCCCTCCGTGTGTTTCTTGATTTTCATCAACCTTCTGTTTCTTTTTCTTGCTTTTCTCCATGGTCGCCATTTGTCCTCCTCCTACACCAATCGTCGGATTGTGGTATACATCCACCGAGTCCGACTTTAACAGTGACGAGATATTACAAATGCAAATATCCTACCGTATTCTTGATGACCATCAAATAATCATCCCCACTGCACATGCCCGACCACATACACCACCGAACTACTATCTAACTTTTTTTAAGAATCAATTTTTAGCCAGTCTATGCTTCCCGATCCACCCCTTCTTCTTTGCTGTCTATAGATATATACTTCCATATTCCCTTACCCCAATTAGTGTCGAACTCCTTTAGACTCCTATGTGGGGTAGTAATCTTATTTCGCTTGTATGGCATCCACTTGTCCCTCATATCTTCCATTATTTTTATTACCCTAAATTTTTCGAGGCAGGGACCTTTTTGTTCCAAGCCCGAGTGGAATCTGTGTTCTTTGACAATATGCCTTCTTTCGACAAACACTAGAAGGAGCACTACATTTTTGTTCGCCTTCTTGAGCGGCCATCATTCCCAACCGGCTGGCAGATGGAGCTGATGAAGCCTCCCACTCTGTGCAAGTATCGTTGGGAACCGACCTATCTAGAGGCGACTGCTCATCTGGTCGATCAGAAATATCATATACACAAGCTACTACACGAATACGTTCTATACGTCTTTAGATTGAGTCCCCTTCGCTCAAGGTTGCCCGACTCATTAGGTAAACTATTTCTTCCTATGTTGCCTTAAAATCTAATTGATTTCATTTTCGTTTTTGCAGCCAAAGTCATGTTGAAGTCCTTGTTGAGAGGCAAGAGCAAGCTCTCTACCTTCAAGATCAACGCCTGCGGTGCTGCCAAGCTGGAAAGCCGCATGCTTGCGCCGGTCGACAGTTTGGTGGATCAAAGTGGTGAGGCAAACTAAGCGACTGGGGGTAGTGCAGCCGCTACCACTAGCAAGCTTCCACCTGAGCGGCCGACTATGGTTCTGGTGGTCGTACCTTCTAAATCAAAGCCGACTGACTCAGCAGGTTCAGGCGAGCCGTTGATCTACAGACAACGGAGGAAAAGGCTCCATTCAGAGGGGACTTCCCGCTCAGGCACCTTGACACCTGCGCCAACGGCCTCCGTTCGAGCGAGCCTCCGTTCGAGCGGGGTGAGAGCTCATCTTCCACCGTTCCCGAGAGGACGACCGTCTTACCAATACCCCCATCATTCGATCGAACTCCATCAATTTTGGAAGTGTCGACCAGCCCATTTTTAGCACAGTCGGTATCCTTCTTTCCCCCACTTGCCGGTCTGGAGACCCCAATCTTCGATATTCATCCCTCAAAGTCCAACTCCTGAGGCCAGGCGACTTCAGAGCCTCACGATCCGATCGGCTGATGACACATCTCCGCTCCGATCCATCTTCCCATTGACACCTGGCACTCTCCGAGTATGACACGCCCCGGGCGCCCAAGCACACAATCCACATTTAGGGCCCCTTGGCTCAAACTTGGGTGGATGCTTAATGCTGGGCATTAACAATCCTGCCCGGGGAGTTAGTTGATGATTTTATGTGAAAATCCACAATGGTACGTTTTCTAAATATAGTTATCTTTCTGGGCGAGGCCATTCTAACTTAATGTTAGAGTGTATACTGAAAGCCTAAGTTTTTGTAAACATTTATTTTGAATAAAGAATCACATTTGGTCAAATTGTCTACATTTAGTTGTAGTTGTTCAATTAATTTATATTGTAGATAGCATAGTATGTGGTGCCACATACAGAAAATGATGTTATCAATACCTTATAAATTATAAACAGTAGCTCACGACCAAAATGGAAAGGAACAAACCATTGGAAGATCGTAGTGTAATTAGAAATTAGTTTATCTTGACTATATAATTACACTAGTACACTTAGCGTGTATTGAGTAGGACCATTTGAGGTCGTTTCTTTTATACTGACTTTATAAAGGAACAAATACCTCAGTTATTATGAAAGTGTGTGCTCTTAACAAGTACATATATTTGATATTTATTTCTTTTATTTATCAATGGGTGAGATTTAGTTCGATGAATCAATAAGCCTGATAAGTTGGGAAATGATATCACTTATAGTGTGTGTTGTTGATTATAGAAGGAAATTGTGTCCTAGTAATCTAGGTTGATAATGTCCCCAAGATGAGCTCATAAAAATTGTCATGTTAAACCCTGCAGGTGGACTTAGTCCGACATGACGATAAGGTTGAGTGATACTATTATTGGATTAAGATATTAATTAAATGAGTTGTCAGTAACTCACTTAATTAGTGGACATTCGACATCTTAAACACAGGGAGACTAACACACTCATAATAAGAAGGAGCCCAAAAATATAATTTGGGATTGGTGCGGTAGTTCAATAATAGTTCTCTAGTGGAATGAATTATTATTGATAAAATTAAGTTGTGTGTTCGGGGCGAACACGGGATGCTTAATTTTATCGGGAGACCAAAACCAATTCCTCCTCTCGGTCCCTATCGTAGCCTCTTATTTATAGAGTACTATACCCACATATACCCACCTTCGTACCCATGATGTAGGGGCCGGCCAAGCTAGCTTGTGGTTCAAGCTAGGGTCGGCCAAGCCTTGGTTCATGGGTGGCCGGCCCTAGCTTGAACCCAAGCTTAGGTGGCCGGCCCCCATTAAATTAAAAAGAATTTTGATTTTAAAATTTTCTTATGTGAAAGATATAATTTATTGGAGAGATTTAAAATTAAAATATCTCTTTTAAAATGATCTACAAAAGATTAAAGAAAGAAATTAGATCTCTTTCCTTATTTGTAGATTGGAAAGATATTTTATTTTTTCTTCTTTATAAATTATTCACATGTAGAAAAATTAAAATTATAGAAATTTCTTTTTATCTACCATGAAGGGATTGTAAAGAGAAATTTTATTTTTTAAAATTTCCGAAGACAAATAAGGAATTTTTAATTGTTGATTAAAAATTATCTTATTTGCTCTCCATGAGGTGGCCAACCATATACAATTGATTAGGAAATTTTATTTAATTTTTCTTAATTAATTGTTATCAAGGAAAGTTAAGAAAATTTTATTGTAATTAAATTTCCTTATTTACCAAAGCTAAGGAATATAAAAGAGGGGGTTGGGGTGCCTTCATGAGACACAACCTCTATTATTCTCTCCCTCTTTTCCTTGGTGTTGTGGCCGGCCATCCTCTCTCCCTTTCTTCCTCTTTGTGGAGGTCGAAACATTATTTTGCTTGGAGCTCTTGTGGTGGCCGGATACTACTTGGAGAAGAAGAAGAAGAAGGAGAGAAAGCTTGCATCCCTTGGAGCTTAGTTGGTGGAAAAAGTTCTTCATCCTTGGATTTTGGTGCTTGGCCGAAACTTGAAGGAAGAAGAAGAAGGTGCTAGGTGGTCCTCATCTTGGAAGATCGTTGCCCACACAACGTCCGAGGTTAGAAGAGGAATACGGTAGAAGATCAAGAGGTCTTTCTAAAAGGTATAACTAGTATTTTTCCTTTCCGCATCATATTAGTTATTTTTGGAAATAATACTAAATACAAGAGGCATACGATTCTAGTATTTCGAATTTGTTTTCGATGTTGTGTACTTTTATTTTTTTTTTCCTTGTGATTTGATTGTTCTTTTCGGTTGACCTAAAGTTATTTAAGGAAATTAAATATTAACTTTCCTTAAAAGGCTTTGTCTAGTCGGTGGTGGTTGTTCCCATATCCAAGAAGGCCATGTGCCTCGCCACGTCAGTACTGAGAGCCAATTTTGGAAACTAATATTTAATGAAATTAATAACCTAGGTGATTTGGATCGAACGTGTTAAGTTCCGCAGGAGATCCGAGTCTAAACCTAAAAGAACAAATAGATTAAACTTTGGATCAAACGTGTTAAGTTCCGCAGGCGATCCAAGTTTAATTTAAAAGAACACATGGTATCTAGGAAAAGGTTCAGACCTTTGTACAAAATTTTTGTACAGTGGAACCATTAGGTTTTTCGAGTAGCAACCAACAATTGGTATCAGAGTTAGGGTTTTGCCTCTGTGTATTTGGTATTAGTTTAATTATGCACATGTCATACATAATTTAGGCAGGTTAATAGTAGGATGTACTAACTTTGTGGATGCAGGATCCAACTATTATGGCTTTTAGTTATTATGTGTGTGATTGGTCCCTTGGACATGTCAAGGGCATTTATATGTGTGTGCATGATTGTATTATAAAATACAGCAGGAGTTGTATTTAGTTTTATTAGGATTTTATTTTTGATCTAGTTACATGTACATTCCTTTTATGGAATATAGGATCGATGGATGTAAATTTTTATTTTATGTTCGATCTAGTTTACATGTACATTCCTTCGAGGAATATAGGATCGAAAAATGTAAAATTCTATTTGTGTCGCGGATCGAATCTTGCAAGGCGTGGAATCTTTTGAGGACCAGAGGCGCAACGGAACAAGGTGCAAGATGGATGCGACAGCAAGACCCGGTGGCGGTGGCCAAATATGGCAGCAGCTTGGGATGACAACACACGGAGGACAACCATAGATAAAAGCCATAATAGTTGAAAATTAGATTTTCTATTGCTTTTATATTGTGTTGTGTGTGTATGTTAGTATACATATTTAGTAGGCTAACATAGTTAAAATTCCTCATTTATAAATAACTAAGTGGGAGAGGGATTTTAAATAAATTTCACTGTCTCCATTACTGGTTTATAAGTGATGCAAACAAGCTTGCGCATTTGCTCTGAGTGCCTTCCTCCATATCGGATGAGCTTGTTTGTGGATCACTAGAACAAACTTCCATTTGGGATGACTATAGGAAGTTAATTAAGAACGTGTGATCTTCCCCATCGGACGGGGCACAATCTTATTAATGGACTTAGTGTCAAGTAATGGTATACACTTAGGCACAACTAATAGTATCCTCTCCATCAGAGTCACTGCTATTATTTGTGTGACCAAAGGATACCAACTATTAATTTTATTTGTCAAAAAGTTAGGTTGACAAGATAATAAAATTAATGGGTTAAAACCCTCCTTTTACAAATGTTGAATTTGTATACGTCCACACTATCGTGGCATACAAAATTCATGGTGTTTTGAGGTGTTGGTTAATTTAAAATAGTATTGTTTGAGGAATCAATATTATTTTAAATTTAGAGTTCTGACCAAAAGTTATTTGTGATTCTTAGGATGACTTTCAACCCACTGTCCATCATACTACAACAGAATAGACTTACTGACCCTAACTACATAGATTGGAAAAGGAACCTGGACATTGTTCTTACTACTGAAAGCTATAAGTTTGTACTGACTGAGCCTTGCCCTGATGCACCCACTGGTGAATCTACCCAAGAGGAGATTGAATATCATAAGAAATGGGTAAAGGCAGATGAGATGGCGCGATGTTATATTTTGGCTTCAATGTCAAATGTATTGTAACATCAGCATCAAGATTTACCAACAGCTTATGATATTATGAACAATCTCAAGGAACTCTTTGTTGGTGCGGGAAGCATCCGACGATCGAACCTGAGTTTTGATAATGGCAAAGGATTCAAAGTTAAGGGTTGTTGTAATCTAACATGGTTGAATGAGTATTTCAGGAAAGTCCTAGCTGCAGTTAGGCAAAGGGAAAAACCCTAGGGGGTGGTAACCCAGGTCATAGGGGGTGGTAACCCAATGCGGAAAGTCTTGGCAGGTCGATGGCTTCAGGCAAATGTCCTAGGGGGTGGTAACCCTAGGTGGAAAGTCCTAGTGTCGCGAACCAGGTGAAAGTCTGGACTAGCCGGGAAGCGGATGTCCAGCAGAAAGTCCGGAAGCATCGAGTGCTGAGCAAAAGTCCAGTCGATTTGGAGGATCGACTGGCAACAGGTAAATCTCCTGAGAGGAGTAGGTGAGGACGCGTTCTCCGTAGAGGGAACAGTAGGCGTCGGGTCGACCTAGGATTTCCGGTTGGAAATCCTAAGTCAGACTCGGACAGTCCGAAGACTATCAATTCTTCTTTATGATGTTTTGTCTTATTCTAACACTGTCTTGCAGGGGATTTTGCTCGGACCAACCTTTGTTTGCAGGTGAGGAACCTGCTGGAAAAAGGCTGTCCGGGCGCCCGGGACCAAAGTTTATCCCCTGCGCGAAGTTGACACGTGCAGCATCCTGGTTGGCTGGCCACGTCACACTCCAGGCGCCCGGAAGGGATCCAGGCGCCCGGAACATCATATAAAAGAAGGGTCAAGGTGCAGCTTCAAGATAGACAAGAATCTAAGTAATCTCCCTGCGACAAGCTGCTAACGACTCGATCCAGAAAGTGCTGCAACGACACCCCGACAACCCGGAGCTTCGATTTAGTCTTTTGTTGTCGGTATAATCTGTTTACTGCTTTAAATTGTAGTTAATCTGTAATAGTTTTATCGTGCTTATAGTTGTTGCCCACGGAAAGCGATCAAGGATCGCGGGCCTTCGAGTAGGAGTCGCCTTAGGCTCCGAACGAAGTAAATCTTCTTGTCTCTCTGTGTTTGTTATTTCTTTATTCCGCTGCGCTTTTACTCGTTTGTTTTACGAATCGAAAGAAATAGCCACGAACACTATTCACCCCCCCCTCTAGCGTGTTCTCGATCCAACAATTGGTATCAGAGCGGGGTCATTTTGAATTGGTGCAACCACCTTTCAAAACAAATTTTTCTTTCGATTTTATATTTTTCGGGGTCAATTAGAATTTAGCCTTAAAGTTTTATTCTAATTCTTTTATCGAATCAGCTTTTGCCCGAAGTTGGTGCAACACCACTCGAGCTCGTTATTATTACTATTCTTTATTCCCGCACTACTAATCCAAGACGTAGTCTTGGAACATATATTTTTTTTGTTTTGTTGCATATTACAAATGGCTCAACAAGAGGGGTTCAGTACTGTTCGTCCCCCACTATTCTCCGGAGATGATTTCGGTTATTGGAAGGGAAGAATGGAGACGTATTTGAAGATTCAGTTCAAAACATGGATGATCATTAAGACGGGACTTCAGCTACCTTCCGATGACGACGGCAAACCAACCCCCTGCGAAAAGTGGGACGCCTCTCTAATCAAAAAGGTGGAAGCCGACGCCAAAGCTACCTGCACCCTCCAGTGCGGCCTTACCAAAGAAGAACTCAACAGAGTCGGCCCGTTCTCTTCCGCAAAGGAGCTCTGGGAAAAGCTAGTCGAACTCCACGAAGGCACTAACGACACCAAGGTAAGTAAAAGAGATCTTTTACTTAATAAATTATATAATCTAAAGATGCAGGAAGGCGAGACGGCAAGTTCTCTACATGCGAGAATCCAAGACATCCTCAATTCTCTTCACGGAATCGGACAGAAGATAGAGAATCGGGACGTCATAAGGTATGTTTTAAACTCATTTCCAAGGAACACATTGTGGGCATCAATGGTAGATGCCTACAAAGTTTCCAAGGACTTGTCTTCAATAAAATTAGACGAATTATTTTGTGAATTTGAACTTCATGAGCAGATTAATGCACAGCCAACCGAGAAAGGTATTGCGTTGGTTGCAGGTACAAGTCAAACACGGGAACCGAGATCAAGACGAAGAACGGAACCGGAGTCGGAGGTTGAACCAGACTCAGACGATGAAAACATTGAAATTACAACCGAGCTGGTAAACCTCGTAAAGAAGCTCTACAAAACGAAGGGCTTCAACAAAAGAGATCTAAAAAAGGCAGTAAAAACGAAGGAAGGTTCACAGAGCTCAAAGATGAAGTTTGAAGTTACATGCTACGGCTGCAACCAAAAAGGGCACATCAAATCCAACTGCCCTAACCTGAAGGAGGTCAAAAAGCAAAGAAGGAAAAAGGTCCTTAAGGCAACATGGGACGAATCTTCATCGGAGGACGACGACGACGAGCTTGAACAGACGAGTCTACTCGCATTAATGGCCCGGGACCAAATCGTCGAATCCGGAAGCGAGAGCGAGTCCGAGGCGGAGTCCGAGCAAAGCCACGGATCCGTATCCGTTTCCGAAGGACTAGACCCCGCTGTAAGTATCTCCCGGTTAAACATTTTAGTTAGTTATTTATTGCGCAAATTAGCTAAGTCAAACCTGAAAGTTAAGTCACTTCTAAAGGAAGTATCTGTCCTTAAAGAAGTGGCTGACACTAAAACCTTACCTGACCAGAGTCAGACTAAATTTCCAAATCAAGTTCATAAACTTGAGGAAGAAAATTCAAGTCTAAAAAATCAGGTTAAAGATTTAAAAACTACTTTAGAACGGTTTTCTTTGGGCTCCAAGAACTTGGACTTAATTCTTGGGACACAAAGGGCCATTTACAATAGAACTGGGCTAGGATATAAAAGTAAATATAAATCTTACTTATCCTTAATAAACAAACAAAGTAGTAACATAGCCCAAGCATGGGTCCCCAAGTCCAAATTGATCAATCAAGTTGGACTTGGTCAATACTGGGTCCCGAAGGATCAAATACATTATCTCGATAGACCATATCGAGGCCGTGATCCAGGGGGAGCAAAGAGAAAAACGATAATTCGAAATTAAATTATGAATTCAAAAATTAAATTCAAAATTCGAAATTAAATTATAAATTCAAAAATTAAATTCAAAATTCGAAATTCAAAAATTAAATTCAAAATTCGAAATTAGATTATAAATTCAAAAATGAAACTCAAAATTCGAAATTAAATTATAAATTCAAAAATTAAATTCAAAATTCGAAATTAGATTATAAATTCAAAAATGAAACTCAAAATTCGAAATTCAAATTCAAAAATTCAAAATTTAAATTCAAAAATTAAATTCAAAAATTAAATGAAATTTAAAATTCGAAATTAAATTAAAAATCTAAAATCAAATTCAAAATTCGAAATTAAATTAAAAATCTAAAATCAAATTCAAAATTCGAAATTAAATTAAAATTTAAAATTCGAAATTAAATTAAAAATCAAAAATTAAAATTCGAAATTCAAAATTAAACAAATCAAAATTATAAATGAAAAATAGAAGGAGGGTCCAAACTAGCTGGCACCTCCAACTGAACTACCCGACAGGGTAACTGAACCTAATTTACCCGGAATGGGTAAAACAAGAATGGATTACCTGGCAGGGTATTTAAGGTTAGATTAAAAAGGGATAAGTTTAACTTGAACCACAGTACTGGTGAAGCTTTTGGATGATAGTACGTTAGGGAAACTTGGGCATCGCATGTCTAGGAAGATATGGCTTCGACCTGGTGCATTTGGCCAAGTGGAACTGACCGAAGCTACCCTTAAATGGATCCTAACTAGTTAGACCAAGTTTTAGTATTAAGTTCAATGGGTAGGACTATTTGGAAGACCTCGAAGGCATGGTTACTTTAATGAGCTCCTTGTGACTCACCATAGCCCAGAAGTTTATCCAAAGAATGCTTACTTGTTGAATCCAAAGCTAAACCTGAATCTAACACAAGACTAAACAAAACCCTTAAATTGAACCTCAATTCATCTCACAACAATTATAGGATTCCCTGATTGAAAATTTAGATCGGGTGAGATGACTAAGTAATTAAAATCAAACTGATAATTAATTCATAACTCAAAATTCTTTTTTTATTTGAAAAATCAATTTCAAATGAATTTCAAAATTAATTTAAAAAACTTTTCAAAATCAATTTCAAAATTATTTAAAAATCTGTTCAAAATCAATTTCAAAATTATCTAAACTTTTCAAAAATCAATTTCAAAATTATTTAAAAATCTTTTCAAAGTCAATTTCAAAATTATTTAAAAATCTTTTCAAAATCAATTTCAAAATTATTTAAACTTTTCAAAAATCAATTTCAAAATTATCTAAAAATCTTTTCAAAAATCTTTTCAAAAATCAATTTCAAAATTATTTAAATCTTTTTCAAAATTAAGCTCAAAATTACTTAAAAATCTTTTCAAAATGAATTTCAAAATTATTTTTTCCAAATTAATTCAAACTCAATTTCAAAATTTGAATTAATTCTCAATTAAAGATGGTTAAGAATCAATTTTATTTAAGCATCTTTAATCATACTTGCATTAAGATTAAATTAAAAATTAAAGCTTAATAATAATACCACGGTCAAAAACCGGGGGCAGGCGCCCCCGGTATTCAGACCCCGGGCACCCGCAGCGATCCCGGGCGCCGACCTCGGGCGCTCGGAACACGTCCGGGCGCCCGGAACCCCTTATATATAGGGGGCAGCAGGCGCCCCCTACCCTTGCACTCAAATCTTCCTCCTTAGCTTCCTAGCTTATTTGCGAAGATTTTGAAAATTAAAATTTTCCGCGGTTGATTCGGAGTCGCAACTCAACCGAGGTCGTCAGTTCTAAAATTTATTACAATGGCTCCTCGGTAAAATTTTTATCCCCTCCTAAACTTTCTTTCTTATAATCTTTTCTTAGTGTAATGTTAGTTTGATATTTAGGAAGCGTACTAAATCTGGTGCTGGGCCCTCTACCCCTAGCATTGACCCTAGGTTTCCCACCGAAGAACTTAGGATTAAGTTTATGTCAACAAATTACATGGCCATTAGAACCAAATGTATAGACAGATCGTTCTTTTTACGCTCCTGTATTCCAGTCTCCGAGACTATAAACCACTATAGGCTGCGAAACCTAGTTGAGTGCGCCAGCGCAGTAAACATAAGTCTATGTGCCGAATTTTACAACAACCTAGTGAAAGTAGACGACTACACCTATACCACTAGGGCAGCTGGCACGGATATCACATTATCTCCCACCACCATTCGTGAGTTTCTAGGGTTACGAGAGTCACCATGCACCTTTTTATGCTACCCTCCTAGGGAGCTACCTTTTGGAGATCCCTACTCACATATTACCCTTGATACGATCTATTCGTCCTTCTTTGAGGACCAACGTGATCCCACTGAGATCCAGTTTAGGTCACTTAACCTTAGAATTCAGGACTACGCCCTTTATAGGGTTCTAGTACTTTGTATTCTACTGCTTACCACTCACGACATTGCGGTGATGCGTCCATTTCACTCCTTCCTGCTCTATGCCCTGTGTCAGAGGTTAGATATAGACATCAGTCTTCACATCTTTTCCACTATCATTTATGCAGCTGGATTCGTGACCAGCAGACGAGTACATATGCCTTATTGTCATATTCTGACAGCTTACATGGCCTCATTACACATTGACGTCACCACAGGTGACATCCGCTACATGACCGAGTTTGACATCATAGGAGCTAGGAACTTTTCCCTAGCGAATATCCATATAGACGATGAGGGTACCATGTCCTGGCGTAGGGGGGCACAGCACCAGCAGGCGGAAGAGGCAGAGCATGATGAGTTCATGTTGGCACTATTTCCTGAGGAGGCTGCTCCTGCCCCACCACCTCCTCGAGCACCACACCCAGCTCCCCGCACTCTCGCTGATCGAGTCTCCGGACTAGAGAGGACTATGTCGAGTCTCCGGCACGAGAACTCCGAGTTTCATCAGTCCATGCGACGAGAAGTCTCTGATCTTCGACGAGAGGTTCGACAGGAGGTCTCCGACTTACGACGAGACGTACGACAGGAGCTCTCCGACTTGCGCCGAGATCTACGAGAGGACGACCGAGCTCGTCACACTGAGATCCTGACACTACTCCGGTCGCTGGGTTCCGGACCACCTCCCTCATCATCTCAGTAGTTCCTACTGTTGCTCTATTATGACTCTAGTACAGCTTGTAGCAGCTCTATTATGACTCTTGTATCTATATTGACTTTTTAGTCTAATGGACAGTTTCACTTCAGTCTTGATTAACTATACCTTAACCTAATAAATTAGTCCTTTAGTCACATTCTTTTATAAATTCTAGGAAAAACAGTTTTTCAAAACTCCAATTTTAATAAACTTTCAAAAGTTGGGTTTAGTTTAGGATTTCCCCTAGACATTATGTTCCCCTAGAATTAAGCCAGAGCATCTCACAAACACCTAGGTTTACCTTGATTGTGTTTGTAAAACATAGAACGGTGTGAGATGCATAGGGTACAGCCTGGACTCAAGAATGCTTATTTCTGTGCATCAATATGAGTCTGGACATTAAATACATAATTAACAGTAATCAAATCAAGTCTTCCAGCCTTAGTCAAATCTAACTGGATCAATTGACTTGACTTGACTAACCAGGTGAACACTGTTGCCCTCTAGGCAATCAGCAAGTAGCTAAATGGTTAGACAGTTGGTAGAGGCAATATTAAAGTTTAAGCATGTTTGTACTTAAGGGCTCTGATACCTGATCAAAACCAAATCTTGACTCATGCTTGGACTTTAGAACACTGAAACCTTACTAAAACTAAATTAAGGTTATCTCCTCTCCTTTGCCTTAAGTATTCCTGAAATTTATCTCAAAAACATTCCTTAAACAGTTTTATCAAAATTTTCTCCAAACTTAACTTTCAAATATCTTCTTCTTTGAAATTTTTTTTTAAAACCCTTTTGAAAATTCATTAAGTTGTTAAATCTTTAAAAATTATTTTTCCTTGCAAATTTATTTGAAAATCTCTGAAGTTGAAACCTGTATTTTGAAAAAAAAAATTTCTATGAAAATTTTGGAAACCAATGTTTTTCTATAGGCTCTATAGACTCAAAAAAGAGCTCATGTTTTTCTATGTCTATTCAAACAAAATAAATTCTAAGGTGTTCTCCTTCACTTTCCTTGCCTAAGATAAAATGTTTTTTAATTCTATCTTGAAAATTAAGTTTTTCAAAACTAGCTCATTTTTGATATATGGCAAAGGGGGAGAGTAGAGAAATTCAAAAGAAAAAGGAAACCCTGTATTAAGGGGGAGCTTCACAAAAAGTTTAAGTGTTAGCTTAAGTTAGGCGTTCATTTGAATTTAGATACTTAAGCTTGCTTAATATACTTATGCGTTTGTTTTTTCACTTAACTTTGAATTTGGGTTGTCATAATCAAAAAGGGGGAGATTGTTGGTGCGGGAAGCATCCGACGATCGAACCTGAGTTTTGATAATGACAAAGGATTCAAAGTTAAGGGTTGTTGTAATCTAACATGGTTGAATGAGTATTTCAGGAAAGTCCTAGCTGCGGTTAGGCAAAGGGAAAAACCCTAGGGGGTGGTAACCCTAGGTCATAGGGGGTGGTAACCCTATGCGGAAAGTCTTGGCAGGTCGATGGCTTCAGGCAAAAGTCCTAGGGGGTGGTAACCCTAGGTGGAAAGTCCTGGTGTCGCGAACCAGGTGAAAGTCTGGACTAGCCGGGAAGCGGATGTCCAGCAGAAAGTCCGGAAGCATCGAGTGCTGAGCAAAAGTCCAGTCGATCTGGAGGATCTCCTGAGAGGAGTAGGTGAGGACGCGCTCCCCGTAGAGGGAACAGTAGGCGTCGGGTCGACCTAGGATTTCCGGTTCGAAATCCGAAGTCAGACTCGGACAGTCCGAAGACTATCAATTCTTCTTTATGATGTTTTGTCTTATTCTAACACTGTCTTGCAGGGGATTTTGCTCGGACTAACCTTTGTTTGCAGGTGAGGAACCTGCTGGAAAAAGGCTGTCCGGGCGCCCGGGATGGATCCGGGCGCCCGGGACCAAAGTTTATCCCCTGCGCGAAGTTGACACGTGCAGCATCCTGGTTGGCTGGCCACGTCACACTCCAGGCGCCCGGAAGGGATCCAGGCGCCCGGAACATCATATAAAAGAAGGGTCAAGGTGCAGCTTCAAGATAGACAAGAATCTAAGTAATCTCCCTGCGACAAGCTGCTAACGACTCGATCCAGAAAGTGCTGCAACGACACCCCGACAACCCGGAGCTTCGATTTAGTCTTTTGTTGTCGGTATAATCTGTTTACTGCTTTAAATTGTAGTTAATCTGTAATAGTTTTATCGTGCTTATAGTTGTTGCCCACGGAAAGCGATCAAGGATCGTGGGCCTTCGAGTAGGAGTCGCCTTAGACTCCGAACGAAGTAAATCTTCCTGTCTCTCTGTGTTTGTTATTTCTTTATTCCGCTGCGCTTTTACTCGTTTGTTTTACGAATCGAAAGAAATAGCCACGAACGCTATTCACCCCCCCTCTAGCGTGGTCTCGATCCAACACTCTTTGGTCATCAGGATCAGGCTTCTAGACAAGAAGCCATGAGAAAGATAATAACAGCCACCATGCAAGAGGGTACTCCTGTGAGGGATCATATCCTAAAGATGATGGCTTATCTGAACGAAATACAGATCCTTGGAGGAGAAATTGATGGGGAAACTCAGATCGATATGATCCTCCAAACACTACCTAGAAGTTTTGAGCAATTTTGCCTGAATTACAATATGAACAAAAGGGTATATTCATTGGCGGAACTACTGACAGAACTTTAGGCAGCAGAAGGTTTGTTTCGTCACAATTCTCATATTCACTATGCTGAAAATGGTTCTACTTCTAAATCGAAAGGAAAGAAAAAGAAGAAACAAGTTGGTTCAGCAAAGAAGGTGAATAAATCTCAGAGTACAGGACCTAAAGCTGGAGTGAAGAAGCCGAAGGGCAAGTGCTTCGTCTGCAAGCAGTCAGGGCATTGGAAGGCGGACTGTCCCCGTAGGAATCAGAACAACAAAGGTATATCTCATGCTCTAGTTGTTGAAACATGTTTAGCAATGTTATCTACAAGCACCTGGTGTGTAGATACGGGAGCCACTGATCATGTCTACAATTCCTTGCAGGGGTTCCAGGAAACCCGACGACTAACTGAAGGAGAGATTACCGTCTACATGGGCAATGCTACTAAGGTGGCGGCTGTTGCAGTGGGAGATGTCTACTTATCTTTTAATAGAAATAGAAATTTAGTTTTAAGAAATTGTCTTTATGTACCCAGTTTTAGAAAGAATTTAATTTCAGTTTCTAAACTGTTTTTGGATGGATATTCAGTTTCTTTTAGTAATGATGTAGTTATTGAGAGAAATAAAGAGATTATCTGTTCTGATGCATTAGTTGACAATTTGTATACATTGAATCCAATATCTCCCACAAAGTAAAACATGGAAATTTATAACTCATCTTCTAACTCAAATAAGAGAAAAGAACCTTCGGAAATGAACCAAGCATATCTTTGGCATCTAAGGCTTGGTCATATTAACTTAAGTACGATTCAGAGACTTATAGCCGATGGACTTTTGGGTTTATTAGAGTTGGAAAATTTTCCGACTTGTGAATCTTGCTTGGAAGGTAAAATGACCAAGAGGTCTTTTAAGGCCAAGGGGTATAGAGACAAAGAAGTGTTAGAATTGGTTGATTCTGATTTGTGTGGTCCTATGTCTATCCAGACAAGAGGTAGTTTTGAATATTTTGTCTCTTTTATAGACGATTATTCAAGATACGGATACATTTACCTAATGTGCCGCAAGTCCGAGTGCTTTGATAAGTTCAAAGAGTACAAGGCTGATGTGGAGAAACGACTAGGTAAAAGTATCAAGACACTACGGTCTGATCGTGGTGGCGAATACCTCTTTGGAGAGTTTAGGAATTACTTATTAGAGGCCGGGATTCAATCCCAACTGTCTGCACCTGGTACACCCCAACAGAATGGTGTGGCAGAACGAAGGAATAGGACTCTTATGGAAATGGTTAGATCGATGATGAGTTATACAGAATTACCAAATTCGTTTTGGGGATACGCTCTGGAAATAGCAGTGTACATTCTGAACTTAGTACCTTCTAAATCAGTTTCTTCTACTCCCACAGAATTGTGGAATGGGCGAAAGCCCAGTCTAAGACATATTCGAATTTGGGGTAGTCCAGCACATGTGCTGAAACCAGATGCTGATAAGTTAGAATCTCGTACAGAAGTTCGCATGTTTGTGGGGTATCCCAGAGAAGTGAAAGGTGGTTTATTTTATAGTCCTAAAGACCAAAAGGTCATTGTTAGCACCAATGCTCAGTTTTTAGAAGAAGACTATATAATGGATCACAAGTCCAGTAGCAAAGTTGTTTTAGAAGAACTTAGAGAGGACATGTCTACTTCAGTACCAACAGTACAAGATGAAGTACCACAAGAGACTGCAACACGTGTCACACATGATACACAACCACAGACAGTGCCTCGTCGTAGTGGGAGGGTTGTAAGGCAGCCTGAAAGATTCATGTTTTTGGGAGAGTCTTCGGACTTGATCCCGGGTAAACATGAACCTGATCCCTGAACATATGACAAAGCACTCCAAGATATAGATGCAGCATCTTGGCAAAAGGCAATGAATTCTGAAATAGAGTCTATGTACTCTAATAAGGTCTGGGAGCTTGTAGAACCACCTGATGGTGTAAAAGCCGTTGGATGCAAGTGGATCTACAAAAGGAAAAGAGGGACAGACGGGAAGGTAGAAACCTTCAAAGCTAGGCTTGTTGCGAAAGGGTACACTCAGAAAGAGGGAATCGACTATGAGGAGACCTTTTCACCGGTAGTCATGCTTAAGTCTATCCGGATACTCTTATCCATTGCTGCTCATATGGATTATGAGATTTGGCAAATGGATGTCAAGACAGCTTTCCTTAATGGAAGTCTTGAAGAGAACATCCATATAAAGCAACCAGAAGGGTTTATTGAAAAAGGCAAAGAGCATCTAGTGTGCAAGCTCAATCGGTCCATTTATGGACTAAAGCAAGCTTCAAGGTCTTGGAACATCCGGTTCAATGAAGTAATCTAGTCATATGGATTTATTCAGTGTCTGGATGAGTCTTGTATATACAAGAAGTGTAACGGAAACGTGGTGGTATTTCTTGTACTATACGTAGATGATATTTTGTTAATTGGCAACAATGTCAAGGTATTATCGGATGTAAGGGTATGGTTGTCCAAACAATTTGATATGAAGGACTTAGGAGATTGTGCACACCTTCTTGGGATCAAAGTTATAAGGGATCGCAAGAAAAGAATGTTGTGTCTGTCCCAAGCTTCATATATAGATACAATCCTTGCTCATTTTAGCATGCAGGATTCCAAGAAAGGTTTCTTACCTTTTAGGCATGGAGTAGCTCTATCTAAAGAGATGTCTCCGAAGACATCAAAGGAGATAGAGGACATGAAAGCAGTTCCTTATGCTTCGGCTGTAGGAAGCCTAATGTATGCAATGCTATGTACGAGACCTGATATCTGTTTTACCGTGGGCATGGTTAGCAGATATCAAAGTAACCCTGGACAAGGACATTGGACTGCGGTAAAGCATATATTAAAGTACCTGAGAAGGACTAGAGATTATATGCTAGTTTACCAAGCAGACGATTTGCTCCCTGTGGGTTACACGGATTCAGATTTCCAATCAGATAGGGACAACAGTAAGTCTACATCAGGCTATGTGTTTACTTTGGGAGGTGGAGCCATTGCATGGAGGAGTGTTAAGCAGAAATGTGTTTCGGACTCAACCATGGAAGCTGAGTATGTAGCAGCTTCAGAGGTGGCTAAAGAAGCAGTATGGCTCAAGAACTTTCTAATGGACTTAGATGTGATTCCCAGTTTGCCCAAAATCATCACAATTTATTGTGATAATAGCGGTGCAGTTGCAAACTCGAAGGAACCACGAACCCATAAGGTAAGTAAACATATAGAGCGCAAGTACCACCTGATACGAGATATTGTGAAGCGAGGAGAAGTTGTCATCGCCAACATTGCATCAGCAGATAACCTGACAGATCCTTTCACTAAGGCCCTTCCAGCAAAAGCTTTCGATCGACATGTGGAGGGAATGGGAATCAGATGTATGGCAGAAGATATGGCAGCTTAGTCGTTAGTATAAGTGGGAGATTGTTAGAGTGTATACTGAAAGCCTAAGCTTTTGTAAACATTTATTTTGAATAAAGAATCACATTTGGTCAAATTGTCTATATTTAGTTGTAGTTGTTCAATTAATTTATATTGTAGATAACATAGTATGTGGTGCCACATACAGAAGATGATGTTATCAATACCTTATAAATTATAAACAGTAGCTCACGACCAAAATGGAAAGGAACAAACCATTGGAAGATCGTAGTGTAATTAAGAATTAGTTTATCTTGACTATATAATTATATTAGTACACTTAGAGTGTATTGAGTAGGACCATTTGAGGTCGTTTCTTTTATACTGACTTTATAAAGGAACAAATACCTCAGTTATTATGGAAGTGCGTGCTCTTAATCCTAATATAATAACAAGTACATATATTTGATATTTATTTCTTTAATTTATCAATGGGTGAGATTTAGTTCGATAAATCAATAAGCCCGATAAGTTGGGAAATGATATCACTTATAGTGTGTGTTGTTGATTATAGAAGGAAACTCTGTCCTAATAATCTAGGTTGATAATGTCCCCAAGATGAGCTCATAAAGATTGTCATGTTAAACCCTGCAGGTGAACTTAGTCCGACATGACGATAAGGTTGAGTGGTACTATTCTTGGATTAAGATATTAATTAAATGAGTTGTCAGTAACTCACTTAATTAGTGGACATTTGACATCTTAAACACAGGGAGACTAACACACTCATAATAAGAAGGAGCCCAAAAATATAATTTGGGATTGGTGCGGTAGTTCAATAATAGTTTCTAGTGGAATGAATTATTATTGATAAAATTAAGTTGTGTGTTCGGGGCGAACACGGGATGCTTAATTTTATCGGGAGACCAAAACCAATTCCTCCTCTTGGTCCCTATCGTAGCCTCTTATTTATAGAGTACTATACCCACCTATACCCACCTTCGTACCCATGATATAGGGGCCGGCCAAGCTAGCTTGTGGTTTAAGCTAGGGCCGGCCAAGCCTTGGTTCATGGGTGGCCGGCCCTAGCTTGAACCCAAGCTTAGGTGGCCGACCCCCATTAAATTAAAAAGAATTTTAATTTTAAAATTTTCTTATGTGAAAGATATAATTTATTGGAGAGATTTAAAATTAAAATATCTCTTTTAAAAGGATCTACAAAAGATTAAAGAAAGAGATTAGATCTCTTTCCTTATTTGTAGATTGGAAAGATATTTTATTTTTTCTTCTTTATAAATTATTCACATGTAGAAAAATTAAAATTATAGAAATTTCTTTTTATCTACCATGAAGGGATTGTAAAGAGAAATTTTATTTTTTAAAATTTCCGAAGACAAATAAAGAATTTTTAATTGTTGATTGAAAATTATCTTATTTGCTCTCCATGAGGTGACCGGCCATATACAATTGATTAGGAAATTTTATTTAATTTTTCTTAATTAATTGTTATCAAGGAAAGTTAAGAAAATTTTATTGTAATTAAATTTCCTTATTTACCAAAGCTAAAGAATATAAAAGAGGGGGTTGGGGTGCCTTTATGAGACACAACCTCTATTATTCTCTCCCTCTTTTCCTTTGTGTTGTGGCCGACCATCCTCTCTCCCTCTCTTCCTCTTTGTGGAGGTCGAAACATTATTTTGCTTGGAGCTCTTGTGGTGGTCGGATACTACTTGGAGAAGAAGAAGAAGAAGGAGAGAAAGCTTGCATCCATTGGATCTTAGTTGGTGGAAAAAGTTCTTCATCCTTGGATTTTGGTGCTTGGCCGAAACTTGAAGGAAGAAGAAGAAGGTGCTAGGTGGTCCTCATCTTGGAAGATCGTTGCCCACACAATGTCCGAGGTTAGAAGAGGAATACAGTAGAAGATCAAGAGGTCTTTCTAAAAGGTATAACTAGTATTTTTCCTTTCCGCAACATACTAGTTATTTTTGGAAATAATACCAAATACAAGAGGCATACGATTCTAGTATTTCGAATTTGTTTTCGATGTTGTGTTCTTTTGTTTTTTTTCCTTGTGATTTGATTGTTCTTTTCGGTTGACCTAAATTTATTTAAGGAAATTAAATATTAACTTTCCTTAAAAGGCTTTGTATAGTCGGTGGTGGTTGTTCCCATATCCAAGAAGGTCATGTGCCTCGCCACGTCAGTACTGGGAGCCAATTTTGGAAACTAATATTTAATGAAATTAATAACCTAGGTGATTTGGATCGAACGTGTTAAGTTCCGTAGGAGATCCGAGTCTAAACCTAAAAGAACAAATAAATTAAACTTTGGATCAAACGTGTTAAGTTCCGCAGGCGATCCAAGTTTAATTTAAAAGAACACATGGTAGCTAGGAAAAGGTTCAGACATTTGTACAAAATTTTTGTACAGTGGAACCATTAGGTTTTCTGAGTAGCAACCAACACTTATACCCTTTGCAGTACTAGGTGGAGAGTTTGGCATAGTGTCAAAGACTAGTGTTCCTCGAGCATGGCAACAAGCTACTGCGGTCTTCGATCGCGGAGTAAGTGCATCCCGAGTCACCGCTGAAGCACTCTCCGCTGAAGTCGCTCGGTTAAAGGAAGATCTGGAGAAGACTTCCAAACACCTGGTGGGATTTGAGCGGGCTTTGTCAACGAAGAAGAACAAGAGCTAAGAGCAAGCCCAACAGCTCAAGCGGCTCGACAAGTAAGCCAAGGATTTTGACTCCAAGGTTCGATCAGCCAACACCCGCAAACTTCACACAATAGAGGACTTGGAGAAGAAAAACCTAGAGGCTCAAGCCTTGGACAAGAAACTTAAGGAGACAAAGATAGATCTAGCCCTAGAGCAATTGGGCCGATCGACGGAGCAGTAAAAAATTGCCGATCAAGAAGCCGAGCTGAAGTCTTTGCAGGCTGAGCTAGAAGCGGCCAAGGTCCAACTGGCTAAATATAAGGAGGAGCCCGCCCAGCTTGAGGACTTCTGGACCAAATACCTTCATTTAGAGGGCTTCAATCAGTTCTTCTCTGATCGGATTCTGTGGCTATTTGACTTGGGCATAGCAGGCACCGTCCAACAGCTGAAGGATGACGACCACTTATCTGCTGCCATTTCCTTCGAATATGTTCAAAAGGATGAGCTTATGGCTTCGCTCCCTGAAGATGTTGCCGATCTGGAATAGCTTTCTTCCTGCTCCCTCATCATCCTTTTGTCCTCCTTTTGCATTTTTGTATAAATTTTGTAGTATGAATGAATGTTTTCTTATTCAGCTAATAGGGTATCGCCTTGATCGCTTGAGTTTGTCATAGTCATTTTCCTCCCGCTCGGCTACGTAGAGAATTCCCTTCCCGAGGTTTTCTGAGTATGATTCATTGCGTCTCTGCTCGGGCAATTTATCGCACTCTATTTAACGTTGTTAGCTCGTGTCATATTTCAAAACTCCCAAGTAGCGGCCGAGCAGCACATCGCTATAGAAGACAAGCATTAGCGATCGGCTTGTTCAGATCGAGTGTCTTCCCCTTCAGACGCTTTCATGCCTAGCTCTTTCACCCTCATATATTACCCCCGATTGGATCATTAGCATCCAACACTTGTGTTTTTATGACGTTCAATAGGTTTTCTAGATGTCGTTTGGCTATCAAGTTCGTAGATGAGGGTTTATAGTCACTGCTCAACTGTTCATTCGTCGAGAGGGATTTTTAGTCACCGCTCGACTATTGATTCGTCGACAGGAATTTATAGTTACTGCTCAACTGTTCATTCGTCGACAGGGATTTTTAGTCACCGCTCGACTATTGATTCGTCGACAAGAGTTTATAGTCACCGCTCAACTATTGACATAGACACTTGGGTTTTTAACCACGGCTCAACTGTTGATTCGTCGACAGGGGTTTATAGTCGCTGCTCGATTGTTGACGTAGACTCTCAGGTTTATAGCCGTCGCTCGACTGTTGATCCGTCAATATAGGTTTATGTTGGTGTGGTTAGCACTAACGGTCTAACCCAGATTTTGATGAATGACAAAATAGGTTAAGTTAGTTTTGTTGTTGATCTAAACACTCTAACCGAGTGTGCAGGAGAAGTCCAAATCGGTCAATGGGCTGACCGGATATTTGGCATGAAGCCCAGCTAGGTTAACGGTCCGACCAGATAGTTGGCACGAAGTCCAAACGGGTCGACGGACAGACCGGACGTTTAGCATGAAGTCCAGCTAGGTCGACGGACTGACCGGATAGCTAGCACGAAGTCCAGACGGGTCGAAGGGCTGACCTGACGTCTGGCAGGTAAGTAAAGGTAAGTCACTAGAGGGGAGTGACCGTGAGGACGCGTTCCCGGGAAGGGAATGTTGGTGCAGCGGAATCGGCAAGAGGGGGTGAATTGCCTACAAACAAAAAGTATAACCTCCTTAAACTTTCAACTCAAAGATAAAGCAACAGGAATAATAAAATGACTAATAGAAAAGCAAAGAGATGACTCAGCGGTTTTGACTTGGTTACAACCAAGAAGGTTGTTAATCCAAGGCGGTTGAATAGGCGCACTAGTAGAGTCTCCTTCTCTGAAGGCAGAGAAGCCTTTTACACAATTGGAAAGCACAGTAGTTGCTTGAGAAATGAAAGTATAGAGTTGTCTCGTTAATGTCGAATAGTTGTTCGAGACCCCTTTATATAGGGGTTCCAAGACTTATCACATCACCTGATCTTCGGGATCAGGTTTTGACTCGAGAGGGATTGGTCGACCGATCCCCAGGTTCGGTCGACTGAACCTGCTGTACCTGCCTAGTCTTTCATCCAGGTGCAGTCTCTCTGGATCGAGCTTAGGTTCGGTCGACTGATCCTTGTGTTCGGTCGACCGATCAGCCAACGGTCTCCACTGGATCTGACCCGATCAAAGCGCTCGACCAAGTCTCTGATTATCTTCAGTTCGGTCAACCGATCAGAAGGTTCGGTCGACCGATCAACCAATGGCTAGATGCTGACGTGGCTACAACGACTGTCTTCTGAAGATAGGGGTTCGGTCGACCGATCATGGCGTTCGATCGACCGAACACTTATCAAGTCAACTCCCGGTTGACTTGCTCTGGTTCGGTTTGCTTGGGTGATTTCGGCCAACCGGAATAGGGCTCACCCGAACCCAATTTCCCAACCTTCTCCTCGAGCAGTCTTCCGTCCCGGCTTTACATCCCTCGAATGTTGTGCACGTTCTTCACGCTCACCGGTGTACTCTTCCGCAGCTTTCTCATCCTTCGAACGCACCGAGCTCGTCGGCCCCCTTCCCGTGCCGTCCTTCTCGCTAGCTGCATCTTCCGCTCGACTTCCTGTGTTCCTAAGCTCCTGCACACTTAAACACAGGGATCAGACATATAGGACATAACCTAAACTTGGTTGACCACATCAAAACAACCACGGGGTCCAACAATCTCCCCCTTTTTGATGTGCATCAACCCACGTTTAAGTTAGGGGAAAAAACAAACAAATAGTAATTTTAAGAAAAATTCTAAACTAACATTTTAAGTAAAAAGAATATAAATAAAAATTTTAATTTTCCTAACTCCCCCTGAACTTGTTACTTAATTCTCCCCCTTTGATCACAAGAAAAACGGGGTTAAAAAAATTTCTAAGTCATTTTGAAAAACTTTGCTAAGTGAAAATTTAATATTGTTTTCAGAAAAACTTATCTTAGATAAATCTAATTTCAAAAAAGATCTTAATTAAAGAGAAATGAGAAATTTTCTAAGTAAAACTTTCAAGAAACATTTTAAAAAAATATTTTTGAAGAATTTCTAAGACAATGTTTAAAAACTTTTCAAAGCATTATTTAATTCTAATTTTAATTCTTTTATCATAAAGTTAATTAAACATTTTATTTCGATATTTTGGCTTCCAGGTCATGGTGAGGCACTAGGCCTTCTTGGTTATTGGAACAACAACCACTTCCTTAGACAAAGCTTTCATAATGAAACTCATTGTTTAATTTTCTCACTGTAAGCTTTTAATAAAAGAAAATTTTAAACTAGCAAATATTTTGGAATCCAATAAAGGTTCCTTCCTATAGGGTTGGTCAAAAACTTAGGGGGTACATATCCTTTAGGTATTCTTCTAAGTTGACCATGATGTTTTCTAATATACTAGTTTAATTTTCCATATACATTAATTTTTTATTTTTGAAAAGCATTAGTTTTTAAACTTGAATTTTCAGTTATCAATTTTTCAATTTCCAAATTTAATTTCTCATTTTCTAAATTCAAATTTTCTAACATTGTTTTTAAATTGGTAATTTCTTTTTCTGATTTGACTAAGTCTTTAGTAAGTACTTTGATAAACTTAAAAGACTGAGGAGTGAGGTCATGTATCTTACTTACCTCACTTGGTGATGCTCCCCCTTCATCGTAGCTTTCTTTTTCTAATTATCCCCCTTGATCAATGCTCATCTTTGAGTCTGAGTCATCTTCGAAGAGATGGTTGGCCACCAATGCTAGTCCCAAGAAAGCTTCGGCTTCTGACTCGGAGGATGAAGAATCATCCCATGTAGCCTTCAGACTCTTGCGTGTAGAGGACGTCAGTTTTTGAGGCTTCTCTTTGTTCTTTTTCTTCAATTTGGGGCAGTTATCCTCGATGTGCCCTTCCTTATTGCAGTTGTAGCATCGGACCATCCTTCTGTTGCGTTGATGCTTTCTCGACTGCGATTTAAATTTATTAGTTTTCACAAATTTATTTAGCTTTCTTACCAATAATGCTGCTTTGTTTTCATCTATCGATGCTTCAGAGTCGAGATCGTCCTTTTCGGCTTGTAGGGCAATGTTGAGGTTCGACTTCTCTACTGGTTTCTCTGCAAGTCGAGACTCGTGAAGTTCAAAGGTAGAAAATAAGTTTTCTAAACTACTTACCTCAAGGTCCTTAGAGATGTAGTATGCATCTACTAAGGATGCTCACTCTGGAGTTCTTGGGAAGGCATTGAGCGCATACCAGATGGAATCTCGATTTGTTAACGTTTTGCCGAGATTTGTTAGTTGCATTATTATCTCTTTGATCCTCGCTTGGAGTTGCGCAACCTTCTCACTGTTGTTCATCCGAAGATTTGTTAGTTGTGTCTGGAGGACGTCGCGCCTTGCTAGCTTCGCTTCTGAGGTGCCCTCATGGAGCTCTAGGAATTTATCCCAGAGGTCTTTGGCGGAGTCGTAGCTTCCGATCCGACTTACCTCCTGGGGCGACAGAACACTGAGCAGGTGAAATTTGGCCTTTCCGTTGGCCACACAATCAGCCTGCTCTTTCTTCGTTCAGTTGCACTCTTCTTTATCTTTTGGCGTTGCATATCCATACTTCATTATTAAAAGTATATCAAATTCAGTTTTAAAGAATACCTCCATTTTTCGCTTCCATGTAGCGAAATCTCCGTCGAACTTTGGGGGATGAATGTTTGCGCCGGCCATTGTCCTGACCTTTATGCTTCACACGGTGGTTTGTCCTTCTGAGGCTGTTGGGTTCTGATACCACTTGTTGGTGCAGCGAAACCGGCAAGAGGGGGGTGAATTGCCTACAAACAAAAAGTATACCCTCCTCAAACTTTCAACTCAAAGATAAAGCAACAGGAATAATAAAATGACTAACAGAAAAGAAAAGAGACGACTCAGCGGTTTTGACTTGATTACAACCAAGAAGGTTGTTAATCCAAGGCGGTTGAATAGGCGCACTAGTAGAGTCTCCTTCTCTGAAGGCGGAGAAGCCTTTTATACAATTGGAAAGCACAGTAGTTGCTTGGGAAATGAAAGTACAGAGTTGTCTCGTTAATGTCGAATAGCGGTTCGAGACCCCTTTATATAGGAGTTCCAAGACTTATCACATCACCTGATATTCGGGATCAGATTTTGACTCGAGAGGGATCGGTCAACCGATCCCCAGGTTCGATCGACGGAACCTGCTGTACCTACCCAATCTTTCATACAGGTGTAATCTGTTGGTGCGGGTAGCACTAACGGTCTAACCCAGGTTTTGATGAATGACAAATAGGTTAAGTTAGTTGTGTTGTTGTCTGACACTTTGATCAAGTGTGCAGGAAAAGTCCAGCTAGGTCGACGGGCTGACCGGATAGCTGGCGAGAAGTCCAAGCGGGTCGACGGGCTGACCGGACGCTTGGCGAGAAGTCCAGCTAGGTCGACGGGCTGACCGGATAGCTGGCGAGAAGTCCAAGCGGGTCGACGGGCTGACCGGACGCTTGGCGAGAAGTCCAGACGGGTCGACGGGCTGACTGGACGTCTGGCAGGTAAGTGAGGTAAGTCACTGGAGGGGAGTGACTGTGAGGACGCGTTCCCGGGAAGGGGACATTAAGCGTCGATCCGGCTTAGATCCATTTCGGATGTCTAAGTCGAGATCGTGACTAGATTCCGGTCTCGGAAAGACGGAATCTAAGTCATACTCTCTTTATCTATCTGTTGAACTTTAACTGTGCTAACCATTTGTTTTACAGGATATATATTTGCCTCGGACTAACCTTGTTTTGCAGGAAAAAGGAGTCTTTCTGGAACAAGGTGGTCCGGGCGCCCGGAGGGGATCCGGGCGCCCGGAGGTCCGGGCGCCCGGAAGGCGAATTTTATCCAGACACCTCGTCGCCACGTGGAGCATCTTGATTTGAGCAGATTCGTCACATTCCAGGCGCCCGGAACAGCATATAAAAGAAGCCCAGACAGGAGCTTCAGAATCAACTTTGACTGAGAACTCTTCTGCTGATCTTGCTGCTCGACGTTCAAGTGCGACGCCAACAACGCTCCGACAAAAGTGCTCTTCCGGTTTTTGTTTAATTTTCTTTTTGTCGGTATTGCTTTATTATTACTAGCATCTCCTGTACTTTTTCTGTAATAATATTTCGACTTGCTAGTGATTGCCCAACGAAAGTGGTCAAGGACCACGGGCCTTCGAGTAGGAGTCGTCACAGGCTCCGAACGAAGTAAAAATATTTGTGTCTACTTTATCTTTTTCCGCTGCGCTTAAACTCTTGTTTTTTCGAATCGATATTCACCCCCCCTCTATCGAATCTAATGGTCCTACAAGTGGTATCAGAGTCAGGTTCCGCTCTGATTTGGTGCAACCACCAATCAGACAGGGAGTGAAGTGTTTTTTTAATTAATTTTAAACTGGTGTTTCGATAACTTAATATTTAACTAATCAATTTAAATTAGTGCAACACGAATCTAGTTTTTTTTTTATCTTTTTTCCCGCACTACTAATCCAAGACCAAGTCTTGGGATATTTTTTCTTGGTTATTTATCTGTGCACAGAATGTCCCAACAAGAAGGATTCAGCACAGTGCGACCTCCACTTTTCAACGGGGACGACTTCCCTTACTGGAAGAAGCGCATGGAAGTCTACCTTAAAACTGACTTTGACTAGTGGATGAGCATTACAAGACCTTACAAAATTCCAGTGGACAACGCCGGGAATCTAGTGGATCCTGAAGACTGGACGACAGATCTCAAGAAAAAAGCGTCAATAGAAAACAAAGCGATCAACACTCTACAGTGCGGACTAACAAGAGAAGAGCTAAACAGAGTCGGTCCACATAAGAACGCTAAAGAATTATGGGACAAACTGATCGAACTGCATGAAGGAACAAGCGACGCTAAGGTAACAAAACGAGACCTGCTTTTAAATAAAATTTTTAATATAAAAATGCAGGAAGGAGAAACAGCGAATCAACTCCACGCGAGGATCAAGGACATCCTCAACGGGCTCCATGCGATAGGTCACCAAATGGAGAACAGAGACTTAATAAGGTACGCTTTAAACGCTTTTCCACGTAATAGTTTGTGGGTATCAATAGTGGATGCCTACAAAATTTCTAAGAATCTTTCTAAATTAAAATTGGATGAGCTTTTCTGTGAATTAGAATTGCACGAACAAACTAATGCTGGAGCCGAGAAAGGTGTAGCCTTATTTGCAGGTCCCTCCAAGAAAAGCAAGCCTGAAGTTGAAGAAGAATCTAACCAAGACTCCGAAAACGAAGAACACTTGGTGAACTTGGTAAGAAAAATGTTCACCAGGAAAAAGAGGAGCTTCAGCAAAAAGGATCTTCAAAAGATCAGCTCTCCTTCAGAACAAAAGAACGTAACTTGCTACGGTTGCAACAAAAAGGGACATTACAAGAACGAATGTCCAAAACTAAAGTTCGACAAACCAAAGCCAACCAAAAAGAAGGCACTCAAAGCAACGTGGGACGACTCCTCGGATGAATCGGAGGAAGAAGAGCAGAAACATCAAAGCCACCTCGCACTGATGGCCCGCGAAGCCGAAACAGATAACGAGTCGGAAGATGACGACGGGTCTGAACCCGAAACAAGCCACGAGTCCGTACTCGTTTCCGAAGGCCCGAATGAGGTATACTTTAATTTAAACAAAAAATTTTTTAGAATTATTTCCTGTTTAAATAGTAAATTAACTCAATTAGAAAATGAAAACAAATCACTTCTTGAGGAAAATCAAAACCTCAAGGAACAATTAATGAATTCAAATCCAACTCAAAATCTAACACTTGAGGAGGAGAATTTATCATTAAAAAATGAAATAAACAACTTAAAAGAGATGTTAGAAAAATTTACAACAAGATCAAAAAATTTAGATTTAATCCTAAATAATCAAAAAGCATGTTATAATAAAACCGGACTAGGATATAAGTCGAATTCAAATAAAATCTTCAAATCATTAATAACCCAATACAAGTCAACCAATCTAGCTTGGGTCCCGAAAGCGTGTCTGACCACGCAAGTAGGACTTAATCAATATTATATACCTAAAGAAAAAATACATTATATAAAATTAAATAAACCAAATCAAAATCCAAAATACAAACCTAAATCAAATTCAAAATCTAAACAGAATTATCACCAAGTTAACTATAACTATAAAAAGAATCGACACAAGCCTAAAATCAAAACTTAAATTAATGGCCAATAATTCAGGGGGAAGCTCCAGAATAGCTGGCACCTCCAAAACTAACTTACCCGATAGGGTAACCCAAAATTTACCAACCCGGCAGGGTAATTAGGACTAGTTAAAAAGAGACCAAGTTTAACTTGAAACATGGTACTGGTGAAATTTTTGGATGATAGTACGTTAGGGAAACTTGGGCATCGCATGTCTAGAAAGATATGGTTTCGATCTGGTGCATTTGGCCAAGTGGAACTGACCGAAGCTACCCTTAAACGAATCCTAACCAGTTAGACCATGATTTAGTACTAAGTTCCGTGGATAGGAATATTCGGAAAACCTCGAAAGGTTGGTTACTTCTAATGATGTCCTTGTGACTCACCAAGCTTAGAAGTTTATCCGAAGAATGCCTATTTGTGGAAACCAAAGCTAAGTCAGAATCTAACACAAGTTAAAACAAAACTCTGTAATCAAACTAATTTCATCTCACAAAATCATAGGATTCCCTGATTGATAATATAGATCGGGTGAGATGAATAAGGCTTAAAAAATTATTTTCAAAATCTTAATTTTAAACTTAAAAATTATTTTCAAAATTTTAAACTTAAAAATTATTTTCAAAATTTTAATTTTAAACTCAAAAATTAATTTCAAAATTTCAATTTTAAACTTAAAAATTATTTTCAAAATTTTAATTTTAAACTCAAAAATTAATTTCAAAATTTCAATTTTAAACTTAAAAATTATTTTCAAAATTTTAATTTTAAACTCAAAAATTAATTTCAAAATTTCAATTTTAAACTTAAAAATTAATTTCAAAATTTTAATTTTAAACTTAAAAATTATTTTCAAAATCTTAATTTTAAACTTAAAAATTATTTTCAAAATTTTAAACTTAAAGATTAATGTTCAAAATTTTAATTTTAAACTTAAAAATTATTTTCAAAATCTTAATTTTAAACTTAAAAATTATTTTCAAAATTTTAAACTTAAAAAAAAAATTATTTTCAAAATTTTAAATTTTAATTTTAAAAATTATTTTCAAAACTTTGATTCTAAACTTAAAATTTTAATTTTAAAACTTAAATTAATTTCAAAATTTCAATTTTAAACTTAAAAATTAATTTCAAAATTTCAATTTTAAACTTAAAAATTAATTTCAAAATTTTAAACTTAAAAATTATTTTCAAAATTTTAAACTTAAAAATTATTTTCAAAATTTTAATTTTAAACAAAATTCTAATTTTAAACTTAAAAATTATTTTCAAATTTTTTTTTTCAAAGTTTTAATTTTAAAACTTAACTCCAAAAAAAAAAAAAATGCAATAAAAAACCAGGGGCGGGCGCCCCTGGTATTCCCCTCCGGGGCGCCCGGAGGGGATCCGGGCGCCCCGCCCTAAATCAACCCCGGGCGCCCGGAAGGGATCCGGGCACCCGGAGTCCCCTATAAATAAGGGGCAGCAGGCGCCCCCAATTCTTGCACCACTCACTCTCACTTTTGCCAAGGTTCACTTCGAACCTCAGCGCGAAAGTACTTTTAACTAAAATTTTCTTACGGTGAAGACGCTGTCGCGATTCAACCGAGGTCGTCAGATCTATATTTATCGATGGCTCCTCGGTAAAACTTCTTCCCCTATCTGAAATTTTATTTGAAATTATCTTTGCAAACTCTCTTAGAATATTTTTTTTTAAACAGTAAGAAACGAACAAATGCTGGTGCTGGACCCTCCAATGCTAGTACAGACCCTAGCTTTCCCACAGACGAACTTAGGATTAAGTTTGAGTCCACCATCTATAAGGCCATAAGGACTACCTGCATAGATAGATCATTCTTTCTAAGGTCATGTCCCTCTGCTTTAGAGGTTATAGGCTACTATAACTTAACGAACCTTGTCGAATGTACCAGTCCAATAAACATAAGCCTGTGTGCCGAATTTTGCAATAACCTAGTAAAAGTAGACGATTTCACCTATACCACTAGGGCAGCAGGCACTGATATCGTATTTTCCCCTACGACTATTCGAGAGTTTTTAGAGTTGCGTCCATCTACTTGCTCCTTTTTGTGCTATCCTCCGAGGGATCTACCGTTCGAAGATCCCTTCTCACATATTACTCTCGATACGATCTATTCGTATTTTTTTGGGGGAGAGAGAGATCCCACGGTGACACAGTTTAGGTCAGTAGAACTTCGAGTCCAGGACTACGCTCTTTATAGGGTTGTAGTCCTTTGCATTTTACCACTGACTACTCGGGACATCGCTGTGATGCGCCCATTCCATTCGTTCTTACTTTATGCCCTGATTCATAGGTTAGACATTGACATTAGCCTAAACATCTTCTGTCACGCCCCAGGTAGTCCCTGTCCGAAGAAATTTCGGCAGCATCTCCCTTGTACGGCGGACAATATGAATCTCAGTATACATATATCCATACCTCGGCCACACTCGGCCGGAACAATACACACAAATAGTAAACAATCCACGCAGTTATATTTAACGAAAAGATGATATAGAAATCAACGAAGATATACGTACACATCCTACTCCACTACAACGAAGAAATGAAATCCACGAAGTAATGAAATATTCGCAGCGGAAAACAAAGTAGCAACTTGAGTGTTCGATATAAAGTCCACAATACAACCCACATCACAAGTATACGAATAAAAGCGAATACAGAAAACGATATCTAGAAATCTTCGCGACACAGGGGCCTAGCGACTGGAATCTCCCCTGACGGCCTCAACCTGAAAAAAATAGTAACAACGGGGTGAGTTCAAAGAACTCAGCAGGTAGACCAATAGACATGTACAACAATATATATCCACCAGTAATAGCCTAAGGTACAGTCTCCTAAACCAGGGGATCAAGAGTACAGTTCTCTAACCATACAACCTACTAGATAGTCTCCTAATGAATAATGATATGCATAGAAATAAGTAGTAACCAAGAATAGGCATAAGGTATCTATAGCAAGAATAATAACAAAATGCATAACTGAAATAAATTGTACTCACCAGGACCTCCTATCCGAATATAAAGATAGTCAGAGAAAAAACATAATACTCAGATGCATGTCAATCATATGCAATCACAAAATGCATCAATCATAATTAATGCAACTGCATATGATGCAAATGACATGGTCACCCCGACGGCCAGAATCTCACACACAATGGTGAGACCGCTGGGTAGGGCTGTGACACCGTGCACTCTGCACTACCCCTGAAGAGTGACCGAGTGGACTGGATGCACGGAGTACACCTATCCTCCAACCTCACTATAGGAGGGAGCGCCATGCTCTCATCTCCCGGTACACAATGATGGGGAGGGACCCGGTGTGCTACCACGCCTATCACACTACCCATGAGTGGAGCCCAATGAGCACCACCGAGCAACCCACACACCCGTGCCACTACCCATGCAAAGGGTCACGTGGTGCGCAGTCAATGTAGCCACCGACGAGCTCAACAATAATGGAGTCGTCAATCACCGCATGCAATCATGCGATATGGTGCATGCGGCTACAATATATCATACCTGAACATATCCTCCATATGTGTAGATGCCAAACAGACAAACACATATATAACGATGATAATAAACAGATAAATCCAAAGACATCACATATAACAATGATGTAAGTATCATGAACCCAAGAGCATGTATCACACATGTAAAGCAACTAATCCAGTAGAGTAGAGCACTATAGATATGCATCTCTATAATCATATATACACATGGCAAGAGATATAATATCCAATCCTGAAGTAAAGCAACTAGCAGATGAAGCATGTGATAGGTATCAACTAGCTAAAACCAGGGAAGAAATGATCTACTATCTACCACTAGTAAATATATATAAGCTACACATATCATAAGACATTATCAAAAGATAAGTCAAAGGGTACCCGCCTCAAATAGAAGGTACAACCAAGCGATCCAAGGTCGAGACGCCCGTCTCGAGTCAGAGTCCTGTGTCAACAAACTAAATATATATTTTATTTAGCTACATCCAAATGAATAGCTAAATAAAATCCCTAACTAGATTAGGGCAAAACTCTAACCACCACAATGCCAACTTACCCAACTAAATCTAATGGTTGATTAGGGTTAGTTACCTAATCCCTAATCACCAATTAGATTAGAACCCTAAACTTAGATTAGATCCAACAGTTGGCTAGGGTTAATTGCCTTAACTCTAATCATTCCATTTGGTTAGTCCAAGCAATTAACTCTAATCACAATTCAACAACAATTTCAACCTCCAATCTAACCTACGCATGATCATTCATCTAAAATAATCAAATTACATAAGAATCTACTACACCATACCTCACTGTTGGAACCAAGAAATCTTCCACAGAACAGGGCCTTACTGCTGGATCACTCGGATCAAGAAGGAAGAATCAACAATAGGCAACAAGAACCATCCATAGAATATAACAAGCAGAATAACCTCTGATTCTCCAATCCCGTGACCTAGATCAATAGTAAAGAAGAGGATCAAGATCCGATCAGGGGAAAACAATGAGGATCTGATCCAACATCTTTTCCTAGACCAGAACAACAAAGATTAACACGAACAGCTCCCAATCAATCGAAGTCTGGTAACACCTTACCTTAAGGTTCGTTGCTAGGGCACGACTTGTCGTTGCGACTATTGATCGGAGCCGAAAGAAGGGAGTTAGGGTACGACTGCACAAGGAACAGGGCTCAGTGAAACTAGCCCCTATCTCGAACCTCCAGTAGAAGACCGTCGCCGGTGATCGGATTGATCTCACCCGATCAGTGGCGTCGGCAGGTAGGCGTGAGAAGATGAGATCCTGCCGCTTACCGGAGTCGGCAGGAAGGAAGAACCCAGCCAGCTTCTATCCTCCAAGCTCCAAGACCCGATCTGCGCCGGCGACGCCGAGAAGACGAGAGACTAGTCGTCGATCGCCGGGAATAGGGACGCACGAAGAATAGAGGAGAGAAGTCGGAGAAGAGAGATTGGGATCGCTACGGTTTAGGGGAAGAAAGGTTCGAGTTCGGGATTAAAAGGATCGGCGTTTGGGGAAAAAAAGGAAAAGAAAAGGAATTTATAAATAAAACAATCCCTCACTTAAATGGGTATCCCAAACAGGCCTTATCCGCACCCGTTAATTCGTCCCCTCAAAATCCGTCGTACAAGCTCCGAAAAATTCCCAGAAAATTTCTAAAAATTCCGGGAAAATTCTATAAGGCTATTTCCCAATTAACCATATTATTTAAATTTTCCGAGATCTCACATCCTCCCCTACTAATAAAAATTTGGTCCCCAAATTTCGCTATAACCAGTAGCAAACACTAGGATATAACCAAACAGTATAAATGCTGAAAGAAACTCTAACCCACATACCTCAAGTAAAAAGATGAGGGTATCGAGCTCAGATCGTATCCTCCAACTCCTAAGTAGCCTCCTCATCAGAAAGATATTGCCATCCGACTTTGACCAATCGGACAGTCTTGTTCCGCAGCTGATGCTCCATATAGTCCAGAATCCGTACTGAAACCTCCTCGTAAGTGATGTCAGGCTGAATAGGAACTGATACATCTGACAGAACATGTGTCGGATCGGATACGTATCTCTTCAGCATAGATACATGGAATACATCGTGGATGCCAGCTAGAGATGGTGGTAGCGCCAAACGGTAAGCTACTGTTCCAATCCTCTCCAAGATCTGGAATGACCCAATATATCGGGGAGCTAGCTTACCTCGGAGACCAAATCTCTTCACCCCTTTCGTGGGTGAAACTCTAAGAAATACATGATCACCAATGGAGAACTCCAGGGGTCTCCGTCTTTGATCTGCATAACTCTTCTGACGGTCCTGAGCCTCTGACATCCTCCGTCTGATAGTACGAACTAACTCTGCATCCTGCTGAGCTCTCTGAGGTCCTATCAACTGGGCCTCCCCAACTTCTTCCCAGAGGATGGGTGTCCGACAAGGTCTACCATACAACGCCTCAAACGGTGACATCTGTATAGCCGAATGATAGCTGTTGTTGTAAGCGAACTCCACTAATGGCAGGTGGTCCTCCCAACTGCCTCCGAAATCCATAACGCAAGACCTCAGCAAGTCCTCCAAAGTCTGAATGGTCCGCTCGATCGCCCATCTGCTCGGATGGAATGTCGATCGAAACGAAGCTGTGCCCAAGGCCCGCCGCAGACTAATCGGACGTGAATCGTGGGTCTCTATCGATATAATACTCAACGGAACTCCGTGCAATCTGATAATCTCTTGACAAGATAACTCTGCTAATCGATCCAGATAGCTTCCGATCGCTAGTAGCGGATTTGGTTAATCGGTCAACGATTACCCAAATCGCATCATGGCCTCGACGAGTCCTAGGCAAACCAACCACGAATCCATAGTAATGTGCTCCCACTTCCACTCGAATAGGGATCCTCTCAAGTAATCCAGGTCTTTGGTGCTCACCACCGATGCACAAGACATCCGCTACAAACTCGCGATGTCTTTCTTCATACCGCTCCACCAATAGTAACGCCTCAAATCACGATACATACGGGTCCCACCGGTGGATAGCAAATCTAGAACGATGAGCCTCAAGTAACTCCTCCATGACCGGGTGAGACCGAGGTACACATAATCTACCTCGAAATAAACAATCCCTCATCATCTCGTAAACTCACCGTCCGAAGCTATCCGTCGCTAATGAATCAGAATGCCGATCTCCTACCGGCCTCTCGAATCCTCATCCCGATCGACGATCGAGCAACCATGGTAACAAGAATACCTGCTCGTCTGTCCCCTCGCCTCAAGGCCCAACTCGTGAATCCACGAATCAAGTCCGTGATCAGAACTCGATGACAAGCTAAAGTCCCTCTGGACTTCCTGCTCAGTGCATCAGCAACCACATTAGCTTTACCCGGATGGTAGCTAATAGTACAATCATAATCCTTCAGGAACTCCATCCATCTCCTCTGTCGGAGATTGAGTTCCTTCTGGGTGAAAATATATTTGAGACTCTAATGATCAGTAAGAATCTCAAAAGTAATACCATAAAGATGATGTCGCCAAATCTTCAAAGCAAAGATAATAGCGGCTAGCTCTAAATCATGTACTGGGTAGTTCTTCTCATGCTCCTTCAACTGACGAGAAGCATAAGAGACTACCCTACCGTGCTGCATCAATACAGCGCCCAAGCCCTGAAGAGATGCGTCTGTGTAAAGTATGAATCTGTCATCACCAGAAGGTAAAACCAAAACTGGTGCTGATACTAATCTCCGCTTCAGCTCTTGGAAGCTGGTCTCACAAGCCTCTGACCACGTGAACTTCACGCCTTTCCTAGTCAGACGTGTCAACGGCATAGCAATGCTGGAGAAACCCTCAACGAATCGTCGGTAATATCCAGCCAAGCCCAAGAAACTGCGAATCTCTTGGACTGACTTCGGCTGTCCTCTCGGAACAGAAACTCCGGACGCTACATGCTGAGCCTTCAGCGAATAGTTTCGGCTCAAGTGCCCAGGCAGTTTGCAATAATAGCAACTGACTGTCCCAGGGTGCATGCAGAGGTGATGTGATCTAGGGATCCATATCAAGTGCATTAAGAGTCACCAGTAGACTGTTTCCGGTTCTGCTGAGAAGACCGGGAACATCCTGATGAACAGCATCCTGACTTCTGGGGTCGGCCAGATGACCTAGAAGTACTCTGACCCATCTGAGGGTGATTTCTCTGCTGCTGCCCAGTAGTCTGTGGCTGCTGGATCCGTCCGGAAGTCCGATCAGTCTGCTTTCTTTTCTTATCTGTATTTGCTCTCTACTGAGCTGCCTAAATCATAAGAGCTCTATCCAGAGCCTCTGTATATGATGAATGACCAAAATCGACAATCTACACTTGAAGATGCTCGTCCAGTCCCTGGACAAACTAAAGCATACGAGATCTGTCATCGCCAACCAACTCAGGACAGAATCCGGCCAACCGGTTAAATTCGGCATTATACTCCATCACTGAGCGGTTATTCTGTCGAAGACTCAGGAAATCCCGCCGACGTGTCATCTGATACGCCCGGGGAAAACACTGACTCTCGAATGCCTCTTTAAATCTCGTATATATAACATGCTGCTCGCCTATAATCGAGCGCTGTGTGTCCCACCAGATCTCTGCCCCATCTCGTAAGTGGTAAGCAGCCAGCTCAGCCTTCTCCCACTTGGAGCAGGCCATGTAAAAGAATGTCCGCTCCATGGACTCTATCCAAGATTGAGCCACACTCGGATCAGTCTCCCCACGAAATAGCGTGAATTGTCTTTTCACCAACTCCGCCAAGGCTGGGATCCATGCTCGTGCCACAACCATATCCGTAGATATCGCTGCGGTACTGGGCAGAATCACTGGAGTTGATCTTATGGGTGGTACTGATGGATAGGTTGGAAGAGGTACCACTGGTGCTGCCACATAAACAGGGTAGGAACCACTAGTGGAACTACAGAGTCGGCATAAGTAGGGACGACTAAAGGTACGATGGGCGGTACCGGGTAAGATGTAACCGGTACTGCTGGTGCAGGTACCGAGTATGTAGTAACCAGCATAGATGTCTGTGGTGGTACCGAGTACGCAGTAGGCACGACTAGAGAAGGTGTCGAGTACCCTGTAGGTACTACTGGCGATACAGGCGAGGTAGGTACCTCTGAAGTCGGAATCGTCAGGATCTGACAGTCTAACGTGGTCACAATACCTTGAGGAGTCTATCCCTGACGGACAGGCTCAACCCTAACAGAACTCTCTGGAGACTCTGTCTCTAGAGAATCGATCGCCCTCATACATGTGCGACCACGTTTAAGTACTAGAACACGTATCATATATGTAAAAAAAAAAAATGTTATCCAGATATCACTACAAGTATAAGAGCTGAAAAATTACCTAAATTACCTATTTGCCGTCTGGAGATATCCTGTCGCTGCTTAGCCCCAAATAGAACCAATAAAACCGTGTCAAAATACCTCGGAATTCCGAAATGATAAAATCGACGAAAATCCGTACAATCCGAAATACCGAGAAATGCTTACGAAAGTAAGCCTCGTAAATCCGAAACCCGACAAGTAGGTATCGCAAAACTTTGCTCTGATACCAAATAAATTGGTATCAGATAAACCTCGAAAATCCAAAACGAAGAGCAAGTATCGTGAGCCTAGCTCTGATACCAAATAAATTGTCACGCCCCAGGTAGTCCCTGTCCGAAGAAATTTCGGCAGCATCTCCCCTGTATGGCGGACAATATGAATCTCAGTATACATATATCCATACCTCGGCCACACTCGGCCGGAACAATACACAAAAATAGTAAACAATCCACGCAGTTATATTTAACGAAAAGATGATATAGAAATCAACGAAGATATACGTACACATCCTACTCCACTACAACGAAGAAATGAAATCCACGAAGTAATGAAATATTCGCAGCGGAAAACAAAGTAGCAACCCGAGTGTTCGATATAAAGTCCACAATACAACCCACATCACAAGTATACGAATAAAAGTGAATACAGAAAACGATATCTAGAAATCTTCGCGACACAGGGGCCTAGCGACTGGAATCTCCCCTGACGGCCTCAACCTGAAAAAAATAGTAACAACGGGGTGAGTTCAAAGAACTCAGCAGGTAGACCAATAGACATGTACAACAATATATATCCACCAGTAATAGCCTAAGGTACAGTCTCCTAAACCAGGGGATCAAGAGTACAGTTCTCTAACCATACAACCTACGGTATAGTCTCCTAACAGAATAACAGATATGCATAGCCGAAATAAAACGTAGTAACCAGCAATAGGCATAAGGTACAGTCTATAGCAAGAATAATAAGAAAATGCATAACTGAAATAAACTGTACTCACCTGCGAGGCTTGTGCAACTGACTGTAAACATACACAGACAAAGATAGTCAGAGCAAAAGCATATAACCTGTATGCATGTCAATTATATGCAATCACCAAAATGCATCAATCATAATTAATGCAATCTGTGCATATGATGCAAATGACATGGTCACCCCTGACGCCAGTCAGAATCTCACACACAATGGTGAGACCGCGTGGGTAGGGCTGTGACACCGTGCACTCTGCCGTCACTACCCCTGAAAGAGAGGAGGAATTGGTATATGTGGGTATAGTACTCTATAAATAAGAGGCTACGATAGGGACCGAGAGGAGGAATTGGTTTTGGTCTCCCGATAAAATTAAGCATCCCATGTTCGCCCCGAACACACAACTTAATTTTATCAATGATAATTCATTCCACTAGAGAACTATCATTGAACTACCGCACCAATCCCAAATTTCATTTTTGGGCTCCTTCTTATTATGAGTGTGTTAGTCTCCCTGTGTTTAAGATATCGAATGTCCACTAATTAAGTGAGTTACTGACAACTCATTTAATTAATATCTAAGTCCAAGAGTAGTACCACTCAACCTTATTATCATGTCGGACTAAGTCCACATGCAGGGTTTAACATGACAATCTTTATGAGCTCCTCTTGAGGACATTATCAACCTAGTATCTCTAGGACACAGTTTCCTTCTATAATCAACAACACACACTATAAGTAATACCATTTCCCAACTTATCGGGTTTATTGATTCAACGAACTAAATCTCACCCATTGATAAATTAAAGAAATAAATATCAAATATATATGCTTGTTATTATATTAGGATTAAGAGCACACACTTCCATAATAACTGAGGTCTTTGTTCCTTTATAAAGTCAGTATAAAAGAAACGACCTCAAATGGTCCTACTCAATACACTCTGAGTGTACTAGTGTAATTATATAGTCAAGATAAACTATCATCTAATTACACTACGACCTTCTAATGGTTTGTTCCTTTTCCATTTTGGTCGTGAGCTACTATTTATAATTTATAAGGTACTGATAACATTATCTTCTGTATGTGACACCACATACTATGTTATCTACAATATAAATTAAATGAACAACTACAAACAAATGTAGACAATTAGACCAAATGTGATTCTTTATTCATAATAAATGTTTACAAAGCTTAGGCTTTCAGTATACATTCCAACAGTATGCATGTCAATCATATGCAATCACCAAAATGCATCAATCATAATTAATGCAATCTGTGCATATGATGCAAATGACATGGTCACCCCTGACGCCAGTCAGAATCTCACACACAATGGTGAGACCGCGTGGGTAGGGCTGTGACACCGTGCACTCTGCCGTCACTACCCCTGAAGAGTGACCGAGTGGACGGGATGCACCGGAGTACACCTATCCTCCAACCTCACTATAGGAGGGAGCGCCATGCTCTCATCTCCCGGTACACAATGACGGGGAGGGACCCCGGTGTGCTACCACGCTGCCTATCACACTACCCATGAGTGGAGCCTCCAGCGGAGCACCACCGAGCAACCTACACACCTGTGTGCTGTGCCACTACCCATGCAGTGGTGTGGTGCAGGCGTCAATGTAGCCGGCCGACGAGCTCAACAATAATGGAGTCGTCAATCGCCCAGCATGCAATCATGCGATATGGTGCATGCGGCTACAATATATCATACCTGAACATATCCTCCATATGTGTAGATGCCAAACAGACAAACACATATATAACGATGATAATAAACAGCATAAATCCAAAGACATCACATATAACAATGATGTAAGTATCATGAACCCAAGAGCATGTATCACACATGTAAAGCAACTAATCCAGTAGAGTAGAGCACTATAGATATGCATCTCTATGATCATATATACACATGGCAAGAGATATAATATCCAATCCTGAAGTAAAGCAACTAGCAGATGAAGCATGTGATAGGTATCAACTAGCTAAAACCAGGGAAGAAATGATCTACTATCTACCACTAGTAAATATATATAAGCTACACATATCATAAGACATTATCAAAAGATAAGTCAAAGGGTACCCGCCTCAAATAGAAGGTACAACCAAGCGATCCAAGGTCGAGACGCCCGTCTCGAGTCAGAGTCCTGTGTCAACAAACAAAATATATATTTTATTTAGCTACATCCAAATGAATAGCTAAATAAAATCCCTAACTAGATTAGGGCAAAACTCTAACCACCACAATGCCAACTTACCCAACTAAATCTAATGGTTGATTAGGGTTAGTTACCTAATCCCTAATCACCAATTAGATTAGAACCCTAAACTTAGATTAGATCCAACAGTTGGCTAGGGTTAATTGCCTTAACCCTAATCATTCCATTTGGTTAGTCCAAGCAATTAACTCTAATCACAATTCAACAACAATTTCAACCTCCAATCTAACCTACGCATGATCATTCATCTAAAATAATCAAATTACATAATAATCTACTACACCATACCTCACTGTCGGAACCAAGAAATCTTCCACAGAACAGGGCCTTACTGCTGGATCACTCGGATCAAGAAGGAAGAATCAACAATAGGCAACAAGAACCATCCTTAGAATATAACAAGCAGAATAACCTCTGATTCTCCAATCCCGTGACCTAGATCAATAGTAAAGAAGAGGATCAAGATCCGATCAGGGGAAAACAATGAGGATCTGATCCAACATCTTTTCCTAGACCAGAACAACAAAGATTAACACGAACAGCTCCCAATCAATCGAAGTCTGGTAACACCTTACCTTAAGGTTCGTTGCTAGGGCACGACTTGTCGTTGCGACAATTGATCGGAGCCGACAGAAGGGAGTTAGGGTACGACTGCACAAGGAACAGGGCTCAGTGAAACTAGCCCCTATCTCGAACCTCCAGTAGAAGACCGTCGCCGGTGATCGGATTGATCTCACCCGATCAGTGGCGTCGGCAGGTAGGCGTGAGAAGATGAGATCCTGCCGCTTACCGGAGTCGGCAGGAAGGAAGAACCCAGCCAGCTTCTATCCTCCAAGCTCCAAGACCCGATCTGCGCCGGCGACGCCGAGAAGACGAGAGACTAGTCGTCGATCGCCGGGAATAGGGACGCACGAAGAATAGAGGAGAGAAGTCGGAGAAGAGAGATTGGGATCGCGACGGTTTAGGGGAAGAAAGGTTCGAGTTCGGGATTAAAAGGATCGGCGTTTGGGGAAAAAAAGGAAAAGAAAAGGAATTTATAAATAAAACAATTCCTTACTTAAATGGGTATCCCAAACAGGCCTTATCCGCACCCGTTAATTCGTCCCCTCAAAATCTGTCGTACAAGCTCCGAAAAATTCCCAGAAAATTTCTAAAAATTCTGGGAAAATTCTATAAGGCTATTTCCCAAATAACCATATTATTTAAATTTTCCGATATCTCACATCTTCTCCACCATCATCTATTCAGCTGGGTTTGTGACTGACAGTCGAGTCCATATACCATTTGGTCACATTCTGACAGCCTATATGTCCTCGTTGCATATTGATGTCACTAGGGGAGACGTTGCCCACATGACCGAGTTCGATGTTATAGCCGCTCGAAACTTTTCCCTAGCCGGTATCCACATAGATAGAGATGACGGGACTATGTCTTGGCGGAGGGGGGCACAGCACCAGCCCGATCCAGACGCACAGGTGGACGAGTTCATGCTCGCACTATTTCCAGAGGAAGCCGCACCGGCTCCACCACCACCCCCAGCTCGAGCACCACGACACGCTCCCCGCACTCTAGCCGACCGTATGACCGGACTAGAGAGAGCTATGGCGAGTCTCCAGCAGGAGAACTCTGATTTTCATCGGGACATGCGGCGAGAGGTTGCCGAGTTACGAGCTGCCGGAGTCACCCGACACACTGAGCTGATGGCACTTCTTCGATCCTTGGGATCTGGACCACCCCCTTCCTCATCTCAGTAGCCTTAGTGATGACCTACTTCTGTAGCTACACTACTTGTAAAATATTTTGGATTTATCTAGTGGCGTTTCAAACTTACATTGAATATGTTCTATCTTAATAGGCTAGGATCTTTCAAAAATACTTTCAAAAATGATTTTACTAACTTATAGGCTAAACCTGTTTGTTTTCAAACTTTCCATTCTTAGACTTTCAAAAACAGTTTTGGCCTTAGACTAGTTTTGAATCCTTAGAAAGCATGTGCCCATAGGTCTAGTTCTTGAGCATCTCACCAACACTCTAGGTTTACCTTGCTTGTGTTTGACAAACATAGAAAGGGGTGAGATGCATAGGCCAAATGTCTGGACTTAAGATGCTTATTTCAGTGCATCAGCATAAGTCTGGACGTTAAATACAATTCAGATATTAATCAGATTAAAATTCATCAGTCAAGTCAAACACTGATTGATTATAATCTGACTAACCAAGTGAAAGCTACTATCTTTTAATAGTTAGTTAGTACCTAATTGGTTAAACAGCTGGTTAAAGTTAAGTATCAGGCTCAGGGGGAGGAATTAATTAAAAATTTTCCTTTATATGAAATATTTTAAATTTTGTTTGAAAAATGTTTTCTTAAAATTTTTTTTTAAAACCTACTTTTGAAAACTAACTCTTATAAAACTAAGCTGTTTTTAAAAATTAGGTCTTACATCCTATTGAAAATTGATTTTGAAAATTAGATTTAACTTAGTTTTGAAAATTGTGGAAATTAGATTTTCCAAAACTTAAGTTTACAAACTAAGCTTCTCAAAACTCAACTTTTCAAGTATTTTAAACCATGGTTTTGAAACTAGTACTTTTGAACTTTAAAAGTTTGATTTTTTTATTTTACTTTATCAAAGTTAGTTCTCCCAAACTCCTTTGAAAACTAAAAGTAAAAGTTCAAAATCAATATTTGCAAACTGAAATTTGATTTGCAAAACTCAGTGTTGAAAATTATGAAAGTTAGATTTTTCAAACTTAAATCATTGTCAAAACTTAAGTTTTAATCGTTTACAAATTTAGTTGTGAAAAATAAATCAGTTTTGAAAAAATAGGTTTTTCAAACTTAGTTTTGGAATTTTTGGTTTTGAAAACTTATGTTTGAAAAAGCGTTTCAAAGTTGAAACTTAGACCTTATACACTTATGTTTGTAAATTTAAAACCACACAAACTGACTACACTATGATTGTTTTTATACTCCCCCAAGTCAACTTGATCTTTTCTTGGATTGAGAAATTGTACTTTTGTCCTGAACTATGATTGTTTAAGTGTTATTCAGTAACTCTACACTATGATTCTTTACCCTTGTTCTTTTTGATGATGAATGCCAAAGGGGGAGGAGGGTTAGGTGGTTAAGTTAGCTAAACCAATTTGCTAAACCAATTTGAAAACACAAACTGACTTTAAAACCACACAAATGCATGTTGTTTCGTAACATATGCTTTCACTAACTTAACCAGGTTGTCATTCCATCAAAAAGGGGGAGATTGTTGGTGCGGGTAGCACTAACGGTCTAACCTGATTTTGATCAAGTGTGCAGGAGAAGTCCAGACAGGTCGACGGGCTGACCGGATGTCTGGCACGAAGTCCAGCTAGGTCGACGGGCTGACCGGATAGCTGGCGAGAAGTCCAAGCGGGTCGACGGGCTGACCGGACGCTTGGCGAGAAGTCCAGCTAGGTCGACGGGCTGACCGGATAGCTGGCGAGAAGTCCAAGCGGGTCGACGGGCTGACTGGACGCTTGGCGAGAAGTCCAGACGGGTCGACGGGCTGACCGGACGTCTGGCAGGTAAGTGAGGTAAGTCACTGGAGGGGAGTGACTGCGAGGACGCGTTCCCGGGAAGGGAACATTAGGCGTCGATCCGGCTTAGATCCATTTCGGATATCTAAATCGAGATCGTGACTAGATTCCGGAAAGACGGAATCTAAGTCATACTCTCTTTATCTATCTGTTGAACTTTAACTGTGCTAACCATTTTTTTCATTATATATTTGCCTCGGACTAACCTTGTTTTGCGAAAAAGGAGTCTTTCGAACAAGGTGATCCGGCCTAAGGCTAATTTTATCCCGACACCTCGTCGCTACGTGGAGCATCTTGATTTGAGCAGATTCACACGTGCGCCGGAAGGGATCCAGCGCCGGAACAGATATAAAAGAAGCCCTGCAGGAGCTTCGTAATCAACTTTGATCGAGAACTCTTCACGATCTTGCTGCTCGACGTTCAAGTGCGACGCCAACAACGCTCCGACAAAAGTGCTCTTTCGGTTTTTGTTTAATTTTCTTTTTGTCGGTATTGCTTTATTATTACTAGCATCTCCTGTACTTTTTCTGTAATAATATTTCGACTTGCTAGTGATTGCCCAACGAAAGTGGTCAAGGACCACGGGCCTTCGAGTAGGAGTCGTCACAGGCTCCGAACGAAGTAAAAATATTTGTGTCTACTTTATCTTTTTCCGCTGCGCTTAAACTCTTGTTTTTTCGAATCGATATTCACCCCCCCTCTATCGAATCTAACGGTCCTACACAATCTCTCTGGATCGAGCTTAGGTTCGGTCAACCGATCCTTGTGTTCAGTCGACCGATCAACCAATGGTCTCCACTCGATCTGATCCGATCAAAGCGCTCGACCAAGTCTCTGATTATCTTCTATTCGGTCGACCGATCAGAAGGTTTGGTCGACCAATCAACCAACGGCTAGATGCTGACGTGGCTACAACAGCTGTCTTTTGAAGATAGGGGTTCGATCGACCGATCATGGCGTTCGGTCGACCGAACACTTGTCAAGTCAACTCCCGGTTGACTTGCTCTGGTTTGGTTTGCTTGGGTGATTTCGTCCAACCGGAATAGGGCTCACCCGAACCCAATTCCCGGCCTTCTCCTCGAGCAGTCTTCCGTCCTGGCTTTACGTTCCTCGAACATTGCGCACGTTCTTCACGCTCACCGACGTACTCTTCCGCAACTTTCTTGTCCTTTGGAAGCACCGAGCCCGACGGCTCCCTTCCCGTGTCGTCCTTCTCGCTAGCTGCGTCTTCCACTTGACTTCCTGCACTCCTAAGCTCCTGCACACTTAGACATAGGTATCAGACAAACAAGACCTAACCTAAACTTGGTTAACCACATCAAAACAACCACGGGGTCCAACAGGAAACTTAGGCGCTGATCCGACTTAGAACTATTTCGGAATTCTAAGTCGAGATCTTGACTAGATTCTGGTCTCGGAGAGATGGAATCTAATTAATACTCTTTCTGTTAAACTATGAACTGTGCTAATAATCTGTTTTACAGGAGATATAAGTGCCTCGGACTAACATTTTCTTGCAGGAAGGAAGCTGCTGGAAACTAAGGTCCGGGCGCCCGAAAGGTACTCAGACGCCTGGAGGTCCGGGCGCCCGGGAGTTACCCGGGTGCCCGGAGGCAAACTTTATCATCTTCACGTTGTCGCCACGTGGAGCCTCCTGGTTGGGGTCAGCTACATCACACCAGGGCGTCCTGAATGTTCCAGGCACCCTGAGACTCCTATATAAGGAGGGTCAAAGGTGGAGCTCCATCAACAACTCTCAATTCGATCTCTGGTGCTACGGCGACGCTGCGAAAGCTCTTCGACAAAGTTCTAGTTCGCTTTTTCTTTGTTTTTGCTTCTCCTAATTAATTCTGTACTTAGTCTTGTAATAATCTTTTGAATTAATTAGTGATTGCCCATCGAAAGTACCCTTGTGGGCGGGCCTTGGAGTAGGAGTCGACACAGGCTCCGAACCAAGTAAATCGAACTGTGTTAGCATTGTTCTTTTCACTTATACTCTTTCCACTATGCTTAACTTCTTTCAAAAGTTTTTTAAATCGATATTCACCTCCCCTCTATCGAACGATCACGATCCAACAGTTTATAGTTGTCGCTTCACTGTTGATTCGTCGTCAGGAGTTTATAGTCGCTACTTGACTGTTAACGTAAACTCTTGGGTTTATAATCACCGCTCAGCTATTGATCCGTTGATAGGGGTTTATAGTTGCTACTCGACTGTTGATTCATCGATAGGAGTTTTTAGTCGCCACTCGACTGTTGATTCGTCGATAGGAGTTTATAGTCGTCACTCAACTGTTTGACATAGACTCTCGGGTTTATAGCCGCCGCTCAGCTTTTGATTGCGTAAATAAGGGTTTATAGTAGTCGCTCGACTTTTAACTTGACAGACCGGCACAAGAGTCTGAAACACTTGAGATTTTTATTCATTGCCCCCTTCATTTATAGGACATACTTTTATACAATTTTATTTGAATTTAATTATGCACCTCTCACCCAGAACTATAGAGCTAGAGATAGTTTATGCTCCAGGGCTGCTCGAGCTTTCTCCCATATTCATCTTACAGATAGTAATCTCTCAAGCTGAGTTTATGAATGACTTTGTAGGGTCCTCCCCAGGGCTTCTCATTTGGTGACATCGCCGACTAGTTTCACTCTTTTCCATACCAAGTCACTGATCTAGTACGACCTTAGGATTACCCTCCAGTTGTAGTTCTGCTTCATCCGCTGCTTGTACGTCATGAGCCGAATGGCGGCCTTATCCCGTACTTCATCTACCAGGTCGAGCTCCATGAGTCTCCGTTCGACATTTCCATCATCGTAGTCTACACACGATCGGACTCTACTCCGACTTCCACTGGAACCACTGTTTCACCTCCATACACCAGATGGAATGGGGTGATGTCGGTTGCCTCTCTTAGTGTGGTGCAATATGCCCATAATATGCTGGGGAGTTCATCGACCTAGCTACATATAGCATGGTCGAGTTGAGCCCATAACCCTCTAAGGATTTCCCTATTGGTGACTTCCGTTTGGCCATTGCTCTGAGGGTAGGTCAATTAGATTAAAGCCTGTGCAATGCCATAGCCTTCACACCACTTCTTGAGCTTCCGTCCTGCGAACTGTCTTCCATTGTCTGTGATGAGCCGGTGAGGGATGTCAAACCGATATAAGATATTTTGTCATATAAATCTGATAACCATATACTCGGTTATCTTGGCTAGCGGCTCAGCCTCACCCACTTTAAAAAATAATCTACTGCGACGAGTAGAAATCTTCACTGACCAATCGTCATGGGAAATGGTTCAACGATGTTCATGCCCCACTAGTTGAACGGACACGACATCGTGGATGCTTTCATCTCTTCAGTGGATCAATGATGGATGTTATGATACTTCTGACATGACAAGCAAGTGGTCATCGTCCAAGCGACATCATCTTGCAATGTGGGCTAAAAGTACCTTGCCAATAAGATCTTTCGGGCCAGTAATCTACCGCCTGGATGACTACTGCAAGAGCCTTGATAAATCTCTTGCAAGATGTACTCCATGTCCTCCAATCCGACGCACTTGAGTAGTGACCTTAAGAAAGCTCTTTTATATAACTAGTCGTCTACCAGAGTGAACCGCCCGACCTTCTTTTTCAACAAACGAGCTTCCTCCTGATCGGCAGATATAACGCCCAATCAAAGGAACTCTATCAAGGGTGTCCTCTAGTTGCTTGCGAAGTCTATTCAGTTTGCCTCGTCAATGTGTGCCACTAGTGAAACATGTTCAATTGGCTTATCAATGACGATCAACGATAACGAACTGGCTAACTTAGCCAGCTTGTCAGCGGCCTGGTTGTCTAACTGAGGGATCTTCTGTATAACCACTTCTTGGAAGCTTGCTTTTAACTTCTTGAAAGCTTTGGCATATAACTTGAGTCAAGTGTTACTTATCTTGAACATGCCCAATAGTTGCTGAGCTGCCAGTTGAAAATCTGAGTGGATGAGGACTCTTGTGTGTTGGATCGTGAGGAATCGATAGAGGGGGGTGAATATCAAAAAACATTCGAAACGAGTAAGCGCAGCGGAAAAGTATAACAGAAGGACAATGCTAACACAGGTTCTTTTTTACTTGGTTCAGATCTTGTGTCGACTCATACTCCAAGGCTCGTACTCATTGAGTACTTTCGTTGGGCAATCCACTAGCAATTCGAATAATGTATTACAATGATTAAGAAAAGAAAAGCTAGAAGCAGAATACCGACAAATGTAACAGAATAAGAAAAAAATGGAACTTGTCGGAGAAGAGTCACAACGTTGCAGGAGCGCAAGAGAGCAGATCGTCACTCCAGAGTTCTTGTTGAAGCTCCATCCCTGCCCCTTCTTTTATATGAAGATCGTGGCGCCCCAGATCCCTTCCGGGCGCCCTGGTGAGACGTGGCAGGTCCAATCAGTGAACTCCACGTGGCGATGACGTGTTTGGATAAAATTCGCCTCCTGGGCGCCTGGATCCCTTCCAAGCGCCCGAACCTTCGGGCGCCCGGATCCCCTCCGGGTGCCCGGACCACATTTTTCCAGGGAGCACCTTTCCTCTAAAACAAGGTTAGTCTGAGGCAAATATATAAATTATAACCTGCAAAACAGAGTGTTAGTTCAGTTTATAGTTTAGAAAAAAGAGTATGACTTAGATTCCGTCTTTCTGAGACCGGAATCTAATCATGATCTCGACTTAGATATCCGAAATGGGTCTAAGCCGGATCGACGCCTAATGTTCCCTTCTCGGGAACGCGTCCTCACAGTCACTCCCTTCCAGTGACATACCTTTACTCACCTGCGAGATGTCCGGTCAGCCCTTCGACCAGTCTGGACTTCTCGCCAAGCGTCCGGTCAGACCGTCGACCCGCTTGGACTTCTCGCCAACTATCCGGTTAGCCCGTCGACCTAGATGGACTTCTCACCAAGCATCCGGTCAGCCCGTCGACCCGCTTGGACTTCTTGCCAGACATCCGGTCAGCCCGTCGACCTGTCTGGACTTTGTCTGCACACTCGATCAGAGTGTTAGATCACGACAAACCTAACTTAACCTGATTTGTCATTCATCAAAACCTGAGTTAGACTGTTAGTGCTAACCACACCAACAATCTCACCCTTTTTTATGGAATAACAACCTGGTTAAGTTAGTAAAAATATGCGAGTAAAAAGTTAAACATTTTGTTCTAGCATGAGGTTTAAGTTAGTTTTTAATTTTAATTTTATTTTTCTAACTTAACCACCTATCCCTCCCCCTTTAACATTCATCAAACAAGGATATAATTTAAACATTTAAGAACACAGAACACATAAAAAATCTGTAAGGAATGATGTCAAGTTATCTTGGGGGAGTTTTTTAAAATGTTTTAGCTTTTGGAAAAATAGCTAAGTTTTGAAAGAGGAGCCAATTTTAAAGGATCACTTACAAATTTAATTTTCAAAAATGGCTTTTGCAAACTCAAAAGAGAATTATCTAATCAGAAATTTGAAAAGCTAATTTTCTAATATAAGTGTATAAGTTTCAAATTTTAGGATCAAGGTAAATTTTCAAAATATGTTTCAATTTTGAAGTATTTTTCAAACATAAGTTTTGAAAATTAAAATTTTAAGGCTAAGTTTTCAAAACTAGATTTTTCAAACAACATTTTTCAAAGCTAAAGATATTTACTTTTCAAAACTGATTGAAACTAAGTTTGAAAAAAAAATCTTAGTTTATAAAATCTTAATTGAAGAATTTAGTTTTATAACGGCTAGTTAAAAATATTTGAAACACAAGATTTCAAAAATTAAGTTTGAAAACTTTTCTTTTCAAGACTTATTAATTTGTAAAAACTTTAAATTTGAAACCAAAATTCAATTTGAATAAAAAATATTAGAAAATATATTATGTTTAAGGTGGAGAAAATAATTTTGGTGTTAAGTGTGGATTTAATCCTCCCCCTAAACCTGACATCTAAAATAGTTGTCTAACCAATTAGTTACTTACTGACTATCAGAAGATAGCAGCTTTCACTTGGTTAGTCAAGTTAAGTTCATTGTGATCAGTTAGCATTTGACTAAACTGAATAACTTAACTTGATTAATGTATGTTTTGTATTTAACCCCCAGACTTATATCGATGCACTGATATAAGCATCTTAAGTCCAGACAATTGGCCTATACATCTCACACCTTTCTATGTTTGTCAATCACAAGTAAGGTAATCCTAGGGTGTCGGTGAGATGCTCAAGTACTAGTCCTGGGGGAACATGATTTCTAAAGGGATTTTTCTAGTCTAAGGCTAAAGTTGTTTTGAAATTCTAAAAGTAGGAAGGTTTTGAAAAAAATAAAACAATTTTAACCTAGAATTTAAAACAATTTTGAATTTTGAAAATCCTAGTCTATTAAATTAGAGTATAACCAATCAGATCTAAAAATGAAGATAAATAGAATAATATGTACTACAAAAAGCTGTAATAGTGTCATAACAATGCTATGTAATAATCACAACTACTAAGACGATGACGGAGGTGGTCTGGAACCCATCGACCGAAGCAGTGCCAATATCTCAGTGTGCCGAGTCCGGTCGTCCTCTCGTAGGTCTCGTCGCAGGTCAGAGATCTCCCGCCGCATATCTCGCCGTAAATCAGAGACCTCCTGTCACACCTCTCGTCGGAGATCGAAGACCTCTCATCGTATGTCTCGGTGAAACTCGGAGGACTCCTGCTGGAGGCTCGACATAGCTCACTTGAGTCCGAATACTCGATCGGCTAGAGTGTGAGGAGCAGGACGTGGGGCTCGAGCTGGCGCTGGGGTAGGAGCAGCCTCGTTAGGAAATAGCGCGAGAAAAAACTCATCTGCCTCCTCCTGTTGTGCATCCGGTGTAATGACCCAATTTTCCCTATTTCGAGTTCCAAATATCCATAAAAAATATTTGGAAATGCTTTTAAAATATTCTAGAGATTTTTAGGAATTTTTAGAATATTTTTATGTAATTTTTGGAGGTCGTTTAGTATGGTTAAAAAAGAAAGAAGTTTTGACCAAAAATATTGAAGGTGAGACTTGAACCCAAGACCTCCGGCCGAACCCGACCTAACCGGACACAGCCAACCAACTGGGCTACGCGTGATTTGTTAACCATGTACGAAACAAGATGTATATAAGTTATAATAAGAACCCAAAATTTGACCTAGTTATAAAAGAATAAGTTGAATGAGGAATAGGGATTATTTTTCTCCCGATTCTTTCTTCTCCCCCTTCATGCGATGGCGTTGCTCGGACGGATACCAAGAGGGATTAGGGTTTCGTCTCCGGCGCCGGCCAAGGGATTTCTCCGAGGGCTTTTCACGGATTCGTGATCGTCTCGCTGGGGAGAGCACGAAGATACGAAGGGATCGCGGAGTAGTCACTACCGAAAACCCTAGAAGCCTCTTCTCTTCTCGGTTGTAAGTTTCAAAAGCAAAGGTGAGTTACTACTCACCTGTAGTAAGATAGCTCCGAGATTTGTTTCCCTTGTTTCGGTTTTTTTTGCTGTGCCACTGTTCCGAGAGGAATCTGCTTATGCTGGTTTCGAATTTTGGTTGATGTTAGGGACCGTAGAACATATTCATAACGTTACTTGTTTTGTGTCAATCTGATGAAGCATGATTAGAGATTTCGGGTTGTATGGTGTTAGTTGCTGCCATGACTATTAATTCTGAATATTCTAGGGTGAATATGAAATCACCTCATTGTTGAGTAAGCTGGGTTTGTAATCTTGTTGTGCCAACCAGTTAGGTGTTAGGAAAGATGGGCATAAACAATTCCTTAAGCTTGCCGTTCGGATTTGGGTTCGTTCCATGCAATGGGTGCAGAATTAGATGTGTCTTTTACCTTAGCAAATACAGATTTTTATGAGAACAACAAACAGTTCCTTGGGAGCTTAGAACAATGCATTCCTTTTAAGTGCAGTTTTTAGTTGTTCCATTGAATGTAGAATTCTACATTATAGCTTAGTTTTTCCCTTGCTTTGAGATGCACATGAATAGTTTAGAATCCGTATACTGCTCAAGTTTGAGTATACTATACTGCTCGTGCAATCTTAATATAAACTATTCACTTATAAGTATACTGCTCGTGTATCTTCCCTTGCTATCAACTGTTCACTTATACAGATTTTGATAAGTATATGCACGAGCAGATTTCATAAATTGAGCAGTATTTTATTTCTTTAGAATTTGTTTCATGTCAAGTTTAGTTTTAGTTTAACATGAACAGCCTTGTTTTTATGATTTGGAGTTAGCTTGTTGTGCTATTTTTCTAGCATTTTAGTATTTCGTTGCTTGGCATTTCAGTTGCTTAGTTCCTTAGCATTTCAATCTGAAATTCAGAATTTCACGACTTTGTTTTTTAGCATGAAAGTTTCATAAGTAAGCTTGAGTAACTTCTTATCCAAGAACAGCCTTATAGTTAGTGTTTCGGATATAGTTTCTTTGGTTTCCGGATTTTAGTTGTAGATTTGATAAGTGCAGAGTTTTAGTTCATTAAGTATTAATTGCATCCTTTTCTTGTGTCCCACTTTGTTAGAATTAATCAGAATGTGCAGATTTTAGTAATATGTCATTAACTGGGCATGAACAGCATGATTTAAGTATTTCGGTTTATTTGTAAGCATGAGAAGATTTCTTTTCCTGCTAATAGAAGTGCAGTTTTCTTTTCTAGCTTTTCCTTAGCTATTAGTAAGCATGAGCAGACTTCTTTTCTATTGTTATTAGACGTGCAGTTTTCTTTAGTTTTATTTGCTATTTTAATAAGCATGAACAACCATGTATTCTAGTGGGAAAATAAGAGTTCTATCAAATTCTTTTAGAAGCATTAGCAAGTAAAAAGAAAGAAAAAGAAAAGAAAGAAAAGGCCAAGGCCTTAAGTAAATCCCAAGGTCAAGACTTTAGGGATTTTGGCACACAAGATGCTATTAAAATGCCAAGGCATTTAAAGAAGAAGTAATTAAGATAATAAGTATTTTACTTTTAAGAAGCAGCTAGTACCCGACTTCCAAGGTTGTCGTTAAACAAATCCAGGTGTCCAATTCCAAGGTCTTGGCCCTGGTAGACCAAGGTCTGCTCTTTTAGGATTGGCGGCTCGCTACCCCAACCTATTAGGGAACGTGCATAAGATGGTACTAAGCCTGGGCCCAAGAGAAGTTGATTATTATTTTCAAGTATTAAAGTATAAATTTTAAACAAGTGAAATAAAAGAATAAGATTAGAGTAAATGAAGTAAGTTTCACTTTGTTTTAAAGATCAGCAAGTTTAGCTTTCTTTTATGCTAGCAACTTTTACATGTTTAGTTTCTTACATGTTATTTATTTGCTAGTTGATGAGCATGTTTTGCTTTATATGTTAGCATTCCAGTTAGTTTGCTTTCTTTATTAGTTTATGAGCATGAGTAGTTATACCTGTTATCTTTTCTGTTAGTTGATTTCTTTGCTATTTATGAGCATGAGTAGCTTTACATATTAGCATTCAGTGTTAGCATGTTTTTATTTGTATACATGCATATCGAGTTTTTGTGAGTTAGATAGTGCTCACTAAGCTTTATGCTTATAGACTGCACTTTCTCCTACTGCAGATAAAGAAAAAGGAAAGCTAATGTGAAGGAAGGCGACAAGGAGATGCAAGAGGGGTGTGTGATGTCTGCACTATGGAAGTCCTAGGGATCCTTGCGAATAAAATAAATTATGATTTGTTCTTTGAGTAAATTAAGTCTTTATGTGTTAAGGAAATTTGATAACTGTTTATAAGGACACTTGATACTGTGTTTGCTATTCAGTTGTGGTTATGGATTAGTTTTACTTTATTGTTGCTGAGTTAGAATTATTGTACTGCGTGGTTGATTGTTATGTGTTCCAGCCGCTTGTGGCTAAGTATATATACTGCATGTATTGTTGAATATGGTCATCGGTACAGGGGAGACTCTGCCGAAATTTTTCGGTAGGGTTTCCATGTGGTTTTTTAATCACACCGGTTAAGTAGAGTTAGTAGTTAAGTAACGGTCATCCTTAGAGAGTAGTAGTAGTAAGAAGGGTGGTCGTTACAGTTGGTATCAGAGCAAGTTTCATTCTCCAACATCACACATCAGCATCATCCTTGCCGTCTTCAAGTAAGAAAGTATTTTAATTCTTTCTTTATTCTGCTTTCCTTATTATTAATTGCAGTATAGAGTAGTTGTTTCTGAATGCTTAAGTAAGATAGAAGGTTTTGTTTCCCTTTTTTATATTCATATATAAATATGATTAGAAGGGTTAGAGAAGCTATCAAGCCTTTTCCTCTGCATAATTAGATGTCAAGAAGAGGACATCCCCGTACCGTTCATACTGAGGACTGAGTTTAGGAGAACGAAGAGCCCAGAACCCCTGGGCCTATTCTCTCTGAAGTTGTTACTCAACTTCAGAGACAAGTAGCGAGCAGCAGCAAGTGATTGCCAATCTAATGGCCAATCAGAAGTCAGCTCCTCCCACTCCCCCAACTATTAATGTGGAGACCCCAGTGGTGACTGAAGTCCTATCGGTAGTCCTAGAAGTCGCCACAACACCTAGAAGACAAGAAGCATACCTCATCCAATGGCTGAAGCTGAAACCAGAAAGATTCTCAGGCATGACTGAGCCCTGGGATGCCCAGGCTTGGTTCAAGACATTTGAGAGCACAATGGAGCTTCTTGACTGACCAGAAGTCGAGAAGGTTGATACCATTAAGTGTGCCTCTTTCTGCCTATCTGGAGATGCTTGTATGTAGTGGGAGAGAGTTAAGAGTAGGAGAGTAGTCAACCAGATGAGCTGGGCTGACTTCGAGATAGAGTTTTACGAAAAAGTCTTCCGTCAACGGATTACCAATTAACATTATGAGGAGCTTATAGAATTCAGACAAGGTGACCTACCAGTAGAAGAAGCGGTCAAAAGATTCAACAGGCTAGCTCGTCTTTGCCTAGAGTTAGTAAGTACAGAGAAAAGAACGAGTCAGACTGATGCTCCGAATGTTGAGACCAGAAATAGTACTTAATGTGAGTAGTGAAACTCACCGACCATAGATTGGTGAAGAGCTGGTCAGCATGGCATTAGTGAGCACTATCTGAACAACAACAAGGCACAACAAACGCAACACAAGTAAGTCAAGATCGAAGACAAGACAGTGGGGAAACAGAGACCCCAATCAAGTGATCAGAACTAGAGTACAGAAGAACAAGAAAGACCCAAGCAGGAAGATGTTCGGGTAGTCTGTGAGTATCCAGAGGTATTCCCAGAAGAGCTACCCGGATACCTCCCAACAGAGAAGTGGAGTTTTAGATTGAACTGGTTCCTAGTACCGGTCCAATTTCAAAAGCTCCATACCGCATGTCTCCAGTAGAGCTGAAAGAACTACAAGAACAACTTCAGAAGCTGCTTGACAAAGGCTTCATTCGCCCTAGTCATTCACCATGGGGAGCTCCCGTGTTGTTCGTCAAGAAAAAGGAAGGATCTATGCGGATGTGCATAGATTATAGAGCTCTGAATCAAGTGACAATCAAGAACAAGTACCCCCTTCCCAGAATCGACGACTTATTTGATCAGTTGAGAGGGGCGACAGTATCCTCAAAAATAGACCTGCGCTCTGGGTACCATCAGCTAAAAGTGAAGGAAAGAGACATACCCAGAACGACTTTCAGGACCAGATACGGACACTACGAGTTCGTAGTCATGCCTTTTGGTGTGACTAATGCACCTGCAGTTTTCATGGACCTGATGAACAGAGTGTTCAGAGAATACCTTGACAAATTTGTCATTGTGTTCATTGACGACATCCTAATCTATTCCAGAACCCCAGAGGAGCATGACACACATTTGAGGATAGTACTGCAGACTCTTCAGCAAAAGCAGCTTTACGTTAAGTTCTCAAAGTGCGAGTTCTGGTTATATCAGGTGGCATTTCTAGGTCACATAATTTCTAGAGAAGGCATCCAAGTGGATCCAGCCAAAATAGAAGCAGTCAACAACTGGAGTAGACCCAAGAACGCCAGGGAGATCAGAAGCTTCCTCGGTTTAGCTGGGTACTACAGAAAATTTGTGGAGGACTTTTCCAGGATAGCCTCTCCACTAACAGCTCTCACCAGAAAGAACAAGAAGTTTGAATGGTCAGATAAATGTGAGCAGAGTTTCCAAGAGCTCAAGAAGAGACTGACCAGTGCTCCTATTCTGACTGTTCCAGAAAGTGACAGGAGTTTTGACATCTACAGTGATGCTTCCAAGATGGGCTTAGGAGCTGTACTCATGCAGGAAGGAAAAGTTATAGCTTATGCTTTCAGACAACTCAAAGACTACGAGAAGAACTATCCCACTCATGATCTAGAGCTGGCAGCTGTGGTCTTTGCACTGAAACTCTGGCGACACTACTTGTATGGAGTCCAGTGCAGAATCTTCACAGACCATCAGAGTCTTAAGCACTTCTTCACTCAGAAGGACTTAAACATGAGACAGCGTAGGTGGCTAGAGTTGGTCAAAGATTATGACTGTGAAATCCTCTACCATCCAGGCAAAGCTAATAAAGTGACAGATGCACTAAGCAGAAAATCCAGTGCATCCCTGATGTCTTTGTCATCATTGGCTCTACCACTGCAGAAGGAGTTGTCAGATTTTGGAATGGAAATTATTTATGGGCAACTCTCTACACTGACCTTAGAGTCTACCTTGCTTGAGGATATACAGAGGAAGCAAAGTGAAGATCCAGATATCCAGAAGATCAAGCAAGGGATACAGAAAGAAGAAAAGTCAGAGTTTCGAGTATCAGACAGTGGGATTCTTTATCAGGGGAGCCGCCTGTGTGTCCCCAATGATGAAGAGCTGAGAAAGAAAATTTTAGAAGAAGCTCATAGTACACTTTACTCCATGCATCCTGGTTCTACCAAGATGTATCAAGACGTGAAACAGAGATTCTGGTGGTCTGGACTCAAAAGAGATGTAGCTAAATATGTCAAATGGTCAAAGCAGAACACCAGATACCAGGAGGAGTTCTACAGCCTCTTCCTATACCAGAGTGGAAGTGGGAAGACATATCCATGGACTTCATAACAGGTCTCCCAAGAACCACAAATGGATATGATGCGATATGGGTGATAGTGGACAGATTGACCAAGTCTGCTCATTTTCTAGCCATCAAGGTGTCTCACTCTATAGAGCAGTTGGCATAGCTGTATGTTAAAGAGGTGATCAGACTTCACGGAGTTCCTAAATCTATTGTTTCTGATAGAGATGGGCGCTTCACCTCTCACTTTTGGGAGTGTGTTCAGACTGCACTAGGCACCAAACTCAAGTTCAGCACAGCCTTCCATCCTCAGACTGATGGACAGACAGAGCGAGAAATCAGATTCTAGAAGATATGCTCAGAGCTTGTGCACTAGATTTCAAAGGAAGTTGGGGCAAGTATCTATGCTTAGCTGAATTTGCCTACAACAATAGCTATCAGGCCACCATCAAGATGGCACCTTATGAGGCATTGTATGGCAGGAAGTGCAGATCACCCATTTGCTGGCAAGAAGCAGGTGAAAGAAGAGAGATGGAAGTGGAACTGGGCATTCAGACAGAGCTGATAGATGAGACTACTCAGGCTATTCAGAAGATCAGACAGAGAATTGAGACTACCCAGAGTAGACAGAAGAGTTATGCTGACACACACCGTAGGCCACTTGAATTCCAAGTAGGGGATTTATTTTTTCTCAAGGTCGCTCCTATAAAGAGAGTGATGAGATTTAGCAAAAAGGGCAAATTAAGTCCTCGTTATGTAGGACCTTACCTGATCACAGAAAGAATTGGGAAAGTAGCTTACAAGTTGGATTTACCACAGGACATGTCAGCAATACATAATGTATTTCATGTCTCTCTGCTAAAGAAGTGTCTCCACGACCCTAGCTAAGTGATTCAGCCTCAGTCAGTGCAGATCCAAGAGGATCTTAGTTATGAGAGCAGACCTACACAGATAGTGGACAGAGCAGTCAAGAGACTAAGAAATAAAGAAGTGCCACTAGTGAAGGTTATCTGGCAGAACCAGAAGCATGAGGAAGTCACTTGGGAGTGGGAGGACAGTATGAGACAGAAGTATCCAGAGCTATTCTAAGTTCGAGGACGAACTTTTTATAAGGTATGGGGAGTTGTAACGACCCAATTTTCCCTATTTCGAGTTCCAAATGTCCATAAAAAATATTTGGAAATGCTTTTAAAATATTCTAGAGATTTTTAGGAATTTTTAGAGTATTTTTATGTAATTTTTGGAGGTCTTTTAGTATGACTAAAAAAGAAAGAAGTTTTGACCAAAAATGTTGAAGGTGAGACTTGAACCCAAGACCTCCGGCCGAACCCGACCTAACCGGACACAGCCAACCAACTGGGCTACGCGTGATTTGTTAACCATGTATGAAACAAGATGTATATAAGTTATAATAAGAACCCAAAATTTGACCTAGTTATAAAAGAATAAGTTGAATGAGGAATAGGGATTATTTTTCTCCCGATTCTTTCTTCTCCCCCTTCACGCGACGGCGTTGCTCGGACGGATACCAAGAGGGATTAGGGTTTCGTCTCCGGCGCCGGCAAAGGGATTTCTCCGAGGGCTTTTCACGGATTCGTGATCGTCTCGCTGGGGAGAGCACGAAGATACGAAGGGATCGCGGAGTAGTCACTACCAAAAACCCTAGAAGCCTCTTCTCTTCTCGGTTGTAAGTTTCAAAAGCAAAGGTGAGTTGCTACTCACCTGCAGTAGGATAGCTCCGAGATTTGTTTCCCTTGTTTCGGTTTTTTTTGCTGTGCCACGGTTCCGAGAGGAATCTGCTTATGCTGGTTTCGAATTTTGGTTGATGTTAGGGACCGTAGAACATATTCATAACGTTACTTGTTTTGTGTCAATCTGATGAAGCATGATTAGAGATTTCGGGTTGTATGGTGTTAGTTGCTTCCATGACTATTAATTCTAAATATTCTAGGGTGAATATGAAATCACCTCATTGTTGAGTAAGCTGGGTTTGTAATCTTGCTGTGCCAACCAGTTAGGTGTTAGGAAAGATGGGCATAAACAATTCCTTAAGCTTGCCGTTCGGATTTGGGTTCGTGCCATGCAATGGGTGCAGAATTAGATGTGTCTTTTACCGTAGCAAATACAGATTTTTATGAGAACAACAAACAGTTCCTTGGGAGCTTAGAACAATGCATTCCTTTTAAGTGCAGTTTTTAGTTGTTCCATTGAATGTAGAATTCTACATTATAGCTTAGTTTTTCCCTTGCTTTGAGATGCACATGAATAGTTTAGAATCCGTATACTGCTCAAGTTTGAGTATACTATACTGCTCGTGCAATCTTAATATCAACTATTCACTTATAAGTATACTGCTCGTGTATCTTCCCTTGCTATCAAATGTTCACTTATACAGATTTTGATAAGTATATGCACGAGCAGATTTCATAAATTGAGCAGTATTTTATTTCTTTAGAATTTGTTTCATGTCAAGTTTAGTTTTAGTTTAACATGAACAGCCTTGTTTTTATGATTTGGAGTTAGCTTGTTGTGCTATTTTTCTAGCATTTTAGTATTTGGTTGCTTGGCATTTCAGTTGCTTAGTTCCTTAGCATTTCAATCTGAAATTCAGAATTTCACGGCTTTGTTTTTTAGCATGAAAGTTTCATAAGTAAGCTTGAGTAACTTCTTATCCAAGAACAGCCTTATAGTTAGTGTTTCGGATATGGTTTCTTTGGTTTCCGGATTTTAGTTGTAGATTTGATAAGTGCAGAGTTTTAGTTCATTAAGTATTAATTGCATCCTTTTCTTGTGTCCCACTTTGTTAGAATTAATCAGAATGTGCAGATTTTAGTAATATGTCATTAACTGGGCATGAACAGCATGTGATTTAAGTATTTCGGTTTATTTGTAAGCATGAGAAGATTTCTTTTCCTGCTAATAGAAGTGCAGTTTTCTTTTCTAGCTTTTCCTTAGCTATTAGTAAGCATGAGCAGACTTCTTTTCTATTGCTATTAGACGTGCAGTTTTCTTTAGTTTTATTTGCTATTTTAATAAGCATGAACAACCATGTATTCTAGTGGGAAAATAAGAGTTCTATCAAATTCTTTTAGAAGCATTAACAAGTAAAAAGAAAGAAAAAGAAAAGAAAGAAAAGGCCAAGGCCTTAAGTAAATCCCAAGGTCAAGACTTTAGGGATTTTGGCACACAAGATGCTATTAAAATGCCAAGGTATTTAAAGAAGAAGTAATTAAGATAATAAGTATTTTACTTTTAAGAAGAGGCTAGTACCCGACTTCCAAGGTTGTCGTTAAACAAATCCAGGTGTCCAATTTCAAGGTCTTGGCCCTGGTAGACCAAGGTCTGCTCTTTTAGGATTGGCGGCTCGCTACCCCAACCTATTAGGGAACGCGCATAAGATGGTACTAAGCCTGGGCCCAAGAGAAGTTGATTATTATTTTCAAGTATTAAAGTATAAATTTTAAACAAGTGAAATAAAAGAATAAGATTAGAGTAAATGAAGTAAGTTTCACTTTGTTTTAAAGATCAGCAAGTTTTGCTTTCTTTTATGCTAGCAACTTTTACATGTTTAGTTTCTTACATGTTATTTATTTGCTAGTTGATGAGCATGTTTTGCTTTATATGTTAGCATTCCAGTTAGTTTGCTTTCTTTATTAGTTTATGAGCATGAGTAGTTATACCTGTTATCTTTTCTGTTAGTTGATTTCTTTGCTATTTATGAGCATGAGTAGCTTTACATATTAGCATTCAGTGTTAGCATGTTTTTATTTGTATACATGCATATCGAGTTTTTGTGAGTTAGATAGCGCTCACTAAGCTTTATGCTTATCGACTGCACTTTCTCCTACTGCAGATAAAGAAAAAGGAAAGCTAATGTGAAGGAAGGCGACAAGGAGATGCAAGAGGGGTGTGTGATGTCTGCACTATGGAAGTCCTAGGGATCCTTGCGAATAAAATAAATTATGATTTGTTCTTTGAGTTAATTAAGTCTTTATGTGTTAAGGAAATTTGATAACTGTTTATAAGGACACTTGATACTGTGTTTGCTATTCAGTTGTGGTTATGGATTAGTTTTCCTTTATTGTTGCTGAGTTAGAATTATTATACTGCGTGGTTGATTGTTATGTGTTCCAGCCGCTTGTGGCTGAGTATATATACTGCATGTATTGTTGAATATGGTCATCGGTACAGGGGAGACTCTGCCGAAATTTTTCGGTAGGGTTTCCATGTGGTTTTTTAATCACACCGGTTAAGTAGAGTTAGTAGTTAAGTAACGGTCATCCTTAGAGAGTAGTAGTAGTAAGAAGGGTGATCGTTACATCCGGGTCAGGCTGGTGCTGTGCCCCCCTCTGCCAAGTCATGATACCCTCACCATCTATATGAATACTAGCTAGGGAGAAGTTCCTAGCTCCTATAACATCAAACTCGGTCATATAGCGGATGTCACCTTTGGTGACATCAATGTCCAAAGAGGACATATATGCTGTCAGAATGTGACAGTAGGGCATATGAACTCGCCCACTCGTCACATATCCGACCGAGTAAATAATGGTGGAGAATATATGTAGGCTAATGTTAATGTCTAGCCTATGACACAGGGCATAGAGGAGAAAAGAATGGAATGGGCGCATCATCGTGATGTCCCGAGTGCTCAGTGGTAGAATGCAAAAGACTAAGACCCTATAAAGGGCGTAGTCCCGGACTCGAAGGGTAACTGACCTAAACTGGGTCACTGTGGGTACTCACTCGCCCCCGAAAAAATACGAATAAATCGTATCAAGAGTGATATGCGAGTAGGGATCTCCAAAGGGTAGCTCCCTGGGAGGATAGCATTGAAAGGGACAGGTAGACTCCCGTAACTCCAAAAACTCTCGGATGGCAGTAGGGGACAACGTGATATCAGTCCCAGCTGCCCTAGTAGTATAGGTAAAGTCGTCTACTTTTACTAGGTTGTTATAAAATTCTGCACACAAACTTATGTTTACTGGACTAGTACATTCAACAAGGTTCTGAAGATTGTAGTGGTTTATGGCCTCTATAGCGGGAATGCAAGAGCGTGAAAAGAACACTCTATCTATACATTTGGTCCTAATAGCCATGTAGATGGTTGACTCAAACTTAATCCTAAGCTCATCAGTGGGAAACCTAGGATCAACACTGGGAGTAGAGGGCCCAGCACCAGATTTAGAACGTTTCCTAAATTATATAACAAAGTTATACTAATTAAAGAAAACAAACATGCAATAATATTCTTAAACTTTAAATAGAAGATAAGAATTTTACCAAGGAGCCATTGCTAAAATATTTTTAGAACTGACGACCTCGGTTGATTCGCGACCGCGTATTAACCGTAGAACGAGAGAAAATTTTAACTTTGAATGCTTTCGTAGTAAAACTTGGAAGAAGCTTGAACGAAAGCTTGGGAGAGGACGTGCAAGGGTAGGGGGCGCCCCTGCCCCTCTATATATAGGGGAGTCCGGGCGCCCGGGGTCAAGTGGGGCGGGGTGCCCGGATCCCCTCCGGGCGCCCCGGGTCCGTATACCAGGGGCGCCCGCCCCTGGTTTTTGACTCCAGTATTATTTTTTTTTAAGAGTTTTTTAAAGACTTTAAGTTAAGTTTAATAATTAAAATAAATTTCTAAGTTAAAAGAATTTAAGTTTTATTTTTTAAAATAATTTTTAAATTTAAAAATGTAAGTTTTAATTTTTAAAATAATTTTTAAGTTAAAAAATGTAAGTTTTAATTTTTAAAATAATTTTTAAGTTAAAAAATTTAAGTTTTAATTTTTTAAAATAATTTTTAATTTTTAAATAAAAATTAAAGTTTTAATTTTTGAGTAAAAATATAAGTTTTAATTTTTAAAATAATTTTTAAGTTAAAAAATTTAAGTTTTAATTTTTAAAATAATTTTTAAATTAAAAAAAATAAGTTTTAATTTTATAAATAATTTTTAAGTTAAAAAAATAAGTTTTAATTTTTTAAAATAATTTTTAAGTTAAAAAAAAGTTTTAATTTTTTAAAATAATTTTTAAGTTAAAAAATTTCAGTTTTAATTTTTAAATAAAAATTTAAGTTTTAATTTTTAAATAAAAATTTAAGTTTTAATTTTAAAAATAATTTTTAAGTTAAAAAAATTAAGTTTTAATTTTTAAAATAATTTTTAAGTTAAAAAAATAAGTTTTAATTTTTAAAATAACTTTAAGATAAAAAATTTAAGTTTTAATTTTTTTAAATAATTTTTAAGTTAAAAAAATTAAGTTTTAATTTTTAAAATAATTTTTAAGTTAAAAAAATAAGTTTTAATTTTTTAAAATAACTTTAAGATAAAAAATTTAAGTTTTAATTTTTTTAAATAATTTTTAAGTTAAAAAATTTAAGTTTTAATTTTTTTAAATAATTTTTAAGTTAAAAAAATTATTTTTTAATTTTTAAATAAAAATTTAAGTTTTAATTTTTAAATAAAAATTTAAGTTTTAATTTTTAAAATAATTTTTAAGTTAAAAAATTTAAGTTTTACTTTTTAAAATAATTTTTAAGTTAAAAAAATAAGTTTTAATTTTTTAAAATAATTTTTTAGTTAAAAAATTTAAGTTTTAATTTTTTAAAATAATTTTTAAGTTAAAAAATTTAAGTTTTATTTTTTAAATAAAAATTTAAGTTTTAATTTTTAAGTTAAAAATATTTTTAAAATGAATTTTTAAGTTAAAAAAAATTAAGTTTTAAAAAAATTACGATTAATTTTAATTTAATTTTATTCTTAATTTAATTTAATTTTAATTTAATTTAATTTTAGTTTTACTTCAATTTAATTTTAATTTTAATTTAATTTAATTTTAGTTTTAATTCAATTTAATTTTAATTTTAATTTTAATTTTAGTTTTAATTTAATTTTAATTTTATGTCCTTAGTCATCTCACCCGATCTATCTTTTCAATCAGGGTACCCTATTATTTTGTGAGATGAATTAGATTCAATTTTTGAGTTTGTTTTTTACTTGTATAAAATTCAAGTTTTGCTTTGGGTTTAACAAACAGGCGTTCTCTGGATAAACTTCTGGGATATGGTAAGTCACTCAGACATCATTAAAGTAACCATGCCTTCAAGGTTTTCCAAATAGTCCTATTCACTGGATTTAGTACAAAACCTTGGTCTAACTGGTTAGGATCCATAAAGGGTAGCTTCTGTCAGTTCCACTTAGCCAAGCACCAGGTTGAAGCCATATCTTCTTAGACATGCATAGACTAAGCTTCCCTAACGTACTATCATCCAAAATTTCACCAGTACCATTTTTTAAGTTAAACTTGAACCCTTTTTAACTAATCATAATTACCCCGTCGGGTAGGTTGGTTAAGGTTACCCTGCCGGGTAGGTTAGTTTTAGAGGTGCCAGCTATTCTGGAGCCTCCCCCTGAATTAATGACCATTTAATTTAATTTTGTTCTCGGTTTATGTCTATTTCTTTTATAATTATATTTTACTTGATGATAGTTTACATTTTGTTGAGTTTTAATATGTTTAGATTTTAAACTTTTTGGTTCAGGTTTATATTCTGGTTTATTTGATTTTATGTAATATATTTTATCTCTAGGGATATAATATTGGTTGGGTCCTATTTGCGTGGTCAAACACGCTTTCGGAACCCAGGCCTTATTCGTTGGTTTGAATTGGGTTATTAATGATTTAAATGTTTTATTTGATTTCGACTTATATCCGAGTCTGGTTTTATTATAACATGCTTTTTGATTATTTAGTATTAAGTCTAAATTTTTTGATCTAGTAGTAAATTTTTCTAACATAATTTTTAAATTATTAATTTCTGATTTTAAAGATGAATTCTCCTCCTCAAGTGTTAGATCTTGAGTTGGTTTATTATTTACAACTTGTTCCTTGAGGATTTGATTTTCCTCGAGGAGCAATTTGTTTTCATTTTCTAACTTAACTAATTTATTATTTAAGCATGAAATAATTTTAAAAAATTTCTGGTTTAAGTTTAGTAATACCTCTTCGGAACCTTTGGAAACGAGTACGGACTCGTGGCTTGATTCGGGTTTGGACCCGTCTTCCGATTCATTTTCCGACTCTGCTTCGCGGGCCATCAGCGCGAGGTGGCTCTGGTGCTTTTGATCTTCTGCTTCCGATTCTTCCGAGGAGGAGTCGTCCCACGTCGCTTTGAGGGCCTTCTTTTTGGTCAGCTTCGGTTTGTCGATCTTTAATCTCGGGCACTCGTTCTTGTAGTGGCCCTTCTTGTTGCATCCGAAGCACGTCACGCTCCTCGATTCGGTTGGAGAATTGATCTTTTAAAGGTCCTTCTTGCTGAAGCTTCTTTTCCTCCTGGTGAACATCTTCCTTACCAGGTTCACCAGGTGTTCTTCATCTTCCGAGTTCTGGTTAGAATCTTCTTTCGGTTCAGACTTGTTCTTCTTTTCTTTTGAGGAACCTGCAAATAAAGCTACACCTTTCTCGACGCCGGCATTAGTTTGCTCATGAAGTTCTAATTCACAGAAAAGCTCATCTAATTTTAATTTAGATAGATTTTTAGAGATCTTGTAGGCATCTACGATAGATGCCCACAAGCTGTTGCGTGGAAAGGCGTTTAGGGCATACCTTATTAAGTCCCGATTTTCCATTTGGTGCCCTATTATGTGGAGTCCGTTGAGAATGTCTTTAATTCTTGCGTGGAGTTGGCTCGCTGTTTCTCCTTCCTGCATTTTTATGTTAAAAATTCTATTTAAGAGCAAGTCTCGTTTTGTTACCTTAGCGTCACTCGTTCCTTCATGCAGCTCGATCAGTTTGTCCCACAGCTCTTTGGCGTTTTTATGTGGTCTGACCCAGTTTAGTTCTTCTCTAGTCAATCCGCACTGTAGGGTGTTGATTGCCTTGTTTTTTGTTGATGCCTTCTTCTTTAGGTCTGATGTCCAATCTTCTGGATCCAGTAGATTCCCGGAACTGTCTACTGGTATTTTGTAGGGTTTGGTGATGCTCATCCACTGGTCGAAGTCTGTCTTGAGATACACTTCCATTCGCTTCTTCCAGTATGGGAAATCATCCCCGTTGAAGAGGGGAGGTCGCACTGTGTTGAAGCCCTCGATCTGCGACATTTTAAATCTGCACACAAAAATATAGAGTGGTTCCAAGACTTGGTCTTAGATTAGTAGTGCGGGAAAAATTAAATAAAAATAACTAAATTGGTGTTACACCAATTTAGATTAAATTACGACGGAAAGAAACTTCCAAAAAGGTAATAATACCAGTTTGGATCTTTACGAAAAACTAAAATCTGAAAAAAAAAATAAAAAACAAATCACCCCCTTGTCTGATTGGTGGTTGAACCAAATCAGAGTGGTACCCGCTCTGATACCACTTGTTGGATCGTGAGGAATCGATAGAGGGGGGGTGAATATCGAAAAATGTTCGAAACGAGTAAGCGCAACGGAAAAGTATAACAGAAGGACAATGCTAACACAGGTTCATTTTACTTGGTTCGGAGCCTGTGTCGACTCCTACTCCAAGGCCCGTACTCGTTGAGTACTTTCATTGGGCAATCCACTAGCAATTCGAATAATGTATTACAATGATTAAGTACAGAAAAGCTAGAAGCATAATACCGACAAATGTAATAGAATAAGAAAAGAATGTACCTTGTCGGAGTAGAGTCACAACGTTGCAGGAGCGCAAGAGAGAAGATCGTCACTTCAGAGTTCTTGTTGAAGCTCCAACCCTGCCCCTTCTTTTATATGAAGCTCGGGACACCCCGGATCCCTTCCGAGCGCCCTGGTGAGACATGGTAGGTCCAACTAGTGAGCTCCACGTGGCGATGACGCGTTTGGATAAAATTCGCCTCCCGGGCGCCCGGATCCCTTCCAAGCGCCCGGACCACCTTTTTTCAGGGAGCACCTTTCATGCAAAATAAGGTTAGTCCGAGGCAAATATATAAATTATAACCTACAAAACAGAGTGTTAGTTCAGTTTATAGTTTAGCAAAAAGAGTATGACTTAGATTCCGTCTTTCCGAGACCGGAATCTAGTCACGATCTCGACTTAGATATCCGAAATGGGTCTAAGCCGGATCGACGCCTAATGTTCCCTTCCCGGGAGCGCGTCCTCACAGTGACTCCCTTCTAGTGACTTACCTTTACTCACCTGCCAGACGTCCGGTCAGCCCTTCGACCCGTCTGGACTTCTCGCCAAGCGTCCGGTCAGACCGTCGACCCGCTTGGACTTCTCGCCAGCTATCCGATCAGCCCGTTGACCTAGCTGGACTTCTCGCCAAGCGTCCGGTCAGCCCATCGACCCGCTTGGAATTCTTGCCAGACATCCGATCAGCCCGTCGACCTGTCTGGACTTCGTCTGCACGCTCAATCAGAGTGTTAGATCACGACAAACCTAACTTAATCCGATTTGTCATTCATCAAAACCTGAGTTAGACTATTAGTGCTAACCGCACCAACATTGTGGATCCTACATGTCGAACTACCTGCAAGCCAGCTATTAAGACCTCATATTCGGTTTTGTTATTTGTAGCCTGATAATCCAGCCATACGGACAATTGCATCCTATCCTCCCACAGTGAAATCAAGAGGACGTCGATCCTGCTGCCTTACCGAATGGATGAACTATCTATGTATATCTTCCAAGTCACATCCGACTCAGCGTTCTGGACTTCGGTGACAGAACCAGCTAAGGCCTGGGCTTTGATCGCTATTTGCAGTTGATATTGTATGTCAAACTCGCTCAGCTCGGTGGTCCATTTGATCAGTCATCTGGATACTTCAGGGTTAAGGAGAACTCTTCCCAGCGCACTGTTAGTCATCACCACAATCGGATGTGAGAGAAAATACGGATGGAGTCTCTGAGCGGTGAGTACTAGAGTATACACTAATTTTTCGAGACAGGTGTAGTGGGATTCTGCATCTTTTAATTATGACTTAGAAAATACACCGGTTGTTACTTAGAGTCGTTCTACCGTACCAACGCTGAGTCAACTGCATATTCTGTAGATGACAAATAAATCTAGAGCGACTCGTCGGCGTTGGGTTTTACTAATATAGGGAGGGAGGTAAGATACTCCTTAAGCCCCTCCAACGCCTTGTCGCACTCCGTGTCCCAATGGAATTTCATTGCACGACACAGTACCTTGAAAACGGGTGGCTCTGGTCAAATGATTTAGAGATGAATCTCGATAATACCGTGATCCGTCCGGTCAGCCATTGAGCCTCCTTCAAGTTATGGGGCAGGGGCATGTCCTGCAATGCCTTCAACTTGCTCGAATTTGGCTCGATCCCCCATTCGGTGACGATATAGCCCAGGAAATGACCACTCCTTGCTCTGAACAGGCACTTGTTTGGATTCAGCTTGATTCTAAATGCCCTTAATGTTCAACAAGTTTCTTCAATATCTGTGCAAAGGTCAGCGGCTTAGAGAGATTTTATCAAGATGTCATCAACAAATACCTCCATGTTACGGTCGATCTGCTGTCGGAACACCTTGTTCATCAATCTTTGACAAGTGGCGTCGACATTCTTTAGCTCGAACGATATGACATTGTAGCAGTAAGTGTTACGATTCTACAAGTGTACGGATTTGTCATCAGTAATATATAAGATTATTGTATCCACAGGGACTGTTGATTAAGTACTAGTTAACTTCGCATGGTGAATTATCTAGACGAGCGTAAAAGTAAAGGAAAGAGAAGAGGGAAGAGAGAGAATAGATCTTGGAGGGAATGAGCTTCGAGAGATGAATTCTAGGATTTTGGTTTCATTACAATGCTAGGAGATATTACATAGATTGCTTAGTTTCTACCCTCTATATTCATGCTCTTGCAGGAAGTTGAATTGGTCAATACCCCTAAGTATCAAACAAAGATTATTCCTGTAAAATCCTGTAACGGTTAACCACTGTCACGAGGGCACCTCGGTAGATCACAGGGTATATGTCTAGTAAATAACAATAGGGATAAAGGTAGAGATTTGGTACGATTTCCTACTTCCTTATGGAAGAATTGCCTCTCCTTTCAAGAGAATATCCTAGACGTCCGTGAACGGGTTACCCTTGTCACTAGGGCCCCTCGGATGTACGATCTAGAGCACTCTCACTACGAGAGCAGCAAATCTTAAGGGATTGTTTCTCCTTTTAAGGGAGCGTCCTAGACGTCCGGAAAGGGTTACCCCTGTCACTAGGGTACCTAGGTCAATACGCTCTAGGACATCCCCTTTGTGTGATTAACAATCCTCCACATCAATCAACAAAGCATGCAAAGAAATATAAATACGCACTACAAGAAAAAAGCCTAACAACAACGGTTTTTCACCGTTGTCGTAGCCCCTTTAGAGCTGTTGTTAAATGTCGTGTTGTTAAAAGGGGTGCCCAAAGACAACAGTTTTTAACCGTTGTCTTTAAAGGCAAGGACAACATTTTTACAACGGTGAAAAACTGTTGTCTTTTCCTTCAAAGACAACAGTTTTTCACCGTTGTCTTTGAGCGTCTACCTTTAATAACAGGGTCTTCAACAACAGTTTTAAACTATCTACGACAACGGTGAAAAACCGTTGTCTTTTTTAGATAAAAAATAAAAATAATAATAATACACAATTTTCTAATATTTTAAATCATTCAAAATAAAATTTAATATATAATTTTTTAACATTCAAAAATAATATCTATAACATTGTGAAAAAATTTCATAAGCAACCAACAAAATTTCATAAGCAACCAACAAAATGATAACACTATTAAAACAAAGGTGATATGCAAACACAAGCAATGAGATTGGTAGTGTAAAACATACAAGTACATACTTTAACTTGTTGTCAATTTGAGTGTAAGCTTCCAAATAAGAGTTGTCAATTTGAGTGACTTTTCTTCCAAATAAGAAAAGTCAACGTGCCCAGGTGAATCTATGAGGTTGATTAGATATTCATTTCCGCTCCTTTCGCCCTTGTAGTTTTTTAAGGATTCCTCTGTCATTTCATAGTACAGGGAAATCCCAGTGGATTTGATTATAATACCTCGTTCAGCCTCGTGTTGGTGAGTATCAGTCATCCTAACATCTCCAACGACTTCTTGTGCGATGATTCCGGCAGCAGCAACAAGAGAATCATTGAGGGTTGATTTACCTGCAAATATAAGAAACAACACTTGATGTATTTGTTACTTCACATGGTATCAAGAAAGTATGAGCTAGGGAATAACTAACCATGATCGACATGTGCAATGACAGACTTGTTGTGGATGTTATGCTTCATGTCCATGATGCGACAGAGTTCTTCGGCTATGAACTTCACCATCTCGACCGGTTTTAGAAATTAGACAATCCTCCAAATGACCCTGTGAATGCACAAATGACAGAACAGGTTCCTGGTCACAATGAATCGTATAACAATAGAAAAAAGAAAATTGAATAATGAAAAAGATAACTTATTATATAGTTAACGAAAGATAATAATGTGTTAATAAATTATAATAATTGAACACCAAGCAACAAATGAAACTATGAATTCGTGGTGATTGAGAATAGATGCAACAGATATAGGTGCAATCTCAAAATCTCAACAGAGGCCATAATTTCAGCATCAAGAAGTAACTCAAACTATCTCAATTGACACAATAAACGTCAATCAATACCACAGACAAGGAAGCTGCACGATTTGTCAACAAAGCATGGATTTCCGCACAAACAAAAAAATATTAAGCTGAGATGTAACAAATTTAAAAGGATTCTTGTTATAGGGCCATCATCCACAGTAAATATTGATCAGTAGAAAAATACAAATTAAGAAATAAAAGTATGAAAAACAACACCGATAGGAATTTAAGAACAAGAAAAAAGAAATATGTAGGAACCATGAAAATATGTAAACATATGAAGCTAGAATATATCGATTCATCACTCAATAGAGTAAAGAAACAGTAAGAGAAGATGATAAAAACATTCAGAAATAAAAGGGTCATGCATCTAAATTAATATATAATATTAAATATATAGACCAACAGACAGATTCATTCATATTGTTGTATATCTTATGTTTCTTCAAACATATTTATACATCGTTAGGTTGAAAACATGATCCAAACCAAATTTACTTGAAACATACAGGAAATTGCATATTCAGTATAATTGTAAATAGCACAAGTCATAAAAAGGATAGAGAAAGAAAAATAACAAGAAGCGCGCAATTGTAAAGTTTTCCTAACCTGTAAGGTGAACAATCTATCATTGATCTAGACTTCTTTGGTCAAAAAGTAGGCTACAATCCCAAATTAAGAATCATAGATGTATAATTCCATCAAAAGAACTAACTCGCTGTCCAAAAGTAAGTTAAAAAATGCATAAAATGATTTAGAGACCTAACAAAACCTAATCTTAATCTAATTAGAAAACTCTAATTAGCTCCACCCAACCTATTCAATACTTGAAAGTTAATCAACATATCCTTACCATCTAACTCTAATTAACATAATCAATCACACATAGATTACATCTCCAAATCTGAGAGAATAGGTCAATAGTATAAGAGTAAGGAAATTCATTACCTAACTCTTCTTCTTTGACAATGCGATGACGTCCAAAGGTCCCTAGCAGTGGCACGGTGGCCAGGGGTTGACTTTGATTGCTCGGTCTTAGGTGGTGTCCCCACTGGCTGGTGCAGGGAGGTGGGAGCTCTTAGGGCACCAGAACAAAAGAGTGCAACTAACTCACAGAAAAATTATTGTAGTATACCTCTTTCCAATGCACGATTTTGAACAACCTCATACAGAAAAATTATTGTAATGGATATTATAAATAGACCTCATGTAATTCATTCTATGTATGAATGTCTTCTAAGCTCTTCAGTTATTATTGAAAATTATAGAGCACCAATTAGATGCTTTACTATAACTTAAGGCAAACTCATCTCAAAAACATGAATAGATTTTTCTAAACTAAAATTCCACTTCCATCAATTTCAGGAAATGGTTGGTCCTTCATTAATAGAATGAAACTAATGTGAAACGGGAAACATATAAGAACTCACACAACCTATTAATTCCCAATGATTGAGCGTTCAGTGTCACTTTCTGTCAAAAAACTATTCCCCATGTTTAAATCACATGGGATCTGGTGCACTTAGTTGCACAAGTTTCTACCGCACAAGATGATGCTGCAAGTTTTTCAAACACAATGATAATGTTAAGAGTGCCTATCTTCTTCAATAATTTTGCTACACAGTTCAATCTTTACCATGTTCCACATGTTGAAGGAAACTATTTCCTTACATATGCAAACAACAAAATCAAAGAAACAGAATATCCATATGACTTCGACAACTTTATAAAAAAATACACTGTCAAGTCACGCATATTCCTAGAGCAAAGATTGTACAAAGTTTATCAAAGGCAAACACATTGCTCCACTCAGGCCAGAAATGATGACGACCTTCATCCTAACTAGTCAACAACCTCATCTGTTGCTCAAATCAATCTATTAGTTCAGATCATCAAGCAAAAAGGGCATAAACACGTCCAATCAAACAATTTGAACGCTTCCCTGTTAATAGTACAAACATCCAGGATCAAATAGACGACTCCTTGTAAGAATCACCCAGCACCTCATAGATCCAATTGTTGGTTGCTACTCGGAAAACCTAATGGTTCCACTGTACAAAAATTTTGTACAAAGGTCTGAACCTTTTTCTAGCTACCATGTGTTCTTTTAAATTAAACTTGGATCGCCTGCGGAACTTAACACGTTTGATCCAAAATTTAATCTATTTGTTCTTTTAGGTTTAGACTTGGATCTCCTGCGGAACTTAACATGTTCGATCCAAATCATCTAGGTTATTAATTCCATTAAATATTAATTTCCAAAATTGGCTTCCAGGACTGCATGGCGAGGCACATGGCCTTCTTGGATATGGGAACAACTACCACCGCCTAGACAAAGCCTTTTAAGGAAAGCTAATATTTAATTTCCTTAAATAACTTTAGGTCAACTGAAAAGAAAAATCAAATCACAAGGAAAAGAAAAACAAAGAACACAACATCGAAAATAAATTTGAAATACTAGAATCGCATGCCTCTTGTATTTGGTATTTTTTACATGAAGATAAAACTAGTATGATGCGGAAATAAAATACTAGTATACCTTTTCTTTTGCAAGCAAAAACCTCTAGGTCTTCTACCATATTCCTCTTCTAACTTCGGACATTATGTGGGCAACGATCTTCCAAGATGAGAAACCACCAAAGCACCTTCTTCTCCTCCTTGCAAGGTTCAGCCACAACAAGAGCACCTCCATGGATGAAGAGAAAACACCACCAATGCTCCAAGGGATGCAAGCTTTCTCTCCTTCTTCTCCAAGCTAGAATCCGGCCACCACTTGATCTCCAAGAGGGAAGAAAGTTTTGGCCACAAAGGATGGAGAGAAGAGAAAGGGAAGTGGCCGGCCACACCAAGGAAGAAAAGAGGGAGAAAATAATAGAGGTTGTTCACCTTGAAGGCTCCCAAAACCCCCTCTTTTATAATCCTTAGCTTTGCCAAATAAGGAAATTTAATTACAATAAAATTTCCTTAACTTTCCTTGACATGACTTAATTAAGAAAAATAAAATTAAATTTCCCAATTAAACATGTCATGGCCGACCACCTCATGGAGAGCAAACAAGATAATTTTCAATCAACAATTAAAAATTCCTTATTTGTCTTCGAAAATTTTAAAAAATAAAATTTCACTATAAAATCCCTTCATGGTTGATAAAAAGAAATTTCTATAATTTTAATTTTTCAACATGTGAATAATTTACAAAGAATAAAAATAAAATATCTTTCTAATCTACAAATAAGGAAAGAGATTTAATCTCTCTCTTTAATCTTTTGTAGAAACTTATAAAAGAGATATTTTAATTTTTAATCTCTCCAATAAATTATATCTTCCACATAAGAAAATTTTAAAATTAAATTCTTTTTAAATTTAATAGGGCCGGCCACCTAAGCTTGGGTTCAAGCTAGGGTCGACCACTCATGGACCAATGGTTTGGCCGGCCCTAGCTTGATCCACAAGCTAGCTTGGCCGGCCCCTACACCATGGGTATGAAGGTGGGTATAGGTGGGTATAGTACTCTATAAATAAGAGGCTATGATAGGGACCGAGAGGAGGAATTGGTTTTGGTCTCTCGATAAAATTAAGCATCCCGTGTTCGCCCCGAACACACAACTTAATTTTATCAATAATAATTCATTCCACTAGAGAACTATTATTGAACTACCGCACCAATCCCAAATTACATTTTTGAGCTCCTTCTTATTTTGAGTGTGTTAGTCTCCCTATGTTTAAGATGTCGAATGCCCACTAATTAAGTGAGTTACTAACAACTCATTTAATTAATATCTTAGTCCAAGAATAGTACCACTCAACCTTATCGTCATGTTGGACTGAGTCCACCTGCAGGGTTTAACATGACAATCCTTATGAGCTCTTCTTGGGGACATTATCAACCTAGATTACTAGGACACAGTTTCCTTCTATAATCAACAACACACACTATAAGTGATATCATTTCCCAACTTATCAGGCTTATTGATTTATCGAACTAAATCTCACCCATTGATAAATTAAAGAAATAAATATCAAATGTATGTGCTTGTTATTATATTAGGATTAAGAGCACACACTTCCATAATAACTGAGGTCTTTGTTCCTTTATAAAGTCAGTATAAAAGAAACGACCTCTAATGGTCCTACTCAATACACTCTAAGTGTACTAGTGTAATTATATAGTTAAGATAAACTAATTCCTAATTACACTACGACCTTCCAATAGTTTGTTCCTTTCCATTTTGGTCGTGAGCTACTGTTTATAATTTATAAGGTACTGATAACATCATCTTCTGTATGTGACACCACATACTATGTTATCTATAATATAAATTAATTGAACAAATGTAGATAATTTGACCAAATGTAATTCTTTATTCAAAATAAATGTTTACAAAAGCTTAGGCTTTCAGTATACACTCTAACAATCTCCCACTTATACTAATGACTAAGCTACCATATCTGCTGCCATACATCTAATTCTCATTCCCTCCACATGCCGATCGAAAGCTTTTGCTGGAAGGGCCTTAGTGAAAGGATCTTCCAGGTTATCTACTGATGCAATCTTGGCGATGACAACTTCTCCTCGCTTCACGATATCTCGTATCAGGTGGTACTTGCGCTCTATATGTTTACTTGCCTTATGGGCTCGTGGTTCCTTCGAGTTTGCAACTGCACCGCTATTATCACAATAAATTGTGATGATTTTGGAAAAACCAGGAATCACATCTAAGTCCATTAGAAAGTTCCTGAGCCATACTGCTTCTTTAGCTGCCTCAGAGGCTGCTACATACTCAGCTTCCATGGTTGAGTCTGAAACGTATTTCTGCTTAACACTCCTCCATGCAATGGCTCCACCTCCTAAAGTAAACACATAGTCTGATGTAGACTTACTGTTGTCCCTGTCTGATTGGAAATCTGAATCCGTGTAACCCACAGGGAGTAAATCGTCTGCTTGGTATACTAGCATATAATCTCTAGTCCTTCTCAGGTACTTTAATATATGCTTTACCGCAGTCTAATGTCCTTGTCCAGGGTTACTCTGATATCTGCTAATCATGCCCACGGTAAAACAGATATCAGGTCTCGTACACAACATTGCATACATAAGGCTTCCTACAGCCGAGGCATAAGGAACTGCTTTCATGTCCTCTATCTCTTTTGATGTCTTCGGAGACATCTCTTTAGATAGAGCTACTCCATGCCTAAAAGGTAAAAAAACCTTTCTTGGAATCTTGCATGCTAAAACGAGCAATGATTGTATCTATATATGAAGCTTGGGACAGACACAACATTCTTTTCTTGTGATCCCTTATAACTTTGATCCCAAGAATGTGTTCACAATCTCCTAAGTCCTTCATATCAAATTGTTTGGATAACCATACCCTTACGTCCGATAATACCTTGACATTGTTGCCAATTAACAAAATATCATCTACGTATAGTACAAGAAATACCACCACATTTCTGTTACATTTCTTGTATACACAAGACTCATCCGGACACTAAATAAATCCATATGACTGGATTACTTCATTAAACTGGATGTTCCAAGACCTTGAAGCTTGCTTCAGTCCATAAATGGACCGATTGAGCTTGCACACTAGATGCTCTTTGTCTTTTTCAATGAACCCTTCTGGTTGCTTCATATGGATGTTCTCTTCAAGACTTCCATTAAGGAAAGCTGTCTTGACATCCATTTGTCAAATCTCATAATCCATATGAGCGGCAATGGATAAGAGTATCCGGATAGACTTAAGCATGGCTACCGGTGAAAAGGTCTCTTCATAATCGATTCCCTCTTTCTGAGTGTACCCTTTCGCAACAAGCCTAGCTTTGAAGGTTTCTACCTTCCCGTCTGTCCCTCTTTTCCTTTTGTAGATTCACTTGCATCCAACGGCTTTTACACCATCAGGTGGTTCTACAAGCTCTCAGACCTTATTAGAGTACATAGACTCTATTTCAGAATTCATTGCCTTTTGCCAAGATGTTGCATCTATATCTTGGAGTGCTTCGTCATATGTTCGGGGATCAGGTTCATGTTTACCCGGGATCAAGTCCGAAGACTCTCCCAAAAACATGAATCTCTCAGGTTCTCTCATAACCCTCCCACTACGACGAGGCACCGTCTGTGGTTGTGTATCATGTGTGACACGTGTTGCAGTCTCTTGTGGTACTTCATTTTGTACTGTTGGTACTGAAGTAGACGTGTCCTCTCTAAGTTCTTTTAAAACAACTTTGCTACTGGGCTTGTGATCCATTATATAGTCTTCTTCTAAAAATTGGGCATTGGTGCTAACAATGACCTTCTAGTCTTTAGGACTATAAAATAAACCACCTTTCGTTCCTCTGGGATAACCCACAAACACACGGACTTCTGTACGAGATTCTAACATATCAGCACATGTGCTGGACTATCCCAAATTCGAATATGTCTTAGACTGGGTTTTCTCCCATTCCACAATTCTGTGGGAGTAGAAGATACTGATTTAGAAGGTACTAAGTTCAGAATGTGCATTGTCGTTTCCAGAGCGTATCCCCAAAATGAATTTGGTAATTCTGAATAACTCATCATCGATCTAATCATCTCCAGAAGAGTCATATTCCTTCGTTCTGCCACACCATTCTGTTGGGGTGTACCAGGTGCGGACAATTGAGATTGAATCCTGACCTCTGATAAGTAATTCCTAAACTCTCCTAAGAGGTATTCGCCACCACGATCAGACCGTAGTGTTTTGATACTTTTACCTAGTTGATTCTCCACATCAGCCTTGTACTCTTTGAACTTATCAAAGCATTCGGACTTGCGGCGCATTAGGTAAATGTATCTGTATCTTGAATAATTGTCTATAAAAGAGACAAAATATTCAAAACCACCTCTCGTCTGGATAGACATAGGATCACACAAATCAGAATGAACCAATTCTAACACTTCTTTGCCTCTATACCCCTTGGCCTTAAAAGGCCTCTTGGTCATTTTACCTTCCAAGCAAGATTCACAGGTTGGAAAATTTTCCAACTCTAATGAACCCAAGAGCCCATCGTCTATAAGCCTTTGAATCCTATTTAAGTTAATATGACCAAGCCTTAGATGCCAAAGATATGCATGGTTCATTTCCGAAGGTTCTTTTCTCTTAATTGAGTTAGAAGATGTGTTATTAATTTCCATATTTTACTTTGTGGGAGAAATTAGATTTAAAGTATATAAATTGCCAACCAATGCACCAGAACAGATAATCACTTTATTTCTCTTAATGACCACATCGTTACTAAAGGAAACTGAATATCCATCCAAAAACAACTTAGAAACTGAAATTAAATTCTTTCTAAAACTGGGTACATAAAGACAATTTCTTAAAACCAAATTTCTATTCCTATTAAAAGATAAGTAGACGTCTCCCACTGCAACAGCCGCCACCTTAGTAGCATTGCCCATGTAGACTGTAATCTCTCCTTCAGTTAGTCGTCGAGTTTCCTGGAACCCCTGCAAGGAATTGCAGACATGATCAGTGGCTCCCGTATCTACACACCAGGTGCTTGTAGATAACATTGCTAAACATGTTTCAACAACTAGAGCATGAGATATACCTTTGTTGTTCTGATTCCTACGGGGACAGTCCGCCTTCCAATGCCCTGACTGCTTGCAGATGAAGCACTTGCCCTTCGGCTTCTTCACTCCAGCTTTAGGTCCTGTACTCTGAGATTTATTCACCTTCTTTGCTGAGCTAACTTGTTTCTTCTTCTTCTTTCCTTTCGGTTTAGAAGTAGAACCATTTTCAGCATAGTGAATATGAGAATTATGACGGAACAAACCTTCTGCTGCCTGAAGTTCTGTCAGTAGTTCCACCAATGAATATACCCTTTTATTCATATTGTAATTCAGGCGGAATTGCTCAAAACTTCTAGGTAGTGTTTGGAGGATCATATTGATCTGGGTTTCCCCATCAATTTCTCCTCCAAGGATTTGTATTTCATTTAGATAAGCCAACATCTTTAGGATATGATCCCTCACGGGAGTACCCTCTTGCATGGTGGCTGTCATTATCTTTCTCATGGCTTCTTGCCTAGAGGCCTGATCCTGGTGACCAAAGAGTTCCTTGAGATTATTCATAATATCATAGGTTGTTGGTAAATCTTGATGCTGATGTTGCAATACATTTGACATTGAAGCCAAAATGTAACACCGCGCCATCTCATCTGCTTTTACCCATTTCCTATGATATTCAATCTCCTCTTGGGTAGATTCACCATTGGGTGTATCAGGGCAAGGTTCAGTCAGTACAAACTTATAGCTTTCAGCAGTAAGAACAATGTCCAGGTTCCTTTTCCAATCTATGTAGTTAGCACCAGTAAGTCTGTTCTCTTTTAGTATGATAGCCAGTGGGTTGAAAGTCATCCTAAGAATCACAAATAACTTTTGGTCAGAACTCTAAATTTAGAATAATATTGATTCCTCAAATAGTACTATTTTAAATTAACCAACACCTCAAAACACCGAGAATTTTGTATGCCACGATAGTGTGTACGTATACAAATTCAACATTTGTAAAAGGAGGGTTTAACCCATTAATTTTATTATCTTGTCAACCTAACTTTTTGACAAATAAAATTAATAGTTGGTTTCCTTTGGTCACACGAATAATAGCAGTGACTCCAATGGGGAGGATACTATTAGACGTGCCTAAGTGTATACCATTACTTGACACTAAGTCCATTAATAAGATTGTGCCCCTTCCGATGGGGAAGATCACACGCTCTTTATTAACTTCTTATAGTCATCCAAAATGGAAGTTTGTTCTAGTGATCCACAAACAAGCTCATCTGATATGGAGGAAGGCACTCAGAGCCAACGCGCAAGCTTGTCTGCATCACTTACAAACCAGTAATAGAGATCGTGGAATTTATTTAAAATCCCTCTCCCACTTAGTTATTTAAAAATGAGGAATTTTGACTATGCTAGCCTACTTAACATGTATACTAACAAGCACACACAGTCACAGCATAAAAAACAATAAATAGAAAAACTAATTTTCAACTATTATGGCTTTTATCTATTGCTGTCCTCCATGTGTCGCCAACCCTAGCTGCTGCCATCTTTGGCCACCGCCACCGGGTCTAGATGTCGCATCCATCTTGCTCCTTGTTCCGTTGCGCCTCTGGTCCTCAAAAAGTTCCACGCCTTGCAAGATTCGATCCGCGACATAAATAGAATTTTACATTTTTCAATCCTATATTCCTCGAAGGAATGTACATGTAAACTAGATCGAACATAAAATAAAATTTACATCCATCAATCCTATATTCCATAAAAGGAATGTACATGTAACTAGATCAAAAAATAAAATCCTAATAAAACTAAATACAGCTCCTGCTGTATTTTATAATACAATCATGCACACACAATAAATGCTCTTGACATGTCCAAGGGTCCAATCACACACATAAAAACTATAAGCCATAATAGTTGGATCATGCATCTACAAAGTTAGCACATCCTACTATTAACCTGCCTAAATTATGTATGACATGTGCATAATTAAACTAATACCAAATACACAGAGGCAAAACCCTAGCTCTGATACCAATTGTTGGTTGCTACTCGGAAAACCTAATGGTTCCACTGTACAAAAATTTTATACAAAGATCTGAACCTTTTCCTAGCTACCATGTGTTCTTTTAAATTAAACTTGGATCGCCTACTGAATTTAACACGTTTGATCCAAAATTTAATCTATTTGTTCTTTTAGGTTTAGAATTGGATCTCCTGCGGAACTTAACACGTTTGATCCAAATCACCTAGGTTATTAATTCCATTAAATATTAATTTCCAAAATTGGCTTACAGGACTGCATGGCGAGGCATATGGCCTTCTTGGATATGGGAACAACCACCACCGCCTAGACAAAGCCTTTTAAGGAAAGTTAATATTTAATTTCCTTAAATAACTTTAGGTCAACCAAAAAGAACAATCAAATCACAAGGAAAAGAAAAACAAAGAACACAACATCGAAAATAAATTCGAAATACTAGAATCGTATGCCTCTTGTATTTGGTATTTTTTACATGAAGATAAAACTAGTATGATGCAGAAATAAAATACTAGTATACCTTTTCTTTTGCAAGCAAAAACCTCTAGGTCTTCTACCGTATTCCTCTTCTAACCTCGGACGTTGTGTGGGCAACGATCTTCCGAGATGAGAAACCACCAAAGCACCTTCTTCTCCTCCTTGCAAGGTTCGGCCACAACAAGAGCACCTCCAAGGATGAAGAGAAAACACCACCAATGCTCCAAGGGATGCAAGCTTTCTCTCCTTCTTCTCCAAGCTAGAATCCGGCCACCACTTGATCTCCAAGAGGGAAGAAAGTTTCGGCCACAAAGGATGGAGAGAAGAGAAAGGGAAGTGGCCGGCCACACCAAGGAAGAAAAGAGGGAGAAAATAATATAGGTTGTTCACCTTGAAGGCTCCCAAAACCCCCTCTTTTATAATCCTTAGCTTTGGCAAATAAGGAAATTTAATTACAATAAAATTTCCTTAACTTTACTTGACATGAATTAATTAATAAAAATAAAATAAAATTTCCCAATTAAACATATCATGGTCGGCCACCTCATGGGAGAGCAAACAAGACAATTTTCAATCAACAATTAAAAATTCCTTATTTGTCTTCAAAAATTTTAAAAAATATAATTTCCCTTTAAAATCCCTTCATGGTTGATAAAAAGAAATTTCTATAATTTTAATTTTTCAACATGTGAATAATTTACAAAGAAGAAAAATAAAATATCTTTCCAATCTACAAATAAGGAAAGAGATTTAATCTCTCTCTTTAATCTTTTGTAGAAACTTATAAAAGAGATATTTTAATTTTTAATCTCTCCAATAAATTATATCTTCCACATAAGAAAATTTTAAAATTAAAATTCTTTTTAAATTTAATAGGGTCGGCCACCTAAGCTTGGGTTCAAGCTAGGGCCGACCACTCATGGACCAATGGTTTGGTCGGCCCTAGCTTGATCCACAAGCTAGCTTGGCTAGCCCCTACACCATGGGTATGAATGTGGGTATAGGTGGGTATAGTACTCTATAAATAAGAGGCTACAATAGGGACCGAGAGGAGGAATTGGTTTTGGTCTCCCGATAAAATTAAGCATCTCATGTTCGCCCCGAACACACAACTTAATTTTATCAATAATAATTCATTCCACTAGAGAACTATTATTAAACTACCGCACCAATCCTAAATTACATTTTTGGACTCCTTCTTATTATGAGTGTGTTAGTCTCCCTATGTTTAAGATGTCGAATGTTCACTAATTAAGTGAGTTACTAACAACTCATTTAATTAATATCTTAGTCCAAGAATAGTACTACTCAACCTTATTGTCATGTTGGACTGAGTCCACCTGCAGGGTTTAACATGACAATCCTTATGAGCTCTTCTTGGGGACATTATCAACATAGATTACTAGGACACAGTTTCCTTCTATAATCAACAACACACACTATAAGTGATATCATTTCCCAACTTATCGGGCTTATTGATTTATCGAACTAAATCTCACCCATTGATAAATTAAAGAAATAAATATCAAATATATGTGCTTGTTATTATATTATGATTAAGAGCACGCACTTCCATAATAACTGAGGTCTTTGTTCCTTTATAAAGTCAGTATAAAAGAAACGACCTCTAATGATCCTACTCAATACACTCTAATTATACTAGTGTAATTATATAGTTAAGATAAACTAATTCCTAATTACACTATGACCTTCCAATGGTTTGTTGCTTTCCATTTTGGTCATGAGCTACTGTTTATAATTTATAAGGTACTGATAACATCATCTTCTGTATGTGACGCCACATACTATGTTATCTACAATATAAATTAATTGAACAAATGTAGATAAATTGACCAAATGTGATTATTTATTCAAAATAAATGTTTACAAAAGCTTAGGCTTTCAGTATACACTCCAACACCAATGGAAAGAGGGAAAAGGAGCAAAACTGGAGGGGAAACCCTAAAGAAGAATTTAAGAAAAGAATACATAAAGCGGAAGCAGCGAAGGGACCAACCTTGACAGTGTCGAAGGGATGGCCGGCGATCGGATGGCTCTAGCTTGATCCCATGGCACCAGAACAAAAATTAGGGCACGGCTATACCTCAGACGTCGGCGACGATCCAGGGGAAATCGGAACACAGGGACCCTACGCACTCCCTCGATCAATGGCATTGTCGATCTGTCCTCTAGCCAAGGCGATGACGGCTTTGCGAAGGAAGGGAGAGCTCGGCAGTGTCGGCGTCGCGTGAGAGAGGAGAGGGAGGACTCGGCGACGGAAAAACCTAGGGCTCGAATGGAAAGAATTGAGAAGTGGGTTTTAGGTTTTTTTTTCATGAAGTTAAAAAAATTATTGTGTTTTTAGGATTCAACAACATTCAATAGACAACAGTTTAATAAAATTGTTGTATATTATCACATAAGCAACACTAAAAGACAATAGTTTTTTAAAACTGTTGTCTTTGACACACATTAGACAACAGTTTTTTGAAAAACTGTTGTTATTTAAAAAACATTATGGTGAACAACAACAGTTTTCAATAAAACTGTTGTTAAATGGAAAAAAGACAATAATTTCTTGAAAAACTGTTGTCTATTAGGTGTGGTTAAATCCAGAAATTCTTGTAGTGATGTCACGCACACAATGCAGGAACAAGGCAATAACATGTCATTAAATAGAAATGTGGCGAATCTACATATCATCTCCATCACATTACAAATACTCCCTAATCCCAGAAGAGGAGATCTACTCCATTACGAGGGAAGAACAACTCCAAAACATGAAGTAAAGCATACTTACAACCCTTGATGTGAGAAGAAGGGGAAAAAGAGATGCTTGCCGGACTTTCTGATGTCTTGGAGATGCCTCCTTGCTCTGGAGATGGACGGAACATCAAGGGACAAACAATAAATGACATGAAATCTAGAATAAACGTGCTAGTATTTTGCAATAAGGACAAACAATCATGATGTGATGAATGATGCAACTAGCAAATTTTATTAGGCAAAAAAGAAATGAGCAAATCCAACCAAATGCATCTAATGCATCCCCCTAGACTTAAACTTTTCATTGTCCCAATGAAAACTAAAAACAATGTGGAGGAGATAAAAAGTAAGAGAAGTTACCAAATGATACGTGCCAAATATCCATGTCATGAACTTCTCCATCATGTAGTTGCCCTCCTCCTAATCTTTGAATCCTCATTAGATTCATTGAAATCTCGCTCTAGGAGGGGTAAGATATTTCAACACCCTCCTACCAAGGGCTCTTATTGTGGAGAGAGCTTTCATCAAAGGAGCTACAGAGTAAAGTATAACTCTCTCCATCTTCATCTTCTTTAAAGTTCTTTCAAGTGGTCTAAGACAATTCAGTCTGAGCTTCCAACTATAGGCCTCTTGAAAACCTACACACCCAAAAGAAAGGCAAACCTCCCACAAGCATGTAATATAAGAAGGAACTAGAACCGTATTAGTATGAACTGAATATGTATCAAAAATTGAATCACATCCAACAAAATCAATTATAGGTACCTCTATAAAATCTTCCAAAAGATCACTAGAAATACTAACCTTGCATTGTTGAGAGATACCTGAAAGTTTTAAACATGTGAATGTGACTTCTGAATCTTGTATTGGCTCTAGCTCTGGCTCAGGTGGTGGTGCAAGTAAGAGTAGTGATTCTTGGGGCTTTGCTTCTATTGTACAAGTCCCTACACATTCATCCACAACATGTTCAATCCTTGCAACTATCATAATCTCGGAAGGTTGTGTGGATAAAGGAGGTGATTCTTGAGATGCTGCTTCCACAACACAGCTCCCTACACTTCCTTTTATAACATCATCATCAACATAAGAATCAAAAAATAAATCAACATCTATATCCTCAGTGGGAGAATCATCTAAAGGAGGATCACTAACTTCATTTACAGTTTTAAGTTGATCTACCACATCACATTCATCATCTGAAAATTCAATTTCATCATAATACCCTATAAACCCAGAAGGTAGATCTGAAGACTTGTTATCCACTGCATTATCATCATAATCCTCATCTGAAGAGTCTTCATCTTCATATACATCTAAAAATCTACACTCAACCATATTAGTGTCACAGAATTTGTCAAAGTCTTCGTCTTCATTGACCCTCATTTGCCTTTGTGGAAAAGGAACCTTTAGTGAAGGTCTTGGGAAAGGTACTTCCTTTTTCCCATATTCCCTTTGAACTTGCGAAGGAGGTCCAACTTGCTTTTCTAGTGTTGGTGTCATCAACCGTTGAGGAAAAGGTACTTGTGGCCTGTGGGAACTTCTTGGAGTAATGGAACTGAGTTCTTGAGGTCTTTTATTGTTCTTCTCCTCAATTCTAAACAAATCTTTCTTCATAAGTTCTTCATGATTCTTTCCATTTCTCAACTTAATATCATTATCATTTACACTAGATCCTGTTTGTGTAGGAGGGAGGTCTTCCTTGAGCCATTTTGAAACTATGCTATTAATCTTTTCCCCCAAATGTTTAAACTCCTCGTTCTGTGACTTGTGAATTTCAACATTCTTGGGTGGTTGAACTGCATTTTGTTTGACAGAGTCTCTTGTATATATGGCTTGTACTTCTTGAATTTCTGAGGGAGATTCCATCCAACCTTTGCTTGACCATTCATGGAGGTTCAATGCTACTTGATCAATCAATGTATATGCTTCGTCTACACTCCTGTCCATAAAAGAACCTCCAGCTGATGAATCTAACAAACACTTATCTGAGAAAGAAATTCCTCTATAGCATATGTGCAGGGTAAGCCATTTTTTCAGACCATGATGAGGACACTGTCTTTGTAGACTCTTGAATCTGTCCCATACTTCAAATAATGATTCTCCATATGCTTGAGAAAAATTTGTGATGTAATTCCTCATATAAATTGTTTTGCTTGGAGGGAAAAAATGATTTAGAAATTGCTTCTCCAATTGTTCCCAACTTGTGATGCTTTGAGGACGGAGAGAATACAACCAAGTTCTTGTTTTATCCTTGATACTGAAAGAAAATGTCATCAATCGAACTACATCCGCTGAGACACCTCACAGTTCACCATATCACAAAGCTCTAGAAATGTCTCAAGGTGCAGATAAGGACTTTCTGATACTTTTCCTCCAAATTTGTGACCTTGTATCATGAAAATTAACTTTGGGCCTAGTTGGAAATTTTCTGCTTCAATATAAGGCTGCACAATGGGAGATAAAAATCTTGCAAAAAATGGGTGCAGAGAATTCTCTTAAGGACCTGCTTGACATGTTAGTGCTCATGGATATCTAAAAAAATTTATGAAAAAAAATAAAAATGAAGAATTAAAGACAAGAAATAAAATGCTATATGAAAAACAGGAAAGACAATGCAGAATTTAAATTGCAAGAAAGAATGTGCATAAAGAAAACAAGGAAGAAAAAACAAAAGGAAAAAAGAAAAACATCTAAAGTAACTCATATGCTAATCAACTAATGTTAATCGAAAATAGCCCCCGGCAACAGCGCCAAAAACTAGTTACGATTACGCAAGTGTACGGATTCGTCGTCAGTAATATATAAGATTATCGTATCCACAAGGACTGTTGATTAAGCACTAGTTAACTTCGCACGGTGAATTATCTAGACAAACGTAAAAGTAAAGGAAAGAGAAGAGGGAAGAGAGAGAATAGATCTTAGAGGGAATGAGCTTCGAGAGATGAATTCTAGGATTTCGGTTTCATTATAATGCTAGGAGATATTACATAGATTGCTTAGTTTCTACCCTCTATGTCTATGCTCTTGCAGGAAGTTGAATTGGTCAATACCCCTAAGTATCGAATAGAGATGATTCCTGTGAAATCTTGTAACGGTTAACTCTTATCACGAGGGCACCTCGGTAGATCACAGGGGTACATGTCTAGTAAATAACAATAAGGATAAAGGTAGAGATTTGGTATGATTTCCTACTTCCTTATGGAGGAATTGCCTCTCCTTTCAAAAGAATGTCCTAGACGTCCGTGAACGGGCTACCCTTGTCACTAGGGCCCCTCAGATGTACGATCTAGAGCACTCTCTCTACGAGAGCAGCAAATCCTAAGGGATTGTTTCTCCTTTTAAGGGAGCGTCCTAGACGTCCGGAAAGGGTTACCCCTGTCACTAGGGTACCTTGGTCAATACGCTCTAGGGCATCCCCTTTGTGTGATTAATAATCCTCCACATCAATCAACAAAGCATGCAAAGAAATATAAATACGTCACGCACACAATGCATGAACACGGCAATAACATGTCATTAAATAAAAATGTGGCGAATCTACATATCATCTCCATCACATTACAAATACTCCCTAATCCCAGAAGAGGAGATATACTCCATTGCGAGGGAAGAACAACTCTAAAACATGAAGTAAAGCATACTTACAACCCTTGATGTGAGAAGAAGGGGACGAAGAGATGCTTGCCGGGGTTTCCGATGTCTTGGAGATGCCTCCTTGCTCTGGAGATGGACGGAACGTCAAGGGGAGGCGGTGGATGAAGCTCTAGGGTTTCCCCCGAAGGGGAGAGCCCTTTCCCGATGAGAGGGCCAAAGCCCCGAACCAAAGCTCTCCCAATGAATAGGGTTCTTGACCCTTTTATAGGGTAAGGTATGGGCGCCGCACGACCCGTGTCACAGTCGTGTGAGATCTGCACGGCCATGCCTATCTTCTGCACTGGTTAAGTGGCACGGCCGTGCGAATTGGCATAACCATGTCTATCTTCTGCACTGGTCAAGTGGCACAGTCGTGCAAGTTGACACGACCATGCCTATCTTCTGCACTGGTCAAGTGGCACGGCCGTGCAAGTTGACACAGTCATGCCTTTCCTCCCTTCTGGTTAAGTGGCACAGCCATGCGAATCCACACGGTCGTGTCTTCCTTCTGTTGGATCGAGAAGCGCTAGAGGAGGGGGGGTGAATAGCGCTCATGGCTATTTCCGTTTTATCGATTATCGGAATTGTAAATTAAGAGCAAGCACAGCGGAAATGAAATAAATGCAAAGAAGGAACACAACGATTTACTTCGTTCAGAGCCTAGATCGACTCCTACTCGAAGGCGCGCGATCCTTGATCGCTTTCGGTGGGCAACAACTATAAGCACGATTATTACAAACTAAATATTACAATAAGTGCAATAAATAAATCTATACCAACGACGGAAAATGAAATCTCGGAGCTCTGGGTCGTCGGGCACGAGTAGCAGCACTTCGAAGCGTCTTTTGGAGCAGCACGTGAATGAGAGAAGGCTTAGAATTGTTGATCTGAGGTGCTGCTCGAAACCTGCTTTTAAAGCATGCTGGAGGCGCCTCCAAGCTCGTCCGAGGCGCCTCCAATCCGCCCGAGTCGCATGCGTGGATCAGTGACGAACTGGTCGAAACCTATCTGCTAGAGGGCGCCTTCATAGGTCTTCAAGGCGCCTTCCAAGGTGCCTCCATAACCCTCCGAGGCGCCTTCAGCCCTGTTTCGCGGCCAGCTCAGCTTTTGCACCCGAGGCACCTCCAAGCTCCATGGAGACGCCTCGGACACTGTTCATCCGAGGGAAGACTTCATTATTTTGTACCTGCAAGACATGTTAGTCCCAAACAATATCCTGCAACACAAAGTTAGTACATAAAGCAATAAACAAAGTAATAAAATATTATTGATAGTCATCAGACTATCCGGGTCTGACTTCGGATTTCCAACCGAAAATCCTAGGTCGATCCGATGCCTACTGTTTCCTTAGCGGGGAACGCGTCCTTACCTACTCCCCTTAGGAGAGATTACCTGATGCTAGTGCGATCCTCCAGATCGACTGGACTTTTGGTCGGCGCTTGATGCTCCCAGACTTTCTGCTGGACTTCCGCTTCCCGGCTGGTCTAGTCTTTCACCTGGTTCGCGACACCAAGACTTTCCACCTAGGGTTACCACCCCCTAGGAGTTTTGCCTGAAGCACTCAACCCACCAAGACTTTCCGCATAGGGTTACCACCCCCTATGACCTAGGGTTACCACCCCCTAGGGTTTTCCTCCACCTAAGGTTATCGCCCCCTAGGACCTAAGGTTACCACCCCTTAGGATTTTCACCTGCCTAACCGCAATTTGGACTTTCCTGAAACACTCAATCAAGCATGTTAGATCACAAACCAACTTAACCTTGAATACTTTGCCATTATCAAAACTAAGGTTCGATAATCGAATGCTTCCCGCACCAACACCTTCTGCTCTAGATACGCCGCATGGTCGTGCGAATTGTCACGGCCGTGCATCAAGGGCGTGTGAACCTATAGACCATTTTATCACATCTTAACATGGTATTCTTAAGTTGAGGTCTTCATCAAAGTTTTAGGTTTGAAGCTATCTACAATTCGGTATAAAGAATAGCCCAAAACTCCAACGGACCACAAATTTATGCCTGTTTTACTCTTCGTGTGCAGTGCAGGATTTGACACGGCCGTGTGCCAAGGCCGTGTCTCATAGAAATGAACTTTAGACCTTCAAGACTTGGTTTTCTCTGGTTGAAGTCTTCATAAGAGTTGTAGATCTTGACGTTATCTACATTTTGATATCTGGAACAACTCATAACTCCAACTGAGCAGAAAGTTATGGTAATTTTACTTTTGATATGCAATGTTGAAAATTCTACACAGCCTTCACACGGCCGTGTGACATTAACACGGCCTTCCCACAGCCATGCATGGTCTCCACACGGCCAGACCTTGGAAGAAACTTAGTTTTTGCATGCCCATGACACTCTAGAAGCTCTAGACTTCATTTAAGCTCCGTTTTCATTCCAAATCACGTCTTGTCAACAAGAAAACACACAAAGAGCATATCTCCGAATAAAAGAGTATTTATGTTGAATATATGCTAAGAGAGGTGAACATACATAGAATATACATGAATAAAGTAAGTGAATATGTGTCAAAACATGTATAATTGATCATAAGATATAAGTACATCAGTAAGTTCCATCGGTCATGATGAAGCTGACCTTTTCTTGATCTTCCTGGGAGAACGGCACTTTGTGGTAACCTTGGTATGTGTCGAGCATGCAGATCAGCTCGCAACCCACCGTAGAGTCCACCATTTAGTCTATCTAGGACAGGGGATAGAAATCATTTGGGTAGGCCTTCTTTAGATTGCGAAAGTCAATGCAGACTCTCCACTTGTTGCCTGACTTGGAAACCAACACGATGTTGACCAACCAGCTTAGAAATTGTACCTCGCCGATGTGGCCAACTTCCAGTAATTTTTCTATCTCCTCTTGGATAATTTGATTCTGCTTTGAGCTGAAGTCCCTCTTCCTCTATTTCACCGGTCGAGCATCCGATCGGATGTGAAGCTTGTGCTAAGCTATGCTTGGCGAGATGCCCAGGAGCTCGTGTGCCGACCAGGAGAACACATCATGGTTTCACCTAAGGCAGACGACCAACTCTGCCTTCTTCTCATCTATCAGGTCGGCAGTGACAAATGTAGTGGCTTTTGACTTTGCTGGGATGGACCTGAACCTCCTCATTTTTCCTCATAGACCAGCACGGGTGGTTCTTTTATGATGGTGTTCACTTTTAATCATGGGATCTTCTGTGCGGCCCTTGCTTCCGATTTGGCCATCTTGACGTAGCATCGCCTAGTGGCTAACTGATCGCCTTTAACTTCGCTAACCTCATTGTCTACCGAAAACTTGATCTTCTGGTAGAAGGTGGACACCACAACTCAGAACTCATTAAGGGCAGATCGGCCTGATATGATATTGTAGGTGGATGGTGCATCCACTACAATAAAATTTGTTATCCTGGTCCTCTTGAGAGGTTCTTCTCCAAGTGATATGGCCAACCGAGTCTAGTCAATCGGCAATACTTCATTGCCTGTGAACCCATAGAGCGGGGTTGTCATGTGTTGTAGTTTGCTCTGGTCAATTTGCAAATGATTGAACGCCTTCTTAAAGATTATATGCATCGAGCTACCTGTATCAATAAAAGTTCGGTGAATACTATAGTTAGCTATTACCGCTCAGATGATCAAGGTGTCATCATGAAGGATCTCCACTCCCTCTAAATCTCGTGGGCTAAAGCTGATCTCAGGTCCCTCTGCCTTCTCCTTGCTGCATCCAACAACATGTATCTCTAGTCACCAAGTGTGCGACTTCCTTGCTCAATTGGAATCACTATCAGTCGGCCCCGGCGATCATTCCGATTTCACCCCTAGCGGCTTGGCTTTGGTTCTCTTCTTCCTGAGCTGAGGATTTTGTCCACTCAACAGAAGCTAGGATGGGACTCATGTCATTTCTTCTTTGAGGTTGACGATGGCACTGTTTGTCTACCAGTTGATAACCATGAATTTACTGTATTATTTTGATTCATATATGCATGGTTTGATATTGATTTCATAAGTTTAAATCATGGTTACATCACATTTTATGCATTGTATAGATTTTGGACCTAATTGTAAATTATTATATTTTTGTGTTATTTGATGCTAATATTTGATTCTTATTTTGTAGGCATCAAAGGATCTTGGATTTGGATCTATTAGAACTGAAATTGTGCTCGAATCGGAGTTCAAACGAGAAGATCAAGCTGTGAAGCATTATGGGTCGTTCATCAAAGATTAGACAGATCTGAACCATCCAGTGAAGATCTAGTCGATCCGACCTAAGGGAGAGTAGATCCAGACCCTTGATGAAGATCAGTATCTTCGGATCGGATTTTGGGTTGCTTTTCACCGTTGATCAAGCTCCAAATCGCTCACAGTCGTCCGTTCAGATCTGGATAGATTCAAAAGAGAAGCTACAGTAGCATTTGGCTTCGTCGATTCTCCTCACGCTGTGTTCGCGTCCTGCGAGCATCTCCGGCGAGATTCCGACCCCATCTCCACTTCTAGATCAATTTTCCAGCCAACTTCATCGGCGACGATGCTCTCAGATGCTTGCAACCAGCTTCTGGCGATCTGACCTCACTCCAAGGCATTCCTATGGAGAGAATTGTGCTCCACAAACCTCTGTTCAGCCGCGCCAGATTTGGAGGCGTTCCTTCAATTAGTGGCTATGTTTCCCTTTCCAGAGCTTTGGCGGCGTTCCTCCACTGCTACTGGACCATTCCCGATGACATTCCATCCATCATCTTCTCCACATCAGATCTAAGGTTGCAGCTCATAGATTGTCAGATTTCTTGAGGTTGGCAGCTTCGATCTTCATTAGTTCCGTTCGGAGAGGTCTCCGATGGTGCTGGTGAATGCTGAGCTGAGTTCAGTTGCTGAGGTTGATTACTGAGATGAGGTTTCATTGATGCTTCCTTGTGTGACGGCAAGGAGAAGTTGCTGTGAGAAGTGGTTTGGTGTAGAGATGGTTTAGGGTTTACTTTTTGCATTCTTTTCATTGTTGTTAGACTTAGATTTTAGTTATGTTATTTGGATTCAGTAATGATAGTTTTCTTTTAGCTTAATGTTTTCATTCAAGTGTTTTGAGTAATTTAGTTTCAATCAATTTTGAAGTTGTTGTTAATTTTGCTTTAGCTTAAATTTCAATACTGTTGAGTAGTTTCATTACTGTAGTTAAGGTTTAAATGTTGCTTTAGATCGTATTCATTATTGTCTTGTTGTTCACTCTTAGTTTAAGTGTGTGTTCATGGTTTAATCACACGTAGGGTGACAATGCGTTGTGATTTGATTATTGGCACATAGTTAGGGTTTCATTTATGCATTAGATTAATTTCTTATTTGTTGTGCCTTTCATTTGTTAGATGTAAATTCAAAGTTTAAACCCCCATTTATATGTAAAAACCCCAAAAATAGGAATAAAATACAATCCTAGATTACATCCTACCGTTGGTTCCTCGAGATTCGATCTTGGGCTCGTTATTACAACATCATTGTGTACTTAAGGGGTTCAGTGAAAATTCATTATTAATTTGATAAGCCCATTCGTGATATTTAATATTAAATCCTAGGCTATATCAAATTTTGGCGTTGTTGCCGGGGACAAGATATGCAATGTTTGGTAATTTTAGGATTGTTCTTTTTTTTGAAAAACTTTAAAAATTTTGTTGTTTGATTGCTTTCATGATTATATATCCATGTGTTTGATTTTATTTGTTCTTGAGTCTTTTGATTTTATTTGCTAGTTGTTGTGTAAGAACAGGAAATTCTATTTGACCATGGATCCATGTTATCCGTATTTTGGAGATGGGATGGAGAGTTATTACTACCAGCCTCAGACTCAATTCTATCAGCTTAAATCTCAGTACTACCTACCTATGGAGCAGTGAAATAGGTATGAGGAAGTTCAAAAACAATTTGCAGAGTCAATTTGGAAATTCAATGAAATTATGCAACAAATGAGTGAGCATCAAGAGCAGCAATTTACAAGGATACAGAATATTCAGAGTCAGTTAGATCAGATTGTGTCATCCATTAATCAGTTACAAGCACAAAACTGCAGTGGAGAGATGGAAAGTAGTGATTCTGTCAGGCCTGACCCTACTCCCATTTCTTCACAAGAATTTTTTAGTTTAATTTGTGATGATGATGTAGTTGTTAAAATTTCTGATTCTACTAATAGAGTTGCTTTAGATGTTGTTGAAGATGCAGGTATTGTTGCAGAAGATGATTTAAGTGTAGGGGAATGCTTACTGGAAGCATTACCTCAAGAATCACCAAGAATTGAGGATGTAAGTGTAGGGGCTTATGCTATGGAGCCAAGAACCCAAGAATCACTACATGAAGTTGTAAATTCACCAGAATCAGAGTCTGAGCATTTACTTGATGAGAAAGAGATAACAATCACCACTCTAGGTACATTCAATACGACAAGGTGAGTATTTTGTTGTGATTTTTCAGAAAATTTAATGGAGGTACCAATTATTGATTTTATTAGATGTGATTCATTGCTTGATACATTTTCTACCCAAACTAATTCTCTCCTATTTTCTTTTTATCCTACATGCGTGTGGGAGGTGCTTTCTTTAATTGATGTTGTAGGAGAAATTAAGCTTCCGGAGTGGGTACTTACACTGAACCGCCTTCAACCTCCAGAAAGAATGGTGAAAGGAAAAATGATTAATAAGAAGAATTCGAGTGGAACCATGATTACTCCACTTCCGGGGTGGATTCTACTTCTAAACCTTCTTCAACCACCGGGAATTAAAGGGGAGTTCGTTCCAATTTCGCTTCTTTTTGCACTTTAATTCATGCTTTGTGTCTAATAAATTCTTTATGCATTTCTTTAGATTTATACTTTGCATTTGCACTTTTTTTATACATTTTGCAATTTAATTTCCATACTTTGCATTTAGTTGGTATACATAGCATGTCATTTGAATAAAATTCTCCATGAGAAATTTCTAAGTAATACTTTTAAGATGGTAAAAGTCTCTTAAATTTGATCATCAATTTTAGGTCATTTGACATGATTGGATGTTTTTCTTGCATGATATTGTTGGGTTTTTCGGGCCGCGAAAACCGCTTTTCGCGTCGCGGAAACCCCGAATCACCCAAAGCCGTAGATCCGTGCAAGGAAAAATTTCGAAAACACAAATACGAGTTTTATACTACGATCTACAGTAGATCTACAAAGGAAAAACCATTTTACCTTCGATGCGTGCCCTTGCAAAATCCCGCTCGTCCAAGGTACTTGTCGGATCTCCAAAGTATCAAGGTAGATACTTCTCTAGTGATATCCACACGAACAAGGAGTGTCTCTCACACTCAAAGGATGGAGAAGAGAGCCCCAAGTGTGCTAGCACTTTCTAGAGCTCTCGGATAGGATTTAAATGGAGGGAAAAAGAAAGAAGAAAGGAAACTCTTACACTCAAGAAGTAGTCTCCTCTTTTGTGACCTTCACCCTTTCTTTCTTCTCTTGGAATACAACTCAACCACCTTCTCTCCCTTCATGGAACCCACGACCAAAAGAGAGGAGAAAGCAAGAGAGAGCTAAGGAGGAAGAAGATGGAATGAATGAGAATGAATTGCATTCACTCTCCTTCATGTGTGTGTAACCCCCTTCCCATTTAATGTGGCCATTAAAGAGGGGATTTGTAACCTCCATGAGGTGTCATACACATGTGCAACCATGATGATGTGGAGCATCATCAATGGTCCACCTTATGCCAACTCACAAATGAGGTGGCAAATGGTCAATTCAAAATTGACCTTTGATCTTCCTTCTCAAATCAAGTCAAACTTGACCAAATCTCTCTCATGGTTGATCTAATCTAACCATTTGATTCAAGCCAACTTAATATAATGAATCTAATTCATTTAATTAAATTGATTCAATGAGTCATAATCCAAATTAGACTCATTGAACACATGAATCAACTTGAGTCTAACTCAATTAGCCCAATTTGGATTACTCTTAATCCAATTTGGTTCATCACATGAACCTAATCCAATTGGTTCATCATATGAACCTAATCTCCATCCACTTGTTCTTTGTGTGTGACCCAATAGGTTCTTGTAACGTTGGCAATGTTTCTAAACTCCTTTAGAAACATAAGCAATGAGCAGCATCTAGCAATACATCATTGCTACCCAAGTTACAAGAATGTTGAGATCCAACATCACCTTGTGACTACTAATTGTGACTCCTCACAATATGTGACAAGTGTCCTTCTATCCTAGACATCTAGATTGATCAATGTGAGGCATAGACCGTGTCATCCTCTAATCAATCTAAATCTTGAACTCCAAGTAGACTCACTCGATCAAATGAGCTCAACATCTAATGTTGACTCATTTGGGCATGGCCATGCACTTCGTGGTCTCACTCTATCAAGAATAGCGATGTCGCTCCCGTCATATGGGAGGGATAGATCCCATCTACATCACTCACATCCCTCTGCATAATTCGTTACATACCCAGTAATCGCCTTTATAGTCCACCCAGTTACGGGTGACGTTTGACGAAACTAAAGTACATAACTCCTTATGTAGGGATCCATGGTGACTTCAGGTCTAAGGACTAATAGTCATACTAATAGCCACATGAGAAAGTATATGACACTCATATAACGATCCATGATACTTTCTCATGGCGGGTCATTCAGTATACATTCTCCAATGTATACCCATGTGTCAGCATGATATCTCTATATCCATGACTTGTGAGATCAAGTCATCGAGCTGACCTACTGTTAGAGTGTATACTAAAAGCCTAGCTTTTGGTATAAACATTTATCTAGAAATAAGAATCACATTGGTCAAATGTCTACATTTATGATAAATGTAGTTGCTCAATTAATTTATATTGTAGATAACATGGTGTGTGGTGTCACACACAGAAGATCATGTTATCGGTTCCTTATAAATTATAAACAGTAGCTCACGACTAAGATGGAAAGGAACAAACCATTGGAAGGTCGTAGTGTAATTAGGTGTTAGTTTATCTTAACTATATAATTACACTAGTACACTTAGAGTGTATTGAGTAGGACCATTTGAGGTCGTTCTTTTTATACTGACTTTATAAAGGAACAAAGACCTCAGTTATTATGGAAGTGTGTGCTCTTAATCCTAATATAATAACAAGCACATATATTTGATATTTATTTCTTTAATTTATCAATGGGTGAGATTTAATTCGATGAATTAATAAGCCCGATAAGTTGGGAAATGATATCACTTATAGTGTGTGTTGTTGATTATAGAAGGAAACTGTGTCCTAGTGATACTAGGTTGATAATGTCCTCAAGAGGAGCTCATAAGGATTGTCATGTTAAACCCTGCAGGTGGACATAGTCCGACATGATAATAAGGTTGAGTGGTACTACTCTTGGACTAAGAAATTAATTAAATGAGTTGTCAGTAACTCACTTAATTAGTGGACATTCGATATCTTAAACACAGGGAGACTAACACACTCATAATAAGAAGGAGCCCAAAAATGTAATTTGGGATTGGTGCGGTAGTTCAATGATAGTTCTCTAGTGGAATGAATTATCATTGATAAAATTAAGTTGTGTGTTCGGGGCGAACATGGGATGCTTAATTTTATCGGGAGATCAAAATCATTTCCTCCTCTCGGTCCCTATCGTAGCCTCTTATTTATAGAGTACTATACCCACATATACCCACCTTCTATACCCACCTAAAGGGGGCCGGCCAAGCTAGCTTGGGAACCAAGCTAGGGCCGGCCTAAGCTTGGGTTTAAGGTGGCCGGCCCTAGCTTGAACCCAAGCTAGTAGGGCCGGCCATAATTAATTAAAAATAAAATTTAATTTTAATGTTTATTATTATGTGGAAGATTTAATTTAAAAGAGAATTAAAATTAAAATATCTCTCTTGTAAAAGATTTACAAAAGATTAAAGAAAGAGATTAGATCTCTTTCCTTATTTGTAGATTGGAGAGATGTTTTATTTTCTCTTTAAAATTATTCACATGTTAATAAAATTAAAATTATAGATATTTCCTTTTATTAACCATGAAGAGATTTTAAAGAGAATTTTATTTTTAAAATTTCTGGAAACAAATAAGGAAAGTTTTAATTGTTGATTGAAACTTGTCCAATTTGCTTCCTATTGATTTGGCCGGCCATCATTGTTTAATTGGGGAAATATTATTTTATTTTCTCAATTAAATCATGTCAAGGAAATTAAGGAAAATTTATTGTAATTAAATTTCCTAATTTACCTAAGCCAAGGAATATAAAAGAAGGGGTGAGGGTGCCTTCACAAGACACAACATCTATTATTCCTCTCCCTCTTTTGTTCCTTGGTGTGGCCGGCCATCATCTCCTTCTCTTCCTCTTGTGGTGGCCGAACCTCTCCCTCTCCCTTGGAGTTCTTGTGGTGGCCGGATACTACTCGGAGAAGAAGAAGAAGAAGGAGAGAAAGCTAGCATCTCTTGGAGCTTGGTTAGTATTTTGGTTTTTCTCCTTGGTAAAGCTTTTCTTTTGTGGCCGAACCTTGCTTGGAGGAGAAGAAGGTGGTTGGTGGTTTCTCATCTTGGAAGATCGTTGCCCACACAACGTCCGAGGTTAGAAGAGGAATACGGTAGAAGATCAAGAGGTTTTTTCTATAAGGTATAACTAGTAATTTCTATTTCCGCATCATGCTAGTTATTTATGGAAATAATACCAAATACAAGAGGCTTATGTTCTAGAATTTCGAATATGTTTTTTCGAAGTTGTGTTCTTTTGTTTTTTCTTTTCCTTGTGATTTGATTGTTCTCTTTGGTTAACCTAAAGTTATTTTAGGAAATTAAATATTAGCTTTCTATTAAAGGTTTTGTCTAGTCGGTGGTGGTTGCTCCCATATCCAAGAAGGCCATGTGCCTCGCCACGTCGATCTTGGGAACCTTTTATGGAAATTAATATTTAATGAAATTAATAACTAAGGAGACTTGGGTCGAACGTGTTAAGTTCCGCAGGAGATCCAAGTCAAAACCTAAAAGAACAAATAGATTAAGTTTTGGATCAAACGTGTTAAGTTCGCAGCGATCCAAAATTTAATTTAAAAGAACACATGGTAGCTAGGAAAAGGTTCAGACCTTTGTACAAAATTTTTGCATGGAACCTATAGGTTTTCCGAGTAGCAACCAACAGTATCAGAGCTAGGGTTTTACCTCTCTGTATTTGGTATTAGTTTAATTATGCACATGTCATACATAATTTAGGCGGGATAATAGTAGGATGTGCTAACTTTGTGGATCAGGATCCAACTATTATGGCTTATAGTTTTATGTGTGTGATTGGACCCTTGGACATGTCAAGGGAATTTATATGTGTGTGCATGATTGTATTATAAAATACAGCTGTATTTAGTTTTATTAGGATTTTATTTTGATCTAGATACATGTACATTCCTTTTATGGAATATAGGATCAAAATTGTAAAATTCTATTTATGTCGCGGATCGAATCTTGCAAAGCGTGGAACCTTCTAAGGACCAGAGGCGCAGCGGAACAAGGAGCAAGATGGATGCGACAGCTAGACCCGGTGGCGGTGGCCAAATATGGCAGCAGCTTGGGATGACAACACACGGAGGACAACTAGAGATAAAAGCCATAATAGTTGAAAATTAGATTTTCTATTTATTGCTTTTATATTGTGCTGTGTGTGCATATTAGTTTACAAGTTTAGTAGGCTAGCATAGTTAAAATTCCTCATTAATAAATAACTAAGTGGGAGAGGGATTTTTAAGTAAATCCCATGGTCTCCATTACTGGTTTGTAAGTGATGCAAACAAGCTTGCGCGTTGGCTCTGAGTGCCTTCCTCCATAACGGATGAGCTTGTTTGCGGATCACTAGAACAGACTTCCATTTTTGGATGACTATAGGAAATTAATTAAGAGCGTGTGATCTTCCCCAACGGAAGGGGCATAATCTTATTAATGGACTTAGTGTCAAGTAATGGTATACACTTAGACACATCTAATAGTATCCTCCCCATCGGAGTCACTGCTATTATTTGTGTGACCAAATGAAACCAACTATTAATTTGTCATAAAACTAGGTTGACAAGATAATAAAATTAAAGGGTTAAAACCCCTCTTACAAATGATTGATTTTGTATACGTCCACACTAACGTGGCATACAAAATTAACGGTGTTTGAGATAATTTTATTTGTCATAAAGTTACGTTGACAAGATAGTTAATGGGTAAAACCCTCCTCTTACAAATGTTGATTTTGTATACGTCCACAGTAACGTGGCATGCAAAATTCACGGTGTTTTGAGGTGTTGTTAAATTTAAATAGTATTGTTAGAGGAATCAATATTATTTTAAATTTAGAGTCTTGACCAAATATTTGATTAAAGATAGACCAACTATTAATTTTATTCGTCATAAAGTAAGGTTGACGAGATAATAAAATTAAATGATAAAATTTCCTCTTTGAATTTGTATACGTCCACACTAACGTGGCATACAAAATTCATGGGGATTTTTAAGGAGTTGGTCTTAACCAAATATTTTTGTGATTCTTAGGAAGATGGTCAATCCCTAGCTGATATACTTTAGGATAGACTTAGTGGTCCCAATTATAATTGATTGGAAATAGAATTTGGACATTAAGGTAGACTGTCCTCTTAGAACTAAGAACAATATAGGTGTATTTTATTCATTAGTTGATACATGTTTAGTGGAGTTATCTACCGGTACCTG